>NC_138131.1:13874326-14546066 GCF_964188305.1 Podarcis bocagei
CTTTTGCTGCAGAACAAGCTAAAGAGTTAATGTTCCTACTATTGCGTACAGCCAATCCAGGGACTCCTAGGAGAGAAACAGCTAAAGAGATATATTCAGACCTACTGGGAAGAGAAATTGAATCGTCACAATCGTTAGTCAATGCAATAGAGCGGCGATATCGAGAGCGGGTCAAATGATGCTTTTTGGGTAATACGATGGACAAACGGCTTAAGCAGCAGGGTGTGCCATGGCTGATGTTTGCTGGAATGTAATTAAATGTATAGCCAGGACACGTCCAGAACCAGCCAGCAGGTAGTTCTTTGTATTTATATACATAAGAAATATTGACATAATTAGAGCACTGGAAATTATCCTTGCCCATTTCCACACAGTTGGATTTTGTGCAATTGACCATACGGGCACAGGTGACATTAAAAGAAGCCACGTATGGGGTCAACAAATCAATGGCCAAAGGTGGGCGTCGGCGCACTTGGTTACCCCAGTTGTGGTAACCGGAATAACCAAGGGTGAGGAGAGAATCGTTTTGGGGTAGGGATGGGAAAAACCAGGTATCATTTTGTATGTCAAAAGGGTCATGGCAAACAGGGATAAGGCAGGAGCCAAGGATTTCACCTATTGATACCTGTTGGGTTAGGCAAAAGGAAGAAATATTGAGGGTCTTTGCAAAAGATTCCCACACATTTGTTGGTGTGGAGTTACCGCTATTAAGAGCGGAAGCAGAAAGAGGCAAAAACAAAACGCTGAAAATGAGCACTAAAGCAAGTAGCTTTTCCCCCGTTATGGGCTTACTCATTTAATTGAATGGTAGCTTGTAATTGTTGTAGTAAGTCTCCGCCCCACAGATTGAGATGGATTTTTAACACACAGGGCTGGATATATGCAATGGTTTCAGAGCTATCAGGCAGAGAAACAGGCAGCCACTGTACGCTTTGGGAAGAGGTTTGAGGTCCACCTACACCCCAAACTGCAGAGGCAGACTCAAGGGGCCACGTGGGGTCCCAGCAACTACTGGAAATTACAGAAATGTCCGCGCCTGTGTCAATCAAGCCTTCCAGAACCTTGCCATTTATCTTGTACTTACGAAGAAGTTTCTGATGACCAATCCGCTGGATTACAGCTAACAGCTGTGGAGAAAAAGGAGAGAGCTCGTGCAAATTACTATCAATAATAGAAACAGTAGGGTGAGAAGGGAGCACCACCAAATGCGCCCAGGACTCACCCTTCTTTAACTGCATGGGCATGTGGCTCCAAAGTTGAACCATTATTGTGCCCACATAGTCAGGATCCAGAACTCCTGGAATAACCTGGATTCCTTCTTTTGCCACAGAAAATTTGGGTAAAATTAAAACTGCGACTTTAGGAGGTAGTGGGCCTGCCAATTGGGTGGGCATAAGCACAATTTCACCAGGGGGAAAAAGTGTCTTTGGTTTCTTGATTAATTAAGTCGATGGTAAAATCAGAGTGTGTATCCTTTGAGATGGTTTTAATAGTGGAGACTAACGGCGGAGGGCACCCTATTTGTCCTGGCCTGGGAGTGGGGCCCCTAAGGAGTTTCCCGCACTGCACTGATTTGCCCAATGATAGTCTTTACCGCACTTCGGGCATTTCTTGGAAGGCTGAGCCTTATTGGCATCACCATTCCTGTTTGCACCCCCGCCAGGGGCTCTGCATTGTTTAGCAAAATGACCTGGGCGCTTGCAGTTCAAGCAGTTCCCAGTGGGCTTGTTGCCAGCCTGGATGGCACCGGCAAGCAAGGACATCGCATGACTCTGGCTTCCAACATCTGCACGGGCTTGAATCATATGGGCCAGGTCATATTTAGGGCGATGTATGATCGACTGCAAAGCCTTTTTGCAGTCAGTACTTGCATTTTCGAAAGCCATTTTTTTCATCAATTCATTTTGAGCTGTAGCATCATCAATCTGCCTAGTGACTGATTCTTTCAATCTATCTATAAATTGATGGTAGGGCTCCGAATGTTGTTGCTTAATATTAACAAAGGAGCTAAGTGGTTGTCCTGAGACAGGGACTTTGCGAAAGGCGCGTTGCACACAGGTCGCGGTGCGACTAAAATGTAAAGGTGTTAATTGCGCTTGGGCTGGTATATCATCATACGGACCAGCACCAAAGAGTTGGTTGGCTGAATGCTGTGGATCAGCCAGGGCTACTACACAATGCTTAAATTCACTTTCAAAAACTACATACTGAGCCGGGGATAACAGCATGCGCATCAGATCTTTCCAATCTTGAGGTAGCATTGTATAACCAGTTGCTATTCCCTCCAGCATTCCTGTCACATAAGTGGATTTTAGGCCGGAATCAGTAATGGCTTTCCTTAATTCTCTCAGAATAGAATAAGGAAGCGTCTCATACATAATTTGTTGTTGCGCAGTGCCAGGGTTAGTATAAGAAATAGGGAAAGCAGACGGCAGTTCCCTGGCCCACCCCGCCTCCTCCTCCAAGGAAAGAATTCCTTCCTGTCTAGCTTGAAGAAGTGCAGCACGCACAGCTCCTGTAGGAGCAGGCGAAGGAGGGAGGGTAGGGGGGATGGGGGGATGTGGGCTGAGGCGAAGGGGGGGTTAGAGAAAGTTGCGATGGAGGCAAAAGCTTTGGGTAAGGAGGTAGATTGTCTGTTGCGGCTAAAAGGGCAGGTGGCAGGGCAGTTGGTGGGGAATTGTCTGGTGCGGGTGCCGACGGAGACGCCTGGGTACCTAATCTAGTGACGGCATCCGCACACTTCTGCCAAGTGAGCAGACAATGAATGCCAAGTCTCCATCCCCAAGGACCCTATTTCTGGGTACCAGGGGCACTCAAAAGCAATATGACACAACAATCGTTCAATTTCTTTCAAGGAAATATGCACACCTGCTACTCTCTGTCTGACTAAATGAAACAGTTCTTTAGCATGCTCTTTTTGGGACTTTGTAACCCCCCCCCCCATACTCACGGTGTAGCGCTGAGACTTTTCCAGTCAAGTGAAGTATGAGGCTGCGTAAAGGGATCTGGCATGTCGAGGGCCACCAGATGTTGGGTTGAAATGAACGACAGACGAGTAGGTAGGTGTCATACGGGAGGCGTCTCTCGAGCAAGCCTCGAAGACTCCCTTTTATTGGATATTATACAGCGTTTGCCACGTGTGTGCTTGTTGCTGATTGGTTAACATAAGTACAAAGCAAGGGTTCCATATAAGACATTAATTATTGCATATAAGACATTAATCACAGACAGGTTAAAGGTTGGGAAAAGGAACGCGGAGTTTACACAGGCATGGTTTCGGACTACCCGTACCAGATTGGTACGAAAAGGAATGTACAAGGAGGGGTAAGTACAGATTGATATGGTGTGAACTCAAAGTGAACAGAACGTACCAGGGTGATGAGGGAATGTCTTAGCATCAGCACGGTTTGTGCAGCATGAGCAGAACAAAGCTTAGAAGCAAGACTTCCCATCATGCCACAGTTATGTGCAGAAGCAATGCTTCCCATCATGCCATGGTCATGGGCAAAAGCAATGCTTTCCTTCAACACCCGTTTTGGGTGGCATGGCTATCTTAATTATGGGAAAATAAAGACGCATAGGAGTTTTTCAAATCATATAATAAGAAATGCTATATATAAGGTATGGGGAAAATACAAAAGATATTTAGAACAGAAAACCCCAAGATGGAACTCTCCACTAGAAGTAATCGCTGTTAAAAAAAGCAACAACATCAAAGAGAACTGGATAACGTATAACACAATATTAAGGGGGGGGAGGAGGAGGGTCAACTAATATTGATAAGTTATGAAAAAATAAAAGATCACTTTTCTACTTGCCTAGATTACTTCCAGGTGAATGAAGTGTTCAGACAGGATAAGCAGATAGGTTTTGAAAAGGAGCCTTCAAGATTTGAAAGAGAACTACTGAATAGTAAAACCAAAATAATCGCAAAAATGTATAGACTTCTTTTAGACTACGAAGTAATGGATGAGGAGGTTAAGGCTTCAATGATAAAGTGGGCCCAAGATGTGGGCCGTCCAATTATGCTAAAAGATGGGGAAAACTGATGGGATGTATATTTGAAATTTACAGTCATCTATAATATAAGAGAGAACATGATGAAAATGGCTCATAGGTGGTACGTCACTCCTTCCAGATGATCAAGAATGTATAAAAAATTGGCGAATGCTTGTTGGAGATGTGGAGGAAATAACGGTGACATGAGCCACATGTGGTGGACGTGTGAAAAGATTAAGATTTTTTTTTGGGGGGGGGAGAATATACGATGAATTAAAAAAGATGATGGAGATAACTTTTACGAAAAAAACAAAGGCATAATCCCCGCCCCAACTAAACATTTGTCCCACCCCAGAAAGAAAACAACAACAACAACAACAACAACAAACCACCGTTTGAGGTGCAACAGAGACACAGCCAGAGACAGAGCGAGACCCTGAATCAGTGCCATAACCAAGCTCTCATTCAGAACCAGAGCCTGAAAAAGAGCCACAGCCCAAACCAGAGCAACAGCCACAGCCTAGAGCCACAGACTGAGTCTGCAACAGTACTTGATACAGTGCCACAGCCTGAAACAGAGACACAGCCTCAAACAGAGCCTGAGCCTGAAACAGAGGCAGATCCACAGCCACAGCCTGAGTCTGAAACAGTCCTTGACAGAGTGCCAGAGCCAGAGCCAGAGCGAAACCCTGAATCAGTCAGAGGGAGAACATGAATCAGAGCCAGAGCCAGAAATAGGGCTTGATACAGGGCCGTAGTGCAAAACATAGCCGCAGCCACAGCTTAGAGCCACAGCCTGAGTCTGCAACAGTACTTGATACAGTGCTGGAGCTGGAGCCAGAGCCAGAGGCAGAGATACAGCCAGAGCCAGAACAAAACCCTATTTCAGAACCAGAGCCTGAAAGAGAGCCAGACCCTGAAACATAGCTGGGTCAGAGGCAGAGGAAGAGCCATCATGAGACCCTGAATCAGAGTCAGAACCAGATCTTCATTCAGAACCAGACCCTGAAAGAGAGCCAGAGCCACAGACAGAGCCACAGACGGAGCCTAGAGCCACAGCCGAGATCCACAGCCTGAGTCTGAAATAGTGCTTGATAGAGTGCTGGATCCTGAAACAGAGACACTGTCTGAAACTGAGCCTGACGCTTAAACGTAGCCAGGGGCAGAGGGAGAGGCAGAGCCTGATACAGTGCTTGATACAGCATAGGAGCCTGAAGCAGAGACACAGCCAGATCCAGAGACACAGCCAGAGCCAGAACAAAACCCTAATTCAGAACCAGAGCCTGAAAGAGAGCCACAGCCAGAAACAGTGCTTGATAGAGTGCCAGAGCCTGAAACAGAGGCAGAGGCAGAGGCAGATACAGGGCTTGAAACAGCGTCGGAGCCTGAAACAGAGAAACAGCGTGAAACAAAGACAACGGCTGAGACACAGGCCGAGCCTGAAATAGAGCTAGAATAAGTGCTAGAGCCAAAGACTGAGACAAAGCCTAATAAAGAGCAGAAGCCTGAGCCTGAGCCTGAAACAGTGCTTGATACAGTGCCAGAGCCTGAAACAGAACCAGAGCCACAGCTACAGCCATAGTGCCACAGCCTGAGTCTGCAACAGTGTTTGATACAGCGCCGGAGCCTGAAACAGAGACACAGCCTGAAACAGAACCTGAGCCTGGTTATTAGCATGGCAATTAAAGAAGAGAGAGGCAGAAAGGCTTATAAATAGAGTTAAGTGCAAAGGCAAAATAATAAACAACCCTAAAGAAATAGAGAAACGATTTCTCGAATTCTTTAGAGAAATCTATAAGGAAGGAAATGAAACAACAGAAGAAGTTAAAGAACATTTAGAACAGAACTGTCTTCCGAAACTTACTAAAGAACAAAAAGAACTGTTGAATGCCCCTATTACATCGTACGAAATTCAAAGAGCAATTAAGGAAGCAAAGATAGGAAAGGCACCAGGGCCAGACGGCCTACCGGCAATATATTATAAAAAAATGGAGGACTTACTGTCTGACCCATTAAGAAGTATCATGAACAGAGACTTCTGGGTTAGCGCGAAAGGCTAATGGCGGATTCCCTCTGAGCTCCGGAGGGAATCTGCTCTGTAGAAGACGGGTCTTGCCGCTGCGGTGACGCGGGGACCCTCAGAAACCACAGGCGCTGAAGCCTGTGGACTTGGTGACTCGCCGGGCACCATTTGCGCCTCCCCGACCCGTGAAGAAGCCTTTTTATTTTTTATTTTTTGAAAAATAAATAAATATTGGTTTTACAAAAAAAATTTTAAGACAATACAAACATATAAAAAGACATGTATAGTTTCGTACCCTTTTTTTCCATAAACCTTGTTTCTCGGACTCCCCCATGCCTCCCCTTTCTGCATCCCAATGTCCAAAGTTTTTCAGCAAGTTCTAAATAGTTCTGTCAAACCTCTGTCCTCTTAATATTTCCTTTAATCTAATCTTATATCGCTGTAACCCTTTCTTTTTCAAAACCTCGACATTCTAACATTCATCCAGTTTATAGTAGTCCTTAAGATAAATTTTAAACTTCTTCCATTCTTCCTCCGTCGCCTCCTTCCCCTGATCACGGATTCTGCCAGTCATCTCAGCCAATGTCATGTAGTCCATCACTTTCATCTGCCATTCTTCCAGGGTGGGTAGATCTTGTGTCTTCCAATACTTTGCGATGAGTATTCTTGCTGCTGTTGTAGCATACATAAAGAAAGTTCTATCTTTCTTTGACACCAATTGGCCGACTATGCCCAAGAGAAAGGCCTCTGGTTTCTTAAGGAAAGTACATTTAAGTACCTTTTTCATTTCATTATATATCATTTCCCAGAAAGCCTTAATCTTCGGGCATGTACACCAAAGGTGATAGAAAGTACCTTCAGTTTCTTTACACTTCCAACACTTATTATCAGGCAAATGGTAAATTTTTGCTAGCTTGACTGGGGTCATGTACCACCTGTAAATCATTTTCATAATGTTTTCCTTTAAGGCATTACATGCCGTGAATTTTATACCGGTGTTCCACAACCATTCCCAGTCAGCAAACATAATGTTATGACCAATGTCCTGTGCCCACTTAATCATAACCGATTTGACTGTTTCATCTTGTGTATTCCATTTCAGCAGCAAATTATACATTCTTGACAGATTCTTGGTATTGGGTTCTAACAGTTCAGTCTCTAATTTTGATTTTTCCACCTGGAAGCCAATTTTTGTAAACCTCCATTATTTGATAATAATGGAGCCAATCTTGTACTTTTGGTTTCAATTTCTCATGACTCTGTAATTTCAATTTATCTCCATCTTGTTCCAAAATTTCCCAATACTTTGGCCATCCGGCCTCCATATTGAGTTTCTTCACTGCCTTAGCTTCCAAAGGTGACAGCCATCTAGGGGTTTTATTTTCCAACAAGTCTTTATATCTTATCCATACATTAAACAACGCTTTTCTGACAATGTGATTCTTAAAGGCCCTATGCACTTTGATTTTATCATACCATAAATATGCATGCCAACCAAATGTATTATTGAAACCTTCTAAATCCAAGATATCTGTGTTCTAGAGGAGCATCCACTCTTTCAGCCAGCAAAACGCTGCTGCTTCATAGTACAGTTTTAAGTCCGGCAGGGCAAATCCCCCTCTTTCTTTTGCATCTGTAAGTACTTTAAATTTTATTCTGGGCTTTTTGCCCTGCCAGACAAATTTCGCAATATCTTTCTGCCACCTCTTGAAACAGTCCATCTTGTCAAGAATCTGCAAAGTTTGAAACAAAAACAACATTCTAGGCAATACATTCATCTTAATCACTGCAATTCGGCCTAACATTGACAATTTCAAATTTGACCATATTTCTAAGTCTTTTTTAATTTCTGACCAACATTTTTCATAGTTGTCCTTATACAAGTTCAAATTTTTTGATGTCAAATAAACCCCTAGGTATTTCACCTTCTTAACTACTGTCAAACCTGTCTCTTCTTGAAATTTCTCCTTCTCCGTATCTGTTAAGTTTTTTCCTAATACTTTAGTTTTTTGTTTGTTCAGTTTAAATCCGGCTACCTGACCAAATTGTTGGATTATCTCCAACACCCTTTTCGTACTAGTGTCTGGCTCTTGTAGAGTCAATACTAGGTCATCTGCAAAGGCCTTTAACTTGTAATGTTTAACCCCGACCTGTACACCTTTAACCTGCTGGTCATTTCTAATCATATTCAGCAACACCTCCAGAACAGAAATGAAAAGCAATGGGGAAATTGGGCACCCCTGTCGTGTTCCTTTTTCTATCTTAAGTTCCTCCGTTATCACGTTATTTACAATCAGCTTAGCTTTTTGTTCAGAATATATCGCACCCATACCATTCTCAAAACCTTGGCCTACCCCCATCCCATGAAGATTCTTTTTCATAAAGCTCCAAGAGATATTGTCAAAGGCTTTCTCCGCGTCCACAAAAATCAACACTGCTTTGGTGTTTATATTCACCTCTAGCCGTTCCAAAATGTCTATTATATTCCTTACATTGTCTGATAAATGCCTCTTTGGGAGAAAGCCTGCTTGGTCCCTATGAATCTTCTCCATCAGCACTCTTTTAAATCTTTTCGCCAAAATGTCTGCAAAGATTTTGTAATCCACATTAAGTAATGATATTGGGCGGTAGTTCTTAAGTTGAGTCTTTTCAGTCTCTGTCTTTGGTATGAGTGAGATATACGCTTCTTTCCATGATTCTGGTGCCTTTTTTCCCTCTAGGAGCGGGGGACAGAGAGTGGCGCGGTGCTGAGAGTAGACCGCTTCTTCTACGGAGCGAAGCCGCATGCCATGGCCGGAGAGCGCTGACTTCTTTCTTTGAACATTTGGACTTTAAAAGTAACAACCCATGAGTAGTACAGGAATTGGAACTAAAAATAGTTTTTTTCTGAATTTGGCACGATCGGGGGAGGTGCTAAAAGGAAGTCCGTCTCCCCTTCCTGTAGATAAATTAAAGCAAGAATTGATAACTAAGGTTGAGAGAACATCCTTCTCTTTACGGGATAAAAGCTATTAATTCCACGACTTGGCAATATAAGTAACTTTGCTGGAGGATAAGAACTGATTTTAAGAGCTGAAGTGCAACCCCCCCGGGACCCGGGAGTGATCCGCGAGAGAGCCTGCTGAGGAGACATAAAGAGTTTGACAGCTGTCAAATTAGCTGTCAAAGTTGGAAAACGAAAAAAATATTGGTTTCTGCTATCTTTGCTGGTTATTTTTGTCACAATTTGACTTTAAACTGTTGAAAATAAAGAAGAATAGAAACAAATTAACTTGAATGTTGGATTGGAGGTGGAAGGAATATTAAGTAACTAGAATCCCTCTAGAGGGGGTTCTGAGACATTACAATGGCTGCAGGTGGAAAAATACAGGCTGAGCTGGATAGAATGTTTTTTCTCTTGGCAAAGTTACAAGGTCAGAGTGAAGCTTTGGCTACAAATGCTACAACTTTGAATTTAAAAGTAAACAAACTTGTTGAATGTGTCAAGGACTTGACTCAAGAAACCTATGCAGCTGAACAAGAAGAGATATGTGCTGTTTCAGAGGAGTGGGAAGGAGGAGCTGAAATGCCGCAGACGACAAAGGAGAGCCAGAGGCCTGCTAAGATAGATGCTAAGAAAAACAAGATTTGGGTTATGAGAGCTTGGTTTGCATTAGAGAATGAAGAATGGAGGGATCTCCCTATGGGGAGATCTGAAGACCTATGGATTACAAATCTGATCAAGGCGAAAGTTGGAGCTTTGGGGACATTTGGGACATTTGGACTTAAAAGCAACAAGAAACAAGATTTGGGCTCCACTTTTGAACATGGAGGTCTGGTTGGAAGAAACATAGACCCTATAGGGACAGAGCTTCTCCGAGACCTGATGTCTAATATAAAGGATTACCAAAAAAACCGGCAGAGAGGGACTGAGAGAGATTTGAGGGCCTCGGACGTGAGATCTCCAGGCTGATAGTTGATGGACTGATGGACATTTTTGGGGGATCGAAACCGGGAAAGGGGGGGTGAGAGATTTAGAATCCAAAGGGTGTGTTATGTACTGAGTTGAATAGGATCCAAACTGCAGCAGTCTGATTGGTCCTAGAACAATAGGATCCAAATTGCAGCAGTCTGATTGGGCCGAGGACAATAGGATTCAGAATGCAGCAGTCTGATTGGTCGAAGAACAATGCAGCAGTATGATTGGTTGGCAGGAACCACCCAATCATGCTCCAGATATAAGTGAATCCACAACCTGATTGGCTTACAGTAGAATTCCAGAATTAACCAATCATGTGCACCCCATTGTGTAAATAATGTATATAAAGCAGATACTTTGAGGGGACTTTCATTCATTCCTCCTCACCACTATGAGCTGAATAAAGAGCATGAAATCACTTTGCGACTCTGAGTATATTTCAGGGTGTATAATTATATGTTGTTTTTCTGTTATTTTGTTTTGCACTTAATATAAAAATTTGGAAATTCATGGAAGGGAATTTGGGTCGACCTTAGAAAAGGGTGTAAAGAATGAGTATTGTTGTTTAAACTGAGGTTTATAAGTTAAAATTGGTTAATTAAGATGAATTAAGTATAATAATAATAAGGTAAAAGTTGGGGACAAGAACTTGCTGAGCTAATTATTGGAATTGGAATATAAGAAGGGGAGGTGTGGGGAAGTCAGGGGAAGATGTTAAGAAAATAAGGATTTGAAACTATACTTGTTATTTGTGTTGTGTTTGTTTGTGCTTTTGTGTTTGTTTAAAACTTTAATAAAAATGTATTTTTTTTAAAAAAAGAAGAAGTGTCATGAACAACATCTTAAAAGACGGAACCATGCCGGATTCTTGGAAAGACAGCCTTATTGCATTAATTCCAAATTCCAGGGAACGGACAATCTACTTATTAACAACTATAGGCCTATCGTACTTCTAAAGAACGATTATAAATTATATGCAAATATTTTAGCCCAAATATCAAAAAAAGGCTTCCAGATGATGATACACAATGACCAAGCTGGCTTTTTGCCCGGCAGGCACATTTATAGCAACACTAGAAACATTATAAACTTATTAGCGTATTTAGACTTAAGAATAGAAAAGAAGGCAGTCTTAATGGCTATAGATGCAGAAAAAGCTTTCGACAGGGTATCCTGGAAATTTATAAAATTTGTATTACACCATATGGATTTTGGTATACAGTATATAAAAGGGATTGAAGCAATATAATCAAAACAAAAAGCAAAAATCATAATCAATGGAAATTTATCACAGGAGTGTGAAATCAGTAAAGGGGTCAGACAAGGTCGCCCACTATCCCCCTTAATGTTCATATTAACATTGGAAGTTTTATGTAAACAAATTAGGGAAGAAAAAGAAATAAAAGGAATTATGCTGGGAAATAGAAGTTACAAAATGAGGGCATTTGCTGACGATTTAATTATAACTACGGAGCAACCAAAACAGAGTTTAAGAAAGGCGTTGGAAATAATATATGGCTACGGTAAAGTTGCGGGGTTCAAAATGAATTTAAACAAGACAAAACTATTAGTTAAAAATATGTCGCCAGATGAAAAAGCAGAATTAGAACAAATAATACACATTAAAATCTACTCCAAAATCAAGTATTTAGGATTATGGATAACACCAAAGAATATTAACTTCTATGAAGATAATTATACCCATTGTTAGAAAGATATCAAAAGACAGTTGGAGACGTGGACAAGGTTAAATTTATCATTCCTGGGCCGCATTTCGGGAATTAAAATGATAGTTTTACCGAAGCTACTCTTTCTATTCCAAACGATTCCAATTACAGGAAAGACCAGCAGTATCAACAAGTGGCAAAAAGAAATTTCTAAATTTTTGTGGAAGGGCAAAAGACCAAGAGTAAAGCACAAGATATTAATAGATACTGTAGAAAGAGGTGGCTACGGGTTACCGGATTTGAAGCTATATTACGAAGCCTCATGTCTTCTCTAGTTGAAAGATTGGTATTTATTAAAAAATTGGGATATTTTAGATCTAGAAGGTCATGACACCCTGTTGGGTTGAAATGAACGACAGACGAGTAGGTAGGTGTCATACGGGAGGCGTTTCTCGAGCAAGCCTCGGAGACTCCCTTTTATTGGATATTATACAGCGTTTGCCACGTGTGTGCTTGTTGCTGATTGGTTAACATAAGTACAAAGCAAGGGTTGTATATAAGACATTAATTATTACATATAAGACATTAATCATAGACAGGTTAAAGGTTGGGAAAAGGAACGCGGAGTTACACAGGCATGGTTTCGGACTGCCCGTACCAGAGTGGTACGAAAAGGAATGTACAAGGAGGGGTAAGTACAGATTGATATTGTAATGGGAATTGGGGTTGCTCGTGCGTAAAGGATGCTGAAGTTCTAGGCAACGTTGCCTGGCTAAACCTTTCCCTGGCTGGACAGCCCTTCCTCCTTGGCTGTGTCAGTCGATGGCAGAATCCGTCAGTGGGCGTTTCCTGAATTTCTTCCAACATAAAAATTCCTTGACGCCCAGTCTCCGCCTAGCCTCCCTGCGCGGAAGCTTTCTGCGCAGACTAGGCGTAGCCAGCTGAGGTCCTGGACTCTCCCCGCTGGTCTCTGTGGAAGAGTCTTGGAGCCCTCTCTCCGAAGTCCTTCCCTGGTCCCCTTCCTCCCCGGTGTCACGCTGATAACCTTCCCCAAAGGGAGTGTTCTCTCTCCCTCTGCTGGTCCCTTCTCCTGCATGGTCGGGGAGCCTTACCTCCACTCTTGGCTCCGATGGCAGTTCCCTGACATCCACCTCCCCCCAGAACCCCCCTCACCTCCGTCCCATTCCTTTGGCCTAAATTCCTCCCTTCCCTCTGACGGCGATGCGGGAAGATTCAAACATAGCTCTCCACCTGCTGCTATCTCTTCGTACCGGATCACCCTCCCAGTCCGATTCCTCACCCTCAGATTCCTCTCCTTCCTCCTTGTCGGACGCCGGAAACCCCACAAACTCTTCTTCCTCATCTGTAGTGCCAAATTGCTCCTCCCAGAACCTCGCTACCGGTTTGGGCTTCCTTGGGAACCTGCTGTAAAACTCCCCCCTGAGGTCCTCATCCCTGATGGTCTCCGCTGGAACCCACGTGTTTTCCGACTCAGGTTTCCCCTCCCAAGCCACCAAATACTCCACTTCCCCTCCTCTCAATCTTGATTCAAGTATTTCCGTGGCTTGACTGCTGAGTTCCCTCTCCTCTATGCGTGGGTGAGTGGGGGGCCTCTCTCTCTCGCCCCGGAAATTCCAGCCCCTCCCTGTACAGAGAGAGTAGGGACCTATGGAACACAGGGTGTAGTTTCATACTGGTCGGCAACTTGAGCCGAAAGGCCACTGGATTGACCTGCTGGGTTACCTCGAAAGGTCCCAGCCGCCTGGGCCGCAATTTATTGCACCCTCCCTTGAATGGTAACCCCTGGGTTGACAACCACACCCGGTCCCCCACCCGTATGGTTTCTCCTTCCCTGCGGTGCTTGTCTGCATGCCTCTTATACACTTCCTTGGCCCTTTCCAAGTTCATTTTAAGTTGTTGGTGTAAGGCTTCCATTTCTTCCACAAACTGCTCCGCTGCTGGCACACTCCACCTCTCCTCCCCACCCCCTGGGAAAGCCCTGGGATGACACCCGTAATTGGCCATGAACGGGCTCATCCCCGTGGACACGTGTTCCGCGTTATTGTACGCAAATTCTGCCAGCCCCAGTTTATCCACCCAGTCGTTCTGCCTCTCGCTGACATAGCAGCATAGATATTGTTGGAGTATACTGTCCGTTGGTCTCTGGGTGTCTGGCCGTCGAGAAGCTCACCTCAACTTCCAGCAAGCTCATGAGCTTCCTCCAGAACCGGGAAGTAAATTGCTTCCCTCGGTCGGACAAAACCCTCAAGGGGGCGCCATGCAGTCTGAAGATGTGATCCACAAACAGCCTGGCAGTTTCCTCTGCCGTCACCGCATGCGAGCAAGCGATAAAACGGCACATTTTTGTTAACAGGTCAACAACCACCATGACAGCTGTTTTCCCTTTCGATTTGGGCATATCTGTCATAAAATCTATGGACATCACCTCCCATGGTTTTCCCGGTGTGGGTAAAGGTTCCAGTATTCCCGTGGGCGCCACTCTCTCCCCCTTTGCTCGCTGGCAGCAGTCACACCCTCGTACGTACTCCCGTACATCTTCCCTCACCCTTGGCCACCAGAACTGCCAGGTGACCAGCAACATGGTCTTGTGTTGACCGAAATGCCCCGCCGTCGGGTTATCATGGAGTTGTTTGAGTACCCTTCTCCTCAAGTCATCCCCTGGTACATATAGTGCTCCCCTGTAATATAGTACCCCATCTTTCTCCTCAAACCCCCCATGGTTTTCCCCCGTGCCTCTGAGTTCCCGGATTTTCGTTTGGGCGAACTCGTCGTCCCTCGTCAGTCCTACTAGTTCTCGTGTCTCAACTAACACTCCCCCCCACACCCATCGGTTCTCAGGAATCACATGTCGTGCTTCTGGTGGTCCTTCTCCTTCCAGATACTCCGGCTTCCGGGAGAGGGCGTCTGCTCTGACGTTTTCCTCTCCCGGCACGTATCGATTCTCGAAGAAAAACTTGGAGAATTCTTGAGCCCACCGCACCTGTCGTTGGTTGAGTACTCGTGCATTCCTCCAGTACTCTAGGTTCTTATGGTCCGTGCACACCTGGATCTTGTGCTGCACCCCTATTAACAAATGTCTCCAGCGCCTAAAGGCTTCATAAATAGCCAGCAGTTCTCGATCATACACCGTGTAGTTTTGCTCAGACTTGCTCAGCTTCCTCGAGAAGAATGCGCACGGCCTCCAGCTGGACTTGTCTCCCGGCTGGAGAAGCACCGCCCCTACCGCTCTGTCTGACGCGTCTGTCTCCAACCTCATTGGCTTTTGTAGATCCACGTGCAAGAGCTGCTTTTCCGAAGCAAACGCCTTTTTTAGCCTTTTGAAAGATTGCTGTGCCTCTTCTGTCCAGACGAACTTCCTTTTGCTACTGAGACAATCGGTGATGGGTGCAGTTAAGTGGGCGAAGTTCTTGATGAACTTCCGATAGAAGTTCGCAAACCCCAGGAACCTCTGCACGTCCTTCCGGGTCTTGGAGGCCTTCCATTCCAGCACCGCCTGCACCTTGCTTGGCTCCATAGCTAGGCCCTTGTCCGACAACCTGTATCCCAGGAACTCGACCTCTCGTGTGTGGAATTGGCACTTCTCCAATTTGACCCACAACTGGTGTTCCTGTAGCCTCTTTAGCACTTCCCGAACGTCCCGAACGTGTTGCTCCTCGTTGTCCGAATAGATTAACATGTCATCTAGAAAGGCCACACAATTCTTGTATAGCAAGGATCCCAACACATGGTGCATGAAAGATTGAAAACAGGCAGAGCCTGATTGTAATCCGAAAGGCATAACGAGGTACTCAAAGGCTCCCAGAGGGGTGAACATGGTGGTTTTCCATTCATCCCCTTCCCTCATCCTAATCAAATTGTACGCCCCCTGAAGGTCCAGCTTGGTAAAGATCTTTCCCTTCCCCACCCGGGTTAAAATATCGTCAATCCTGGGCATTGGGAAGGTCACGGGTTCCGATACAAGGTTGAAGGACCTGAATTCTACGACCAATCTGGGCTGTTTAGTGTCCTTTTTGTCCACAAAGAACACCGGACTGCCTCCCACCGCCCTTGATTCCCTTATGAAGCCTCTTTTCAGGTTCTTGTCAATAAACTCCCACAACCCCTGCATCTCCTTGTCCGACATGGCATACAATTTACCCACTGGGAGCTGAGCTCCTGGTAGTAGGTTGATTTGACAGTCGAAGGGCCTATGGGGGGGGGTAGTTTATCCGCTTCCTTCTCGCTGAAAACATCCTGCAGGTCAGCGTATTGTGGCGGTACCTTCCCCTTTTCTCCCACTGCCATTCCTGCTACCTGGGCCACGGCTACCCTCGGGACTTCCCCACCGTGACAGTGTTCCAAACAGTGAGCTGACCCAAAGGTCACTGTCCGCTGGTGCCATGCCACCACTGGATCATGTAGCGCCAACCAGCTCATTCCCAGGATGACTGGTGGTCCTGCCAGTCTGGCTACATGAAAGGCAAGGTTTTCTGTGTGTCTGGAGACCCTCATTCTCATGGGGGGAGTCTGGTGCGTCACTTCCCCTCCCAGGAGTTCCCTGCCATCAATGGTCGTTACTTGTAAGGGGCACTCTAGCGGCAGGAGGTGTAACTGGTGCTCCAGCGTGAAATCCTTGCTGAAAAAATTACAGGAACTGCCCGAGTCCAGCAGTGCCTTAACCTTGATTGGGTGCCCATTAGGGAGTTCTAGCACCACCTCTATGGCTATGGCTGCTTGGGGGGGGGGGGTCTGGCTTGGGCACTTTTACTGGTTGCTTGCCTGGCTGCTGTGCCCGCTGATCGGCAGCCAAGCGTTGGTGTTTCCCTGTTCCTTAGCGCCCTCCTCCTCACAGTCAGCAGCCCCCACCATTCTTTGCCATGCCTTCCTTTGAGGGCAGACCCTGGCAAAATGCCCTGGCTGTAGGCAGAGGAAACACTTATTGGCTGTTTTTTCCTCTTTCCCCTCCTTCTTTCGTCCTTCGTTGGAGTTTGAAACCCCGCACGCTCGTGCCCCCCCAATCTCCATTGGTTCCTCGGGCTGGGAAAGTGGCTCTTGTCAGCATCGCCCTAGAGCCAGTGCGCCAACTGGACTCATGTACCTCAACCCCGACTGGGCTAGGCGAGCTGGGAAGCACCGCCAGAGACCTCCTTCTCACAGGAACAGGTCACAGTGCTGTGGACTCACAGCTCAGAGCTGAGAGCACCGGATTCACTGTCTCAATAATACAGTCGTTGCGCAGCAGAGTTTTGCAGAGTCTTGCAGAGTATAAACCACTCGGAGAGCAGCTCTGTAGAATATCTTCCTTTTATTCTGTAACTACAACTATGATACAAAACTATATACAGAGCTGAATATTCTAAGCATAAATCAATGCTACACTGAGAGTCTGCAGCTGCACTTAGCAGCAATCTTATCTCTAGAATCTCTAACACTCTCACTTTCTCCGATACACTGACTGACTGTCTCTCACTCACACACACAAATATGTTGCTGGGCAGAATAAGTAGATAGGCAGGACACGCCTCCTCCTCTCTGGAGAGTCAGCAGAGACCATCAGGAGATCATCAGGAGATTCTTGGGTATGGGAGGGGTGAAATCTCCTCATCCTCCGGTATTTCAGGAATGCGGTTGTCATGCCAATGCTCTCCTCTCCACTCCCGTCTCTCTTGCACGCGCGCTTCTTGCCGTACTCCAATCGCAAGCACAGCCTTAGTCAGCTGATCCATTGACTGAGGGCGGGGCGCGCGGGAAAGTTCGTCTTTCACTGAGGGGGATAAGCCTTCCTCAAACAGCATTTGCACTGGTTCTGAGCTCAGTTCCCACCCCAGTTTATGGATAAGCATCACAAAACGCGACCAGTACTCTCTAAGTGTCTGGCCCCCTTGTTTGCACGCCATTAGTTCCCTGCGTGTCACACTCTGCTCCACTCCACTTGCGAACATGGCGTCCATGGCGCCAAATTTTTTTCGAAGATCCTTTAGGGCAGCATTCTGCGTCGCCATTAATGGCCGGATCCATTCCCTAGCAGCGTCCTGAAGATGCCCGATAACGTAAGCAACTCTCCCCTCATCATCAGCAAAGTCATCATACTGCAGTTCCAGCGCGTACTGTACCTCCTTCCTTAATGCATTATAGTCTCTTGGGTTCCCCCCAAACTTGTGCACCAGTCCCGGTACCTTCTTTGCGATGGGGGTGGGCCTTCCCCGGGCATCCTGAGTCCTCCGTTCATCTAGTCACGCCTCTAACACAGCAAGCTGCTTTTCCAAATCTCGGTTTCTCTCCTCCAGATTTGGCGCTGCCGCTGCTCCCTCTCCGGCGCCTGCTCCTCCGGTTTGACTCATGATGCTGCCTGTCCTGTCATGGTGCGCGAGCAACGTCAGGGACTGACGGATTGCTGTAATGGGAATTGGGGTTGCTCGTGCGTAAAGGATGCTGAAGTTCTAGGCAACGTTGCCTGGCTAAACCTTTCCTTGGCTGGACAGCCCTTCCTCCGTGGCTGTGTCAGTCGCTGGCAGAATCCGTCAGTGGCCGTTTCCTGAATTTCTTCCAACATAAAAATTCCTTGACGCCCAGTCTCACCTAGCCTCCCTGCGCGGAAGCATTCTGCGCAGAGTAGGCGTAGCCAGCGGAGGTCCTGGACTCTCCCCGCTGGTCTCTGTGGAAGAGTCTTGGAGCCCTCTCTCCGAAGTCCTTCCCTGGTCCCCTTCCTCCCCGGTGTCACGCTGATAACCTTCCCCAAAGGGAGTGTTCTCTCTCCCTCTGCTGGTCCCTTCTCCTGCATGGTCGGGGAGCCTTACCTCCACTCTTGGCTCCGATGGCAGTTCCCTGACAGATATGGTGTGAACTCAAGGTGAACAGAACGTACCAGGGTGATGAGGGAATGTCTTAGCATCAGCACGGTTTGAGCAGCATGAGCAGAACAAAGCTTAGAAGCAAGACTTCCCATCATGCCACAGTTATGTGCAGAAGCAAAGCTTCCCATCATGCTATGGTCATGTGCAAAAGCAATGCTTTCCTTCATCTCCCCCTTTCTTTTCTTATTTGCGAGGTGTTCTGGGTGAATAAGACAAAAATACTTCGGGATACGTGGTATGCCAGCGCATGCCCGAAATAAGTTCGCCACATCTCCCCTAATGTTTACTGCTGGTGCTGCAATTTCGCAAAGTAGGCAGCAATGATTTTATTGGGTGGCTGAGGGGGAGAGAGAAACCGAGACAAAAGACTTATGAGTCCAGGAATGCATTGGAGGAAGCAACATAGCAAAATCAATATACATATTATAATAATGGCATATTGAAAGAGATTACGAAGCCAATTCAGGTTTGGCAACCAGCCAGTGAGCCACTGGGTGAATGAGTCCCACAGGCCAGAAAGTCCAACGTCCTGTTTAATGTGGTGTGTAAGATTTTGCAAATGAGAGATTTGCTTTTGGATGGCTTTGGAATTATCAGTAATATTAAAACAACACATGTCGTCCACTTGTTCACAGCCGTAATGATGAAGCATCAATAGATCATCGATAGCAGCGCGGCTCTGCAGAAGACCATGCTGGAGTTCACTCTGCTCTTTATTTAGAAGATGAAGTGCTTGAGAAGTAAAATTCAGGGCTTTTGCTGCAGAACAAGCTAAAGAGTTAATGTTCCTACTATTGCGTACAGCCAATCCAGGGACTCCTAGGAGAGAAACAGCTAAAGAGATATATTCAGACCTACTGGGAAGAGAAATTGAATCGTCACAATCGTTAGTCAATGCAATAGATCGGCGATATCGAGAGCGGGTCAAATGATGCTTTTTGGGTAATACGATGGACAAACGGCTTAAGCAGCAGGGTGTGCCATGGCTGATGTTTGCTGGAATGCAATTAAATGTATAGCCAGGACACGTCCAGAACCAGCCAGCAGGTAGTTCTTTGTAATTATATACATAAGAAATATTGACATAATTAGAACAGTGGAAATTATCCTTGCCCATTTCCACACAGTTGGATTTTGTGCAATTGACCATACGGGCACAGGTGACCCTTCTTTAACTGCATGGGCATGTGGCTCCAAAGTTGAACCATTATTGTGCCCACATAGTCAGGATCGAGAACTCCTGGAATAACCTGGATTCCTTCTTTTGCCGCAGAAAATTTGGGTAAAATTAAACCTGCGACTTTACGAGGTAGTTGGGTGGGCATAAGCACAATTTCACCAGGTAAAACAGTGTCTTTGGTTTCTTGATTAATTAAGTCGATGGTAAAATCAGAGCGTGTATCCTTTTTTGTGTACATTCCATTGTAAGAATGGAAACAGAGCCAGAGCCAGAGCCACAGCCTAAGTCTGAAACAGTCCTTGATAGAGTGCCACAGCCAGAGCGAGACCCTGAATCAGTGCCAGAACCAAGCCCTCATTCAGAACCAGAGCCTGAGAAAGAGCCAGAGCCAGAACCAGAACCAGAGCAACAGCCACAGCCTGGGTCTGAAACAGCCCTTGATAGAGTGCCAGAATCAGAGAATCAGAATCAGAGTCAGAACCAGATCTTCGGTAAAGACGTGGTCTGGTCTTAGCGCAACTGCTCCTCCCACCCACGATAACAGAGTTTGGGTGTTCCACACACCCCCGTAGGGAACTTGCCCCAGCCATTCTGTTGGCTGAGGCCCCCTCCCAGGCAGCCCTGACCCTTTCCACTTAAAATGCAAAATACAAACTATACAATAACCTAAAAAAATAATAAAAGAAAAACAAAGCAAGAAACAATAATGCCAAACTTAAAATAATCCCCACCCCAACTAAACATTTGTCCCACCCCAGAAAGAAAATAAAAATAACAACAACAACAAACCACCGTTTGAGGTGCAACAGAGACACAGCCAGAGACAGAGCGAGACCCTGAATCAGTGCAATAACCAAGCCCTCATTCAGAACCAGAGCCTGAAAAAGAGCCACAGCCCAAACCAGAGCAACAGCCACAGCCACAGCCTAGAGCCACAGCCTGAGTCTGCAACAGTACTTGATACAGTGCCGGAGCCTGAAACAGAGACACAGCCTCAAACAGAGCCTGAGCCTGAAACAGAGGCAGAGCCACAGCCGCAGCCTGAGTCTGAAACAGTCCTTGATAGAGTGCCAGAGCCAGAGCCAGAGCGAAACCCTGAATCAGAGTCAGAGGGAGAACATGAATCAGAGCCAGAGCCAGAGCCAGAGCCAGAAATAGGGCTTGATACAGGGCCAGAGCGCAAAACATAGCTGCAGCCACAGCCTAGAGCCACAGCCTGAGTCTGCAACAGTACTTGATACAGTGCCGGAGCTGGAGCCAGAGCCAGAGGCACAGCCAGAGCCAGAACAAAACCCTAATTCAGAACCAGAGCCTGACAGAGAGCCAGACCCTGAAACATAGCTGGGTCAGAGGCAGAGGAAGAGCCATCATGAGACCCTGAATCAGAGTCAGAACCAGATCTTCATTCAGAACCAGACCCTGAAAGAGAGCCAGAGCCACAGACAGAGCCACAGACGGAGCCTAGAGCCACAGCCGAGATCCACAGCCTGAGTCTGAAATAGTGCTTGATAGAGTGCTGGATCCTGAAACAGAGACACTCTCTGAAATTGAGCCTGACGCTTAAACGTAGCCAGGGGCAGAGGGAGAGGCAGAGCCTGATACAGTGCTTGATACAGCATAGGAGCCTGAAGCAGAGACACAGCCAGATCCAGAGACACAGCCAGAGCCAGAACAAAACCCTAATTCAGAACCAGAGCCTGAAAGAGAGCCAGAGCCAGAAACAGTGCTTGATAGAGTGCCAGAGCCTGAAACAGAGGCAGAGGCAGATACAGGGCTTGAAACAGCGTCGAAGCCTGAAACAGAGAAACAGCGTGAAACAGAGACAAAGGCTGAGACACAGGCTGAGCCTGAAATAGAGCTAGAATAAGTGCTAGAGCCAAAGACTGAGACAAAGCCTAATAAAGAGCAGAAGCCTGAGCCTGAGCCTGAAACAGTGTTTGATACAGCGCCGGACCCTGAAATATAGACACAGCCTGAAACAGAACCTGAGCCTGGTTATTAGCATGGCAATTAAAGAAGAGAGAGGCAGAAAGGCTTATAAATAGAGTTAAGTGCAAAGGCAAAATAATAAACAACCCTAAAGAAATAGAGAAACGATTTCTCGAATTCTTTAGAGAAATCTATAAGGAAGGAAATGAAACAACAGAAGAAGTTAAAGAACATTTAGAACAGAACTGTCTTCCGAAACTTACTAAAGAACAAAAAGAACTGTTGAATGCCCCTATTACATCGTACGGAATTCTAACAGCAATAAAGGAAGCAAAGATAGGAAAGGCACCAGGGCCAGACGGCCTACCGGCAAAATGTTATAAAAAAATGGAGGACTTACTGTCTGACCCATTAAGAAGTATCATGAACAACATCTTAAAAGACGGAACCATGCCGGATTCTTGGAAAGACAGCCTTATTGCATTAATTCCAAAACAGGGAACGGACAATCTACTTATTAACAACTATAGGCCTATCGCACTTCTAAATAACGATTATAAATTATATGCAAATATTTTAGCCGAAAGATCAAAAAAAGGCTTCCAGATGATGATGATACACAATGACCAAGCTGGCTTTTTGCCTGGGAGGCACATTTATAGCAACACTAGAAACATTATAAACTTATTAGTGTATTTAGACTTAAGAATAGAAAAGAAGGCAGTCTTAATGGCTATAGATGCAGAAAAAGCTTTTGACAGGGTATCCTGGAAATTTATGAAAGGTCTATTACACCATATGGATTTTGGTATACAGTATACAAAAGGGATTGAAGCAATATAATCAAAACAAAAAGCTAAAATCATAATCAATGGAAATTTATCACAGGAGTGTGAAATCAGGAAAGGGGTCAGACAAGGTCGCCCACTATCCCCCTTAATTTTCATATTAACATTGGAAGTTTTATGTAAACAAATTAGGGAATAATAATAATAATAATAATAATAATAATAATAATAATTTATTTATACCCCGCCCATCTGGCTGGGCTTCCCCAGCCACTCTGGGCGGCTTCCAAAAGAATATTAAAATACTACAATACATGAAACATTAAAAGCTTCCCAAAACAGGGCTGCCTTCAGATGTCTTCTAAAAGCCTGGTAGTTGTTGTTCTCTTTGACATCTGGTGGGAGGGCGTTCCACAGTGCGGGCGCCACTACCGAGAAGGCCCTCTGCCTGGTTCCCTGTAACTTGGCTTCTCGCAGTGAGGGAACCGCCAGAAGGCCCTCGGTGCTGGACCTTAGTGTCTGGGTAGAACGATGGGGGTGGAGACGCTCCTTCAGATATACTGGACCAAGGCCGTTTAGGGCTTTAAAGGTCAGCACCAACACTTTGAATTGTGCTCGGAAACGTACTGGGAGCCAATGTAGGTCTTTCAAGACCGGTGTTATGTGGTCTCTGCGGCCGCTCCCAGTCACCAGTCTAGCTGCCGCGTTCTGGATGAGTTGTAGTTTCCGGGTCACCTTCAAAGGTAGCCCCACGTAGAGCGCATTGCAGTAATCCAAGCGGGAGATAACCAGAGCATGCACCACTCTGGCAAGGCAGTCCGCAGGCAGATAGGGTCTCAGCCTGCGTACCAGATGGAGCTGGTAAACAGCTGCCCTGGATACAGATTTGACCTGTGCCTCCATGGACAGCTGTGAGTCCAAAATGACTCCCAGGCTGCGCACCTGGTACTTCAGGGGCACAGTTACCCCATTCAGGACCAGGGAATCCTCCACACCTGCCCGCCTCCTCTCCCCCAAAAACAGTACTTCTGTCTTGTCAGGATTCAAACTCAATCTGTTAGCTGCCATCCAACCTCCAACCGCCTCCAGGCACTCACACAGGACCTTCACTGCCTTCACTGGTTCTGATTTGAAAGAGAGGTAGAGCTGGGTATCATCCGCATACTGATGAACACCCAGCCCAAATCCCCTGATGATCTCTCCCAGCGGCTTCATGTAGATGTTGAAAAGCATGGGGGAGAGGACAGAACCCTGAGGCACCCCACAAGTGAGGGCCCAGCGGTCTGAACACTCATCCCCCACCACCACTTTCTGAACACGGCCCAGGAGGAAGGAGCGGAACCACTGTATAACAGTGCCCCCAGCTCCCAGCCCCTCAAGACGGTCCAGTAGGATTTTATGGTCGATGGTATCAAACGCCGCTGAGAGATCCAGCAGAACTAGGAAACAGCTCTCACCTTTGTCCCTAGTCCGCCGGAGATCATCAACCAGTGCGACCAAGGCAGTTTCAGTCCCATGATGAGGCCTGAATCCCGACTGGGAGGGATCCAAATGGTCCGCTTCTTCCAGGCGTGCCTGGAGTTGTTCAGCAACCACTCACTCAATCACCTTGCCCAAGAATGGAAGATTTGAGACTGGGCGATAGTTGGCTATCGTGGCTGCATCTAAAGATGGTTTTTTAAGAAGCGGTTTAATAACCGCCTCTTTCAGCGAGTCTGGGAAGGCTCCCTCACGGAGGGAAGCATTCACCACCCCACGAAGCCCATCGCTCAGTCCTTCCCGGCTAGCTTTTATAAGCCAGGATGGGCAAGGATCAAGGAGACAAGTGGTTGGTTTCACTCGTCCAAGCAGCCTGTCCACATCCTCGGGGGTAACAGATTGGAATTGATCCCACACAACTTGACTAGACAGGACTCTAGCACTCTCCCGCCCTGGCCCTGCTCCCACGGTGGAGTCTACCTCTTATCGAATCTGAGCGACTTTATCTGCAAAAAACTTTGCAAAGTCATTGCAGGAGATCATGTTGCCCTTACTGGGCCCTGATGGAGCAGGTGGTTCCGCTAAATTGCGAACCACCTGAAATAGTCTCCTGCTGCTGTTTTCCGCAGATGCAATAGAGGCGGTGAAGAAAGTCTTCTTCGCCGTCGCTATCGCCACTTGGTAGGCTCGACATTGAGCTCTAACCCGTGTCCGGTCAGATTCAGAATGGGTTATCCGCCACCGGCGCTCTAGCCGTCTCAACGATTGTTTTATTGCCCTCAGATCCATGGAAAACCACGGGGCTGTCCGGGCTCCATGCAATCGGAGAGGGCACTTTGGAGCCAAACAGTCAATAGCCCTGGTTAACTCCACATTACAGCGGGCCACCAGGGAATCAGCTGAAAGGCCATCAACATGGGATAAAACATCCCCAACCACTCTCTGGAAACCATTTGGATCCATTAAGTGGCGGAGGCGGACCATCTGAATCGGTCCCACCTCCCTGCAGAGGGGAAGGGTCGCGGAGAAGTCCAGTTGCACCAGGAAGTGATCTGACCATGGCACTTCTTTGGTTTCACTTTTACTTAATGTCAGATCACCAACATCCATAGAGGTGAACACCAGGTCTAAGGCATGCCCGTGGCTATGAGTTGGGCCAGACTTATTCAGGGACAGCCCCATGGAGGCCATGCTTTCCACGAAGTCCCGAGCGGCCCCTTGTAAGGTCGTGTCGGCATGGATGTTAAAATCCCCTACGACAACCAAACTAGGTGTCTCCACAAGGACATCTGCCACGACCTGAAGCAGCTCGGGCAGGGAATCCTTGGTGCAGCGGGGAGGTCGGTACAGCAATAGGAATCCTGTACTGCCCCTATTGCCCAACTTCCAGAACATGCACTCAGAGAACTGGGTCTTTCCAATAGGACACCCGATACAAACTAATGACTTCCTAAAATTCACTGCAACCCCCCCTCCCCGCCCACAAGGCCTGGGTTGCTGTGCGTAAGAGAAACCTGGTGGACATGCAGCGGCAAGGACAGGCCCATCTGCTTCATCCAACCAGGTCTCTGTCACACATGCCAGGTCCAAGCCTCCATCCACAATCAGGTCGTGGATGGCAGTGGTTTTATTCATCATTGACCTGGCATTGCACAGCAACACTTTCAGGTCATGTGGGTTTCCCTTGTTGATTCCAGTATCCTTCCGTTCAGGACCAGACCTGGAGGCAGGGATAGTCCTCAGACAACGACTAAGCCTGCTTCCTCGGTAATGACATGGTCTTGTCTTAGCGTAACTCCTCCTCCTACCCATGATCACTGAGATCGGTTCTCCGAGTGCATCCCCCCCTGTGGAACCTGCCCCAGCCATTTTGCTTGCTGGGACCCACTCCCAGGCAGCCCTGACCCCTCCCCTTAAAATCAAATTAAAGCCTATACAAAAAACAAACTAACAGAACAATAAAACTATAAAAACAAAAAACAAAGTTACAAACACAACATAATTAAATTAAACAAATTCCCCCACTCAACTAAACACCCACCCCACCCCACACACCCGAGGCCTCCCTGGAGCCCCATAACCTGCGGAGGTGAGTATGGGGCCCGCCCCCAGGCCCAAGGTGGAAAAGGGCTTCAGGGGGGAGCGGTCCTCCCCACAAGCTCACGGCAAAGCGGCAGCAGCAATGTCCCGAGGCCTCCTTGGAGCCTTATATGCTGTGGTGGAGTATGGGGCCCGCCCCCAGGCCCAAGGTGGAGAATGGGCTTCCAGGGGGAGCGGTCATCCTCACAAACTCACGGCAGAGCGGCAACAGCAATGTCCCGGGCCTCCTTGGAGCCTTATATGCTGAGGTAGAGTATGGGGCCTGCCCCCAGGCCCAAGGTGGAAAAAGGGCTTCAGGGGGCAGCGGTCCTCCCAGAGACTCACCGGCAAAGCAACAGCAGCAATGTCCCAGGCCTCCTTGGGGCCTTATATGCTGAGGTGGAATAGGGGGCCTGCCCCCAGGCCCAAGGTGGAAAAGGGCTTCAGGGGGGAGCGGTCCTCCCCAAGACTCACCAGCAAAGCAACAGCAGCAATGTCCCGGGCCTCCTTGGAGCCTTATATGCTGAGGTGCAGTATGGGGCCCTCCCCCAGGCTCAAGGTGGAAAAAGGGATTATGCTGGGAAATAGAAGTTACAAAATGAGGGCATTTGCTGACGATTTAATTATAACTACGGAGCAACCAAAACAGAGTTTAAGAAAGGCGTTGGAAATAATATATGGCTACGGTAAAGTTGCGGGGTTCAAAATGAATTTAAACAAGACAAAACTATTAGTTAAAAATATGTCGCCAGATGAAAAAGCAGAATTAGAACAAATAATACACATTAAAATCTATCCCAAAATCAAGTATTTAGGATTATGGATAACACCAAAGAATATTAACTTATATGAAGATAATTATATCCATTGTTGGAAAGATATTGTTAGGGATTGATTAGCTGCTTGTGCGTAAAATCGTGCTCCCTCAGAGTTTGTGCGCCCCCACAAACCTCAGTGTGTGACGGAGCTCCTCAGACATGTCTGCTCTAGTCACTAGTAGAGTCCGACAGTGGCTGTCTGCGGAAGCGTTTCCAGCAAAGGAGCTCCTTAACGGAAACGCGTCTCCTGGACTCACGGCGTGACAGTTTCCGGCGAGGTGTAGGTCTCCCTATGTGAGACTCAGATACCTCCCCACTGTTTTCGCTGGAAGCGTCCCTGAGCCCTCCCTCCTGCTCACATTCCCTCAGAGAATCACTCCTCCCCCTGCTGGTGCCTGCTTCAGCTGTTGAGTCTCTTTCTTCCTCCCTGAGCCCCTCCACCACCTGATGCTCCGATGGCAGTTCCCTGACATCCACCTCCCCTCCAGGGCCCCCCTCACCCCCTCCCATTACCTCCCCCCTGGGAGGTGAAGGGCTAAAACCCCGAAAAGAATCTTCCTCATCTTCAGACGTCTCGAACAACTCCCTCCATCGATCGTCGTCCTGGCTCGCTGAATCCTCTTCCTCTTCAGAATCTGGGAACCCCTCCAACTCCTCTTCCTCATCGGTGGTGGCAAAGTATTCCCTTCGGAACCTCGCTACAGGCTGAGGTTTACGTGGGAACCTCTGATGAAAAGTCTCTATTAAAACTTCGTCATTGACATCCTCTGCCCTAACCCAGGTGTTTTCCGACTCCGGTTCCCCTTCCCACATTACCAAATACTCTACTTGATCTCCCTTCCACCTGGAATCAAGGATCTCCGCTACATGGTAGCTGTGTTCCTTCTCCTCCATTGCTGGTCCCCTAGTGACCCTCCCTTCACTGTCTCCTCTATACGGTGACAGCAACGACCTGTGAAAAACTGGGTGCAGCTTCATGTGGTTCGGTAACCGGAGTCTGAAAGCCACTGGGTTGACCTGCTGCATGACTTCAAACGGACCCAGCCTTTTGGGTCTTAACTTCTTACAACCTCCTTTGAATGGCAACCCTTGGGTTGACAGCCACACCTGGTCCCCCACCCTAATGCTTTCACCTTCTCTTCTGTTTTTGTCTGCCTGCCTCTTATATTCCTCCTTAGCCCTGTTTAAGTTGAGTTGGAGCTGGCGATGAATCGCTTCCATTTCTTCAACGAACTGTTCTGCAGCTGGAACGCTCCAGTTCTCCCCTTCCCCCCCTGGGAAGGCTCTGGGATGGCACCCGTGATTAGCCCAAAAGGGGCTCATCCCCGTGGACACGTTCTCTGCATTGTTGTAGGCAAATTCTGCCAACGCCAGCTTCTCCACCCAATCATTCTCTCTGTCATTAACGTAACACCTCAAATATTGCTGGAGAACCCCATTTGCTCTTTCCGCCTGCCCGTTGGTTTCTGGATGACGGGCCGTTGAGAAATTAACCTCTACATGCAGTAAGCTCATGAGCTTCCTCCAGAACCTGGAAGTAAATTGTTTTCCCCGGTCTGAAACCACCCTCAAGGGGGCGCCATGCAGCCGAAACACATTCTCTACAAACAATTTGGCTGTTTCTTCTGCTGTGACCGCATGTGAGCAGGCTATAAAGTGGGCCATTTTAGTTAACAGGTCTACCACCACCATGATGGCTGTTTTCCCTCTAGACCTTGGCAGATCAGTCATGAAATCTATTGCCACTGCTTCCCACGGTCTTTCAGGTGTGGGCAGTGGTTCTAATAAACCAGCCGGCGCCCGCCTCTCCCCCTTGGCTCTTTGGCATTGTTCACACCCTCTCACATACTCCCGCACATCTTCCCTGACCTTGGGCCACCAAAATTCCCTAGTAACCAGCCACATGGTCTTGTGTTGCCCAAAATGCCCTGCTGTGGGACTATCGTGCAACTGCTTGAGTACCTTCTCCCTCAATTCCCCTTCGGGTATATATAACGCTCCCTTGTAATACAATGCCCCATTTCTCTCCTCAAAACCACCGGGTTTGTCTTCCTCCCTCCTGAGACCCCTGAGTTTGTCCTGGGCGTATGCATCAAGCACCGTACCCTCTACCAATTCCCTTTGTCCCACCAAAGTCGCCCCACACACCCAGCGATCCTCTGGGATGATATGGGTTTCTTCAGGTGCTCCCTCCCCCTCCAAATATTCAGGTTTGCGTGAGAGAGCGTCCGCCCTAACATTCTCTGGGCCTGGCACGTAACAAATCTCAAAGTTAAATTTGGAGAACTCCTGGGCCCATCTCAACTGCCTTTGGTTGAGCACTCGCGCAGTTCTCCAATACTCTAGATTTTTATGATCCGTGCACACTTGCACCTTATGTTGTGCACCAATTAGCAGATGCCTCCATCTCCTGAACGCCTCATGAATCGCAAGAAGTTCTCGGTCGTACACCGTGTAGTTCCTCTCGGATTTGTTCAGCTTTCGCGAAAAGAAGGCACACGGTCGCCACTCTGACTCCTCCTTTCCCGGCTGCAGAAGAAGCACCGCCCCTATGGCTCTGTCAGATGCGTCTGTTTCGACCCTTAGCTTCTTCTGTAAATCCACATGCAGAAGTTGTTCTTCAGAGGCGAAGGCCCTTTTCAGCTCCTCAAACGCTCGCTCCGCCTCCGCCGTCCATACAAACTTCTTTTTACTGCTGAGACAGTCAGTAATGGGCGCAGTCAGATGGGCGAAGTTGCGGATGAACTTACGATAAAAGTTTCCAAACCCTAGGAACCTCTGCACATCCTTCTTGGTTTTTGGTGTTTTCCAGTCCAGCACCGCCTGCACCTTGCCGGGATCCATGGCCAATCCCTTGTCTGACAGGCGGTACCCCAGGAATTCCACCTCCTTGGTATGAAACTGACACTTCTCCAGTTTCACCCACAGCCTGTTGGCTTGCAGTCTCCTCAACACTTCTCTGACGTCTCTCACATGTTGCTCCTCATTCTCCGAATACACCAACACATCATCTAGGAAAGCAACGCAATTCTTGTAGAGCAAAGGGCCCAGTACATGGTTCATAAAAGATTGAAAGCACGCGGAGCCTGCTTGTAATCCAAATGGCATAACGAGATATTCAAATGCCCCCAAAGGGGTAAACATGGTGGTTTTCCATTCATCTCCTCTCCTTATGCGTATCAGGTTGTACGCCCCCCTTAGATCCAGCTTTGTGAAAATCTTTCCCTTCCGCACCCTGGTCAAAATATCATCAATCCTGGGCATAGGGAACACCACTGGTTCAGTCACTGCGTTCAACCTCCTAAAGTCACATACAAGTCTCGGCTTGTCCGCGTTTTTTTTGTCCACAAAAAACACTGGGCTACCCCCCGCTGCTTTGGACTCTCTGATGAAGCCTCTCTTCAGGTTCTTGTCAATAAACTCTCGCAACTCCTGCATTTCCCTGTCTGACATGGCATACAACTTGCCCACAGGAAGCTGTGCTCCAGGGAGTAAATTGATCTGGCAATCAAAGGGCCTATGCGGGGGTAGTTGGTCAGCTTCCTTCTCGCTGAACACGTCGCTGAGATCTGCATACTGTGGTGGTACCTTCACCTTCTCCATTACTTCAGTCCCTGCTAGGGTGGCTTGGGCCCCTGCTGAACCCTTTTCCCCTTTGCAGTGTTCTAAGCAATGTGCTGAACCAAAGGACACCACTCTTTGATGCCAGCCAACCAGCGGATCATGTAGAGCTAGCCAGCTCATTCCCAAAATAATGGGAGCGCCTCCCAAGGTGGCCACATTAAACGCTATCAGTTCTGTGTGCCTTGCCACCCTCATGATCATTGGGACCGTCTGCAAGCTGACTCCTCCTCCCAACAACTCCCTGCCATCGATCGTGGTCACCTGCAGGGGGTTGCTTAAAGGGATAGTCTGTATCTGGTGTTCAGCAGCAAACTCCTTGCTCATAAAATTGCAGGAGCTGCCTGAGTCCAATAGCGCCTTTATTTTTAGGGGGTGTCCATTTTGCAGCTCTAGCAACACTTCAATCACTAGAGCAGGTCGAGGAGCTTCTGGCACGGGCACTTTCACTGCTCTTTGGCCTGGCTGCAGTGCCCCGATTGTGGCAACCAGGCGTTGGCTTTTACCTGCTCCGTCTCCCCCTGCTCTTCCCCCTCAACAGCTCCCACCATCCCTTGCCATTCCTTCCTCTGGGGGCAGACTCTGGCAAAGTGGCCTGGCTGTTGGCAGAGATAGCATTTCCGGGCGCCCTTTCCCTCCTTCTTAGCCCCCTCGCTGGGTTTTGAAAATGCGCGCGCGCGCGCTGTCCCGATTTCCATCGGCTCTGCCGGCGGGAAAGCTGGCTCAGGAATGTCTGGAATGCGGAACTCCTTCCAACGTTCCCCTCTCCCTTCCCGCCTCTCCAAGGCTCTTGCCTCCTGACGCGCTCCTATGGTCAGCGCAGATTTGGTCAGCTGATCCATAGACCCCGCCCTGGGGCTCCGTGACAGCTCGTCTTTCACAGCCGACGAAAGACCTTCTTCAAACAGCATCTGAATGGGTGCCGCCGATAAATCCCAACCCAGTCTGTGAACCAGCATGGTAAACTCAGTCCAGTACTCACGGACAGATCGGCTTCCCTGCTTGCAAGCCATTAGCTGTCTGCGCACCACCCCTTCCTCAATATCGCTGGAAAACATGATATCCATTGCACGAAAGAACTTCATCGTGTCCTTTAGTACGTCATTGTGCGTTGCCATCAGGGGTCGAACCCAGTCTCTCGCCCCCCTCTCAAGATGCCCAATCACGAAAGCAACTCGTGATTCCTCATCAGGGAATTCATCAAACTGCACATTAAGTGCATATTGCATCTCTGTCCTAAAGGCATGGTAATCCTTGGGGTCCCCCCCAAACTTCTGCACCAATCCTGGTACCTTTCTGGGGAACTGAGTGGCTCTCCCCTTCTTGTCTGCATCCTGAGCCCTTCTCTCCTCCAGCCTCGCCGTCTGCAGCGCCAGTTGGACCTCCAACGCTCGGTATCTATCTTCCAAGCTTGGACCAGCCCCAACCCCAGCTCCTCCGGTTCCGGTTGGTTCGCTCATGATGCTTTCTCTTGCACAGGCAGCGTACAAAGACTGTCGGACTGCTGTTAGGGATTGATTAGCTGCTTGTGCGTAAAATCGTGCTCCCTCAGAGTTTGTGCGCCCCCACAAACCTCAGTGTGTGACGGAGCTCCTCAGACATGTCTGCTCTAGTCACTAGTAGAGTCCGACAGTGGCTGTCTGCGGAAGCGTTTCCAGCAAAGGAGCTCCTTAACGGAAACGCGTCTCCTGGACTCACGGCGTGACAGTTTCCGGCGAGGTGTAGGTCTCCCTATGTGAGACTCAGATACCTCCCCACTGTTTTCGCTGGAAGCGTCCCTGAGCCCTCCCTCCTGCTCACATTCCCTCAGAGAATCACTCCTCCCCCTGCTGGTGCCTGCTTCAGCTGTTGAGTCTCTTTCTTCCTCCCTGAGCCCCTCCACCACCTGATGCTCCGATGGCAGTTCCCTGACAGATATCAAAAGACAGTTGGAGACATGGACAAGGTTAAATTTATCATTCCTGGGCCGCATTTCGGGAATTAAAATGATAGTTTTACCGAAGCTACTCTTTCTATTCCAAATGATTCCAATTACAGGAAAGACCAGCAGTATCAACAAGTGGCAAAAAGAAATTTCTAAATTTTTGTGGAAGGGTAAAAGACCAAGGGGGGGGAGAATATACGATGAATTAAAAAAGATTATGGAGATAACTTTTACGGAAAAAAACAGAGGCATTTCTATGAAGTATTTCAGATAAAGAGATCCCAAAAAATCTAAGAGAGGTATTCTTGTATGCAACCGCTGCAGCTCGTATACCTGTGGCCAAGGGATGGAAAGATCACGAGGCTCCAAAAATAACAGATTGGCAAATCAAATTACAGGAATTGGTGGAGACGGCTCAATTGACTAGCAAACTCAGAGGAATCTCAAAGCAAAAATTTGCAGAAAAATGGGATGGTTATACAAGATATGTTCAAAAATACAATAATAGTTTTGACTCTGTGCTAGCATTCGAGTCTGTGCTAGCATTCCCCGTAGGGAACTTGCCCCAGCCATTCTGTTGGCTGAGGCCCCCTGCCAGGCAGCCCTGACCCTTTCCACTTAAAATGCAAAATACAAACTATACAATAACCTAAAAAAATAGTAAAAGAAAAACAAAGCATCGTATATCCCCCTCCAAAAAAATCTTAATCTTTTCACACATCCACCACATGTGGCTCATTTCACCGTTATTTCCTCCACATCTCCAACAAGCATTCGCCAAATTTTTATCAATTCTTGATCATCTGGAAGGAGTGAGGTACCACCTATGAGCCATTTTCATCATGTTCTCTCTTATATTATAGCTGGCTGTAAATTTCAAATTTACATTCCACCAGTTTCCCCCATCTTTTAGCATAATTGGACGGCCCACATCTTGGGCCCACTTTATCATTGAAGCCTTAACCTCCTCATCCATTACTTCGTAGTCTAAAAGAAGTCTATACATTTTTGCGATTATTTTGGTTGTACTATTCAGTAGTTCTCTTTCAAATCTTGAAGGCTCCTTTTCAAAACGTATCTGCTTATCCTGTCTAAAAACTTCATTCACCTGGAAGTAATCTAGCCAAGTAGAAAAGTGATCTTTTATTTTCTGATAACTTATCAATATTAGTTGACCCTCCTCCCCCCCCTTAATATTGTGTTATACGTTATCCAGTTCTCTTTGATGTTGTTGCTTTTTTTAACAGCGATTGCTTCTAGTGGAGAGTTCCATCTTGGGGTTTTCTGTTCCAAATATCTTTTGTATTTTCCCCATACCTTATATATGGCATTTCTTATTATATGATTTGAAAAACTCCTATGCGTCTTTATTTTCCCATAATTAAGATAGCCATGCCTCCCAAAACGGGTGTCATGACCTTCTAGATCTAAAATATCCCAATTTTTTAATAAATACCAATCTTTCAACCAGAAAAGATATGAGGCTTCGTAATATAGCTTCAAATCCGGTAACCCGTAGCCACCTCTTTCTACAGTATCTATTAATATCTTGTGCTTTACTCTTGGTTTTTGCCCTTCCACAAAAATTTAGAAATTTCTTTTTGCCACTTGTTGATACTGCTGGTCTTTCCTGTAATTGGAATCGTTTGGAATAGAAAGAGTAGCTTCGGTAAAACTATCATTTTAATTCCCGAAATGCGGCCCAGGAATGATAAATTTAACCTTGTCCATGTCTCCAACTGTCTTTTGATATCTTTCCAACAATGGGTATAATTATCTTCATAGAAGTTAATATTCTTTGGTGTTATCCATAATCCTAAATACTTGATTTTGGGGTAGATTTTAATGTGTATTATGTGTTCTAATTCTGCTTTTTCATCTGGCGACATATTTTTAACTAATAGTTTTGTCTTGTTTAAATTCATTTTGAACCCCGCAACTTTACCATAGCCATATATTATTTCCAACGCCTTTCTTAAACTCTGTTTTGGTTGCTCCGTAGTTATAATTAAATCGTCAGCAAATGCCCTCATTTTGTAACTTCTATTTCCCAGCATAATCCCTTTTTCCACCTTGAGCCTGGGGGAGGGCCCCATACTCCACCTCAGCATATCAGGCCCCAAGGAGGCCCGGGACATTGCTGCTGTTGCTTTGCCGGTGAGTCTCTGGGAGGACCGCTCCCCCCTGAAGCCCTTTTTCCACCTTGGGCCTGGGGGTGGGCCCCATACTCCACCACAGCATATAAGGCTCCAAGGAGGCCTCGGGACATTGCTGCTGCCGCTTTGCCGTGAGCTTGTGGGGAGGACCGCTCCCCCCTGAAGCCCTTTTCCACCTTGGGCCTGGGGGCGGGCCCCATACTCACCTCCGCAGCTTATGGGGCTTCAGGGAGGCCTCGGGTGTGTGGGGTGGGTGTTTAGTTGAGTGGGGGAATTTGTTTAATTTAATTATGTTGTGTTTGTAACTTTGTTCTTTGTTTTTATAGTTTTATTGTTCTGTTAGTTTGTTTTTTGTATAGGCTTTAATTTGATTTTAAGGGGAGGGGTCAGGGCTGCCTGGGAGTGGGTCTCAGCAAGCAAAATGGCTGGGGCAGGTTCCACAGGGGGGGATGCACTCGGACAACCGATCTCAGTGATCATGGGTAGGAGGAGGAGTTACGCTAAGACCAGACCATGTCATTACCGAGGAAGCAGGCTTAGTCGTTGTCTGAGGACCATCCCTGCCTCCAGGTCTGGTCCTGACCGGAAGGATACTGGAATCAACAAGGGAAACCCACATGACCTGAAAGTGTTGCTGTGCAATGCCAGGTCAATGATGAATAAAACCACTGCCATCCACGACCTGATTGTGGATGGAGGCTTGGACCTGGCATGTGTGACAGAGACCTGGTTGGATGAAGCAGATGGGCCTGTCCTTGCCGCTGCATGTCCACCAGGTTTCTCTTACGCACAGCAACCCAGGCCTTGTGGGTGGGGAGGGGGGATTGCAGTGATTTTTAGGAAGTCATTAGTTTGCACCGGGTGTCCTATTGGAAAGACCCAGTTCTCTGAGTGCATGTTCTGGAAGTTGGGCAATAGGGGCAGTACAGGATTCCTATTGCTGTACCGACCTCCCCGCTGCACCAAGGATTCCCTGCCCGAGCTGCTTCAGGTCGTGGCAGATGTCCTTGTGGAGACACCAAGTTTGGTTGTCCTAGGGGATTTTAACATCCATGCCGACATGACCTTACAAGGGGCCGCTCGGGACTTCGTGGAAAGCATGGCCTCCATGGGGCTGTCCCTGAATAGGTCTGGCCCAACTCATAGCCACGGGCATGCCTTAGACCTGGTGTTCACCTCTATGGATGTTGGTGATCTGACATTAAGTAAAAGCCAAACCAAAGAAGTGCCATGGTCAGATCACTTCCTGGTGCAACTGGACTTCTCCGCGACCCTTCCCCTATGCAGGGAGGTGGGACCGATTCGGATGGTCCGCCCCCGCCACTTAATGGATCCAAATGGTTTCCAGAGAGTGGTAGGGGATGTTTTATCCCATGTTGATGGCCTTTCAGCTGATTCCCTGGTGGCCCGCTGGAATGTGGAGTTAACCAGGGCTATTGACTGTTTGGCTCCAAAGCGCCCTCTCCGATTGCATGGAGCCCGGACAGCCCCGTGGTTTTCCACGGATCTGAGGGCAATGAAACAATCGTTGAGACGGCTAGAGCGCCGGTGGCGGATAACCCATTCTGAATCTGACCGGACACGGGTTAGAGCTCAATGTCGAGCCTACCAAGTGGCGATAGCGACGGCGAAGAAGACTTTCTTCACCGCCTCTATTGCATCTGCGGAAAACAGCAGCAGGAGACTCTTTCAGGTGGTTCGCAATTTAGCGGAACCACCTGCTCCATCAGGGCCCAGTAGGGGCAACATGATCTCCTGCAATGACTTTGCAAAGTTTTTTGCAGATAAAGTCGCTCAGATTCGATAAGAGGTAGACTCCACCGTGGGAGCAGGGCCGGGGCGGGAAAGTGCTAAAGTCCTGTCTAGTCAAGTTGTGTGGGATCAATTTCAATCTGTTACCCCCGAGGATGTGGACAGGCTGCTTGGACGAGTGAAACCAACCACTTGTCTCCTTGATCCTTGCCCATCCTGGCTTATAAAAGCTAGCCGGGAAGGACTGGGCGATGGGCTTCGTGGGGTTGTGAATGCCTCCCTCCGTGAGGGAGCCTTCCCAGACTCGCTGAAAGAGGCAGTTATTAAACCCCTTCTTAAAAAACCATCTTTAGATGCGGCCACGATAGCCAACTATCGCCCAGTCTCAAATCTTCCATTCTTGGGCAAGGTGATTGAGTGAGTGGTTGCTGAACAACTCCAGGCACGCCTGGAAGAAGCGGACCATTTGGATCCCTTCCAGTCGGGATTCAGGCCTCATCATGGGACTGAAACTGCCTTGGTCGCACTGGTTGATGATCTCCGGCGGGCTAGGGACAAAGGTGAGAGCTGTTTCCTAGTTCTGCTGGATCTCTCAGCGGCATTTGATACCATCGACCATAACATCCTACTGGACCGTCTTGAGGGGCTGGGAGCTGGGGGCACTGTTATACAGTGGTTCCGCTCCTTCCTCCTGGGCCGTGTTCAGAAAGTGTTGGTGGGGGATGAGTGTTCAGACCGCAGGGCCCTCACTTGTGGGGTGCCTCAGGGTTCTGTCCTCTCCCCCATGCTTTTCAACATCTACATGAAGCTGCGGGGAGAGATCATCAGGGGATTTGGGCTGGGTGTTCATCAGTATGCGGATGATACCCAGCTCTACCTCTCTTTCAAATCAGAACCAGTGAATGCAGTGAAGGTCCTGTGTGAGTGCCTGGAGGTGGTTGGAGGTTGGATGGCGGCTAACAGATTGAGTTTGAATCCTGACAAGACAGAAGTACTGTTTTTGGGGGACAGGAGGCGGGCAGGTGTGGAGGATTCCCTGGTCCTGAATGGGGTAACTGTGCCCCTGAAGGACCAGGTGCGCAGCCTGGGAGTCATTTTGGACTCACAGCTGTCCATGGAGGCACAGGTCAAATCTGTATCCAGGGCAGCTGTTTACCAGCTCCATCTGGTACGCAGGCTGAGACCCTATCTGCCTGCGGACTGCCTTGCCAGAGTGGTGCATGCTCTGGTTATCTCCCGCTTGGATTACTGCAATGCGCTCTACATGGGGCTACCTTTGAAGGTGACCCGGAAACTACAACTAATCCAGAACGCGGCAGCTAGATTGGTGACTGGGAGTGGCCGCAGAGACCACATAACACCGTCTTGAAAGACCTACATTGCCTCCCAGTACGTTTCCGAGCACAATTCAAAGTGTTGGTGCTGACCTTTAAAGCCCTAAACGGCCTTGGTCCAGTATATCTGAAGGAGCGTCTCCACCCCCATCGTTCTACCCGGACACTGAGGTCCAGCACCGAGGGCCTTCTGGCGGTTCCCTCACTGCGAGAAGCCAAGTTACAGGGAACCAGGCAGAGGGCCTTCTCGGTAGTGGCACCCGCCCTGTGAAACGCCCTCCCACCAGATGTCAAAGAGAACAACAACTACCAGGCTTTTAGAAGACATCTGAAGGCAGCCCTGTTTTGGGAAGCTTTTAATGTTTAATGTCTTATAGTATTTTAATATTCTTTTGGAAGCTGCCCAGAGTGGCTGGGGAAGCCCAGCCAGATGGGTGGGGTATAAATTATTATTATTATTATTATTATTATTATTATTATTATTATTATTATTATTATTATTATTATTATTATTATTATATTTTTCTTCCCTAATTTGTTTACATAAAACTTCCAATGTTAATATGAAAATTAAGGGGGATAGTGGGCGACCTTGTCTGACCCCTTTTGTTTTGATTATATTGCTTCAATCCCTTTTGTATACTGTATACCAAAATCCATATGGTGTAATAGACCTTTCATTAATTTCCAGGATACCCTGTCGAAAGCTTTTTCTGCATCTATAGCCATTAAGACTGTCTTCTTTTCTATTCTTAAGTCTAAATACGCTAATAAGTTTATAATGTTTCTAGTGTTGCTATAAATGTGCCTCCCGGGCAAAAAGCCAGCTTGGTCATTGTGTATCATCATCTGGAAGCCTTTTTTTGATCTTTCGGCTAAAATATTTGCATATAATTTATAATCGTTCTTTAGAAGTGCGATAGGCCTATAGTTGTTAATAAGTAGATTGTCCGTTCCCTGTTTTGGAATTAATGCAATAAGGCTGTCTTTCCAAGAATCCGGCATGGTTCCGTCTTTTAAGATGTTGTTCATGATACTTCTTAATGGGTCAGACAGTAAGTCCTCCATATTTTTTTATAATATATTGCCGGTAGGCCGTCTGGCCCTGCTGGCTTTCCAATCTTTGCTTCCTTAATTGCTCTTTGAATTTCGTACGATGTAATAGGGGCATTCAACAGTTCTTTTTGTTCTTTAGTATGTTTCGGAAGACAGTTCTGTTCTAAATGTTCTTTAACTTCTTCTGTTGTTTCATTTCCTTCCTTATAGATTTCTCTAAAGAATTCGAGAAATCGTTTCTCTATTTCTTTAGGGTTGTTTATTATTTTGCCTTTGCACTTAACTCTATTTATAAGCCTTTCTGCCTCTCTCTTCTTTAATTGCCATGCTAATAACCAGGCTCAGATTCTGTTTCAGGCTGTGTCTCTGTTTCAGGCTCTGGCGCTGTATCAAACACTGTTGCAGACTCAGGCTGTGGCACTATGGCTGTAGCTGTAGCTGTGGCTCTGGTTCTGTTTCAGGCTCTGGCACTGTATCAAGCACTGTTTCAGGCTCAGGCTCAGGCTTCTCCTCTTTATTAGGCTTTGTGTCAGTTTTTGGCTCTAGCACTTATTCTAGCTCTATTTCAGGCTCGGCCTGTGTCTCAGCCTTTGTCTCTGTTTCACGCTGTTTCAAGCCCTGTATCTGCCTCTGCCTCTGTTTCAGACTCTGGCACTCTATCAAGCACTGTTTCTGGCTCTAGCTCTCTTTCAGGCTCTGGTTCTGAATTAGGGTTTTGTTCTGGCTCTGGCTGTGTCTCTGGATCTGGCTGTGTCTCTGCTTCAGGCTCCTATGCTGTTTCAAGCACTGTATCAGGCTCTGCCTCTCCCTCTGCCCCTGGCTACGTTTAAGCGTCAGGCTCAGTTTCAGACAGTGTCTCTGTTTCAGGATCCAGCACTCTACCAAGCACTATTTCAGACTCAGGCTGTGGATCTCGGCTGTGGCTCTAGGCTCCGTCTGTGGCTCTGTCTGTGGCTCTGGCTCTCTTTCAGGGTCTGGTTCTGAATGAAGATCTGGTTCTGACTCTGATTCAGGGTCTCATGTTGGCTCTTCCTCTGCCTCTGACCCAGCTATGTTTCAGGGTCTGGCTCTCTTTCAGGCTCTGGTTCTGAATTAGGGTTTTGTTCTGGCTCTGGCTGTGGCTCTGGCTCTGGTTCCAGCTCCGGCACTGTATCAAGTACTGTTGCAGACTCAGGCTGTGGCTCTAGGCTGTGGCTGCAGTTATGTTTTGCGCTCCGGCCCTGTATCAAGCCCTATTTCTGGCTCTGGCTCTGGCTCTGGCTCTGGCTCTGGCTCTGATTCATGTTCTCCCTCTGACTCTGATTCAGGGTTTCGCTCTGGCTCTGGCTCTGGCACTCTATCAAGGACTGTTTCAGACTCAGGCTGCGGCTGTGGCTCTGCCTCTGTTTCAGGCTCAGGCTCTGTTTGAGGCTGTGTCTCTGTTTCAGGCTCCGGCACTGTATCAAGTACTGTTGCAGACTCAGGCTGTGGCTCTAGGCTGTGGCTGTGGCTGTTGCTCTGGTTTGGGCTGTGGCTCTTTTTCAGGCTCTGGTTCTGAATGAGGGCTTGGTTATGGCACTGATTCAGGGTCTTGCTCTGTCTCTGGCTGTGTCTCTGTTGCACCTCAAACGGTGGTTTGTTGCTGTTGTTGTTGTTGTTGTTGTTGTTGTTTTTATTTTCTTTCTGGGGTGGGACAAATGTTCAGTTCAGGCAGGGTTTATTTTAAGTTTAGCATAATTGTTTCTTGCTTTGTTTTTCTTTTACTATTTTTTTAGGTTATTGTATAGTTTGTATTTTGCATTTTAAGGGGAAAGGGTCAGGGCTGCCTGGGAGGGGGCCTCAGCCAACAGAATGGCTGGGGCAAGTTCCCTACGGGGGTGTGTGTGTATTGGAACACCCAATCTCTTTTATCGTGGGTGGGAGGAGCAGTTGCGCTAAGACCAGACCACGTCTTTACCGAAGATCTGGTTCTGACTCTGATTCTGATTCTCTGATTCTGGCACTCTATCAAGGGCTGTTTCAGACTCAGGCTGTGGCTGTGGCTGTTGCTCTGGTTCTGGCTCTGGCTCTTTCTCAGGCTCTGGTTCTGAATGAGGGCTTGGTTCTGGCACTGATTCAGGGTCTCGCTCTGGCTCTGGCACTCTATCAAGGACTCTTTCAGACTTAGGCTGTGGCTGTGGCTGTGGCTCTGTTTCCATTCTTACAATTCTTACATTCTGAAAACATAATAAATCCTTAATTGTTGTCCACCTCCTTTTAGTTCCTTTATCACTCGAATGCTAGCACGGAGTCAAAACTATTATTGTATTTTTGAACATATCTTGTATAACCATGCCATTTTTCTGCAAATTTTTGCTTTGAGATTCCTCTGAGTTTGCTAGTCAATTGAGCCGTCTCCACCAATTCCTGTAATTTGATTTGCCAATCTGTTATTTTTGGAGCCTCGTGCTCTTTCCATCCCTTGGCCACAAGTATACGAGCTGCTGCGGTTGCGTACAAGAATACCTCTCTTAGATTTTTTGGGATCTCTTTATCTGAAATACTTCATAGAAATGCCTCTGTTTTTTTCGTAAAAGTTATCTCCATCATCTTTTTTAATTCATCGTATATTCTCCCCCCCCCAAAAAAAAATCTTAATCTTTTCACACGTCCACCACATGTGGCTCATGTCACCGTTATTTCCTCCACATCTCCAACAAGCATTCACCAAATTTTTATACATTCTTGATCATCTGGAAGGAGTGAGGTACCACCTATGAGCCATTTTCATCATGTTCTCTCTTATATTATAGCTGGCTGTAAATTTCAAATTTACATTCCACCAGTTTCCCCCATCTTTTAGCATAATTGGACGGCCCACATCTTGGGCCCACTTCATCATTGAAGCCTTAACCTCCTCATCCATTACTTCGTAGTCTAAAAGAAGTGTATACATTTTTGCGATTATTTTGGTTTTACTATTCAGTAGTTCTCTTTCAAATCTTGAAGGCTCCTTTTTAAAACCTATCTGCTTATCCTGTCTGAACACTTCATTCACCTGGAAGTAATCTAGCCAAGTAGAAAAGTGATCTTTTATTTTTTCATAACTTATCAATATTAGTTGACCCTCCTCCTCCCCCCTTAATATTGTGTTATACGTTATCCAGTTCTCTTTGATGTTGTTGCTTTTTTTAACAGCGATTGCTTCTAGTGGAGAGTTCCATCTTGGGGTTTTCTGTTCCAAATATCTTTTGTATTTTCCCCATACCTTATATATAGCATTTCTTATTATATGATTTGAAAAACTCCTATGCGTCTTTATTTTCCCATAATTAAGATAGCCATGCCACCCAAAACGGGTGTCATTACCTTCTATGTGGGAGAGATAGCCACGGTAAAGGCTTGTAATATTGCAGGGTGCCCCCTGACCTCGGCTGACCAGTACTCTGAGCTTTACAATGTATTGGAATGCATTGACCTTATAAGGAGTTATGTTCCCCCCTCTGGGCAGTGTAATAAACGGACTGGAGGAGGAGGAGAAGTCTGATATGAGCTGCCCTCCGTCCATGAAAATATTGCTGCCTTTGTGTGTGTTTTTCTATGCCTTGCACCCCAAAATGACGGCTGGCTTCCGTCAATTGGTTCCCACAAGTGGTGCCCCGTGTGAGGCAACTTAAAGAAAAGAGGCAAAAATTAAAGCAAACAGTCTGAGGCAGACTAAGAGGATTTTAAAAGAAACCGTGAGAGGTTTTTCTATCCAAGCAGTGGATATCATCGGTTCACCACGCCCGGCAAGTGTTGCACAGCGCTGAAGAATCTAAGGATCCCTGGTGAGTCCGATCCCTTCTATTATATTGATTTTTGAAAAATGGGCAGCTCTTTGACTACTCCACAACAGAAGTTTTTAAAAGACTTAAAATTTCTCCTCTCCTCCAACAAATTGGAAGTTCCAGAGGGTGATTTGATACAGCTTATTCTGGCTATTGATGAACATTGTCCTTGGTTTCCTTTGAATGGAACATGTGAATTAAAACTTTGGGACAAGATTGGTGAACATTTTCATGGGCTCCCCAGCATCAGTACTCGGATTTTAAATGCATGGTGCAAGGTTCATTACGCCATGGGCTCCTTATCGCCAAAAAATATCTCCATGGCTGCATTGCCAAAACAACCTCCAGCTTCCTTAATCCAGCCTGCTGTGTTAGAGTCTGGTGTGTTAGCCTCTGTTCCAATCCTTGCCCTGCCAGCAGCTCCAGACCCCAAACCTCCGGACTACAGTTCCTCACCAGAGGACCCAATCCTGCAAAAATACCGTGGTCTGGCTGGCTATAATCCTAATCTTTCAGAGGCAGACCCAGCTACCCCTTTTCAACGTGCAGTCCTTGCCTGTTCCTTAATTCAGGATACTATGGCATTCCCTGTTATTGTGCCCCCTGCTGGTGCTCCAGCAGGAACTCAAGCCCAGCAGCAACCTTTTGACTTTAAAATCTTGAAAGAGCTCCAATTGTCAGTAAGGACAAATGGACTTCAAGCCCTATTTACACAGGCTCTTTTGGAAACCACATTAGCCCAGCCTTTGGTTCCAGATGACATCAAGTTTTTGGCACGTACAGTGTTACCCCCATCAGCAGGTGTTTTGTTTGCCCACGAATGGGAAACTGCCTGCCGTGTTTATGACCAAGCCTTGTTTCAACAAATCAGGGGGAATAATCCAAATATTACCCTCGCAGACGTCATGGATGCCTTGATGGGGCGTGGCCCTTTCGCTCAGGCTTCAGCACAAGCCACACTGCTGCAGATCTTATTGAAGGATACTGCTCTTGCTGCTAAACAAGCAATGAGAAAAATCCCAGAACCCACCAGTATTCAATCAAGGTGCAGTTCAATCAGGCAAGAGGCTAGAGAATCATATTCTTCCTTTATGGACAGGCTGCTTACAGCAGTGAGTCGTCAAATTGAAAATCCTGAAGCCAAACAAATAATTATCAAACAATTGGCCTTTGAAAATGCCAATGAGGAAAATGCCAATCCTGCCACAGACACAGCAGCCATGCTTCGCATTTGTCAGTCCGTAGATACAGCCACCCACAAGATTCATTTGCTGGCAGCTGCGCTCAATGAAAACCAGCCTGTAGCCACCGATACAACTTGCTTCCAGTGTGGCAAACCAGGATCACCGATACCTCAGTGTGGGTAGAACGGTGGCCTCCACCAAAAGAAAAATCCGCAGCAATGGCACCATCTTGTTTCTGAACAGCTTATTTCTGAACAATTGACTTTCGGCCACATTGAACCATCTTCATCCCACTGGCTCCAGCAGACAGGGAACAGTTTGCTTTTACATTGCCAGTATATCACAATTCGCAGCCCACCAAGCGATATCAGTGGGTTGTCCTGCCTCAAGGCATGCGGAACTCCCCTACACTTTGTCAACATTTTGTGAGTGAAGCATTGAAACCTTTCTGCATGTGCCACCTAGAGGTGCTGCACACAAGCTGCATCTGGCAGTGTTTGCTACACTGTTGTTGCCAACAGGAATTTTATATGCTCAGGCGGAACAAGAAGAAGACTATCTGCATTATAGAATGGCTACATCTACCGCACACCCCACCAAAAAACATTTATTCCATAATTGAATCCACATCAGACATTGTTATCAAAGGACGTTCACGAGCAATAGCTTTAAGCGGTTATGATGTTGCATCAATATATCTTCCCTTCTCACAGACTGAACAGCAGCATTTATTCATAACTAATGCTGCCGTGCAAATTGCTTTGGCAGATTTTATAGGTGTCATCATTTTTAACCCTCCAAAGGATGACCGTTTGACATTTCTGACACAGGTCACCTATGTTTTGGCTACCCCCTTGTCTCTCACACCTCTCCCCTCTGCACTGACCCTTTTCACGGATGGAACAAGAAGTAGGGGAGTAGTGACGTGGGAGGAGGGAGGAAAATGGAATTGTTTATTTGCCCCTCCACAGTCTTCTGCTCAGCGAGCTGAGCTAGCAGCTCTGATTCTTGCCTTTCAATCCTTTCCTACTCAACCTTTCAATCTTATTGTGGATACTCAGTATGTATATCACCTTTTTGCTATTTTACCATTATCTATATAACTCCTTCCTTGGATTCTGACTTGTTTTCCTTGTTTCTTACCCTTCAGGCCTTACTTCAGCACAGAGAGTTCCCTTATTATGTTGCACATCTTCGCTCCCACATATTGCACCCAGGGTATTTAGCAGAGGGCAATGCAAGAGCAGATGCAGCATTGAAGAACATTTCTGCCTTTTCTCTCTTTTCTGATCCTATACTATGTCATAACACCTTTCACCTTCCTGCGAAAGCATTGGCGAAGCAGTTTTCTATTCCCTTGGCCCAAGCAAGGGATATAGTTTCCCAGTGTGCTTCCTGTTCTAAATCTCAGCTGGCCATTCCTTTTGATGCTGTCAATCCTACGGGCATGTCTGCATTGGCGTGTTGGCAGATGGATGTCACACACACACCTGTGTTGGCTCCACTCTCCAAGGTTCACCTCACGGTGGACACCCACTCTGGATTCATATGGGCTACGCCCATGAGAGGGGAAACAGCTCGGCATGTCATTCAGCACACTATCCGCTGTTTCTCAGTCATGGGTAAACCTGCACGTATCAAAACTGATAATGGTCCAGCTTATATTTCTAAAGCATTTTCAGAATTTTGTATGTTGTGGAATGGCATACCCTTTAACTCCACAGGTCAAGCTATAGTGGAAAGGGAACACCTGACGTTCAAAACCCTATTGCTTAAACAGCTTGGCGGCCGAAGCATACCAACAGCAGATATCCCTTTGGCTGTTCACCAAGTTCTTTTTGTACTTAACCATTTTTTATATCCACATCTTAGGACCCATACCCCCGCTGAATTGCATTTTAGGAAGGAGGAGGCACTCCCCCGCCCCTTGGTGGTGTACCGACGCTTGCCTGACCCCGCGTGGCATATACCTGTCCCGCTGATCACGTGGGGATGAGGGTACGCGGCAGTGGACGTCGAGGACAAGCCTTTGTGGGTTCCAGCTCGATGCGTGCGGCCATGGTGAGCCTCTTTAACCGCGGATGCGCCTTCCTAACCATTTGCCTTGCCATCCTTTGCTGCACCATTATACAAGGAAGAGAAGCAGACGACCCAATACAGTTGAAACCACCATATTTCACCTTATCGGCTGGCAAGCAGCTGTCATCAGAATCCTACTCTGGCTGGCAGTATCCACGGCTCAGCCACTTTCGAACTAGAAGAACAGTGTTGTTGAATAAGACTTTTAGGGTAGAAAATTATCATAAGATATGGAGGAATAATATTTTTGTACAAGATATGATTATGTTTACCAGTTTATTGAATGCTTCTAGATGCTGGCTGTGTATGCACATGCCCCCCTTTGCCAGTCATTCAGGCATAATGCTTCATGGCGTGCCTGTCAATGGATCTTTTCAATTTACTAATATTATATCCCCTAAGCAAACTTTTTGGCCTCCAGTACAATTGACCCTCCATGAGCCTGCCCCCATTTATTTCCAAATTAAGGAGGGGAAAGAATCATGGGGCATATATCCAAACTGTCAATATACATCGAAATTCATGTTTAATAGCTCTTGTTCTCTTACAGGAACATACAGTGACCAATATCAGTGCTATAGAAGTGACACCAGTGCATGGCTAATAAACTAGAAAGGAAGCTACCATGCAGCTTGGAATCAGAATTCTTATATTCTTGGCTTCCGGATGGAAGTTGGCTTCGACATTTATTGATTTTAGTGATCATTATAGTAGTTATTTGCATTATTTTGTGTTGCTGTATACAATGTATTCTTTCTATAATCTCTATATCAGTGTTTCCCAACCACTGTTCCGCGGCACACTAGTGTGCCGCGAGATGTTGCCTGGTGTGCCGCGGGAAAAATTTAAAAAATTGAAAGATTTTTTTTTTTAAGTCAAATTTTCGATTGGGGCGCCGTCACTAGATGACCCCTGGGGTTCCCTCCCTCCCGCTCTGCGCCTCCCTCCTCCTCCTCCTCTTCCGGGGAGGCCCTTCCTGGCTCTCGGCCAAGGCTTGGCGGCTGCCACTCACTCACTCGCTCGCCCACCCGTCCCTCCATCCCTGCACCCGGCCTCTCCCCCTCCGTCCCCGGCGCGGGGGCTGCCGGGATCCGTAGTCCCCTCGCCCTTGGGCTCCGCGCCCGTGCGGGGTGCACAAACTACGTTTCCCAGCGTGGCCTGGCGGGCCGGGCGTTTTGTTTGAAGCGCTCTTCTCCCGGCCATGGAATGAGCGCAGCGGCGGCGGCCGGGCGGGCAGGGGCTCTTCCGCGCAGACCCCGCGCAGCCTACCTGCGCCCCCGCGGAGATCGGGCGGCAGGATGGAGCCCGGGGATCCCCGCGGAGGCGGAGCGGCGGAGGCGGAGGCTGCCCCCCAGGTAGGGCTGCATCGGGGGGGTTTTATTTTTGCAATGCTGCATCCGCGCCGGAGGGGACACATCGGACCGCGGGGAGACCCCTTGGCGGGCGTGCAAGGCAATGCATGCGTGCAGGCATTGCATGGAGTGCAGTGCAATGCAATGGCAACGCGGCGCCCTGCATGCATGCATGCAACTTCCACCGGCGCTCCGGACTTGGCAGGTGAGGGGGGTCCCCAGTGAGCGGCAGAGAGAGCCGGGAGGGCGAAGGGGAGCCGGGGGGGAGCAGCGCTGCTCCCCGAGCCGAGCCCGGGGGGAAACTTCGGCGTCGTTGCGCCGGGTGTTGGAAGCGGAGGCTGGCGGGGGCCCCTCACCTGCAAAACCTGGTTGCCTCTCATATATTTCGTGCATTGCATTCATCGCCCGCTTTCTCCTCCAAGGAGCTCCCGGGGGCGCGCGTGGTTCTCCCTGTGTTATCCTCGCAACAACAGCCCTGCGAGGTGGGTCAGGCGAGTGGCCCAAGGGAGCACCCAGGGATTGTCCTGGCCAGGTGGGGTGATTTGAACCCTGCTCTCTGCCCGGTCTTCGTCCTCATTTAGCCCCCACATGTGCATGACTGTGCATGACTGAGGTTTTCCCCCCTCGTCTTGGCTATGGTGTGAGTCTCTCCTGTTAATTAATGGGGTTCTGCCTTCGGAGAAGATGAGCCAGCCCTCAAGGAGGTGATTATGTAATTTGCTAGCAATTCATGTCCCTCCCGGCGTGACGCTGCGTGCTGACATCACGGGGCTATAATGGTGGTGTGCCTCGAGATTTTTTTCATGAAACAAGTGTGCCTTTGCCCAAAAAAGGTTGGGAAACACTGGTCTAGGCGCGTGTGTACTTGGAGATGAGTTGACTAGGGGTGCTCGCATGTCGCTGATGAATAGGTTGAATAGGCAGGGAGCCAATATACATCCTTGGCGCACTCCCTTGTTTATTGGTATCGAATTTGTGAGGTCGCCCGCAGGAGTAAGTCTCACTCTGGCAAGGGTACCTTCGTGGAGCTGGCTTATAAGCCATAAGAGACTTCTATCGATGCCCTGTTTCGCAAGTTTCTCCCAAAGAATATTTCTAGGAACGCTGTCAAAGGCTGCCTTTAGATCTAGGAAGGCAGCACAAAGGTAGCCGCGGGGGGGGGGGGGGGACGAGTACTTCCGTGCCAGATGGTAAAGGACTATCGCATGATCGGTTGTAGAACGTTTAATTCTGAACCCTGCTTGTTCGTGACCAATCTGGTTAGTCTCGTCTGCCCATCGCAATAGTTTAGTCAGCAAAAAGCTGGCATAAATTTTCCCTATGATCGAAAGGAGGCTGATGTTACGGTAGTTTTCCGGCTCCATTGGAGAACCTTTTTTATGAATTGGTACTATAATGGCCTCCTTCCATATTTTGGGGATGAGACCAGAAGCGTTGATTGCGTCGAAGGTTTTGGCCAAGATGTCAGCCCACCATTTTGGGTGTAGTTTGATTGCTTCAGCAGGGATCAGGTCGGGCCCTGGGGCTTTGCCCGGTTTCAGCTGGGCTATTAGCTTGGCTATTTCATCCGGATCGGTGGTAGGCCAAATAGGTAGGTGGGAAAACAGATGCATCAGATGGTCGGAGGGAGCATCTGCCTGTGAGAAACATTTCTTCAGGAACAATTCCCATGTCGGTGCTGGGATGACTGCCCTTGGGTATTTCCTCACCCTTCTATTAATCAAAGACCAGAATTCCCTGGATCTATGTGGTTTTGAAGCGGTAATCAAGGCCTGCCAGCGATTGTGTTGCCACTCGCGTTTGGCAGTTTTCTGCGTGCGTTTGTAAACTTGCTTGGCTTGTGCATAACTAGCTGGCAGAGTAGATGCATCGGAGGTCTTATATGCATTATATATAGCGCGAAGGCGCTGTCTTGCTTGTTTGCACTGAGAATTATACCAGGGGGCACCGTAAGTATACTCGTTTCGATTTAATATTTTGGGTGGTAACCTGAAGAAGGACGTAAGTTCAGTCGTATGATGGTGAAAGCGTTTCAACACTATGCTATGCTCGTCTGAGGCAGAGCCTATGTTGGAATGGGGCCCGAGGATTTCTTTTTGAAAGAATTCCTGATACTTTTGAGCCTGGGTCTCCGACCATTTGATTCCTCTTACTTGGAGAGAGGATTCGTTGGTTACCATCTGGGTCGCATGTCTATGGGCCTCCGACTGCCAGTTCAGGGAAAGCTTGGCTACAAGGGGAAGATGATCACTAGATTGTACATTCTCGATCTTAAAGGTGGAAATACACTTAAGTAGATCACTGGAAACCAACAGGTAATCGAGGACGCTGTTTGATTTAACGCTCAGGTGAGTGAAATCCCCTGGAATATCAGGGAGGCATGTTCCATTTAGGGGGACCAGATTTAAACGGATGGCCATTTGATAGAGGAGTACTCCAGCCTCGTTAGCTCGTTGGTCTTTAGAAGTTCTCCTCATGATATGTTCCAGCTCATAATTATTAAGGTTTGGGGTAACCCACCATTTGGTTTTGGTCAGCGAGTCCCAATTTGCTGCTGTGCGGGCATTAAAATCGCCACCTATTATGGCCGGGGTGTTAGGAAACTTAACATAGCATGAGAGCAAATGCTCTTCTAGCGAGCCCCATTTAGAGCCCAGTTCGGAGGAAGAACCCCCAGGTGGCAAGTAAACATTTGTAACTAGAAGTGAGATCTTTTCCCCCGCAATCAGTCCGGTAAGGGCGTAAGGAGGCAAGGCCTGTACTAGAGTAAGTTTAGAGTGTAGGTTGAGGGAGATGCCTATTATTAGGCCCCCTTTAGGGCGGCCTCCTTTCAGGGAGGGGCAGGCAGGGAGTTCTAGAAGCTCAAAGCCATTTAGGGCAATTTTCTCTACTTCCCACGATTCTTGGAACAAGATGATATGAAACAGGTTAATATACTCCAAGAATTCTGGGTCAAGTTTTTTTCCCCTCCAGCCCGCAATGTTCCAGCTGAGGACTGATAGGGGGGAGTTCCTGTTGTGACCAATTCGCTGTCATTTCAGGGAGAGATGTGAGTCCTTTGGAGGCAAGGCAGAGCCCGCAAAAAAGTCAGTTATTTTACTTTGCATGGCAGGCACCTGCTGAAGGTACCTAGTCTTGAAGTTGGTAGTGAAGAATTCTGACTGGGGCGACAAAACGGGTCTCCCGCTGGGTAACCCAAGGGCGGCCACTTCAGTGGGAAACTCCACTGGATTTGCTGAGACTGCCCCACCGCGAGGTCTAAAGGTCGCCGATGAAACCATTTGGTTTATATGTCCGGCCGGGTCTTCAATCAAATCCGGGCCATTTTTTGATGTAGGTGGAACACTCCCATGACCTGATGCTGGCGAAGGTACAGGGGATGCTCGGCGTACTGGTACCGTTTGTATGTCGGGTCTATGCCGCTCAGGGGAATAAGAGGACTCCAGTTCCGGCATTGATGGATTAGATGGTAAGGAATTGTTTTGGTGGAAGGAACTCTGAGTTACACTCCTCAGCGGGGGACTCTTGGAGGGCGAGTCAAAATTTATCAAGAGTTGGGATGAGGGGCCAACTTGTGGGGCAAGACCTGGGTCTGCCAAACGTCGGTGGATTTTGCCCACAAGTGGGGGAGGCATGGGTTTAGGAGCTGGACTAAGGTATGGAAGACTTCCTGCTTCCTTAAAACACGACTCCGAAAAGCTGGCAGGGTTATCCTGAGAAGTGGGCAGGACTCTTCCGTTCTTCTGGACCTGTATGAGCTGATGATTAAGTACTTCTAGTCTTCCAATTATTTCTTGTTGTTCTCTCGGTGGAAGGTCGCCAAAGGTGGCTAAAAGCTCTCTTTCCTCCGGCGGGGTCAGAGAATTGCTTGTGCCAGTGGGTTTCTTTAGGGCTCGTGGGGACGTAGGGTAAGTCCAGTTTCGGTACGGATGGATATCCTCCTGGAGAGGAGGCTCGATGTCCTGGGGTACTCCCGACCTCTCCGACAGAGTCCACTCCGTGCCGTGACCGGCAAGTAGAAGGGGGTGGATCATGCTATCCATAAAAACTCTTGTTGGGATGATATCATACCTAGCCAAGAGTGATTTCTGCCTGATGATAGCTGAAGGGATCCTTGGAGAATAAAACGCAAGCATCACTTTCTGTTGCCTGAGGTGCTGGTTCAAGGGTAATACTGCAATGAGATCACATTGTGAGATTTCTATGTTTAGGAGATTGCTTAGATGCTTTTTAACCCCACTCAGAGTAAGCCACCTTGGTGACCCTGCCCCGATGTTTAGGCAGATTTTCTTAGGTTGCAGGGACAACGCTTGGTGTTTCAGTGCAGGATTTGGTTTATATTTAGGGATCACACTTCTTTTTTTGGTTGAAGGTAAGGACCTCTGGCACTTCAATTCCCCCGTATCTACAGTTGGTTTAAACTTTAACCAGAAGTTATCAATTTTCTGTTCGAGGTTACATAGCTGGGAGGATAGCACATCAATCTTCTTAAATATGCAATTAAGGGTTCTGACCACAAGATGGAGATGTTCATGTTGTTCTTGTCTTGCGCAGTCCTCAGCTCCGGCGTCCTGCACCACCCTCAGTGGGACACACCCTCTTCCTCCAAGCTTGCCGTCCGCAGTTTTAATCTGAGGTAAAAATAATTCCTCTGGTGTTGACGTTGTTTCTGGAGACGTTAGAGGGTAGAAACGGTTCTGAGTTTTCACCCTATAGCAGTGTTCAGTGGGGTCACTCCGATTGCCAGACACGAGGGGGTCGGTTTTTAATTGTTTGGCTCTTGGGGAGGGCAGAGCCTCGTCACAATCCCTTAGGCGTTTGCCTTGGCCCATCGTTATGAGTCTTTTAAAATAACAGTGCTTAAAAGGTAATAAAAGGTGGAAGAAATAAAAATACAACTGGATGTGAGCTGGCGGAAAACCAGTAAGTCGAAGGCTGCTTCCAAGGCTGCCGGAGAATACAATTATCTGCTCATTAAAGCTGATTTACGATGCAGGCTTTACAGTTATCAACAATGTGAACTCCTGGCATGGGCTCCAACACCCTGATACAATCTTCAGCAAAAACTTGAAAGGCTGGGAGCCACAACACAGATTTTAGAAAGGATTCGAAATGAACTCCGGCAAATGCGTCTTACCTCATCGCCATCTTGACGCCTCCTCCTCCTTACATAAAACTTCCAATGTTAATATGAAAATTAAGGGGGATAGTGGGCGACCTTGTCTGACCCCTTTACTGATTTCACACTCCTGTGATAAATTTCCATTGATTATAATTTTAGCTTTTTGTTTTGATTATATTGCTTCAATCCCTTTTATATACTGTATACCAAAATCCATATGGTGTAATAGACCTTTCATAAATTTCCAGGATACTCTGTCGAAAGCTTTTTCTGCATCTATAGCCATTAAGACTGCCTTCTTTTCTATTCTTAAGTCTAAATACGCCAATAAGTTTATAATGTTTCTAGTGTTGCTATAAATGTGCCTCCCGGGCAAAAAGCCAGCTTGGTCATTGTGTATCATCATCTGGAAGCCTTTTTTTGATCTTTCGGCTAAAATATTTGCATATAATTTATAATCGTTCTTTAGAAGTGTGATAGGCCTTTAGTTGTTAATAAGTAGGTTGTCCGTTCCCTGTTTTGGAATTAATGCAATAAGGCTGTCTTTCCAAGAATCCGGCATGGTTCCGTCTTTTAAGATGTTGTTCATGATACTTCTTTTTTTTAAAAAAATACATTTTTATTAAAGTTTTAAACAAACACAAAAGCACAAACAAACACAACACAAATAACAAGTATAGTTTCAAATCCTTATTTTCTTAACATCTTTTCCTGACTTCCCCACACCTCCCCTTCTTGTATTCCAATTTCAATAATTAGCTCAGCAAGTTCTTGCCCCCAACTTTCACCTTATTATTATTACACTTAATTCATCTTAATTAACCAATTTTAACTTATAGGCCTCAGTTTAAACAACAATATTCATTCTTTACACCCTTTTCTAAGGTCGACCCAAATTCCCTTCCACGAATTTCCCAATTTTTATATTAATTGCAAAAGAAAATAACAGAAAAACAACGTATAATTATTCACCCTTTAGATTCTAAATCTCTCACCCCCCCTTTCCCGGTTTCGATCCCCAAAAAATGTCCATCAGTCCATCAACTATCAGCCTGGAGATCTCACATCCGAGGCCCTCAAATCTCTCTCAGTCCCTCTCTGCCGGTTTTTTTGGTAGTCCTTTATATTAGACATCAGGTCTCGGAGAAGCTCTGTCCCTATAGGGTCTATGTTTCTTCCCACCAGACCTAAATGTTCAAAAGTGGAGCCCAAATCTTGTTTCTTGTTGCTTTTAAGTCCAAATGTCCCAAATGTCCCCAAAGCTCCAACTTTCGCCTTGATCAGATTTGTAATCCATAGGTCTTCAGATCTCCCCATAGGGAGATCCCTCCACTCTTCATTCTCTAATTCAAACCAAGCTCTCATAATCCAAATCTTGTTTTTCTTAGCATCTATCTTAGCAGGCCTCTGGCTCTCCTTTGTCGTCTGCGGCATTTCAGCTCCTCCTTCCCACTCCTCTGAAACAGCACATATCTCTTCTTGTTCAGCTGCATAGGTTTCTTGAGTCAAGTCCTTGACACATTCAACAAGTTTGTTTACTTTTAAATTCAAAGTTGTAGCATTTGTAGCCAAAGCTTCACTCTGACCTTGTAACTTTCCCAAGAGAAAAAAAACATTCTATCCAGCTCAGCCTATATTTTTCCACCTGCAGCCATTGTAATGTCTCGGAACCCCCTCTAGAGGGATTCTAGTTACTTAATATTCCTTCCACCTCCAATCCAACATTCAAGTTAATTTGTTTCTATTCTTCTTTATTTTCAACAGTTTAAAGTCAAATTGTAACAAAAATAACCAGCAAAGATAGCAGAAACCATTTTTTTTTCCTTTTCCAACTTTGACAGCTAATTTGACAGCTGTCAAACTCTTTATGTCTCCTCAGCAGGCTCTCTCGCGGATCACTCCCGGATCCCGTGGGGTTGCACTTCAGCTCTTAAAATCAGTTCTTATCCTCCAGCAAAGTTACTTATATTGCCAAGTCGTGGAATTAATAGCTTTTATCCCGTAAAGAGAAGGATGTTCTGTCAACCTTAGTTATCAATTCTTGCTTTAATTTATCTACAGGAAGGGGAGACGGACTTCCTTTTAGCACCTCCCCCGATCGTGCCAAATTCAGAAAAAAACTATTTTTAGTTCCAATTCCTGTACTACTCATGGGTTGTTACTTTTAAAGTCCAAATGTTCAAAGAAAGAAGTCAGCGCTCTCTGGCCATGGCATGCGGCTTCGCTCCGTAGAAGAAGCGGTCTACTCTCAGCAACGCGCCACTCTCTGTCCCCCGCTCCGAAGCCTTTAAAAAGGCTTCTTCGCGGGTCGGGGGGCGCAAATGGTGCACGACGAGTCACCAAGTCCACAGGCTTCAGCGCCTGTGGTTTCTGAGGGTCCCCGCGTCGCCGCGGCGGCAAGACCCGTCTTCTACAGAGCAGATTCCTTCCGGAGCTCGGAGGGAATCCACCATTAGCCTTTCGCGCTAACCCGGAAGTCTCTGTTCATGATACTTCTTAATGGGTCAGACAGTAAGTCCTCCATTTTTTTATAATATATTGCCGGTAGGCCGTCTGGCCCTGCTGGCTTTCCTATCTTTGCTTCCTTAATTGCTCTTTGAATTTCGTACGATGTAATAGGGGCATTCAACAGTTCTTTTTGTTCTTTAGTAAGTTTCGGAAGACAATTCTGTTCTAAATGTTCTTTAACTTCTTCTGTTGTTTCATTTCCTTCCTTATAGATTTCTCTAAAGAATTCGAGAAATCGTTTCTCTATTTCTTTAGGGTTGTTTATTATTTTGCCTTTGCACTTAACTCTATTTATAAGCCTTTCTGCCTCTCTCTTCTTTAATTGCCATGCTAATAACCAGGCTCAGGTTCTGTTTCAGGCTGTGTCTCTGTTTCAGGGTCCGGCGCTGTATCAAACACTGTTGCAGACTCAGGCTGTGGCACTATGGCTGTAGCTGTGGCTCTGGTTCTGTTTCAGGTTCTGGCACTGTATCAAGCACTGTTTCAGGCTCAGGCTCAGGCTTCTGCTCTTTATTAGGCTTTGTCTCAGTCTTTGGCTCTAGCACTTATTCTAGCTCTATTTCAGGCTCGGCCTGTGTCTCAGCCTTTGTCTCTGTTTCACACTGTTTCTCTGTTTCAGGCCTTGTATCTGCCTCTGCTTCTGTTTCAGGCTCTGGCACTCTATCAAGCACTGTTTCTGGCTCTGGCTCTCTTTCAGGCTCTGGTTCTGAATTAGGGTTTTGTTCTGGCTCTGGCTGTGTCTCTGGCTCTGGCTCCAGCTCCGGCACTGTATCAAGTACTGTTGCAGACTCAGGCTGTGGCTCTAGGCTGTGGCTGCAGCTATGTTTTGCGCTCCGGCCCTGTATCAAGCCCTATTTCTGGCTCAGGCTCAGGCTCTGGCTTTCATTGAGCTCTGGCTCTGGCTCTGGCTCTGATTCATGTTCTCCCTCTGACTCTGATTCAGGTTTTTGCTCTGGCTCTGGCTCTGGCACTCTATCAAGAGCTGTTTCAGACTCAGGCTGTGGCTGTGGCTCTGCCTCTGTTTCAGGCTCAGGCTCTGTTTGAGGCTGTGTCTCTCTTTCAGGCTCCGGCACTGTATCAAGTACTGTTGCAGACTCAGGCTGTGGCTCTAGGCTGTGGCTGTGGCTGTTGCTCTGGTTTGGGCTGTGTCTCTTTTTCAGGCTCTGGTCCTGAATGAGGGCTTGGTTATGGCACTGCTTCAGGGTCTCGTTCTGTCTCTGGCCGTGTCTCTGTTGCACCTCAAACGGTGGTTTGTTGTTGTTGTTGTTGTTGTTGTTGTTGTTGTTGTTGTTGTTGTTGTTGTTGTTGTTTTCTTTCTGGGGTGGGACAAATGTTCAGTTGGGGCGGGGATTATTTTAAGTTTAGCATAATTGTTTCTTGCTTTGTTTTTCTTTTACTATTTTCTTAGGTTATTGTATAGTTTGTATTTTGCTTTTTAAGGGGAAAGGGTCAGGGCTGCTTGGGAGGGGGCCTCAGCCAACAGAATGGCTGGGGCAGGTTCCCTACGGGGGGATGTATTGGAACACCCAGTCTCTGTTATCGCGGGTGGGAGGAGCAGTTGCGCTAAGACCAGACCACGTCTTTACCGAAGATCTGGTTCTGGTTCTGACTCTGATTCTGATTCTCTGGTTCTGGCTCTCTATCAAGGGCTGTTTCAGACTCAGGCTGTGGCTGTGGCTGTTGCTCTGGTTCTGGTTCTGGCTCTTTCTCAGGCTCTGGTTCTGAATGAGGGCTTGGTTCTGGCACTGATTCAGGGTCTCGCTCTGGCTCTGGCACTCTATCAAGGACTGTTTCAGACTCAGGCTGTGGCTGTGGCTCTGGCCCTGTTTCCATTCTTACAATGGAATGTACACAAAACAAAAATCCTTTCTATATACGAGCTGCTACGGTTGCATACAAGAATACCTCTCTTAGATTTTTTGTTATCTCTTTATCTAAAATATTTCATAGAAATGCCTCCGTTTTTTTCGTAAAAGTTATCCCCATCATCTTATTCATCGTATATTCCCCCCCCAAAAAAAATCTTAATCTTTTCACACGTCCACCACATGTGGCTTATGTCACCGTTATTTCCTCCACATCTCCAACAAGCATTCGCCAATTTTTTATACATTCTTGATCATCTGGAAGGAGTGAGGTACCACCTATGAGCCATTTTCATCATGTTCTCTCTTATATTATAGCTGACTGTAAATTTCAAATTTACATTCCATCAGTTTTCCCCATCTTTTAGCATAATTGGATGGCCCACATCTTGGGCCCACTTTATCATTGAAGCCTTAACCTCCTCATCCATTACTTTGTAGTCTAAAAGAAGTCTATACATTTTTGCGATTATTTTGGTTTTACTATTCAGTAGTTCTCTTTCAAATCTTGAAGGCTCCTTTTCAAAAACTATCTGCTTATCCTGTCTGAACACTTTATTCAGCTGGAAGTAATCTAGCCAAGTAGAAAAGTGATCTTTTATTTTTTCATAACTTATCAATATTAGTTGACCCTCCTCCTCCGCCTTAATATTGTGTTATACGTTATCCAGTTCTCTTTGATGTTGTTGCTTTTTTTAACAGCGATTGCTTCTAGTGGAGAGTTCCATCTTGGGGTTTTCTGTTCCAAATATCTTTTGTATTTGAAAAACTCCTATGCGTCTTTATTTTCCCATAATTAAGATAGCCATGCCACCCAAAACGGGTGTTGAAGGAAAGCATTGCTTTTGCACATGACCATGGCATGATGGGAAGCATTGCTTCTGCACATAACTGTGGCATGATGGGAAGTCTTGCTTCTAAGCTTTGTTCTGCTCATGCTGCTCAAACCGTGCTGATGCTAAGACATTCCCTCATCACCCTGGTACGTTCTGTTCACCTTGAGTTCACACCATATCAATCTGTACTTACCCCTCTTTGTACATTCCTTTTCGTACCACTCTGGTACGGGCAGTCTGAAACCATGCCTGTGTAAACTCCGCGTTCCTTTTCCCAACCTTTAACCTGTCTATGATTAATGTCTTATATGCAATAATTAATGTCTTATATGGAACCCTTGCTTTGTACTTATGTTAACCAATCAGCAATAAGCACACACATGGCAAACGCTGTATAATATCCAATAAAAGGGAGTCTCCGAGGCTTGCTCGATAGACGCCTCCCGTATGACACCTACCTACTCGTCTGTCGTTCATTTCAACCCAACATCTGGTGACCCTCGACGTGCCAGATGCCTTTACGCAGCCTCATACTTCACTCGACTGGAAAAGTGTGCGGATGCCGTCGCTAGATTAGGTCCCCAGGCATCTCCGTCGGCATTCGCACCAGACAATTCCCCACCAATTGCCCTGCCCCTGCCCTTTTAGCCGCAACAGACAGTCTACCTCCTTACCCAAAGCTTTTGCCTCCATCGCAACTTTCTCTAAACCCCCCTTCGCCTCAGCCCACATCCCCCACATCCCCCCTACCCTCCCTCCTTCGCCTGCTCCTACAGGAGCTGTGCGTGCTGCACTTTTTCAAGCTAGACAGGAAGGAATTCTTTCCTTGGAGGAGGAGGCGGGGTGGGCCGGGGAACTGCCGTCTGCTTTCCCTATTTCTTATACTAACCCTGGCACTGCGCAACAACAAATTATGTATGAGACGCTTCCTTATTCTATTCTGAGAGAATTAAGGAAAGCCATTACTGATTCTGGCCTAAAATAAACTTATGTGACAGGAATGCTGGAGGGAATAGCAACTGGTTATACAATGCTACCTCAAGATTGGAAAGATCTGATGCGCATGCTGTTATCCCCGGCTCAGTATGTAGTTTTTGAAAGTGAATTTAAGCCAACCAACTCTGTGGTGCTGGTCCGTATGATAATATACCAGCCCAAGCGCAATTAACACCTTTACATTTTAGTCGCACCGCGACCTGTGTGCAACGCGCCTTTCACAAAGTCCGTGTCTCAGGACAACCACTTAGCTCCTTTGTTAATATTAAGCAACAACATTTGGAGCCCTACCATCAGTTTATAGATAGATTGAAAGAATCAGTCACCAGGCAGATTGATGACGCTATAGCTCAAAATGAATTGATGAAAAAATCCGCTTTCGAAAATGCAAGTACTGACTGCAAAAAGGCTTTGCAGTCGATCATACATCGCCCTAAATATGACCTGGCCCATATGATTCAAGCCCGTGCAGATGTTGGAAGCCAGAGTCATGCGATGTCCTTGCTTGCCGGTGCCATCCAGGCTGGCAACAAGCCCACTGGGAACTGCTTCAACTGCAAGCGCCCAGGTCATTTTGCTAAACAATGCAGAGCCCCTGGCGGGGGTGCAAACAGGAATGGTGATGCCAATAAGGCTCAGCCTTCCAAGAAATGCCCGAAGTGCGGTAAAGGCTATCATTGGGCAAATCAGTGCAGGAGTTCGGGAAACTCCTTAGGGGCCCCACTCCCGGACAAATAGGGAGCCCTCCGCCGTTAGTCTCCACTATTAAAACCATCTCAAAGGATACACGCTCTGATTTTACCATCGACTTAATTAATCAAGAAACCAAAGACACTGTTTTACCTGGTGAAATTGTGCTTATGCCCACCCAATTGGCGGGCCCACTACCTCCTAAAGTCGCAGGTTTAATTTTACCCAAATTTTCTGCGGCAAAAGAAGGAATCCAGGTTATTCCAGGAGTTCTGGATCCTGACTATGTGGGCACAATAATGGTTCAACTTTGGAGCCACATGCCCATGCAGTTAAAGAAGGGTGAGTCCTGGGCGCATTTGGTGGTGCTCCCTTCTCACCCTACTGTTTCTATTATTGATAGTAATTTGCACGAGCTCTCTCCTTTTTCTCCACAGCTGTTAGCTGTAATCCAGCGGATTGGTCATCAGAAACTTCTTCGTAAGTACAAGATAAATGGCAAGGTTCTGGAAGGCTTGATTGACACAGGCGCGGACATTTCTGTAATTTCCAGTAGTTGCTGGGACCCCACGTGGCCCCTTGAGTCTGCCTCTGCAGTTTGGGGTGTAGGTGGACCTCAAACCTCTTCCCAAAGCGTACAGTGGCTGCCTGTTTCTCTGCCTGATAGCTCTGAAACCATTGCATATATCCAGCCCTGTGTGTTAAAAATCCATCTCAATCTGTGGGGCAGAGACTTACTACAACAATTACAAGCTACCATTCAATTAAATGAGTAAGCTTGCACTCCCCCTCCACTGGAAATCAACCACCCCGGTATGGGTAGAACAATGGCCCATAATGGGGGGAAAGCTACTTGCTTTAGTGCTCATTTTCAGCGTTTTGTTTTTGCCTCTTTCTGCTTCTGCTCTTAATAGCGGTAACGCCACACCAACAAATGTGTGGGAATCTTTTGCAAAGACCCTCAATATTTCTTCCTTTTGCCTAACCCAACAGGTATCAATAGGTGAAATCCTTGGCTCCTGCCTTATCCCTGTTTGCCATGACCCTTTTGACATACAAAATGATACCTGGTTTTTCCCATCCCTACCCCAAAACGATTCTCTCCGCACCCTTGGTTGTTCCGGTTACCACAACTGGGGTGACCAAGTGCACCGACGCCCACCTTTGGCCATTGATTTGTTGACCCCATACGTGGCTTCTTTTAATGTCACCTGTGCCCATATGGTCAATTGCACAAAATCCAACTGTGTGGAAATGGGCAAGGATAATTTCCACTGTTCTAATTATGTCAATATTTCTTATGTATATAAATACAAAGAACTACCTGCTGGCTGGTTCTGGACGTGTCCTGGCTATACATTTAATTACATTCCAGCAAACATCAGCCATGGCACACCCTGCTGCTTAAGCCGTTTGTCCATCGTATTACCCAAAAAGCATCATTTGACCCGCTCTCGATATTGCCGCTCTATTGCATTGACTAACGATTGTGACGATTCAATTTCTCTTCCCAGTAGGTCTGAATATATCTCTTTAGCTGTTTCTCTCCTAGGAGTCCCTGGATTGGCTGTACGCAACAGTAGGAACATTAACTCTTTAGCTTGTTCTGCAGCAAAAGCCCTGAATTTTACTTCTCAAGCGCTTCATCTTCTAAATAAAGAGCAGAGTGAACTCCAGCATGGTCTTCTGCAGAGCCGCGCTGCTATCGATTATCTATTGATGCTTCATCATTACGGCTGTGAACAAGTGGACGACATGTGTTGTTTTAATATTACTGATAATTCCAAAGCCATCCAAAAGCAAATCTCTCATTTGCAAAATCTTACACACCACATTAAACAGGACGTTGGACTTTCTGGCCTGTGGGACTCATTCACCCAGTGGCTCACTGGCTGGTTGCCAAACCTGAATTGGCTTCGTAATCTCTTTCAATATGCCATTATTATAATATGTGTCAGGGGTTTAGGTGCAGAGGCACGGGCAAGGGAGGAAACAGAGAGCGAAGGGGAGGAGACAGAGGAAAGGATGAGTGATGACGACGACCCGAGATCTCCCAGTCTTTCCAGTGAATCAGAGGATTCACAGAAAGGAGCACCAGTGGCCAGGGCAAGAGGGGAATCTAGAGAGGCACCCCAGGAAGATAGAGCCAGAGGAGACTCAGGGGGGAGCAGCTGGAAATCGGGACCAGCGTCACCGCCAGGAAGCAGGGAAGAGGAAAGGAGCCAGGGGGGAAGCGCTGGCAGCTCACCACAGGAGGGAGGGCAGGAGTCAGGAGTGGCCACACCTCCATCGGGGAGCGAAGAAACGGTTAAGAGGAAAGTGGAAGGTTGGGCGCGCGCGCCAAGTTCAAATGCAGAGGAAGGCGGCGCAGTGAGCAGCCCCGAAAGGGAACCAGGTCCTAAAGCCCGGCGCAAGGAGGCAGAAGGGTCCGGGTCAGCGTCAGAAGAATCCCGGAAGGAAGAAGCCCCGGGGGGTAGAGGGACCCAGAGGAGGACAGTCAGGAGGAAAAGGTGGAGCAAGGCTAGGATATTAAGTTGGTGCGCACGGGGCGGAGACTCAGACGGAGCCTCGCCGATCTAGCTAGTAGACGTAGAGTTGCAGACAGCAGCGTGAGAATGGAAACTGTAATTCAATAAAGACTTTTACTTAATGACCGCTGGCTAGCGTGATCCTCTGTGAGCTAGGATCTTGAAGCAGCTCTGACAGTAGGCTCCGTCTCTTACATTGTGGGCATCTGCAGCCTCGAGGAGGGGAGAGAAACAGGCGCCCACTAGCGAGCTCACGAACGGCAGGAGACATGACGGCTGAGCAGCAGATAGAGGACCTCAGAAAAGCAGTGGCACAACTGAACGCCGAGGTTCTCGCATCCAGGAAGAGAGAGGACGAGGCAGCTGCCGCCTGCAGGGATCTCCAGGTCAGGTTAGACGTACTGGCAAAGCAACCACCCCGGCAGGAGGGAATTGGGTTGGCGAGACGGACAGGCGGGCTGCTCTCTCACTTCGATGGGAACCTGCAACAGTATCCCAACTTTAGAGCCGACGTACTGTGCGCACTGCAACTGTTGCATAAAGATTTTAGAGATGAACAGGAGAGAGTGGGGTTCATCATGTCCCATCTGCATGGGGAGGCGAAAGCATGGTTGCGCAATTTATGGAGAGATAACGATCCGGCGCTCCAGAATGCGGATGCCTTTATTAAAGCGATGGATGGGTGTTTCTTATCAAGTATTGACATTGATCTTGCACGGAAGGAGGTGCATGGGCTGAGACAAGGGAGGGCCAGCGTCAGACAGTATCATGCACGCTTTTTCGCCTTGGTCAGCGCCCTGGAATGGGACAGAGATTCGGCTCCTGTAAGAGACCTCTTTTGGGAGGGACTGCACAACTCGATTAAAGATGAGATAGCGAGGGGGGAGAGACCCCGAACCACCCAGGAGGTCGTTCAGAGGGCACTGGCTGTGGGGGTGAGGCTGGAAGGACGTCCGTGGAGCAAGGACGAAGGACGTGGAGGGCGCGAACCAGCCGGGGGCCCCTCCTTCTTTCCCAGAGAAGCAGCGCGAGCGCAATCCACGCCTCCGCCAGGAGGAGGAGCCGAACCTATGGAGGTTGGAGGTGCAAGGGCTCAGTCAGCAACCAGAGCCCTAGCACCGGCAGCAGTGAAGGCGAAGCCTCCTAGAGGGACCAGGAAGTGTTACGTCTGTGAGCAGCCAGGGCATATGGCGAAAGAGTGTCCCCAGAGGCCCCACAAGCTTACTGCAGCCTCAGCAATGGTGACTGCAGCAACGCAGCAGAGAGGACCACAGCAGGGAAACGACGATGTCTGGCTGGAGGAAGAGGCACTGGGGCCCAGCCAGACGTGTTAGTGACGCAGTCCCCAGAAATTTTACAGCCAGTGAACCCCCTCCCGCCCAAACCAGTAGTGAGGCTCACAGCATCTCTCCAGCTGCCCAATGGAATCACCATGGACGTGCCAATCACCATCGACTCCGGCAGCAACGCGGACTTTATAGGGCAGGAATTTGTCGACAGGCACGCTGTGCAGTTGCTGCCGGCCACACTGCCCCTGCAGGTTGTCACGGTGGATGGCAGGGAGCTGCTAGGGGGGCAAGTGGTGAAGCAGACGCCACCAATGGTGATGCGACTTGGGAATCACAGGGAAGTCATCAGCTTCAACGTCACTCAACTGTCTGACACGCCCATTGTATTGGGTATGAGTTGGCTGGACAAGCACAGCCCAACGATGGCTTGGTTCCAGAGGCAGCTGGTCTTCGGCTCTTCCTTTTGTGCTGAACACTGCATCGTACCCAGGCAGGAAGGAGAGGAAGAGGAGTCACAGCTGCTGCTAGGCACGCTGCAAGCGATTCCCCACAAGTACGCAGAATTTCTGGAAGTTTTCTGCGAGAAGGAGGCGGACAGGCTACCCCCTCACAGACCATATGACTGCAAAATTGACCTGCTGCCGGGGGCGGCGCTGCCTAAAGGGAAGCTGTATTCCATGTCTGAGGACGAACTGCAGGAACTCAAAGACTTCATCGATCATAATTTGGAGCGTGGTTTCATCCGGGAGTCTAAGGCAGTGGGGGGCAGTCCTGTATTCTTTGTTAAGAAGCGAGACACGCCCCAAAAAAGACTCGTAGTGGATTACAGGATTTTGAACAGTGTGACCAAGCCGTCGGACTTCCCCATGCCCCGCATCGACGACCTCCTGGCGAAGGTACGGAAGGGAAAGGTGTTCACCAAGTTGGACCTGCGGGGGGCGTACAACCTCATTCGCATGCGGGAAGGTGATGAGTGGAAGACAGCCATGTTCACGCCACTGGGTACCTACGAATACAGAGTTATGCCTTTTGGACTGCAAAATGGCGCTCACGTTTTTCAAGCATTTATGCATCACGTGTTGGCGGGACTTCTCTACAAGACGTGCGTCTGTTTCTTGGATGACATCCTGATCTTTTCGGAGTCGCAGCAAGAACATGACAAGCACGTCAAGGAAGTGCTGGGCAGGCTAAAGCAACACAGGCTCTACGCCAAGCTGGAGAAGTGCCAATTTGACGTGCCGGAGGTGGATTTTCTGGGCTACAAGCTGTCTGCCAAGGGGCTCGCCATGGACAGCGCCAAGGTTCGAGCGGTGTTGGATTGGAAGAGCCCACGCAACCGGAAGGAGGTCCAACGGTTTGTCGGCTTTGCGAACTTCTATCGCAAGTTTATCAAGGGCTTCGCGATGCAGACGGCGGCCATCACTGACACCCTTAGCTCCAAGAAGAAGAAGTTCATCTGGACAGAGCAGGCGGAGCAGTCCTTTCAGGCCCTCAAGCGTCTCTTCGCGTCGGAAGAGCAGCTGCTTCATGTCAACCCCAGCATGCCGATGAGGGTGGAGACAGACGCTTCGGACAGAGCAGTGGGGGCGGTCCTGCTGCAGAAGGACCCGCAGGGCGTGTGGCGGCCGGGAGCGTTTTACTCCAGGAAGCTCAGCAAGTCCGAGCAGAACTACACCATATGGGACAGGGAGTTGCTGGCCATTCATGCAGCGTTCAAGGCGTGGAGGCACTTTCTGATCGGCGCCAAGCACACGGTGCAGGTTTGCACGGACCACAAGAATCTGGAACACTGGCGCACGGCACAGTTCCTGAACCAGAGGCAGATACGTTGGGCTGAGTTCTTTGCGGACTTCGACTTCCGAATAGAGTATGTCCCGGGGGACACCAACATCATGGCAGACGCTCTCTCCCGCAAGCCACAGTATCTGGAGGACGCAACACCAGCGGCCGCCATGCACATCTTTGCACCGACAGTGTGGGCGTGCGCCGCGGCGACCGTGGACCTAGAGGCGGTGCGGCGAGCGTTGCAGGGGGACTCCTTCGCACAAACGAAGATGGCAGAGGTGCGAGGGGGCAAGGCAGCGGCCGACGGTTTCCAGCTACGAGATGGCTTGCTCATCCGTAAAGGGGCCATCTACGTGCCGGGTGACGGACTTCGAGCCAAGGTGCTACAGCAGCTGCACGACGCACCCACGGCCGGGCACTTTGGCAAGGAGAAGACGGTGGAATTAGTAGCCAGGGATTTCTGGTGGCCTGGAATGAGAGGGGAGGTCGCAGACTACGTGGCGAGGTGTGACACTTGCCAGAGGGCAAAGACGGTGCACAAACCGCCGGCTGGACTGTTGGAGCCGCTGCAAACTCCGGTCGAACCTTGGGAAAGGGTGGCTCTGGACTTTGTCACGGATCTGCCCAGCTCAAGGGGCAAGACTGCAGTGTTGGTGGTGGTGGACCTGTTCTCCAAGATGGCGCATTTCATTCCGTGTGCTAAGGTGGCCACGGCAGAGCAAACCGCCAAACTGTTCATAGACCACGTGTTCAAGGTTCACGGTCTGCCACGGTCTATTCTGTCCGACCGCGGGCGGCAGTTCATCTCGAACTTCTGGCAGAAGCTGATGGGCTTCCTAAACGTCAAGATCAATCTGGCGTCGGCGAGACACCCGCAGACCAACGGGCAAGCGGAGCGAGCCAATGCCATCATGCAGCAGTACCTGAGATGTTATGCGAACCAACAGCCTGCGACGTGGGTGGATTACCTGCCGCTTGCAGAGTTTGCCTACAACAACACGAAGCACGTATCCACGGGCGTCACGCCGTTCTTCGCCAACAACGGGCGGCACCCTAGAACCTTCCCGGGACTGGAATGCAGGGGAGAAGGGGAGCCGCAGTCAGCAGATGCGTTCGCGTCGGAGCTGCAGGAAGTCCACGATCAGCTGCGGCGCCACCTGGAGCTGGCTAAACACGCATACAAGGTACAAGCGGACAAACACAGAAGGGTTGGCGAAGAGCTCCACGTGGGAGACTGGGTCTGGTTAGCAGCCCACGCAGTGCCGGCCAGGTCGTTGGCCAAGAAGAAACTAGGGCATAAACAACTGGGGCCCTACCAAGTCGAAGAGCAGGTCAACCCGGTGGCTTTCAGGCTGGCGCTTCCGGAGGGTTCCAGAATGCATCCGGTGTTCCACAGATCGGTGCTCACTCCCTACAAGGCACCGCACAGGTTCCAGGAACCCGGAACGGCGCCGAGTCCGCTCAGAGAAGGAACGGGGCACGCGGGAGTGGCACAGGAGGAGCGCATCAACGAAGTCACGGAGATTTTGGACTCCAGATGGGGGGAAGAGGGAGTAGAATACTTTCTCGCCAGGGAGGGCACCCCGGCCAGTGCGAACAGCTGGGTGCCGGGCTACGCTTTAGACGAACCTCTGCTCAAAGACGAGTTTCATGCTCTCTTCCCACATAGACCTATGCCAGCGGACTTTTTCGACGACTGGCTTTTCACGCCCACGCTTTCGGACAGCACGTTCAGGGGGTTCGACTCGGACGAGGAACCGACACGAGACGTCCGTTCCCCGGAGGGGTCACCCTCGGGATCTGTCTCAGAACCCTCGTATTGGTGGGACGATAGGCTGGAGGAGCAGTTCCGCAGGAAGTGGCTGGACTGTTCCGGCCGAGCAACGCCGCCTGGAGGAAGTGCGGGAGAGACGGACATGGACATTTTCGGGGACGACCCTGGTTTCGAGCACGGCGGCACAGAGATGGAAGAGGAGGTGACTGTCGTCAACGAGAGCAGGGAGGAAGACCCGGAAGAGTTCCGATGGAGGCCTGCCACGGGAAGCGACCGATATCCGACGTTCGTCCCTTTGCAACAGCAGCCCCCAGCTCCAGCACCGGAAGGAGGGGAGGGGGGACTGGGGGGCTTCGAGGGGGGGATGGATGTCAGGGGTTTAGGTGCAGAGGCACGGGCAAGGGAGGAAACAGAGAGCGAAGGGGAGGAGACAGAGGAAAGGATGAGTGATGACGACGACCCGAGATCTCCCAGTCTTTCCAGTGAATCAGAGGATTCACAGAAAGGAGCACCAGTGGCCAGGGCAAGAGGGGAATCTAGAGAGGCACCCCAGGAAGATAGAGCCAGAGGAGACTCAGGGGGGAGCAGCTGGAAATCGGGACCAGCGTCACCGCCAGGAAGCAGGGAAGAGGAAAGGAGCCAGGGGGGAAGCGCTGGCAGCTCACCACAGGAGGGAGGGCAGGAGTCAGGAGTGGCCACACCTCCATCGGGGAGCGAAGAAACGGTTAAGAGGAAAGTGGAAGGTTGGGCGCGCGCGCCAAGTTCAAATGCAGAGGAAGGCGGCGCAGTGAGCAGCCCCGAAAGGGAACCAGGTCCTAAAGCCCGGCGCAAGGAGGCAGAAGGGTCCGGGTCAGCGTCAGAAGAATCCCGGAAGGAAGAAGCCCCGGGGGGTAGAGGGACCCAGAGGAGGACAGTCAGGAGGAAAAGGTGGAGCAAGGCTAGGATATTAAGTTGGTGCGCACGGGGCGGAGACTCAGACGGAGCCTCGCCGATCTAGCTAGTAGACGTAGAGTTGCAGACAGCAGCGTGAGAATGGAAACTGTAATTCAATAAAGACTTTTACTTAATGACCGCTGGCTAGCGTGATCCTCTGTGAGCTAGGATCTTGAAGCAGCTCTGACAATATGTATATTGATTTTGCTATGTTGCTTCCTCCAATGCATTCCTGGACTCATAAGTCTTTTGTCTCGGTTTCTCTCTCCCCCTCAGCCACCCAATAAAATCATTGCTGCCTACTTTGCGAAATTGCAGCACCAGCAGTAAACATTAGGGGAGATGTGGCGAACTTATTTCGGGCATGCGCTGGCATACCACGTATCCCGAAGTATTTTTGTCTTATTCACCCAGAACACCTCGCAAATAAGAAAAGAAAGGGGGAGATGAAGGAAAGCATTGCTTTTGCACATGACCATGGCATGATGGGAAGCATTGCTTCTGCACATAACTGTGGCATGATGGGAAGTCTTGCTTCTAAGCTTTGTTCTGCTCATGCTGCTCAAACCGCGCTGATGCTAAGACATTCCCTCATCACCCTGGTACGTTCTGTTCACCTTGAGTTCACACCATATCTGTCAGGGAACTGCCATCGGAGCCAAGAGTGGAGGTAAGGCTCCCCGACCATGCAGGAGAAGGGACCAGCAGAGGGAGAGAGAACACTCCCTTTGGGGAAGGTTATCAGCGTGACACCGGGGAGGAAGGGGACCAGGGAAGGACTTCGGAGAGAGGGCTCCAAGACTCTTCCACAGAGACCAGCGGGGAGAGTCCAGGACCTCAGCTGGCTAGGCCTACTCTGCGCAGAAAGCTTCCACGCAGGGAGGCTAGGCGGAGACTGGGCGTCAAGGAATTTTTATGTTGGAAGAAATTCAGGAAACGCCCACTGACGGATTCTGCCATCGACTGACACAGCCACGGAGGAAGGGCTGTCCAGCCAGGGAAAGGTTTAGCCAGGCAACGTTGCCTAGAACTTCAGCATCCTTTACGCACGAGCAACCCCAATTCCCATTACAGCAATCCGTCAGTCCCTGATGTTGCTCGCGCACCACGACAGGACAGGCAGCATCATGAGTCAAACTGGAGGAGCAGGCGCCGGAGAGGGAACTAGATGAACGGAGGACTCAGGATGCCCGGAGAAGGCCCACCCCCATCGCAAAGAAGGTACCGGGACTGGTGCACAAGTTTGGGGGGAACCCAAGAGACTATAATGCATTCAGGACGGAGGTACAGTACGCGCTGGAACTGCAGTATGATGACTTTGCTGATGATGAGGGGAGAGTTGCTTACGTTATCGGGCATCTTCAGGACGCTGCTAGGGAATGGATCCGGCCATTAATGGCGACGCAGAATGCTGCCCTAAAGGACCTTCGAAAAATTTTTAGCGCCATGGACGCCATGTTCGCAAGTGGAGTGGAGCAGAGTGTGACACGCAGGGAACTAATGGCGTGCAAACAAGGGGGCCAGACAGTTAGAGAGTACTGGTCGTGTTTTGCGATGCTTATCCATAAACTGGGGTGGGAACTGAGCTCGGAACCAGTGCAAATGCTGTTTGAGGAAGGCTTATCCCCCTCAGTGACAGACGAACTTTCCCGTGCGCCTCGCCCTCATTCGATGGATCAGCTGACTAAGGCTGTGCTTGCAATTGGAGTACGGCAAGAAGCGTGCACGCAAGAGAGACGGGAGTGGAGAGGAGAGCGTTGGCATGACAACCGCATTCCTGAAATACCAGAGCCACTTTCCCAGCCCGAGGAAGCAATGGAGATTGGGGGGGCACGAGCGCGCGGGGTTTCAAACTCCAACGAAGGATGAAAGAAGGAGGGGAAAGAGGGAAAAACAGCCAAGAAGTGTTTCCGCTGCCTACAGCCAGGGCATTTTGCCAGGGTCTGCCCTCAAAGGAAGGCATGGCAAGGAATGGTGGGGGCTGCTGACTGTGAGGAGGAGGGCGCTAAGGAGCAGGGAAACGCCAACGCTTGGCTGCCGATCAGCGGGCACAGCAGCCAGGCAAGCAACCAATAAAAGTGCCCAAGCCAGACCCCCCCAAGCAGCCATAGCCATAGAGGTGGTGCTAGAACTCCCTAATGGGCACCCAATCAAGGTTAAGGCACTGCTGGACTCAGGCAGTTCCTGTAATTTTTTCAGCAAGGATTTTGCGCTGGAGCACCAGTTACACCTCCTGCCGCTAGAGTCTTGGGAAATTAATCCTGCCGTCCAGTCAGCGCTTCCCCGTGCAGCTCCGTTCGGAAGCTTGAAGCTGACCCGGGCAGGGAGCAGAGTCGCAGCGGTCCTGCTTCCGTGTGAGATGAGGGATAAATCAAGTCCAAAGGCAGTTCGGTTCTTATCTCTAGAAGTTTATTTACACAGCAACAACTCCATCAGAACATTCCGGCATTTTTCTCCCCGTGCTTTCCAAAAGCACACTCGCAACTTCTCCTACCTTAGCTGTGTGTGCAGTCAGCAGAGAAAGCGAGACTGAAAGCAGACACACACTGTGACGCACTTCTCTGCGTCAGGCTCCTCCCAGATACAGGACACCACAGAGTTTTAACCCTGTCAGTTCCAAACTCCACACCCCCTCTTGTCCTGCATCTGGGGACAACAGCCAACAATGCTTTCCCCATACACAGGCCCTCACAGAACTCCTCATGCTTCTGGAAGGTCAATGGTTTTGTGAAACCATCAGCGAGGTTCTTTGTTGAGGGACAGTATTTCAGAGCAACTAGCCCCTCACGAACGCTCTGACATACATTCCGGAAACGTATGTCCAAATGTTTGGTCCTCGCCTTGAATTGCCCCGTCTCGGCCAATTTGAGGCATGTTTGATTGTCTTCATGCACCACAACAGGCAGACAATTCTCTCCACAGATTTCCTCGACCAAACACACATAGAACTCCAGCTCTCTGCAAACCTCTGATAGCGCACTGAACTCAGCTTCAGTAGATGAAAGCGCTATGAGACTTTGCTTCCGGGACCTCCACCCTACTACTGAGTCCCCAAACTTCACCACTAGGCCTGACACTGATTTGCGGTCTTCAGAGTTAGCCCAATCCGAGTCCACAAAGCAAGTCAGCTTCACTACTCCTTGCGCTGGCAACCTAAGACAAAAGTCTTTGGTTTCCTGCAAATACCTCAGAACTCTCTTGATGCCATTCCAGGCCTGCACACTAGGAATTGATGCTTCCCTGCTGAGCAGATTGACAGCAAACACTATATCAGGTCTGCTCCACTGGGACAAGTACAACAAACTCCCTAGGGCTGACTGAAACACTTCAGTATTTTCGAACACAACGCGTTCTGCTTGCTGACATTCTTTCACGTATCCAGCCTCCATGGGTGACCTGGCACCTGCACAATCAGACATTCTGAACTTCTCAAGCAATTGTTCAATCTTACCTTTCTGGCAAAGCAAAAAGCTACCATCCTCAGTCCTCGCTATCTGGACGCCTAGGTAGGATTTGACATCCCCAAGCTGCTTGATCTTGAACCGCTTTCCAAGCTCCCTAGCAAACTTCTTCACCTGTTCACTAGTCTGTGCCATCATTAAGATATCATCAACGAACACAAGAATCGCTTCCTGTGTCTCTCCTGACCCCTTCAGGTACAGGCAACTGTCTGCAACACTTCTCCTGAAACCTAGCCCTTCTAAGGCTTCATGTAGGCACATATTCCAATTCCTGGCAGATTGGCGTAATCCATAGATGGATTTGTGCAACCGCCACACGATGCCTTGCTCACTGATTTCAAACCCTGGAGGAGGAAGCATGTACAACTCTTCCTGGAGGTCTGAGTTCAGGTAGGCAACATCTACATCAAAATGATTCACCTTCCAACCTCTCTGTGCTGCTATCGCCAAAAGCATTCTCAAAGTCTCCGCTCTTGAGGTCGGCAAATAGACCTCTGTGAAGTGGACACCCTTTTTCTGTGTGAATCCACGTGCCACTAATCTCGCTTTGTACTGTGGTTCTCCAGCTTCTGTGGGTTTTAAGCAGTAAACCCACCTGCAACTAACAGCTCGCTGGTTAGCCGGCAGCTGAGTGAGTGAGAACACTCCAAGAGACTCCATTGAGTTCATCTCCTTCTGCATCGCCTCATGCCATTTGCTGGCTTCTTCCTGAGGCAACTTCTGAACATCCTCAAAAGATTCAGGCTCACATCTAGCCACACCAACCCAGACACTAGTGGCTTCATACCTGTCAGGAGGCTTCCCTTTGGTTGATCTTGCTGACCTCCTCAGCGTGAATTCTGGAACTGCGCCTGATTCACCTGGATCAAGCCTACCATCCCCTGTGTCAGAAACCTCCCCCTCTGACCTGCTGCGCCGTTTCGGGCGTACAGCTGGTTCTGCTGGCGAGGATGGTTCACTCCTCGGCTCAGACTTGACAGAGACCTGTGGAGGGGTCTTGGGACTCCCTTTTGGAGAGGTTTGGAGCCTCTGTCTTGGAGATCCCTGCTCTGGACTCTGTGGCTGTGGACCGTGCACCTCAGTAACAGGTTCAGCCTCGTCCTCCTCCTCCTCATCACCTGAGTCTAACAGAACATCCGGGTTCCCGTGTAGACGTTTCCACCCACTCTGCTCGCAAAACTCAGCACTGCCGCTAATAAGCAGCTTTGACTGGTTGCCAGTAGGGTATGCGAAACGCCACGCCTTTGAACTCGGCTCATAGCCTACAAAGATCATCTTCCTAGACCTTGGCTCACCCTTTCTGCGCATGGCCTTCGGAATGAGAACCCAAGCCTCAGAACCAAAAACGTGCAGAAAGTCCACTTTCGGTTTCTTCCCATGAAGCAGAAAATATGGAGTGTCTCCCACACTTGAATTGAACACCCTGTTTTGCACAAAGCATGCTGTCTTATAACTTTCAGCCCAAAAGCGCTGTGGCAAACCCGAGTCTGCCAACATAGCATTCGCTGATTCCTGTAGGGTCCGAAACTTTCTCTCTGCCACCCCGTTCTGTTGCGGAGAATAGGGGGCAGTCAAACGATGACTGATACCTTTCTGCCTGAAAAACGATTGCAACGCAGAACCTGTGAACCCCCCCCCCCCGCGATCAGATTGAAAGGAAACCACCCTGGTAGAGAAATGCAGCTCTACCGCTGTGATCCAATCCCTGATCAGTGCAGCTGCCTCTGACTTGCATTTAAGCGTAAACAGCCAGGTGTGTTTCGAAAAATCATCAATCAGAATCAGAATCCATTTAGACCCAGCTAAAGAAGGTGTTGGCATGGGTCCTGACAAATCTGCATGCACAAGTTCAAAGGGTTTACTGGTCCTCCTCTCTGACCTGGGGTATGTGCATGTTGTGACCTTTGATTGCTTACATGCTTGACAATCTAGGTATTTGTCACATGCCTTGAACCTACACCCAATTGTGTTCTCTGCTGCTTTTCGCACAAGTGACCACCCAGCGTGTCCAAATTTCCTGTGCCATAAGTGTATACAATCATGGTGTGGTGGGGCATTTGCACACTGCCCTTGGGCATCTTCAATGGACTCTCCACTAGCCCCATTTTCCACCAGCCCCATTTTCCCACCAGTCCCATTTTCAATGGGCATCTCCACCAGAAAGAGCCTGTCTTTCCTCTCAACACTGTAGATCTTCTTCCCATCCCTGTAGAAGGAACACAAATTGTTAGAAAACAAAATATTGAACCCAGCAGCCATAAGAACTGACACACTTAAAAGAGAATGGGCAAGTTCTGGGACCACAAAAGCTTGCACTTCACAATCTAGGAAAGAGCAAAACAAAGACCCAGATTCAGTCAGAGGTCTTTGAGACCCATCAGCTAACGTAACATAGCGTCCAGTTTTAACAGTCTTGCGGTTCCTCAGAAGATTTCTGGAGTTTACGAGGCAATGAGAAGCTCCAGAATCAATTATCAGAGATAAAATGTCTCTCTGGCTGTTTTCCAAAGATGCCATGGCGTTGCTCGCACCCCCACTGGGGTCTCTGCTAGTGTCCTTCCTGGTTGCCATGGCCACAGCCTCCCCCTGACTAGGGCTTTCGCCTTTTCCCAGAGACACCATGGCAGCTGTGAGATGATAAGACGCCTTGTCTTCCTCCTGGCCTGCTGCTTTCCCACGCCTCTGCTGAGAACTGGCTCTGGGAACCTGCTTTGTTGACATTCCACGCCGGCCAGTGTCCTTGGCAGCCTGGGCTTCTAGCGGATGCTTCCCAGCGCTGTTGGACGACGCCACAGAGCATAAACAACTCTTGGAGACTTTGGCTTTCGCAGAGCTCTTGGATCGGCTTGCACCCCCACTGTTGGGTGCACAACTGCCTGAGGAACGGTCTGCTACTGCCTTCCTCTTCCCAGCTCTCAGCCTCTCTCCAGCACCATCACACAGACGTGTCGAAGCATGGAAACAGCTTCCCAAAACAGCTCCAGCCCCCTCTGGGCTTGATGCTCTCTCTGGGCAACTCTCAGCCCCCCTGGCCTGGCTCCCACTGTGGCTTGACAAGCCATCTTCAGTGCCTGCCACGCGACCCAGGGCTTTTTCACTTGCAGCCTTGGCAACAGCCAAGCATCAACGCTGGCCCTTAAAATGGCTAGCACCCTTTGCTCTCTCTCCAGAGCAGCCACGTCTGCTTCTGCTCCTGCAGACCTCTCACTGGGCTGGGCAAAGACTGGATCGGCCTGGGTGCAGTCCCAAAGCTTCCTTTCCTCCAGCCAGTAGTACATGCGTGTACTCCAGGCTTCCCAATTGGCCCCATGCAGCCTTTCACTGGGGTAGCTCTCATGGCCTTGCTGTGCCTGAGCAGCCATCTTCCTCCCCCCGGGGCTTCAACGTACTCACACGTTGCCAGCTAGCTGGACCTCCGAAGCAGCAGCCGTTTCTCTTGGCTCTCGGCTCCAATCTCCAGCATTCCACCAGCGTCTCCCACTGCCCTTCCTGGCAGGAGCTCAAAGCAGCTCAAAGCTGGCAGCCTTCTCCCTTCTCACACGTATCAGGAAACACGGAACTTCCATAACCTCTTGGGAAATTAATCCTGCCGTCCAGTCAGCGCTTCCCCTGTGCAGCTCCGTTCGGAAGCTTGAAGCTGACCCGGGCGGTCCTGCTTCCGTGTGAGATGAGGGATAAATCAAGTCCAAAGGCAGTTCGGTTCTTATCTCTAGAAGTTTATTTACACAGCAATAACTCCATCAGAACATTCCGGCATTTTTCTCCCCGTGCTTTCCAAAAGCACACTCGCAACTTCTGCTGCCTTAGCTGTGTGTGCAGTCAGCAGAGAAAGCGAGACTGAAAGCAGACACACACTGTGACACACTTCTCTGTGTCAGGCTCCTCCCAGATACAGGACACCACGGAGTTTTAACCCTGTCAGTTCCAAACTCCACATAGAGTGCCCCTTACAAGTAACGACCATTGATGGCAGGGAACTCCTGGGAGGGGAAGTGACGCACCAGACTCCCCCCATGAGAATGAGGGTCTCCAGACACACAGAAACCCTTGCCTTTCATGTAGCCAGACTGGCAGGACCACCAGTCATCCTGGGAATGAGCTGGTTGGCGCTACATGATCCAGTGGTGGCATGGCACCAGCGGACAGTGACCTTTGGGTCAGCTCACTGTTTGGAACACTGTCACGGTGGGGAAGTCCCGAGGGTAGCCGTGGCCCAGGTAGCAGGAATGGCAGTGGGAGAAAAGGGGAAGGTACCACCACAATACGCTGACCTGCAGGATGTTTTCAGCGAGAAGGAAGCGGATAAACTACCCCCCCCCCATAGGCCCTTCGACTGTCAAATCAACCTACTACCAGGAGCTCAGCTCCCAGTGGGTAAATTGTACGCCATGTCGGACAAGGAGATGCAGGAGTTGTGGGAGTTTATTGACAAGAACCTGAAAAGAGGCTTCATAAGGGAATCAAGGGCGGTGGGAGGCAGTCCGGTGTTCTTTGTGGACAAAAAGGACACTAAACAGCCCAGATTGGTCGTAGATTTCAGGTCCTTGAACCTTGTATCGGAACCCGTGACCTTCCCAATGCCCAGGATTGACGATATTTTAACCCGGGTGAGGAAGGGAAAGATCTTTACCAAGCTGGACCTTCAGGGGCGTACAATTTGATTAGGATGAGGGAAGGGGATGAATGGAAAACCACCATGTTCACCCCTCTGGGAGCCTTTGAGTACCTCGTTATGCCCTTCGGATTACAATCAGGCTCTGCCTGTTTTCAATCTTTCATGCACCATGTGTTGGGATCCTTGCTATACAAGAATTGCGTGGCCTTTCTAGATGACGTGTTAATCTATTCGGACAACGAGGAGCAACACGTTCGGGATGTTCGGGAAGTGCTAAAGAGGCTACAGGAACACCAGTTGTGGGTCAAATTGGAGAAGTGCCAATTCCACGCACGAGAGGTCGAGTTCCTGGGATACAGGTTGTCGGACAAGGGCCTAGCTATGGAGCCAAGCAAGGTGCAGGCGGTGCTGGAATGGAAGGCCCCCAAGACCCGGAAGGACATGCAGAGGTTCCTGGGGTTTGCGAACTTCTATCGGAAGTTCATCAAGAACTTCGCCCACTTAACTGCACCCATCACCGATTGTCTCAGTAGCAAAAGGAAGTTCGTCTGCACAGAAGAGGCACAGCAATCTTTCAAAAGGCTAAAAAAGGCGTTTGCTTCGAAAGAGCAGCTCTTGCACGTGGATCTGCAAAAGCCAATGAGGTTGGAGACAGACACGTCAGACAGAGCGGTAGGGGCGGTGCTTCTCCAGCCGGGAGACAAGTCCAGCTGGAGGCCGTGCGCATTCTTCTCGAGGAAGCTGAGCAAGTCTGAGCAAAACTACACGGTGTATGATCGAGAACTGCTGGCTATTTATGAAGCCTTTAGGCGCTGGAGACATTTGTTAATAGGGGCGCAGCACAAGATCCAGGTGTGCACGGACCATAAGAACCTAGAGTACTGGAGGACTGCACGAGTACTCAACCAACGACAGGTGCGGTGGGCTCAAGAATTCTCCAAGTTTTTCTTCGAGATTCGATACGTGCCGGGAGAGGAAAACGTCAGAGCAGACACCCTCTCCCGGAAGCCGGAGTATCTGGAAGGAGAAGGACCACCAGAAGCACGACATGTGATTCCCAAGAACCGATGGGTGTGTGGGGGAGTGTTCGTTGAGACACGAGAACTAGTAGGACTGACGAGGGACGACGAGTTTGCCCAAACGAAAATCCGGGAACTCAGAGGCACGGGGGGAAACCATGGGGGGTTTGAGGAGAAAGATGGGGTACTATATTACAGGGGAGCACTATATGTACCAGGGGATGACTTGAGGAAAAGGGTACTCAAACAACTCCATGATAACCCGACGGCGGGGCATTTCGGTCAACACAAGACCATGTTGCTGGTCACCAGGCAGTTCTGGTGGCCAAGGGTGAGGGAAGATGTACGGGAGTACGTATGAGGGTGTGACTGCTGCCAGCTAGCAAAGGGGGAGAGGGCGGCGCCCGCGGGACTACTGGAACCTTTACCCACACCGGGAAAACCATGGGAGGTGGTGTCCATAGATTTTATGACAGATTTGCCCAAATCGAGAGGGAAAACAGCTGTCATGGTGGTTGTTGACATGTTAACAAAAATGTGCCATTTTATCGCTTGCTCGCATGCGGTGACAGCAGAGGAAACTGCCAGGCTGTTTGTGGATCACATCTTCAGACTGCATGGCGCCCCCTTGAGGGTTTTGTCCGACCAAGGGAAGCAATTTACTTCCCGGTTCTGGAGGAAGCTCATGAGCTTGCTGGAAGTCGAGGTGAGCTTCTCGACGGCCAGACACCCAGAGACCAACGGACAAGCGGAAAGAGCGAACAGTATACTCCAACAATATCTACGCTGCTATGTCAGCGAGAGGCAGAACGACTGGGTGGATAAACTGGGGCTGGCAGAATTTGCGTACAATAACGCGGAACACGTGTCCACGGGGATGAGCCCGTTCATGGCCAATTACGGGTGTCATCCCAGGGCTTTTCCAGGGGGTGGGGAGGAGAAGTGGAGTGTGCCAGCAGCGGAGCAGTTTGTGGAAGAAATGGAAGCCTTACACCAACAACTTAAAATGAACTTGGAAAGGGCCAAGGAAGTGTATAAGAGGCATGCAGACAAGCACCGCAGGGAAGGAGAAACCATACGGGTGGGGGACCGGGTGTGGTTTTCAACCCAAGGGTTACCTTTCAAGGGAGGGTGCAAGAAATTGCGGCCCAGGCAGCTGGGACCTTTCGAGGTAACCCAGCAGGTCAGTCCAGTGGCCTTTCGGCTCAAGTTGCCGACCAGTATGAAACTACACCCGGTGTTCCATAGGTCCCTACTCTCTCTGTACAGGGAGGGGCTGGAATTTCCGGGGCGAGAGAGAGAGGTCCCCACTCACCCACGCATAGAGGAGAGGGAACTCAGCAGTCAAGCCACGGAAATACTTGATTCAAGATTGAGAGGAGGGGAAGTGGAGTATTTGGTGGCTTGGGAGGGGGAACCTGAGTCGGAAAACACGTGGGTTCCAGCGGAGACCATCAGGGATGAGGATCTCAGGGGGGAGGCCAGACACTAGTACGAAAAGTGTTTTAGAACTAATTCAAGAATTTGGTCAAGTTGCAGGATTCAAGTTGAATAAACAAAAAAATAAAGTTTTGGAGAAAAATTTAACAGCTATGGAAAGGGAGAGGTTCCAGAATGAAACAGGGTTGACAGTGGTCAAGAAGGTGAAATACTTTAGATTGAAGTCTAAAGTACGAGACTGGCTCCATTACTATCAAATAATGGAGGTGTATAAACAGGACAGGAAAATTGGCTTCCAGGTGGAGAAATCAAAACTAGAAACAGAACTGTTAGAACCCAATGCTAAGAATCTGTCAAGAATGTATAATTTGTTGCTGAAATGGAATACACAAGATGAAACAGTTAAATCAGCTATGATTAAGTGGGCACAGGACATTGGTCATAACATTATGTTTACTGACTGGGAACAGTTGTGGACCACCGGTATTAAATTCACGGCATGTAATGCCTTAAAGGAAAATATTATGAAAATGATCTATAGGTGGTACATGACCCCAGTCAAGCTAGCAAAAATTTACCATTTGCCTGATAATAAGTGTTGGAAATGTAAAGAAACTGAAGGTACTTTTTATCACCTTTGGTGGACGTGCCCGAAGATTAAGGCTTTCTGGGAAATGTTATATAATGAAATGAAAAAGGTACTTAAATATACTTTCCCTAAGAAACCAGAGGCCTTTCTCTTGGGCATTGTCGGCCAGTTGGTGCCAAAGAAAGACAGAACTTTTTTTATGTATGCTACAACAGCAGCAAGAATACTCATCGCAAAGTATTGGAAGACACAAGATCTACCCACTCTGGAAGAATGGCAGATGAAGGTGATAGACTACATGGGACTGGCTGAAATGACCAGCAGAATCCGTGACCAGGGGAAAGAGACGGCGGATGAAGACTGGAAGAAATTTAAAATTTATCTTAAGAAACATTGCAAAATTAATGAATGCTAAAATGTTGAGGTTTTAGAAAAAAGGGGATTACAGCTGTAAAAGATTAAGTATAAGAAAAGAATAAGGGAAAATTCGATAAAACCAAGGGGCAGGATTTGCTGACACAAATTTGGAAATTGGGATGCAGAAAGGAGAGGTATGGGGAAGTCGGTGAAGTAAGGTTTAAGAAAAAAGTACTCGAAATTATACATGTTTGTTTATGTGTTTGTTTGTTTGTATTGTGTAATGTTTGTGTTTATAAAAATTGTGAAAAACCAATAAAAATTTTATATATAAAAAAAGAGGATCTCAGGGGGGAGTTTCACAGCAGGTTCCCAAGGAAGCCCAAACCGGTAGCGAGGTTCTGGGAGGAGCAATTTGGCACTACAGATGAGGAAGAAGAGTTTGTGGGGTTTCCGGCCTCCGACGAGGAGGAAGGAGAGGAATCTGAGGGTGAGGAATCGGACTGGGAGGGTGATCCGGTACGAAGAGATAGCAGCAGGTGGAGAGCTATGTTTGAATCTTCAGAGGATGGGGGTAGCTCCTTCAGGGGATTTCCCGCATTGCCGTCAGAGGGAAGGGAGGAATTTAGGCCAAAGGAACGGGACGGAGGTGAGGGGGGTTCTGGGGGGAGGTGGATGTCAGGGAACTGCCATCGGAGCCAAGAGTGGAGGTAAGGCTCCCCGACCATGCAGGAGAAGGGACCAGCAGAGGGAGAGAGAACACTCCCTTTGGGGAAGGTTATCAGCGTGACACCGGGGAGGAAGGGGACCAGGGAAGGACTTCGGAGAGAGGGCTCCAAGACTCTTCCACAGAGACCAGCGGGGAGAGTCCAGGACCTCAGCTGGCTAGGCCTACTCTGCGCAGAAAGCTTCCACGCAGGGAGGCTAGGCAGAGACTGGGCGTCAAGGAATTTTTATGTTGGAAGAAATTCAGGAAACGCCCACTGACGGATTCTGCCAGCGACTGACACAGCCACGGAGGAAGGGCTGTCCAGCCAGGGAAAGGTTTAGCCAGGCAACATTGCCTAGAACTTCAGCATCCTTTACGCACGAGAAACCCCAATTCCCGTTACAATATCAACCTGTACTTACCCCTCCTTGTACATTCCTTTTCGTACCACTCTGGTACGGGCAGTCCGAAACCATGCCTGTGTAAACTCCGCGTTCCTTTTCCCAACCTTTAACCTGTCTATGATTAATGTCTTATATGCAATAATTAATGTCTTATATACAACCCTTGCTTTGTACTTATGTTAACCAATCAGCAACAAGCACACACGTGGCAAACGCTGTATAATATCCAATAAAAGGGAGTCTCCGAGGCTTGCTCGAGAGACGCCTCCCGTATGACACCTACCTACTCGTCTGTCGTTCATTTCAACCCAACAGGGTGTCATGACCTTCTAGATCTAAAATATCCCAATTTTTTAATAAATACCAATCTTTCAACCAGAGAAGACATGAGGCTTCGTAATATAGCTTCAAATCTGGTAACCCGTAGCCACCTCTTTCTACAGTATCTATTAATATCTTATGCTTTACTCTTGGTCTTTTACCCTTCCACAAAAATTTAGAAATTTCTTTTTGCCACTTGTTGATACTGCTGGTCTTTCCTGTAATTGGAATCGTTTGGAATAGAAAGAGTAGCTTCAGTAAAACTATCATTTTAATTACCGAAATGCGGCCCAGGAATGATAAATTTAACCTTGTCCATGTCTCCAACTGTCTTTTGATATCTTTCCAACAATGGGTATAATTATCTTCATATAAGTTAATATTCTTTGGTGTTATCCATAATCCTAAATACTTGATTTTGGGGTAGATTTTAATGTGTATTATTTGTTCTAATTCTGCTTTTTCATCTGACAACATATAGTTTTGTCTTGTTTAAATTCATTTTGAACCCCGCAACTTTACCGTAGCCATATATTATTTCCAATGCCTTTCTTAAACTCTGTTTTGGTTGCTCCGTAGTTCTAATTAAATCGTCAGCAAATGCCCTCATTTTGTAACTTCTATTTCCCAGCATAATCCCTTTTATTTCTTTTTCTTCCCTAATTTGTTTACATAAAACTGCCAATGTTAATATGAAAATTAAGGGGGAAAGTGGGCGACCTTGTCTGACCCCTTTACTGATTTCACACTCCTGTGATAAATTTCCATTGATTATAATTTTAGCTTTTTGTTTTGATTATATTGCTTCAATCCCTTTTATATACTGTATACCAAAATCCATATGGTGTAATAGACCTTTCATAAATTTCCAGGATACCCTGTCGAAAGCTTTTTCTGCATCTATAGCCATTAAGACTGCCTTCTTTTCTATTCTTAAGTCTAAATACGCTAATAAGTTTATAATGTTTCTAGTGTTGCTATAAATGTGCCTCCTGGGCAAAAAGCCAGCTTGGTCATTGTGTATCATAATCTGGAAGCCTTTTTTTGATCTTTCGGCTAAAACATTTGCATATAATTTATAATCGTTCTTTAGAAGTGCGATAGGCCTATAGTTGTTAATAAGTAGATTGTCCGTTTCCTGTTTTGGAATTAATGCAATAAGGCTGTCTTTCCAAGAATCCGGCATGGTTCCATCTTTTAAGATGTTGTTCATCATATAGTATTACCCCTCTTTTTTTGACCTTGTCCGCGGTCACAAAATCCAATCCTAATCTCTTATTACTTAATACCCTTTTATGTTTGTTTATTACATGCGTCTCTTGTAAGCAGATTAAATCCCAGTTCTTTTTCAATAATACATGCGTAATCTGATTCCTTTTATTTTTGTTATTCAACCCATTCACATTCCAGCTTAGTGCTTTTAGAGCCATCTGTTATGTTACACTAACTGGTCTCTAGTCTAAGTAGGAACTACTGTTCCTTGTCTTCCCTTTGTTCTTCCTCGCTTTCTTCTACTGAATTCTCCTCTCTTTCCTCTTCCTCACACCCTTCTTCCTCTTCGTCTCTCAGCTGTTCCCCCCTTTCCTCCTCTCCCTCCAACTTTCCAAAGTCCTTCTCGTATCTCCTTACAAATTTCTGGAGTTCTAACGTGGAAGACAATTTAAACCTTTTTTCCTTAAAATAAAACGAAATGCCTTCCGGGAACTCCCATCTGTACAAGATCCCGTTTTTCTTCAATTGACTTGTCATTTTTTTATATGGGTCTCTCCTTCGAAGAAATCTTGAAGGGATTTCTTTAAAGATAATAATTGGGATTCCTTCAATAAACAACCTTTTGGTGTGGTTCTGTTTCAATATATCATTTCTTATCTCTAGCGAATTGAACATAACGATTACGTCTCCTGGCAGTTTTTTCTTTTTAACTTTGATCGATTTTGACCTTATTCGGAAAATATTTACTAACTGGTAGCTTATCTCGTCCTCTTTCTTATCTAACCAAGTTGCTAGTTCTTTTATCACCTTGGTTCTTATATTCTCATTTAGATTCTCTGGTATACCTCGGAATTTCAAATTACATTGATTTTGTCTCATCTGTGTCATAGCCATATTATCCAGCAACTCTTCCTGTACCTTTTCTATCTCTTTGATTTCACCTCTAATCCTGTCTACCTCCCTCTTATTGTCTTTCGTGTCTTTTTGCGCCCTTTTCACTGAATCCTCAAGAACCTTTGCTCTCACCGATAGGTCTTTAACCTTCCCTGTCAATTCCCCCACCACTCCCTCCAATTTCTTATCCAAAGTATTTTGCATTTCAAAAAATTTCCTTTCAATATATTGTTCATTGTTTTTAAATTCTTTTCTTATTTCCGCCATCAAGCTGCTGTAATCTTTAATTTCTTTTGTCTCCTTGCCTTCTTCTTGTCTCGATGGTCTCCTTTCTGCTGGCGTTGCCACCCCCTTCTTTGAACCGTTTGTCATTTTAAGGTCTTGGTGTTATTTCCTCCTTTAGTCTCTGTCAAGGTGTCGCAGGGGTAAGGAACCAAGTATTAACCCAGCCTTAAAGCACCTAAGCACCTTAAAGTATTAACACAGTCTTAAAGCACCTAAGTTTGTACACACTTTTATGTCCTTATATTCTTGAGGGTATATATATTAAGCGACTAAAGCCACAAAATTTTTCCTATATAGAGGCGTGGAAGAGCAGTCGAGAAGTGTTCTTTATAATCCAAACTGATTACTAACGTTTCTTATTCCCACATTATCATATGTCCCTTTAAATCCAAATAAGTATGCAGGCTAGGCACAGCCAGGTGTTGAATATCAGGAACCAAAACCAAATCACCTGTAATGCCTTCCTCCAACACGACACGTGGTTGCCGAAACTTTGTCTCAGCCACCTAGTCCACACTGCGAATTAGCAGGGCACACAGAGTTTCTTCTGGACGGAGGCGTGTAAGCGCAGCTAATAAGTATTCTTTATATTCAGGGCTGCTGACTCTTATTGCCACATTATCGTCTATTCCTTTAAATCCATATGAATCTACAGGCAAAGCAGAACCAGGTGTTGGGTGTCAGAGACCAAGTCTCCTTTAATGACTTCCTCCAACACGACTCAAAGTTGCCCAAGCTTTATCTCCGCCGTTTAGTCCACACTTTATCTCAGCCGCTTAGTCCACACTGCAAACTAGCAGGGCATACAGTCCCAACCTCCACTTCCCTCCTTCCCCTTTTCCGACACCACACTCAAGGGGTCTGGAGGTGGAAAACCCGTTTGTTCAAAACCCGTCAATTATAGCGTCTTCCAGATGAACCAGAAACTCTTCTTTTCCTTCCTCTCTGATTTCTTAAAGAGCCCCACTGTAAAAGACTTTCGTTATACCTTGCCTCCAACTCTTTATACCTTGCACTTTTGTTTTGTACTTTGTAACCGAGGTTAATCTTTTCTCTCACTTAGCGGCTAGTTTTTAACTCTTACTTCTTCTCTCCCAGCCTTTCGTTATACTCCGTTTTCTCCCTTACCGCCAGTGGTGGATTCCTCCTCCTTTCACCATATGTTTCGTCTCCGCTGGGTTCTTATATCAAAATTCCTTTCATTTTAGTTAAATCCTTCTTCAATATTTTCCTTTTGTCTCCTCTGCATCCCATGCAGGGTTTTTAAACTGTTTCCCAGCTTTTCCGCTGCTGTTGGAGATCCGCCGCTTTCCCTCGGAGCTTGAGGCTTCACAGCACGGAGTCTGGTGCTTCCCTCACGCTGCGGCTCCAGCCCTGTTAAACGCCGGCAACAGGGCGAGCACAAGCAGCGTCGCTGGGTGCATTGTCCCCCAGGATAATCCTCCTGTGGTTTTGGGGTTCACGGAGCCTTCGTGACCCCTATTTAGACCCGTGCTGATCGAGACTCCCCCGGAGGGTTGCCTCGCGCTCCTTTCCGTGGCCGCGGCGTCCCGGAAGTCGTCCAGGCTATAAATGTGCCTCCTGGGCAAAAAGCCAGCTTGGTCATTGTGTATCATAATCTGGAAGCCTTTTTTTGATCTTTCGGCTAAAATATTTGCATATAATTTATAATCGTTCTTTAGAAGTGCGATAGGCCTATAGTTGTTAATAAGTAGATTGTCCGTTTCCTGTTTTGGAATTAATGCAATAAGGCTGTCTTTCCAAGAATCCGGCATGGTTCCATCTTTTAAGATGTTGTTCATCATACTTCTTAATGGGTCAGACAGCAAGTCCTCCATTTTTTTATAATATATTGCCGGTAGGCAGTCTGGCCCTGCTGGCTTTCCTATCTTTGCTTCCTTAATTGCTCTTTGAATTTCGTACGATGTAATAGGGGCATTCAACAGTTCTTTTTGTTCTTTAGTAAGTTTCGGAAGACAGTTCTGTTCTAAATGTTCTTTAACTTCTTCTGTTGTTTCATTTCCTTCCTTATAGATTTCTCTAAAGAATTCGAGAAATCGTTTCTCTATTTCTTTAGGGTTGTTTATTATTTTGCCTTTGCACTTAACTCTATTTATATATATATATTTTTATAAAATTTTTATTGGTTTTTCAAATTTTTATAACAACACAACACACACATAAAAGACAAAGACAAGAACACGTACAATTTCAGAGATCTTACTTTCTTAACCTTGGTCGTTGACTTCCCCCCACCCCACTTCCTGCATCCCACTTCCCATAGTTATATCAGCAAATTATTATTTTGTCTTCTTACCATTTTAATATTACGTCTTTTGTAAAAAATTAAGTTCTTTCCTAAGTTGGACTCGAAAGTCTCTTCCATCGATTTCCCATTTTTTATAAAACATAAAACATATTAACTAAACCCAAAATCATAAGTGTTTTTGAAATTCTGTTTTCCCCTCCTCCCATCCCCGGTTTCCGTCCCTTCCCAAGTACAAGTCCAAAATAGCAGTTCTTAGCCTGGGTTCCTCACGTCCGAGGCCTTCAAATCTCTTTCAGTTCCTCTCCGCCGGTTTTGTTGGTAATCCTTCATGTTGGTCTTCGGATCTCGAAGGAGTTGTATCCCAGTCAGGCCAGATTTTCTTCCCACAAAATCACTTGAAACCAACTGCTGCAAAATTTCCACCAATCCTTCATATTCCAAATCAGAATAGAAATAAAGATAAGAGTCAGAATGAAAATAAAGATGAAGGCCCCAATCATATTTCTTCTTTCTTTTAAATTCTTGGATTCCCAGTATTCCAGGGGCCTTTTCCTTCATCTTGCGGGTCTTTTGCAGATTTATACTCCACATAATCCAAGGGTCTTCTTGTTTATAATCCATTTGTATGGGCTTCTGATTTGTACCTTCCATCTGTACTTTCTCCTGTACTTGTTTAGTCTCATTTTCTTCTTGCGTTATCTCTTTCCACTCGGCTGCAGATTTTTTCTCACTCAAGTCCTCCATACTTTCAGCAGAGCTGCTTATTCCAGCAGTCAAGGTCATAAGTTGTTTATTCATGGCAAGACTCTGCTCTTGTAGAATTCCCACAAGATAGAATGTTTTTTCTAGCTCAGCTAGTAAGTTTCCATCCACAGCCATTGTAATGTCTCAGACTTCCCCCTAGGGGGAATCTAGTTACAGTAATCTTTTCCCAACAATCCTTTTCCTCTTGATTTATTTCTTTGTATCCAAACACTTTAGTTAATTTATATCAATTTTAGTCCAGAGAGATCTTGGGTAGCAAACTCTTTCACTTTAAGTCACCCGTTTGACAGCTTTTGACAGCTGTCAAACTCCTTTCCTCTTCAACAGGCTCAGAAACAGGACTCTCCCGGGCCCGGGAGGGGGGATTACAAACGGCAAAAGAAAAAGTTCTAAAACACCACTCTTGCACTCCAGCTCCACACTTCTTTCTGTTGGGAAACTGCCAGGGAGATAACGTCCATCATGGCCCAAGCCGGAGTTCTGGACGTCCATCGGCCTCCCGTAGTCACGCAGATCCAACAGTTAGGGGCACAAAGCCTTTGGAAATTCTTAGCCACATTCCTAGGCTGGTGCACCCTCTTTATCAGCAGAAACACAGCCGAAAGCTTGCATCACAGAAGAGCAGAAGAGCATAATTTACAGACTTTATTTAGCGTTTAACAGAACAAAAGAAAACACGTCCATTCTGTCAGCGTGTCTGAGCCGACTGGCAAAAACGAAAGGAAACAGCAGCAGAACAAAAACATCCTGTGATCAGGACATGCGCAGACTCTGTGACTCCCCAAAGCCTGCTCCCTTTAAGGTGGAACGGAAATATCCTAACATCCTCCCCCTTTCCGTGTAACCTGTTGTACCTGTGGTTCACCCAATTGCAACTTTTGTACATAAACTTTAAGTTGCTCTTTGGTAACAACCTTAGACAACAGATCAGCAGGAATTTCATTTCCTGCCATGTAGGACACCCGAATCAGTCCTTTCTGAATACACTCTCTTGCACGATATAGCTTAATCTGCAAGTACTTGGTTCTCTGCTTGCAACTCTCGGAGTTCAGCAAAGCCAAACACGATCTATTGTCTTGATACACTTGTACAGGACATTTCACAGATACCCTGATGTCCTTAAACAGTTGCATCAACCATTCACAATCCATGAGTGAAAATGACAGAGCATTGAGTTCTGCTTCACAGGAACTTAGGCTCACTGTTGTTTGCTTCTTGCACAACCAGTCAAACAGGCAGTGGTTGTACATGTAGCATACTCCAGAAGTGCTTGTACCATCCGTGGTGTCACTTCCAAAACTTGCATCTGCAAAGATTTCAAGACCTCCAGTCTTCTGACTGGTGAACCTCAGCCTGTAGTGCATAGTCCCTTTCAAATAGCGGGCTATGCGCTTCAGAGCTTTCCAATTCTGAATCGTAGGATTGTTGGCATGTCTGCTAAGCAGATTACAGCTTACAGCTATGTCAGGTCTCGAACATCTGGCAATGAAATTCAGTTTGCCTAGAATGCATCTGTATAGCGTTGTGTCAGAAAACGCTTCAGCAGTACTGTCTACCTGGTAACCTGTCACCATTGGTGTGTCTGCTGGGTTTGCATCAACCAAATTCAACCTGGTTAATACATCAGCAATTTTCTGTGTTTGGTGTACCAGAAAATTACCTGCTTGGTCCTTCTCCACCTGCAGAGAAAGATAGTTGGATACCTCACCAAGATCCTTCATGTCAAAGTGCTCCTTCAGCTGAGCTAGGGTGCTTTGGTAAAAAGCCTGATTCTTCCAAAACATCAGAAGATCATCAACAAAACATAAACAATACAGTTTGTTTTGCCCCTCCTCCTTGACAAACACACATGGATCAGCTTTGCCCTGGTGAAAACCTAGAGAAAGCAATGTCTCAGTGAGTTTTGTGTTCCAACACCTGGCACTCTGCTTGAGACCATATAAGGATTTCCGCAGTTTACAGACCATTCCCTTCTGTATCTCCATCCCATCAGGTGGAAGCATGAACAGCTGTTCATTCAAAATCCCGTACAAAAAAGCTGTATTAATGTCGTGGTGGGAAACATGCAGTTTCTCCTCCGCAGCGACCTTGAGCATCAGCCGAATGCTCTCATATTTGACTGTGGGTGAGTAGGTCTCGTGGTAATCCTGTCCTGGTACCTGTGAAAAACCTCTGGCAACCAATCTGGCTTTGTGTCTGACTACCTTGCCATTCTGGTCTGTCTTGGCCTTGAAGACCCATTTGCTGCCAACCAGTCTCATTCCTGGGACTACTGGTACCAGTTCCCAAGTTTGGTTCCTGTTCAAGGAATCAACTTCAGCCTTCATGGCATTAAGCCAAGGCTCAGCATCTTTAGAGGTTAACTCCTGAACCTCTTTGAAGCTTGAAGGTTCCCATACCTTCTTTGAGCTACTAAGAACAGCAGTTGCTGTCTTAGCAAACTCATCAGCATACCTCTTTGGAGGTCTGCCCTTGGTCACCCTTTCAGATCTGCGTACTAGACGCAAGTCTTCTGGACTCATCTCCTCTTTCTTAGGAGAATAGTGACCAATGGTGAACAGTGGTTCTTCCAGTTCATTGTCAGACGCATCAGATGGTCTGATTGAGGCCTTTGCGCTCTGGTAGTCTGCTGTGTCATCACTTTCACTGACATCAGCAGCAGCGCCGCCCACTGAACTGGAATCCGAACTCTGATCATCATCATCATCATCATCATCCTCATCAGCAGCATCATCAGCTTTAGCTGCTTGCTTGACATCACCTTCATCCTCCTCTGGGTAACTCTGGAAAATTCCCACATTTTCCCCCCACTTAGGATTGTACTCAACACTCCTTGTGAACTTAATGGACTTAGAGTCAGTCATCCATACCCTGTATGCACCTTTTTCGTACCCCATGAACAAACCATGTGCCCCACGCTTCCCAAGCTTGTTGGTTTGTTGTGTGCGTATCCACATGTCCGAACCAAAAATTCTCATGTGTTTGGTGTTGGGTTTCTTGCCAAACATCTTCTCATAGGGGGTACAACCAATGGGTGATGACAATCTGCGATTATAACTGTAAACCAAATTCCCCAAAGCCTCCCCCCAAAACTTATCAGGGAGATTGGCATCATGCAACAAGGTTTTGATTCCTTGCAGCAATGTTTGATTTGCTCTCTCCGCAAGTCCATTCATCCATGGCGATCTGGGCGTTGACATGTCATGCTGGATTCCCTTCTCAGTCAGGAAAGCTTCAAACTGCTGAGAAGTAAACTCCCCGCCCCGATCAGTAAAAAAACAAGAAATACGTTTACCGTGCACATTCTCCAACCAAGCACAGAATTCCTTAAACTTTGGAAACGCTTGCGATTTCTGTTCGAGCAAATACACATGAATGTACCTGGAAAAGGAATCAATCAGAATCATGAAGTACCTTGCTCCTCCTATAGAGGGCGCAAGTGGCCCAACCAGGTCTGCATGTACTAGCTGGTAGGGTTTGGAAGCCTGCCTGCTAGACTCCTTGCCTTTTGGAGCAACCTTCACCTTGTTCTCTGCACAAGATACACATTTCATGTGAAATTTACAGGGTTTGATGTTCAAACCTTCAACCACCTCTGGCATCTTGGCCAGTGCCTTCCAAGAGAGGTGACCAAACCGTCGATGCGCATCATGAATGCAACCTGCATGAAGAACTTTGTTAGTTTGTGCAACACAACAAGAATCAGCATTAGATACAACAGCAGTGTCATCATACATTATATGGAACAAACCATCCATAAACTTTGCATGCAAATAGTCCTCTTTGCCTTTACTGATGACACAGACGCTCCTCTTGAAGGAAATCTGAAAACCACGTCCAGTAAGCTGTGGGACACTCAACAAGTTGCTCGCCGCTCCTGGAACATAAAGTACATTACTGATTGTAGTGTGCAGACTTGCAAGTTTCACAGTCCCTTCTCCTGCAATTTGCAACGTCCTTCCATCAGCCAGGTGGATCTCACCTTCCTGAGGCTTGAAGGAGATAAAGAGATGCCTGTCCTTGGAAACGTGGCGGGTGGCACCTGAATCCACAATAAATCTGCCTTTGGCTGTTGGAGCAGTCCTTACAGCAAGCAAACCCTTGTTTTGCAGCTTGCCCCCCTGCTGCTCCTGGCCAGCAGACTTGCCTTTAGCCTTTGGTGAAGCTGTGCCAGCAAGCAAAACCTTGCTTTCCACTGGCGTGGGCTTTTGCAGCTTGCCCCCCTGCTTCTGGTCAGCAGATGTGCCTTTAGCCTTTGGTGAAGCTGTGCCAGCAAACAACGCTTTCTTTTTCCCTTGCGCGGGCTCTTCACCCTCCCTCTGCTCCTGGCCATCTGCAGGCGGCTGCCTGTGGCTCTGTTTACCTTTGCCTTTCCGGCCTCTGCAAAGGCGATGGCCTTGGTTCCCATGAGAAACAGAGCTCTCAGCTGCCGACTCCTTGGCTCCCCCTGGAGGCTGGAATGCTGCCTGGAATGACGTGACGGTCAGCTCCCCCTGCAGCTTGCAACCGGTGCCCTCAGCATCCCTGCAATCACTCGCATTCTGGGAAACAGCTAGGACCTCCGATGCAGTCAAACTCTGGGCTGGGATTATTTGTTTGTGAGCTTTCATCAAAGCAGACCACATTCCACGTGCAGTGGTGTTGCCAGCCAGCGTCTTAATTTCCTCAAGAGATACGGATAGGACTATTACGTCAATCGCTTTCGAATTCTGCGATTTCCATCTCTCTGTCAGAGGAACTGGGGGGGCTTCAGAAACGACATGCCACACCCCAAACTGACGCAGCAAACTCTCACACCATTTTGCCCAGTTTTCATAATTCTGCCCATCCAACTTAGGGCACTGTGCATTTGCCTTTGGGCACTGAGTGGCCTCTGAAGCTTCAAAAGCGTGGAAAAACTCCATTCCAGCTTGTACTTCAGCCGTGAGCCCTATGCCTTCAAAGACTCGTTATCTTGGCAGCCATTAATCACGAAGCCTTTTTGGCTCGGCTCCCAGGCCAATTAAGCCTTGCGAGGTAAACAGAAAAGCCAAAAGCCTCCCTCATTTCTTTCGCTTTTCCCACCGTACCTCTTAAACGCAGTCTTTTGCAGGTTTACTCTCCTGTAGGTGCCGTGAATCTGGGCCCGAAACCTTGTTGTTGGGAAACTGCCAGGGAGATAACGTCCATCATGGCCCAAGCCGGAGTTCTGGACGTCCATCGGCCTCCCGTAGTCACGCAGATCCAACAGTTAGGGGCACAAAGCCTTTGGAAATTCTTAGCCACATTCCTAGGCTGGTGCACCCTCTTTATCAGCAGAAACACAGCCGAAAGCTTGCATCACAGAAGAGCAGAAGAGCATAATTTACAGACTTTATTTAGCGTTTAACAGAACAAAAGAAAACACGTCCATTCTGTCAGCGTGTCTGAGCCGACTGGCAAAAACGAAAGGAAACAGCAGCAGAACAAAAGCATCCTGTGATCAGGACATGCGCAGACTCTGTGACTCCCCAAAGCCTGCTCCCTTTAAGGTGGAACGGAAATATCCTAACACTTTCATCCAATCGTGAAAGTTACTGTCTTTTTAAACTCACCCCAAAAGGGTAGGCTCTCCAACTTAGTTTTCCTGCTATTGCTTTAAATCGTCTGCAGGAGGGGGGGTGCGGACTTCCCTTTAACACATCCCCCGGTCGTACCAAATTTACGGATCAATATTTTAAAGTCCAGGTTCCAATCTACTCACGGGTTGCTTCTTTTTTGGGTCCAAATTTGAGGAAGAAAGTCAGCGCTCTTCAGCCATGGCACACGGCTCCGCTCCGCTGGGGTAGCGGTCTACTCTCAGCTCCACGCCACTCTCCGTAGCCTCTCCACAGCCTTTAAAAAGGCTCTTCATGGGTCGGGGAGGGCGCTTAAGGTGCCCACCGAGTCACCAGGTCCTCAGGCATCCGCGCCTGAGGTTTTTGAGGGTCCCCGCGTCGCCGTCGCGGCAAGACCTGTCCTCAGCAGAGCCGATTCCCTCCGGAGCTCGGAGGGAATCCGCCATTAGCTGTTCGCGCCAACCCGGAAGTCCCACTTAACTCTATTTATAAGCCTTTCTGCCTCTCTCTTCTTTAATTGCCATGCTAATAACCAGGCTCAGGTTCTGTTTCAGGCTGTGTCTATGTTTCAGGGTCCGGCGCTGTATCAAACACTGTTTCAGGCTCAGGCTCAGGCTTCTGCTCTTTATTAGGCTTTGTCTCAGTCTTTGGCTCTAGCACTTATTCTAGCTCTATTTCAGGCTCGGCCTGTGTCTCAGCCGTTGTCTTTGTTTCACGCTGTTTCTCTGTTTCAGGCTCCGACGCTGTTTCAAGCCCTGTATCTGCCTCTGCCTCTGTTTCAGGCTCTGGCACTCTATCAAGCACTGTTTCTGGCTCTGGCTCTCTTTCAGGCTCTGGTTCCGAATTAGGGTTTTGTTCTGGCTCTGGCTGTGTCTCTGGATCTGGCTGTGTCTCTGCTTCAGGCTCCTATGCTGTCCTATAGTGCACTCTATCAAGCACTATTTCAGACTCAGGCTGTGGATCTCGGCTGTGGCTCTAGGCTCCGTCTGTGGCTCTGTCTGTGGCTCTGGCTCTCTTTCAGGGTCTGGTTCTGAATGAAGATCTGGTTCTGACTCTGATTCAGGGTCTCATGATGGCTCTTCCTCTGCCTCTGACCCAGCTATGTTTCAGGGTCTGGCTCTCTTTCAGGCTCTGGTTCTGAATTAGGGTTTTGTTCTGGCTCTGGCTGTGCCTCTGCCTCTGGCTCTGACTCCAGCTCCAGCTCCGGCACTGTATCACGTACTGTTGGAGACTCAGGCTGTGGCTCTAGGCTGTGGCTGCAGCTATGTTTTGTGCTCCGGCCCTGTATCAAGCCCTATTTCTGGCTCTGGCTCTGGCTCTGGCTTTCTTTCACATCTGGCTCTGAATGAGGCTCTGGCTCTGGCTCTGATTCATGTTCTCCCTCTGACTCTGATTCAGGGTTTCGCTCTGGCTCTGGCTCTGGCACTCTATCAAGGACTGTTTCAGACTCAGGCTGTGGCTCTGCCTCTGTTTCAGGCTCAGGCTCTGTTTGAGGCTGTGTCTCTGTTTCAGGCTCCGGCACTGTATCAAGTACTGTTGCAGACTCAGGCTGTGGCTCTAGGCTGTGGCTGTGGCTGTTGCTCTGATTTGGGCTGTGGCTCTTTTTCAGGCTCTGGTTCTGAATGAGGGCTTGGTTATGGCACTGATTCAGGGTCTCGCTCTGTCTCTGGCTGTGTCTCTGTTGCACCTCAAACGGTGGTTTCTTCTTCTTCTTGTTGTTGTTGTTGTTGTTGTTGTTGTTGTTGTTGTTGTTATTGTTGTTATTTTCTTTCTGGGGTGGGACAAATGTTTAGTTGGGGCGGGGATTATTTTAAGTTTACTATAATTGTTTCTTGCTTTGTTTTTCTTTTACTATTTTTTTTACGTTATTGTATAGGGTCAGGGCTGCCTGGGAGGGGGCCTGAGCCAACAGAATGGCTGGGGCAAGTTCCCTACGGGGGGGGGGGTGTATTGGAACGCCCAATCTCTCTTATGCGGGTGGGAGGAACAGTTGCGCTAAGACCAGACTACGTCTTTACCGAAGATCTGGTTCTGACTCTGATTCTGATTCTCTGATTCTGCCTCTCTATCAAGTGCTGTTTCAGACTTAGGCTGTGGCTGTGGCTGTGGCTGTGGCTCCATTCTTACAATGGAATGTACATAAAACAATAATCCTTTCTATATAAATTTTCCAATACATTTTGAAAACATAATAAATCCTTAATTGTTGTCCACCTCCTTTTAGTTCCTTTATCACTCGAATGCTAGCACGGAGTCAAAACTATTATTGTATTTTTGAACATATCTTGTATAACCATCCCATTTTCCTGCAAATTTTTGCTTTGAGATTCCACTGAGTTTGCTAGTCAATTGAGCCGTCTCCACCAATTCCTGTCATTTGATTTGCCAATCTGTATATTCTCCCCCCCAAAAAAAATATTAATCTTTTCACACGTCCACCAGCGGAGGTCCTGGACTCTCCCCGCTGGTCTCTGTGGAAGAGTCTTGGAGCCCTCTCTCCGAAGTCCTTCCCTGGTCCCCTTCCTCCCCGGTGTCTCGCTGATAACCTTCCCCAAAGGGAGTGTTCTCTCTCCCTCTGCTGGTCCCTTCTCCTGCATCGTCGGGGAGCCTTACCTCCACTCTTGGCTCTGATGGCAGTTCCCTGACAGATATGGTGTGAACTCAAGGTGAACAGAACGTACCAGGGTGATGAGGGAATGTCTTAGCATCAGCGCGGTTTGAGCAGCATGAGCAGAACAAAGCTTAGAAGCAAGACTTCCCATCATGCCACAGTTATGTGCAGAAGCAATGCTTCCCATCATGCCATGGTCATGTGCAAAAGCAATGCTTTCCTTCATCTCCCCCTTTCTTTTCTTATTTGCGAGGTGTTCTGGGTGAATAAGACAAAAATACTTCGGGATATGTGGTATGCCAGCGCATGCCCGAAATAACTTCACCACATCTCCCCTAATGTTTACTGCTGGTGCTGCACTTTCGCAAAGTAGGCAGCAATGATTTTATTGGGTGGCTGAGGGGGAGAGAGAAACCGAGGCAAAAGACTTATGAGTCCAGGAATGCATTGGAGGAAGCAACATAGCAAAATCAATATACATATTATAATAATGGCATATTGAAAGAGATTACGAAGCCAATTCAGGTTTGGCAACCAGCCAGTGAGCCACTGGGTGAATGAGTCCCACAGGCCAGAAAGTCCAACGTCCTGTTTAATGTGGTGTGTAAGATTTTGCAAATGAGAGATTTGCTTTTGGGTGGCTTTGGAATTATCAGTAATATTGAAACAACACATGTCGTCCACTTGTTCACAGCCGTAATGATGAAGCATCAATAGATAATCGATAGCAGCGCGGCTCTGCAGAAGACCATGCTGGAGTTCACTCTGCTCTTTATTTAGAAGATGAAGCGCTTGAGAAGTAAAATTCAGGGCTTTTGCTGCAGAACAAGCTAAAGAGTTAATGTTCCTACTATTGCGTACAGCCAATCCAGGGACTCCTAGGAGAGAAAAAGCTAAAGAAATATATTCAGACCTACTGGGAAGAGAAATTGAATCGTCACAATCGTTAGTCAATGCAATAGAGCGGCAATATCGAGAGCGGGTCAAATGATGCTTTTTGGGTAATACGATGGACAAACGGCTTAAGCAGCAGGGTGTGCCATGGCTGATGTTTGCTGGAATGTAATTAAATGTATAGCCAGGACACGTCCAGAACCAGCCAGCAGGTAGTTCTTTGTATTTATATACATAAGAAATATTGACATAATTAGAACAGTGGAAATTATCCTTGCCCATTTCCACACAGTTGGATTTTGTGCAATTGACCATATGGGCACAGGTGACATTAAAAGAAGCCACGTATGGGGTCAACAAATCAATGGCCAAAGGTGGGCATCGGTGCACTTGGTTACCCCAGTTGTGGTAACCGGAACAACCAAGGGTGCGGAGAGAATCGTTTTGGGGTAGGGATGGGAAAAACCAGGTATCATTTTGTATGTCAAAAGGGTCATGGCAAACAGGGATAAGGCAGGAGCCAAGGATTTCACCTATTGATACCTGTTGGGTTAGGCAAAAGGAAGAAATATTGAGGGTCTTTGCAAAAGATTCCCACACATTTGTTGGTGTGGAGTTACCGCTATTAAGAGCAGAAGCAGAAAGAGGCAAAAACAAAACGCTAAAGAGCCAGAGCCAGAGCACTAAAGCAAGTAGCTTTCCCCCCGTTATGGGCCATTGTTCTACCAATACCGGGGTGGTTGATTTCCAGTGGAGGGGGAGTGCAAGCTTACTCATTTAATTGAATGGTAGCTTGTAATTGTTGTAGTAAGTCTCTGCCCCACAGATTGAGATTGAGATGTACGCTTTGGGAAGAGGTTTGAGGTCCACCTACACCCCAAACTGCAGAGGCAGACTCAAGGGGCCACGTGGGGTCCCAGCAACTACTGGAAATTACACAAATGTCCGCCCCTGTGTCAATCAAGCCTTCCAGAACCTTGCCATTTATCTTGTACTTACGAAGAAGTTTCTGATGACCAATCCGCTGGATTACAGCTAACAGCTGTGGAGAAAAAGGAGAGAGCTCGTGCAAATTACTATCAATAATAGAAACAGTAGGGTGAGAAGGGAGCACCACCAAATGCGCCCAGGACTCACCCTTCTTTAACTGCATGGGCATGTGGCTCCAAAGTTGAACCATTATTGTGCCCACATAGTCAGGATCCAGAACTCCTGGAATAACCTGGATTCCTTCTTTTGCCGCAGAAAATTTGGGTAAAATTAAACCTGCGACTTTAGGAGGTAGTGGGCCCGCCAATTGGGTGGGCATAAGCACAATTTCACCAGGTAAAACAGTGTCTTTGGTTTCTTGATTAATTAAGTCGATGGTAAAATCAGAGCGTGTATCCTTTGAGATGGTTTTAATAGTGGAGACTAACGGCGGAGGGCTCCCTATTTGTCCGGGAGTGGGGCCCCTAAGGAGTTTCCTGAACTCCTGCACTGATTTGCCCAATGATAGCCTTTACCGCACTTCGGGCATTTCTTGGAAGGCTGAGCCTTATTGGCATCACCATTCCTGTTTGCACCCCCGCCAGGGGCTCTGCATTGTTTAGCAAAATGACCTGGGTGCTTGCAGTTGAAGCAGTTCCCAGTGGGCTTGTTGCCAGCCTGGATGGCACCGGCAAGCAAGGACATCGCATGACTCTGGCTTCCAACATCTGCACGGGCTTGAATCATATGGGCCAGGTCATATTTAGGGCGATGTATGATCGACTGCAAAGCCTTTTTGCAGTCAGTACTTGCATTTTCGAAAGCGGATTTTTTCATCAATTCATTTTGAGCTATAGCGTCATCAATCTGCCTGGTGACTGATTCTTTCAATCTATCTATAAATTGATGGTAGGGCTCCGAATGTTGTTGCTTAATATTAACAAAGGAGCTAAGTGGTTGTCCTGAGACACGGACTTTGTGAAAGGCGCGTTGCACACAGGTCGCGGTGCGACTAAAATGTAAAGGTGTTAATTGCGCTTGGGCTGGTATATTATCATACGGACCAGCACCAAAGAGTTGGTTGGCTGAATGCTGTGGATCAGCCAGGGCTACTGCGCAATGCTTAAATTCACTTTCAAAAACTACATACTGAGCCGGGGATAACAGCATGCGCATCAGATCTTTCCAATCTTGAGGTAGCATTGTATAACCAGTTGCTATTCCCTCCAGCATTCCTGTCACATAAGTTTATTTTAGGCCAGAATCAGTAATGGCTTTCCTTAATTCTCTCAGAATAGAATAAGGAAGCGTCTCATACATAATTTGTTGTTGCGCAGTGCCAGGGTTAGTATAAGAAATAGGGAAAGCAGACGGCAGTTCCCCGGCCCACCCCGCCTCCTCCTCCAAGGAAAGAATTCCTTCCTGTCTAGCTTGAAAAAGTGCAGCACGCACGGCTCCTTTAGGAGCAGGTGAAGGAGGGAGGGTAGGGGGGATGGGGGGATGTGGGCTGAGGCGAAGGGGGGGTTAGAGAAAGTTGCGATGGAGGCAAAAGCTTTGGGTAAGGAGGGAGATTGTCTGTTGCGGCTAAAAGGGCATGTGGCAGGGCAGTCGGTGGGGAATTGTCTGGTGCGGGTGCCGACGGAGACGCCTGGGGACCTAATCTAGCGACGGCATCCGCACACTTCTGCCAAGTGAGCAGACAATGAATGCCAAGTCTCCATCCCCAAGGACCCTATTTCTGGGTACCAGGGGCACTCACAAGCAATATGACATAACAATCGTTCAATTTCTTTCAAGGAAATATGCACACCTGCTACTCTCTGTCTGACTAAATGAAACAGTTCTTTAGCATGCTCTTTTTGGGACTTTGTAAGCTCCTCCCCCCCCCACATACTCACAGTGTAGCGCGCTGAGACTTTTCCAGTCGAGTGAAGTATGAGGCTGCGTAAAGGGATCTGGCACGTCGAGGGTCACCAGATGTTGGGTTGAAATGAACGACAGATGAGTAGGTAGGTGTCATACGGGAGGCGTCTCTCGAGCAAGCCTCGGAGACTCCCTTTTATTGGATATTATACAGCGTTTGCCACGTGTGTGCTTGTTGCTGATTGGTTAACATAAGTACAAAGCAAGGGTTCCATATAAGACATTAATTATTGCATATAAGACATTAATCATAGACAGGTTAAAGGTTGGGAAAAGGAACGCGGAGTTTACACAGGCATGGTTTCGGACTGCCCGTACCAGAGTGGTACGAAAAGGAATGTACAAGGAGGGGTAAGTACAGATTGATATGGTGTGAACTCAAGGTGAACAGAACGTACCAGGGTGATGAGGGAATGTCTTAGCATCAGCACGGTTTGTGCAGCATGAGCAGAACAAAGCTTAGAAGCAAGACTTCCCATCATGCCACAGTTATGTGCAGAAGCAATGCTTCCCATCATGCCATGGTCATGTGCAAAAGCAATGCTTTCCTTCAACACCCGTTTTGGGTGGCATGGCTACCTTAATTATGGGAAAATAAAGACGCATAGGAGTTTTTCAAATCATATAATAAGAAATGCTATATATAAGGTATGGGGAAAATACAAAAGATATTTGGAACAGAAAACCCCAAGATGGAACTCTCCACTAGAAGCAATCGCTGTTAAAAAAAAGCAACAACATCAAAGAGAACTGGATAACGTATAACACAATACTAAGGGGGGAGGAGGAGGGTCAACTAATATTGATAAGTTATGAAAAAATAAAAGATAACTTTTCTACTTGGCTAGATTACTTCCAGGTGAATGAAGTGTTCAGACAGGATAAGCAGATAGGTTTTGAAAAGGAGCCTTCAAGATTTGAAAGAGAACTACTGAATAGTAAAACCAAAATAATCGCAAAAATGTATAGACTTCTTTTAGACTACGAAGTAATGGATGAGGAGGTTAAGGCTTCAATGATAAAGTGGGCCCAAGATGTGGGCCGTCCAATTATGCTAAAAGATGGGGGAAACTGATGGAATGTAAATTTGAAATTTACAGCCAGCTATAATATAAGAGAGAACATGATGAAAATGGCTCATAGGTGGTACCTCACTCCTTCCAGATGATCAAGAATGTATAAAAAATTGGCAAATGCTTGTTGGAGATGTGGAGGAAATAACGGTGACATGAACCACATGTGGTGGACGTGTGAAAAGATTAAGTTTTTTTTGGGGGGGGGGGATATACGATGAATTAAAAAAGATGATGGGGATAACTTTTACAGAAAAAACGCAGGCATTTCTGTGAAGTATTTTAGATAAAGAGATCCCAAAAAAATCTAAAAGAGGTATTCTTGTATGCAACCACAGCAGCTCGTATACTTGTGGCCAAGGGATGGAAAGATCACGAGGCTCCAAAAATAACGGATTGGCAAATCAAATTACAGGAATTGGTGGAGACGGCTCAATTGACTAGCAAACTCAGAGGAATCTCAAAGCAAAAATTTGCAGGAAAATGGGATGGTTATACAAGATATGTTCAAAAATACAATAATAGTTTTGACTCCGTGCTAGCATTCGAGTGATAAAGGAACTAAAAGGAGGTGGACAACAATTAAGGATTTATTATGTTTTCAGAATGTAAGAATTGTAAGAATGGAAACAGAGCCAGAGCCACAGCCACAGCCTAAGTCTGAAAGAGTCCTTGATAGAGTGCCAGAGCCAGAGCGAGACCCTGAATCAGTGCCATAACCAAGCTCTCATTCAGAACCAGAGCCTGAAAAAGAGCCACAACCCAAACCAGAGCAACAGCCACAGCCTAGAGCCACAGCCTGAGTCTGCAACAGTACTTGATACAGTGCCGGAGCCTGAAACAGAGACACAGCTTCAAACAGAGCCTGAGCCTGAAACAGAGGCAGAGCCACAGCCACAGCCTGAGTCTGAAACAGTCCTTGATAGAGTGCCAGAGCCAGAGCCAGAGCGAAACCCTGAATCAGAGTCAGAGGGAGAACATGAATCAGAGCCAGAGCCAGAGCCAGAGCTGAATGAAAGCCAGAGCCAGAGCCAGAAATAGGGCTTGATACAGGGCCAGAGCGCAAAACATAGCTGCAGCCACAGCCTAGAGCCACAGCCTGAGTCTGCAACAGTACTTGATACAGTGCCGGAGCTGGAACCAGAGCCAGAGCCACAGCCAGAGCCAGAACAAAACCCTAATTCAGAACCAGAGCCTGAAAGAGAGCCAGACCCTGAAACATAGCTGGGTCAGAGGCAGAGGAAGAGCCATCATGAGACCCTGAATCAGAGTCAGAACCAGATCTTCATTCAGAACCAGACCCTGAAAGAGAGCCAGAGCCACAGACAGAGCCACAGACGGAGCCTAGAGCCACAGCCGAGATCCACAGCCTGAGTCTGAAATAGTGCTTGATAGAGTGCTGGATCCTGCAACAGAGACACTGTCTGAAACTGAGCCTGACGCTTAAACGTAGCCAGGGGCAGAGGGAGAGGCAGAGCCTGATACGTAGCCAGGGGCAGAGGGAGAGGCAGAGCCTGATACAGTGCTTGATACAGCATAGGAGCCTGAAGCAGAGACACAGCCAGATCCAGAGACACAGCCAGAGCCAGAACAAAACCCTAATTCAGAACCAGAGCCTGAAAGAGAGCCAGAGCCAGAAACAGTGCTTGATAGAGTGCCAGAGCCTGAAACAGAGGCAGAGGCAGATACAGGGCTTGAAACAGCGCCAGAGCCTGAAACAGAGAAACAGCGTGAAACAGAGACAAAGGCTGAGACACAGGCCGAGCCTGAAATAGAGCTAGAATAAGTGCTAGAGCCAAAGACTGAGACAAAGCCTAATAAAGAGCAGAAGCCTGAGCCTGAGCCTGAAACAGTGCTTGATACAGTGCCAGAGCCTGAAACAGAACCAGAGCCACAGCTACAGCCATAGTGCCACAGCCTGAGTCTGCAACAGTGTTTGATACAGCGCCGGAGCCTGAAACAGAGACACAGCCTGAAACAGAACCTGAGCCTGGTTATTAGCATGGCAATTAAAGAAGAGAGAGGCAGAAAGGCTTATAAATAGAGTTAAGTGCAAAGGCAAAATAATAAACAACCCTAAAGAAATAGAGAAACGATTTCTCGAATTCTTTAGAGAAATCTATAAGGAAGGAAATGAAACAAGAGAAGAAGTTAAAGAACATTTAGAACAGAACTGTCTTCCGAAACTTACTAAAGAACAAAAAGAACTGTTGAATGCCCCTATTACATCGTACGAAATTCAAAGAGCAATTAAGGAAGCAAAGATAGGAAAGGCACCAGGGCCAGACGGCCTACCGGCAATATATTATAAAAAAATGGAGGACTTACTGTCTGACCCATTAAGAAGTATCATGAACAACATCTTAAAAGACGGAACCATGCCGGATTCTTGGAAAGACAGCCTTGTTGCATTAATTCCAAAACAGGGAACGCACAATCTACTTATTAACAACTATAGGCCTATCACACTTCTAAAGAACGATTATAAATTATATGCAAATATTTTAGCCAAAAGATCAAAAAAAGGCTTCCAGATGATGATACACAATGACCAAGCTGGCTTTTTGCCCGGGAGGCAAATTTATAGCAACACTAGAAACATTATAAACTTATTAGCGTATTTAGACTTAAGAATAGAAAAGAAGGCAGTCTTAATGGCTATAGATGCAGAAAAAGCTTTCGACAGGGTATCCTGGAAATTTATGAAAGGTCTATTACACCATATGGATTTTGGTATACAGTATATAAAAGGGATTGAAGCAATATAATCAAAACAAAAAGCTAAAATCATAATGAAATCAGTAAAGGGGTCAGACAAGGTCACCCACTATCCCCCTTAATTTTCATATTAACATTGGAAGTTTTATGTAAACAAATTAGGGAAGAAAAATAAAATAAAATAAAATAAAATAAAATAAAATAAAATAAAATAAAATAAAATAATAATAATAATAATAATAATAATAATAATAATAATAATAATAATAATAATAATAATAATAATAATAATTTATCTATACCCCGCCCATCTGGCTGGGCTTCCCCAGCCCCTCTGGGCGGCTTCCAAAAGAATATTAAAATAATACAATAAATCAAACATTAAAAGCTTCCCGAAACAGGGCTGCCTTCAGATGTCTTCTAAAAGCCTGGTAGTTGTTGTTCTCTTTGACATCTGGTGGGAGGGCCTTCCACAGGGCGGGCGCCACTACCGAGAAGGCCCTCTGCCTGGTTCCCTGTAACTTGGCTTCTCGCAGTGAGGGAACCGCCAGAAGGCCCTCGGTGCTGGACCTCAGTGTCCGGGTAGAACGATGGGGGTGGAGACGCTCCTTCAGATATACTGGACCAAGGCCGTTTAGGGCTTTAAAGGTCAGCACCAACACTTTGAATTGTGCTCGGAAACGTACTGGGAGCCAATGTAGGTCTTTCAAGACCGGTGTTATGTGGTCTCTGCGGCCGCTCCCAGTCACCAGTCTAGCTGCCGCGTTCTGGATTAGTTGTAGTTTCCGGGTCACCTTCAAAGGTAGCCCCACGTAGAGCGCATTGCAGTAATCCAAGCGGGAGATAACCAGAGCATGCACCACTCTGGCAAGGCAGTCCGCAGGCAGATAGGGTCTCAGCCTGCGTACCAGATGGAGCTGGTAAACAGCTGCCCTGGATACAGATTTGACCTGTGCCTCCATGGACAGCTGTGAGTCCAAAATGTCTCCCAGGCTGCACACCTGGTCCTTCAGGGGCACAGTTACCCCATTCAGGACCAGGGAATCCTCCACACCTGCCCGCCTCCTGTCCCCCCAAAACAGTACATCTGTCTTGTCAGGATTCAAACTCAATCTGTTAGCCGCCATCCAACCTCCAACCGCCTCCAGGCACTCACACAGGACCTTCACTGCCTTCACTGGTTCTGATTTGAAAGAGAGGTAGAGCTGGGTATCATCCGCATACTGATGAACACCCAGCCCAAATCCCCTGATGATCTCTCCCAGCGGCTTCATGTAGATGTTGAAAAGCATGGGGGAGAGGACAGAACCCTGAGGCACCCCACAAGTGAGGGCCCAGCGGTCTGAACACTCATCCCCCACCACCACTTTCTGAACACGGCCCAGGAGGAAGGAGCGGAACCACTGTATAACAGTGCCCCCAGCTCCCAGCCCCTCAAGACGGTCCAGTAGGATGTTATGGTCGATGGTATCAAACGCCGCTGAGAGATCCAGCAGAACTAGGAAACAGCTCTCACCTTTGTCCCTAGTCCGCCGGAGATCATCAACCAGTGCGACCAAGGCAGTTTCAGTCCCATGATGAGGCCAGAATCCCGACTGGAAGGGATCCAAATGGTCCGCTTCTTCCAGGCGTGCCTGGAGTTGTTCAGCAACCACTCACTCAATCACCTTGCCCAAGAATGGAAGATTTGAGACTGGGCCACAGTTGGCTATCGTGGCCGCATCTAAAGATGGTTTTTTAAGAAGCGGTTTAATAACTGCCTCTTTCAGCGAGTCTGGGAAGGCTCCCTCACGGAGGGAAGCATTCACCACCCCATGAAGCCCATCGCCCAGTCCTTCCCGGCTAGCTTTTATAAGCCAGGATGGGCAAGGATCAAGGAGACAAGTGGTTGGTTTCACTCGTCCAAGCAGCCTGTCCACATCCTCGGGGGTAACAGATTGGAATTGATCCCACACAACTTGACTAGACAGGATTCTAGCACTCTCCCGCCCCGGCCCTGCTCCCACGGTGGAGTCTACCTCTTATCGAATCTGAGCGACTTTATCTGCAAAAAACTTTGCAATGTCATTGCAGGAGATCATGTTGGCCCTACTGGGCCCTGATGGAGCAGGTGGTTCCGCTAAATTGCGTACCACCTGAAAGAGTCTCCTGCTGCTGTTTTCCGCAGATTCAATAGAGGCGGTGAAGAAAGTCTTCTTTGCCGTCGCTATCGCCACTTGGTAGTCTCGACATTGAGCTCTAACCCGTGTCCGGTCAGATTCAGAATGGGTTATCCGCCACCGGCGCTCTAGCCGTCTCAACGATTGTTTCATTGCCCTCAGATCCGTGGAAAACCACGGGGCTGTCCGGGCTCCATGCAATCAGAGAGGGCGCTTTGGAGCCAAACAGTCAATAGCCCTGGTTAACTCCACATTCCAGGGGGCCACCAGGGAATCAGCTGAAAGGCCATCAACATGGGATAAAACATCCCCTACCGCTCTCTGGAAACCATTTGGATCCATTAAGTGGCGGGGGCGGACCATCCGAATCGGTCCCACCTCCCTGCAGAGGGGAAGGGTCGCGGAGAAGTCCAGTTGCACCAGGAAGTGATCTGACCATGGCACTTCTTTGGTTTCGCTTTTACTTAATGTCAGATCACCAACATCCATAGAGGTGAACACCAGGTCTAAGGCATGCCCGTGGCTATGAGTTGGGCCAGACTTATTCAGGGACAGCCCCATGGAGGCCATGCTTTCCACGAAGTCCCGAGCGGCCCCTTGTAAGGTCGTGTCGGCATGGATGTTAAAATCCCCTAGGACAGCCAAACTAGGTGTCTCCACGAGGACATCTGCCACGACCTGAAGCAGCTCGGGCAGGGAATCCTTGGTGCAGCGAGGAGGTCGGCACACCAATAGGAATCCTGTACTGCCCCTATTGCCCAACTTCCAGAACATGCACTCAGAGAACTGGGTCTTTCCAATAGGACACCCGGTGCAAACTAATGACTTCCTAAAAATCACTGCAATCCCCCCTCCCCGCCCACAAGGCCTGGGTTGCTGTGCGTAAGAGAAACCTGGTGGACATGCAGCGGCAAGGACAGGCCCATCTGCTTCATCCAACCAGGTCTCTGTCACACATGCCAGGTCAAAGCCTCCATCCACAATCAGGTCGTGGATGGCAGTGGTTTTATTCATCATTGACCTGGCATTGCACAGCAACACTTTCAGGTCATGTGGGTTTCCCTTGTTGATTCCAGTATCCTTCCGGTCAGGACCAGACCTGGAGGCAGGGATAGTCCTCAGACAACGACTAAGCCTGCTTCCTCGGTAATGACATGGTCTTGTCTTAGCGTAACTCCTCCTCCTACCCATGATCACTGAGATCGGTTCTCCGAGTGCATCCCCCCCTGTGGAACCTGCCCCAGCCATTTTGCTTGCTGAGACCCACTCCCAGGCTGGGCTGTTTCAGACTCAGGCTGTGGCTGTTGCTCTGGTTCTGGCTCTGGCTCTTTCTCAGGCTCTGGTTCTGAATGAGGGCTTGGTTCTGGCACTGATTCACGGTCTCGCTCTGGCTCTGGCACTCTATCAAGGACTGTTTCAGACTTAGGCTGTGGCTGTGGCTCTGGCTCTGTTTCCATTTTTAAAATGGAATGTACACAAAAAAATAATCCTTTCTATATAAATTTTCCAATACATTCTGAAAACATAATAAATCCTTAATTGTTGTCCAGCTCCTTTTAGTTCCTTTATCACTCGAATGCTAGCATGGAGTCAAAACTATTATTGTATTTTTGAACATATCTTGTATAACCATCCCATTTTTCTGCAAATTTTTGCTTTGAGATTCCGCTGAGTTTGCTAGTCAATTGAGCCGTCTCCACCAATTCCTGTAATTTGATTTGCCAATCTGTTATTTTTGTAGCCTCGTGATCTTTCCATCCCTTGGCCACAAGTATACGAGCTGCTGCGGTTGCATACAAGAATACCTCTCTTAGATTTTTTGGGATCTCTTTATCTAAAATACTTCATAGAAATGCCTCTGTTTTTTTCGTAAAAGTTATTTCCATCATCTTTTTTAATTCATCGTATATTCTCCCCTCCCCCCCCAAAAAAAACTTAATCTTTTCACACGTCCACCACATGTGGCTCATGTCACCGTTATTTCTTCCACATCTCCAACAAGCATTCGCCAAATTTTTATACATTCTTGATCATCTGGAAGGAGTGAGGTACCACCTATGAGCCATTTTCATCATGTTCTCTCTTATATTATAGCTGGCTGTAAATTTCAAATTTACATTCCATCAGTTTCCCCCATCTTTTAGCATAATTGGACGGCCCACATCTTGGGCCCACTTTATCATTGAAGCCTTAACCTCCTCATCCATTACTTCGTAGTCTAAAAGAAGTCTATACATTTTTGCGATTATTTTGGTTTTCCTATTCAGTAGTTCTCTTTCAAATCTTGAAGGCTCCTTTTCAAAATGTATCTGCTTATCCTGTCTAAACAGTTCATTCACCTGGAAGTAATCTAGCCAAGTAGAAAAGTGATCTTTTATTTTCTCATAACTTATCAATATTAGTTGACCCTCCCCTCCTTAATATTGTGTTATACGTTATCCAGTTCTCTTTGATGTTGTTGCTATTTTTAACAGTGATTGCTTCTAGTGGAGAGTTCCATCTTGGGGTTTTCTGTTCCAAATATCTTTTGTATTTTCCCCATACCTTATATATGGCATTTCTTATTATATGATTTGAAAAACTCCTATGCGTCTTTATTTTCCCATAATTAAGATAGCCATGCCACCCAAAACGGGTGTCATGACCTTCTAGATCTAAAATATCCCAATTTTTTAATAAATACCAATCTTTCAACCAGAGAAGACATGAGGCTTCGTAATATAGCTTCAAATCCGGTAACCCGTAACCACCTCTTTCTACAGTATCTATATCTTATGCTTTACTCTTGGTCTTTTACCCTTCCACAAAAATTTAGAAATTTCTTTTTGCCACTTGTTGATACGGCTGGTATTTCCTGTAATTAGAATCATTTGGAATAGAAAGAGTAGCTTCGGTAAAACTATCATTTTAATTCCCGAAATGCGGCCCAGGAATGATAAATTTAACCTTGTCCATGTCTCCAACTGTCTTTTGATATCTTTCCAACAATGGGTATAATTATCTTCATATAAGTTAATATTCTTTGGTGTTATCCATAATCCTAAATACTTGATTTTGGGGTAGATTTTAATGTGTATTATTTGTTCTAATTCTGCTTTTTCATCTGGCGACATATTTTTAACTAATAGTTTTGTCTTGTTTAAATTCATTTTGAACCCCGCAACTTTACCGTAGCCATATGTTATTTCCAATGCCTTTCTTAAACTCTATTTTGGTTGCTCTGTTGTTATAATTAAATCGTCAGCAAATGCCCTCATTTTGTAACTTCTATTTCCCAGCATAATCCCTTTTTCCACCTTGAGCCTGGGGGAGGGCCCCATACTCCACCTCAGCATATAAGGCTCCAAGGAGGCCCGGGACATTGCTGCTGTTGCTTTGCTGGTGAGTCTTGGGGAGGACCGCTCCCCCCTGAAGCCCTTTTCCACCTTGGGCCTGGGGGCAGGCCCCATACTCCACCTCAGCATATAAGGCCCCAAGGAGGCCCGGGACATTGCTGCTGTTGCTTTGCCGGTGAGTCTCTGGGAGGACCGCTCCCCCCTGAAGCCCTTTTTTACACCTTGGGCCTGGGGGCGGGCCCCATACTCCACCTCAGCATATAAGGCTCCAAGGAGGCCCGGGACATTGCTGTTGCCGCTCTGCCGTGAGTTTGTGAGGATGACCGCTCCCCCTGGAAGCCCATTCTCCACCTTGGGCCTGGGGGCGGGCCCCATACTCCACCACAGCATATAAGGCTCCAAGGAGGCCCGGGAAATTGCTGCGGCCGCTCTGCCGTGACTTTGTGAGGAGGACCGCTCCCCCTGGAAGCCCATTCTCCACCTTGGGCCTGGGGGCGGGCCCTATACTCCACCACAGCATATAAGGCTCCAAGGAGGCCTCGGGACCTTGCTGCTGCCGCTTTGCCCTGAGCTTGTGGGGAGGACCGCTCCCCCCTGAAGCCCTTTTCCACCTTGGGCCTGGGGGCGGGCCCCATACTCACCTCCGCAGCTTATGGGGCTCCAGGGAGGCCTCGGGTGTGTGCGGTGGGGTGGGTGTTTAGTTGAGTGGGGGAATTTGTTTCATTTAATTATGTTGTGTTTGTAACTTTGTTTTTTGTTTTTATAGTTTTATTGTTCTGTTAGTTTGTTTTTTGTATAGGCTTTAATTTGATTTTAAGGGGAGGGGTCAGGGCTGCCTGGGAGTGGGTCTCAGCAAGCAAAATGGCTGGGGCAGGTTCCACAGGGGGGGATGCACTCGGAGAACCGATCTCAGTGATCATGGGTAGGAGGAGGAGTTACGCTAAGACAAGACCATGTCATTACCGAGGAAGCAGGCTTAGTCGTTGTCTGAGGACTATCCCTGCCTCCAGGTCTGGTCCTGACCGGAAGGATACTGGAATCAACAAGGGAAACCCACATGACCTGAAAGTGTTGCTGTGCAATGCCAGGTCAATGATGAATAAAACCACTGCCATCCACGACCTGATTGTGGATGGAGGCTTTGACCTGGCATGTGTGACAGAGACCTGGTTGGATGAAGCAGATGGGCCTGTCCTTGCCGCTGCATGTCCACCAGGTTTCTCTTACGCACAGCAACCCAGGCCTTGTGGGCGGGGAGGGGGGATTGCAGTGATTTTTAGGAAGTCATTAGTTTGCACCGGGTGTCCTATTGGAAAGACCCAGTTCTCTGAGTGCATGTTCTGGAAGTTGGGCAATAGGGGCAGTACAGGATTCCTATTGGTGTACCGACCTCCTCGCTGCACCAAGGATTCCCTGCCCGAGCTGCTTCAGGTCGTGGCAGATGTCCTCGTGGAGACACCTAGTTTGGTTGTCGTAGGGGATTTTAACATCCATGCCGACACGACCTTACAAGGGGCCGCTCGGGACTTCGTGGAAAGCATGGCCTCCATGGGGCTGTCCCTGAATAAGTCTGGCCCAACTCATAGCCACGGGCATGCCTTAGACCTGGTGTTCACTGTTGGTTTCTGCTCTCTTCACTGTGCAGCGAAGTGCTTGTCACAAGACAATGTTTACATTCCACAGTCAGAGCACTGTTGGGTTTTCCCACGGGAATGGGAAGCTGGATGTGACGTACACTGGTTTCCTGTTTTTCACTGTCTCTCTCGGTGTTCGTTATTCCGAGGAGAAGGACGGTTGCTTCTCTGCTCCCGCAGAGGCAAGATGCATGTTTGTAATTTCTCCACTTTGAACTGAAAATAAAGCAACTTTAAGCATGTGGCACGTACTGCTCATCATTCCGTTGTGCAAAGGACTCTGCAATTACAACATTTTGGTTCCGGGCCCAGAAAGACATAAATCAAACTGAAGAATGAAGACTCCAGAAGCCGAGTCGGAATGCCGGCAGAGGAACAGAGAAACGGATCGCGTTATCTGCTCTGCGCGTCAAGTTTGATTGATGAAGGTATGTGCTCATGCTCCGGGCAGCCTGCCAGCTTCTAATTTATGGCTTTATGGCTGGACTTTGTACTTTTAAAGCCGTTTTGCCGCGATACAGGCAAAGGCACAAGCTCACAGGCTTGGAGGCTGAGAAAGCGAAAGTGCTTTTTACGAGTGCTTTTGGAAGCAGCTGTACTGTGACGCAGCTTGATTAAAGCAGCAATGATGGCTGAAGCAAAGCTGGTTGATGCTTTTGGGATTCCTAAGCTCAATAAGAAAAATTATACGGAGTGGGTACTTTATGCAGAGGCTGTTCTGCGGAAAGAAGGTCTGTTTAATGTTATTACAGACAACCCCCCAGCTCCAATTACAGCTGAATGGGCTACTAAGGATTCCAAAGCACGGGGAACGCTTACATTGATAGTATCCCCAGAAGAGCTCTGTCTGTTGCGTGGCAAGACCACAGCCAGAGAAATTTGGAACACTTTAAGAGAGGCTCACTTGAGGACAGAAGCTGGTTCCTCAATGTACTATTATGCCAAGCTGCATGGCATGGCTCTTGCTGAAGGTGGAGATGTGCGTAAACATCTGAGATGCAGAATCTGAGACACGAGTTGCAACAGAGAGGACTCAACTTTCCAGAGGCTGTGTATTCCTTCATGATACTACATTCTTTGGGTCCAAGTTGGGAGTCCGTTGCCACTCAGATTGCTGTTCAACCAACTGCTCAGCTCACAGTAGCCTATGTTACTGCCGTGATCCAGAATGAAGCAGATCGCCGGGGTGCTAGCTGCATGGGTATGGGGGAGTCTTCACAGACGTCATCCCAGAGTGCAGTGGAACCACCAGAGGGCGCCAAAGCTTTGAAGGCAGAGAAATGCTACTCGTGTGGACATCTAGGCCATATGAAGAGGGAATGCAGATATCCCAAGGCCAAGACAGAGCAGCGCAGCGGAAGCTCATCGCGTGGAAAAGGCCAAAGCAAAGGCAAAGGTCCGGTGTCCAGGACAACGCAGCACAAGGCAATGGTCTCACGCTTCACTCCAAACGTCGCAAAGGTCCAGAAGACGTCTAGATCTTTCTTCGTTGTTGATTCAGCAGCTACCCACCACATGTGCAACGATAAGCGACTGTTCGTGTCTTTTACACCGCAGGAAGGTGCGATTCACCAGGCGGATGACCACACGATCCCCAGTCAAGGCTACGGAACTGTTGTTCTTCACAGTTTGGACTTATCGATACAGGATGTACTTTATGTTCCGGATGCCACACACAATCTTCTAAGTGTGATGCAGCTGAATGAAAGGAACATTGACGTTTCCTTCAAGAACAAGAAATGCACCATCACAAAGAAAGACGATTATGTATTGCATGCTGAATGTGTTGATCGTTTGTTTGTTTTGTATTATGATGATGTTGTGCAGAATGATACTTGTTGCATTGCAGGTTCTAACAAAAGTTTGCATGCAGGATGTATTCATGATTTTCACAGGAAATTTGGTCATTTGCATTTTGAGGCAGTATCTAAAATGCCTGCCTTGGTTGAAGGTATGACTATTAAACCCTGCAGGTACCACATGAAGTGCAAAGCATGCGCAGCAAACAAGGTGAAAATGGCTGCAAAAGGTAAGGTGTCTAGTAGGCAAGCTACGGAACCATACCAGGTTGTTCATGCTGATTTAGTTGGTCCACTATCGCCCTCTTTGGGTGGAAATAGGTTCTTCATGGTTCTCATTGATGCATTTTCCAGGTATATTTATGTGTATAATCTCAAGCAGAAATCAGAGGCTTTTCCAAGGTTCAAGGAATTCTGTGCTTGGTTGGAAAATGTGCATGGTAAGAAGATAAAAATTCTTTTCACAGATCGCGGGGGAGAATTCACTTCTCAGCAGTTTGAAGCTTTTCTGACTGAGAAAGGAATTCAACACGATTTGTCCAGTCCTCGCTCGCCATGGCAGAATGGGCTTTGCGAAAGGGCAAATCAAACATTGCTTCAAGGGTTAAAAACCTTGCTGCATGATGCCAATCTTCCAGAGAGTTATTGGGCCGAATCTCTCTCATGTTTTATTTACAGTTACAATCGCAGGTTATCTTCAGCGATTGGTTGTACCCCCTATGAGAAGATGTTTGGCAAGAAACCGTACATCAAACACATGAAAATTTTTGGTTCTGACATGTGGATTCATTCACCACAAAGCTCCAAGTTAGGCAAACGTGGATTGCATGGTATTTTTCTAGGTTATCAGAAAGGTTCTTACAGAATAATGATGACTGACTCTAAGACAATTAAGCTCACAAGAAGTGTTGAGTACAATGCCAAGTGGGGGGAGAATGTGGGAATTTTCCAATGTTATCCTGATGACAGTGATGAGACTGAGGATAAACAACAACAACCCACACCCACTGATGAAGGTTCTGATTCTGAGTCTGAAACTGAATCGGATGATTCAGAGGATTTCAAGAGTGCGAAAGCCTCTATGCGACCCTCTGAAAGCTCTGATCAGGAATTGGAAGAACCATTGTTCACAATAGGTCACTTTTCTCCTAAGAAGGAAGAGGAGAGTGTTGAAGACCAAAGGCTGATTCGCAGGTCACAAAGAGCCACAAAAGGCAGACCTCCAAAGAGATTTGCTGATGAATTTGCTAAGACAGCAGTAGCAGCTGTTAAAAGCTCCAAGAAGGTATTTGAACCTTCAAGTTTCAAAGAAATCCAGGATTTGGATTCTAAGGAAGCTGAGCCATGGTTAAATGCCATGAAGGCTGAGCTTGATTCCTTAGAAAGGAACAAAACTTGGGAGCTAGTTCCAGTAGTTCCAGGAATGAAACTGCTTGGAAGCAAATGGGTCTTCAAAGCGAAGACTGATCAAAATGGCAAGATAGTCAGACACAAAGCCAGATTGGTAGCCAGAGGTTTTGCACAGGTACCAGGTGAAGACTATCACGAGACCTACTCACCCACTGTGAGATATGAGAGCATTAGGCTTATGCTCAAGCTAGCTGCAGAGGAAAATCTACACATTAGTCACCATGACGTGAATACAGCGTTTTTGTACGGATCTCTAGGTGAATCACTTTATATGCTTCCACCTGATGGCGTACAGGTAAAACAGGGATTTGTTTGTGCTCTAAAGAAGTCCCTTTATGGTCTCAAACAAAGTGCACGGTGTTGGCACACAAAACTCACTGAAGCATTGTTTTCTCTAGGTTTTCAGCAAGGGAAAGCTGATCCATGTGTATTTGTCAAAGAGGAGGGGCAAAAGAAGCTGTATTGTTTGTTTTATGTTGATGATATTTTATTCTTTTGGAAAGATGTCACAATGTATAATAACGCCCTAGCTCAACTGAAAGAGCACTTTGACATGAAAGATCTTGGTGAGGTAAACAACTACCTATCTCTGGAAATAGAGAAAGATCAAAGTGGAAACATTCTAGTACACCAGTCACGGAAAATTGCTGATGTGTTAAGCAAACTAAACCTGATGGATGCTAACCCTGTAGACACACCGATGACAACAGGTTATCAGGTAGAAGACACTGAAGAAGCATTTTCTGACACTACACTGTACAGAAGTGTGCTAGGCAAGCTAAACTTCATTGCCAGATGTTCAAGACCTGATATTGCTGTTAGCTGTAATTTGCTAAGCAGACAAGTTAACAATCCTACTGTTAAGGATTGGAAAGCTCTGAAACGCATAGCACGCTATTTGAAAGGCACTATGCATTACAGACTGAGATTTAACAATCAGAAGTCTGGTGGTCTTGAGATTTTTGCAGATGCAAGTTTTGGAAGTGACACCACAGACAGGAAAAGTACGTCTGGAGTTTGCTACATGTACAATCAGGGTCTATTTGATTGGTCATGCAAGAAGCAAACAACAATTAGCTTAAGTACTTGTGAAGTTGAACTGAATGCACTGTCTTATTCACTTAAGGATTGTGAATGGTTGTTACAATTGTGCAAAGACATGAAAATTCCTGTCAAATGTCCAATCCAGGTTTACCAGGACAACAAAGCATGTTTGGCTTTGCTGAATTCGGAAGGTTGTAAGCAAAGCACGAAGCACTTGCAATTGAAGGTGCAACATGCTAGGGAACATATTCAGAAGGGACTCGTAACGGTGTCCTATATGCCAGGTAAAGAAATTCCTGCTGATGTATTGTCCAAGATTGTATCAAGGGATCAACACTGTACCTATGTACAGAAGTTGGGTTTGTACTGATATTGTACGAACACGCTGCCCAGTGATGTTCACAGAAAGGGGGAGGATGTTGGTTTCTGCTCTCTTCACTGTGCAGCGAAGTGCTTGTCACAAGACAATGTTTACATTCCACAGTCAGAGCACTGTTGGGTTTTCCCACGGGAATGGGAAGCTGGATGTGACGTACACTGGTTTCCTGTTTTTCACTGTCTCTCTCGGTGTTCGTTATTCCGAGGAGAAGGACGGTTGCTTCTCTGCTCCCGCAGAGGCAAGATGCATGTTTGTAATTTCTCCACTTTGAACTGAAAATAAAGCAACTTTAAGCATGTGGCACGTACTGCTCATCATTCCGTTGTGCAAAGGACTCTGCAATTACAACTACACCTCTATGAAGCCGTTGGGAGAGATCATCAGGGGATTTGGGCTGGGTGTTCATCAGTATGAGGATGATACCCAGCTCTACCTCTCTTTCAAATCAGAACCAGTGAAGGCAGTGAAGGTCCTGTGTGAGTGCCTGGAGGCGGTTGGAGGTTGGATGGCGGCTAACAGATTGAGTTTGAATCCTGACAAGACAGATGTACTGTTTTGGGGGGACAGGAGGCGGGCAGGTGTGGAGGATTCCCTGGTCCTGAATGGGGTAACTGTGCCCCTGAAGGACCAGGTGTGCAGCCTGGGAGACATTTTGGACTCACAGCTGTCCATGGAGGCACAGGTCAAATCTGTATCCAGGGCAGCTGTTTACCAGCTCCATCTGGTACGCAGGCTGAGACCCTATCTGCCTGCGGACTGCCTTGCCAGAGTGGTGCATGCTCTGGTTATCTCCCGCTTGGATTACTGCAATGCGCTCTACGTGGGGCTACCTTTGAAGGTGACCCGGAAACTACAACTCATCCAGAACGCGGCAGCTAGACTGGTGACTGGGAGCGGCCGCAGAGACCACATAACACCGGTCTTGAAAGACCTACATTGGCTCCCAGTACGTTTTCGAGCACAATTCAAAGTGTTGGTGCTGACCTTTAAAGCCCTAAACGGCCTTGGTCCAGTATATCTGAAGGAGCGTCTCCACCCCCATCGTTCTACCCGGACACTGAGGTCCAGCACCGAGGGCCTTCTGGCGGTTCCCTCACTGCGAGAAGCCAAGTTACAGGGAACCAGGCAGAGGGCCTTCTCGGTAGTGGCGCCCGCCCTGTGGAAGGCCCTCCCACCAGATGTCAAAGAGAACAACAACTACCAGGCTTTTAGAAGACATCTGAAGGCAGCCCTGTTTCGGGAAGCTTTTAATGTTTGATTTATTGTATTATTTTAATATTTTTTTGGAAGCCGCCCAGAGTGGCTGGGGAAGCCCAGCCAGATGGGCGGGGTATAAATAAATTATTATTATTATTATTATTATTATTATTATTATTATTATTATTATTATTATTATTATTATTATTCCCTAATTTGTTTACATAAAACTTCCAATGTTAATATGAAAATTAAGGGGGATAGTGGGCGACCTTGTCTGACCCCTTTCCTGATTTCACACTCCTGTGATAAATTTCCATTGATTATGATTTTAGCTTTTTGTTTTGATTATATTGCTTCAATCCCTTTTGTATACTGTATAACAAAATCCATATGGTGTAATAGACCTTTCATAAATTTCCAGGATACCCTGTCGAAAGCTTTTTCTGCATCTATAGCCATTAAGACTGCCTTCTTTTCTATTCTTAAGTCTAAATACGCTAATAAGTTTATAATGTTTCTAGTGTTGCTATAAATGTGCCTCCCGGGCAAAAAGCCAGCTTGGTCATTGTGTATCATCATCTGGAAGCCTTTTTTTGATCTTTCGGCTAAAATATTTGCATATAATTTATAATCGTTCTTTAGAAGTGCGATAGGCCTATAGTTGTTAATAAGTAGATTGTGCGTTCCCTGTTTTGGAATTAATGCAATAAGGCTGTCTTTCCAAGAATCCGGCATGGTTCCGTCTTTTAAGATGTTGTTCATGATACTTCTTAATGGGTCAGACAGTAAGTCCTCCATTTTTTTATAATATATTGCCAGTAGGCCGTCTGGCCCTGGTGCCTTTCCTATCTTTGCTTCCTTAATTGCTCTTTGAATTTCGTACGATGTAATAGGGGCATTCAACAGTTCTTTTTGTTCTTTAGTAAGTTTCGGAAGACAGTTCTGTTCTAAATGTTCTTTAACTTCTTCTGTTGTTTCATTTCCTTCCTTATAGATTTCTCTAAAGAATTCGAGAAATCGTTTCTCTATTTCTTTAGGGTTGTTTATTATTTTGCCTTTGCACTTAACTCTATTTATAAGCCTTTCTGCCTCTCTCTTCTTTAATTGCCATGCTAATAACCAGGCTCAGGTTCTGTTTCAGGCTGTGTCTCTGTTTCAGGCTCCGGCGCTGTATCAAACACTGTTGCAGACTCAGGCTGTGGCACTATGGCTGTAGCTGTGGCTCTGGTTCTGTTTCAGGCTCTGGCACTGTATCAAGCACTGTTTCAGGCTCAGGCTCAGGCTTCTGCTCTTTATTACGCTTTGTGTCAGTCTTTGGCTCTAGCACTTATTCTAGCTCTATTTCAGGCTCGGCCTGTGTCTCAACCTTTGTCTCTGTTTCACGCTGTTTCTCTTTTTCAGGCTCTGGTGCTGTTTCAAGCCCTGTATCTGCCTCTGCCTCTGTTTCAGGCTCTGGCACTCTATCAAGCACTGTTTCTGGCTCTGGCTCTCTTTCAGGCTCTGGTTCTGAATTAGGGTTTTGTTCTGGCTCTGGCTGTGTCTCTGGATCTGGCTGTGTCTCTGCTTCAGGCTCCTATGCTGTATCAAGCACTGTATCAGGCTCTGCCTCTCCCTCTGCCCCTGGCTACGTTTAAGCGTCAGGCTCAGTTTCAGACAGTGTCTCTGTTTCAGGATCCAGCACTCTATCAAGCACTATTTCAGACTCAAGCTGTGGATCTCGGCTGTGGCTCTAGGCTCCGTCTGTGGCTCTGTCTGTGGCTCTGGCTCTCTTTCAGGGTCTGGTTCTGAATGAAGATCCGGTTCTGACTCTGATTCAGGGTCTCATGATGGCTCTTCCTCTGCCTCTGACCCAGCTATGTTTCAGAGTCTGGCTCTCTTTCAGGCTCTGGTTCTGAATTAGGGTTTTGTTCTGGCTCTGGCTGTGTCTCTGGCTCTGGCTCCAGCTCCGGCACTGTATCAAGTACTGTTGCAGACTCAGGCTGTGGCTCTAGGCTGTGGCTGCAGCTATGTTTTGCGCTCCGGCCCTGTATCAAGCCCTATTTCTGGCTCTGGCTCTGGCTTTCATTCAGCTCTGGCTCTGGCTCTGGCTCTGGCTCTGGCTCTGGCTCTGATTCATGTTCTCCCTCTGACTCTGATTCAGGGTTTCGCTCTGGCTCTGGCTCTGGCACTCTATCAAGGACTGTTTCAGACTCAGGCTGTGGCTGTGGCTCTGCCTCTGTTTCAGGCTCAGGCTCTCTTTGAGGCTGTGTCTCTGTTTCAGGCTCAGGCACTGTATCAAGTACTGTTGCAGACTAAGGCTGTGGCTCTAGGCTGTGGCTGTGGCTGTTGTTCTGGTTTGGGCTGTGGCTCTTTTTCAGGCTCTGTTTCTGAATGAGGGCTTGGTTATTGCACTGATTCAGGGTCTCGCTCTGTCTCTGGCTGTGTCTCTGTTGCACCTCAAACGGTGGTTTGTTTTTGTTGTTATTTTCTTTCTGGGGTAGGACAAATGTTTAGTTGGGGCGGGGATTATTTTAAGTTTAGCATAATTGTTTCTTGCTTTGTTTTTCTTTTACTATTTTTTTAGGTTATTGTATAGTTTGTATTTTGTTTTTAAAGGGGGAAGGGTCAGGGCTGCCTGGGGGGGGGGGCTCAGCCAACAGAATGGCTGGGGCAAGTTCCCTACGGGGGTGTGTGTGTATTGGAACACCCAATCTCTGTTATCGTGGGTGGGAGGAGCAGTTGCGCTAAGACCAGACCACGTCTTTACCGAAGATCTGGTTCTGACTCTGATTCTGATTCTCTGATTCTGGCACTCTATCAAGGACTGTTTCAGACTCAGGCTGTGGCTGTGGCTGTTGCTCTGGTTCTGGCTCTGGCTCTTTCTCAGGCTCTGGTTCTGAATGAGGGCTTGGTTCTGGCACTCATTCAGGGTCTCGCTCTGGCTCTGGCACTCTATCAAGGACTGTTTCAGACTTAGGCTGTGGCTCTGGCTCTGGCTCTGTTTCCATTCTTACAATGGAATGTACACAAAAAAGGATACACGCTCTGATTTTACCATCGACTTAATTAATCAAGAAACCAAAGACACTGTTTTACCTGGTGAAATTGTGCCTATGCCCACCCAACTACCTCCTAAAGTCGCAGGTTTAATTTTACCCAAATTTTCTGCGGCAAAAGAAGGAATCCAGTTTATTCCAGCAGTTCTGGATCCTGACTATGTGAGCACAATAATGGTTCAATTTTGGAGCCACATGGCCATGCAGTTAAAGAAGGGTCACCTGTGCCCGTATGGTCAATTGCACAAAATCCAACTGTGTGGAAATGGGCAAGGATAATTTCCACTGCTCTAATTATGTCAATATTTCTTATGTATATAATTACAAAGAACTACCTGCTGGCTGGTTCTGGACGTGTCCTGGCTATACATTTAATTGCATTCCAGCAAACATCAGCCATGGCACACCCTGCTGCTTAAGCCGTTTGTCCATCGTATTACCCAAAAAGCATCATTTGACCCGCTCTCGATATCGCCGCTCTATTGCATTGACTAACGATTGTGACGATTCAATTTCTCTTCCCAGTAGGTCTGAATATATCTCTTTAGCTGTTTCTCTCCTAGGAGTCCCTGGATTGGCTGTACGCAATAGTAGGAACATTAACTCTTTAGCTTGTTCTGCAGCAAAAGCCCTGAATTTTACTTCTCAAGCGCTTCATCTTCTAAATAAAGAGCAGAGTGAACTCCAGCATGGTCTTCTGCAGAGCCGCGCTGCTATCGATTATCTATTGATGCTTCATCATTACGGCTGTGAACAAGTGGACGACATGTGTTGTTTTAATATTACTGATAATTCCAAAGCCATCCAAAAGCAAATCTCTCATTTGCAAAATCTTACACACCACATTAAACAGGACGTTGGACTTTCTGGCCTGTGGGACTCATTCACCCAGTGGCTCACTGGCTGGTTGCCAAACCTGAATTGGCTTCGTAATCTCTTTCAATATGCCATTATTATAATATGTATATTGATTTTGCTATGTTGCTTCCTCCAATGCATTCATGGACTCATAAGTCTTTTGTCTCGGTTTCTCTCTCCCCCTCAGCCACCCAATAAAATCATTGCTGCCTACTTTGCGAAATTGCAGCACCAGCAGTAAACATTAGGGGAGATGTGGCGAACTTATTTCGGGCATGCGCTGGCATACCACGTATCCCGAAGTATTTTTGTCTTATTCACCCAGAACACCTCGCAAATAAGAAAAGAAAGGGGGAGATGAAGGAAAGCATTGCTTCTAAGCTTTGTTCTGCTCATGCTGCTCAAACCGTGCTGATGCTAAGACATTCCCTCATCACCCTGGTACGTTCTGTTCACCTTGAGTTCACACCATATCTGTCAGGGAACTGCCATCGGAGCCAAGAGTGGAGGTAAGGCTCCCCGACCATGCAGGAGAAGGGACCAGCAGAGGGAGAGAGAACACTCCCTTTGGGGAAGGTTATCAGCGTGACACCGGGGAGGAAGGGGACCAGGGAAGGACTTCGGAGAGAGGGCTCCCACACTCTTCCACAGAGACCAGCGGGGAGAGTCCAGGACCTCCGCTGGCTACGCCTACTCTGCGCAGAAAGCTTCCACGCAGGGAGGCTAGGCGGAGACTGGGCGTCAAGGAATTTTTATGTTGGAAGAAATTCAGGAAACGGCCACTGACGGATTCTGCCAGCGACTGACACAGCCACGGAGGAAGGGCTGTCCAGCCAGGGAAAGGTTTAGCCAGGCAACGTTGCCTAGAACTTCAGCATCCTTTACGCACGAGCAACCCCAATTCCCATTACAGCAATCAGTCAGTCCCTGACGTTGCTCGCGCACCACGACAGGACAGACAGCATCATGAGTCAATCCGGAGGAGCAGGCGCCGGAGAGGGAGCAGCGGCAGCGCCAAATCTGGAGGAGAGAAACCGAGATTTGGAAAAGCAGCTTGCTGTGTTAGAGGCGCGGCTAGATGAACGGAGGACTCAGGATGCCCGGGGAAGGCCCACCCCCATCGCAAAGAAGGTACCGGGACTGGTGCACAAGTTTGGGGGGAACCCAAGAGACTATAATGCATTCAGGACGGAGGTACAGTACACGCTGGAACTGCAGTATGATGACTTTGCTGATGATGAGGGGAGAGTTGCTTACGTTATCGGGCATCTTCAGGACGCTGCTAGGGAATGGATCCGGCCATTAATGGCGACGCAGAATGCTGCCCTAAAGGATCTTCGAAAAAAAATTGGCGCCATGGACGCCATGTTCGCAAGTGGAGTGGAGCAGAGTGTGACACGCAGGGAACTAATGGCCTGCAAACAGGGGGCCAGACACTTAGACAGTACTGGTCGCGTTTTGCGATGCTTATCCATAAACTGGGGTGGGAACTGAGCTCGGAACCAGTGCAAATGCTGTTTGAGGAAGGCTTATCCCCCTCAATGAAAGACGAACTTTCCCGCGCGCCCCGCCCTCAGTCGATGGATCAGCTGACTAAGGCTGTGCTTGCGATTGGAGTACGGCAAGAAGCGCGTGGGCAAGAGAGACGGGAGTGGAGAGGAGAGTGTTGGCATGACAACCGCATTCCTGAAATACTGGAGGATGAGGAGATTTCACCCCTCCCATACCCAAGAATCTCCTGATGATCTCCTGATGGTCTCTGCTGACTCTCCAGAGAGGAGGAGGCGTGTCCTGCCTATCTACTTATTCTGCCCAGCAACATATTTGTGTGTGTGAGTGAGAGACAGTCAGTCAGTATATCGGAGAAAGTGAGAGTGTTAGAGATTCTAGAGATAAGATTTCTGCTAAGTGCAGCTGCAGACTCTCAGTGTAGCATTGATTTATGCTTAGAATATTCAGCTCTGTATATAGTTTTGTATCATAGTTGTAGTTACAGAATAAAAGGAAGATATTCTACAGAGCTGCTCTCCGAGTGGTTTATACTCTGCAAGACTCTGCAAAACTCTGCTGCACAACGACTGTATTATTGAGACAGTGAATCCGGTGCTCTCAGCTCTGAGCTGTGAGTCCACAGCACTGCGACCTGTTCCTGTGAGAAGGAGGTCTCTGGCGGTGCTTCCCAGCTCGCCTAGCCCAGTCGGGGTTGAGGTACATGAGTCCAGTTGGCGCACTGGCTCTAGGGCGATGCTGACAAGAGCCACTTTCCCAGCCCGAGGAACCAATGGAGATTGGGGGGCACGAGCGTGCGGGGTTTCAAACTCCAACGAAGGACGAAAGAAGGAGGGGAAAGAGGAAAAAACAGCCAAGAAGTGTTTCTTCTGCCTACAGCCAGGGCATTTTGCCAGGGTCTGCCCTCAAAGGAAGGCATGGCAAAGAATGGTGGGGGCTGCTGACTGTGAGGAGGAGGGCGCTAAGGAGCAGGGAAACGCCAACGCTTGGCTGCCGATCAGCGGGCACAGCAGCCAGGCAAGCAACCAGTAAAAGTGCCCAAGCCAGATCCTCCCCCCCCCCAAGCAGCCATAGCCATAGAGGTGGTGCTAGAACTCCCTAATGGGCACCCAATCAAGGTTAAGGCACTGCTGGACTCAGGCAGTTCCTGTAATTTTTTCAGCAAGGATTTCGCACTGGAGCACCAGTTACCCCTCCTGCCGCTAGAGTGCCCCTTACAAGTAACGACCATTGATGGCAGGGAACTCCTGGGAGGGGAAGTGACGCACCAGACTCCCCCCATGAGAATGAGGGTCTCCAGACACACAGAAACCCTTGCCTTTCATGTAGCCAGACTGGCAGGACCACCAGTCATCCTGGGAATGAGCTGGTTGGCGCTACATGATCCAGTGGTGGCATGGCACCAGCGGACAGTGACCTTTGGGTCAGCTCACTGTTTGGAACACTGTCACGGTGGGGAAGTCCCGAGGGTAGCCGTGGCCCAGGTAGCAGGAATGGCAGTGGGAGAAAAGGGAAAGGTACCGCCACAATACGCTGACCTGCAGGATGTTTTCAGCGAGAAGGAAGCGGATAAACTACCCCCCCCCCATAGGCCCTTCGACTGTCAAATCAACCTACTACCAGGAGCTCAGCTCCCAGTGGGTAAATTGTACGCCATGTCGGACAAGGAGATGCAGGAGTTGCGGGAGTTTATTGACAAGAACCTGAAAAGAGGCTTCATAAGGGAATCAAGGGCGGTGGGAGGCAGTCCGGTGTTCTTTGTGGACAAAAAGGACACTAAACAGCCCAGATTGGTCGTAGAATTCAGGTCCTTGAACCTTGTATCGGAACCCGTGACCTTCCCAATGCCCAGGATTGACGATATTTTAACCCGGGTGGGGAAGGGAAAGATCTTTACCAAGCTGGACCTTCAGGGGGAGTACAATTTGATTAGGATGAGGGAAGGGGCTGAATGAAAACCACCCTGTTCACCCCTCTGGGAGCCTTTGAGTACCTCGTTATGCCCTTCGGATTACAATCAGGCTCCGCCTGTTTTCAATCTTTCATGCACCATGTGTTGGGATCCTTGCTATACAAGAATTGCGTGGCCTTTCTAGATGACGTGTTAATCTATTCGGACAACGAGGAGCAACACGTTCGGGACGTTCGGGAAGTGCTAAAGAGGCTACAGGAACACCAGTTGTGGGTCAAATTGGAGAAGTGCCAATTCCACGCACGAGAGGTCGAGTTCCTGGGATACAGGTTGTCGGACAAGGGCCTAGTTATGGAGCCAAGCAAGGTGCAGGCGGTGCTGGAATGGAAGGCCCCCAAGACCCGGAAGGACGTGCAGAGGTTCCTGGGGTTTGCGAACTTCTATCGGAAGTTCATCAAGAACTTCACCCACTTAACCGCACCCATCACCGATTGTCTCAGTAGCAAAAGGAAGTTCGTCTGGACAGAAGAGGCACAGCAATCTTTCGAAAGGCTAAAAAAGGCGTTTGCTTCGGAAGAGCAGCTCTTGCACGTGGATCTGCAAAAGCCAATGAGGTTGGAGACAGACGCGTCAGACAGAGCGGTAGGGGCGGTGCTTCTCCAGCCGGGAGACAAGTCCAGCTGGAGGCCGTGCGCATTCTTTTCTTTTTCGAGGAAGCTGAGCAAGTCTGAGCAAAACTACACGGTGTATGATCGAGAACTGCTGGCTATTTATGAAGCCTTTAGGCGCTGGAGACATTTGTTAATAGGGGCGCAGCACAAGATCCAGGTGTGCACGAACCATAAGAACCTAGAGTACTGGAGAACTGCACGAGTACTCAACCAACGACAGGTGCGGTGGGCTCAAGAATTCTCCAAGTTTTTCTTCGAGATTCGATACGTGCCGGGAGAGGAAAACGTCAGAGCAGACGCCCTCTCCCGGAAGCCGGAGTATCTGGAAGGAGAAGGACCACCAGAAGCACAACATGTGATTCCCGAGAACCGATGGGTGTGGGGGTTGAGTGTTAGTTGAGACACGAGAACTAGTAGGACTGACGAGGGACGACGAGTTCGCCCAAACGAAAATCCGGGAACTCAGAGGCACGGTGGTGTCCATAGATTTTATGACAGATTTGCCCAAATCGAGAGGGAAAACAGCTGTCATGGTGGTTGTTGACCTGTTAACAAAAATGTGCCATTTTATCGCTTGCTCGCATGCGGTGACGGCAGAGGAAACTGCCAGGCTGTTTGTGGATCACATCTTCAGACTGCATGGCGCCCCCTTGAGGGTTTTGTCCGACCGAGGGAAGCAATTTACTTCCCGGTTCTGGAGGAAGCTCATGAGCTTGCTGGAAGTCGAAGTGAGCTTCTCGACGGCCAGACACCCAGAGACCAACGGACAAGCGGAAAGAGCGAACAGTATACTCCAACAATATCTACGCTGCTATGTCAGCGAGAGGCAGAACGACTGGGTGGATAAACTGGGGCTGGCAGAATTTGCGTACAATAACGCGGAACACGTGTCCACGGGGATGAGCCCGTTTGTCAGAGCTGCCCGAGGTCCCAGCTCACAAAGGACCAACGCCAGTACGTTGTTATATACAAAAGTCTTTATTGAAGTTCAGTTTGTCTTTCACGTCAGCAGCGTGCAGCTCTACGTCTGAAACTCTAGACCGCCGAAGCTCCGTCTGAGTCTCCTCCCCCCAGACACCAGTTTAAGACCCTAGCCTTGCTCCACCTCTTCCTTTGCTCTTTCCTCCTCTGGGTCCGCCTGTCAGCTGGGGTTTCACCCTTCCTAGACTCTCTGACGCTGAGTCCCCTGAGTCTTCCCCCTGCCTCCGGCGGGCTTTAGGACCTGGTTCCCCATCCGGGTTTTCTGCTGTCCCGCGCGCCTGTACATTCGAACTTGGCGCGCGCGCCCAGCCGGCAACCTTCCTCCTGACCGTTACACTGCTCCTGTCACTGCTTCCCCCTTCTGGGAGGCTAGCTGGACCTGACCTCCCCTCCGTTCCCCCACTCTCCGACAGAGGCGTGGTCAGTCCCGACTCATATTCTCTCCCTGCTGGAGGAGACGCTGCCCCTGACACCTGGGACTCTTCCCCCCCACTACGCTCTGGTGGGGAAGCTGGTCCTGATGTCCAGCTGCTGCTTTGGGAGTCCCCGCTGGCCCCTTGTTTCTGGTGTGTCTCCCCTGGGACCCCCCTTGCCCTGACCATCGGCGCCTCCTTCTGGGAATCTTCTGATTCGCTGGAGAAGCTCATGGAATCTCTCGGGTCACTGTCGTACTCCTCTACGCTGCCCTCAGATCCTTCCCCTTCGCTCTCCATCTCCTCTCTCCCCTGTACCTCTGCTCCTGAGCCCCTGACACCGTTCATGGCCAATTACGGGTGTCATCCCAGGGCTTTCCCAGGGGGTGGGGAGGAGAGGTGGAGTGTGCCAGCAGCGGAGCAGTTTGTGGAAGAAAAGGAAGCCTTACACCAACAACTTAAAATGAACTTGGAAAGGGCCAAGGAAGTGTATAAGAGGCATGCAGACAAGCACCGCAGGGAAGGAGAAACCATACGGGTGGGGGACCGGGTGTGGTTGTCAACCCAGGGGTTACCTTTCAAGGGAGGGTGCAAGAAATTGCGGCCCAGGCGGCTGGGACCTTTCGAGGTAACCCAGCAGGTCAATCCAGTGGCCTTTCAGCTCAAGTTGCCGACCAGTAGGAAACTACACCCGGTGTTCCATAGGTCCCTACTCTCTCTGTACAGGGAGGGGCTGGAATTTCCGGGGCGAGAGAGAGAGATCCCCACTCACCCACGCATAGAGGAGAGGGAACTCAGCAGTCAAGCCATGGAAATACTTGATTCAAGATTGAGAGGAGGGGAAGTGGAGTATTTGGTGGCTTGGGAGGGGGAACCTGAGTCGGAAAACACGTGGGTTCCTGCGGAGACCATCAGGGATGAGGATCTCAGGGAGGAGTTTTACAGCAGGTTCCCAAGGAAGCCCAAACCGGTAGCGAGGTTCTGGGAGGAGCAATTTGGCACTACAGATGAGGAATTAAGGGGGATAGTGGGCGACCTTGTCTGACCCCTTTACTGATTTCACACTCCTGTGATAAATTTCCATTGATTATGATTTTAGCTTTTTGTTTTGATTATATTGCTTCAATCCCTTCTGTATAGTGTATACCAAAATCCATATGGTGTAATAGAAATTTCATAAATTTCCAGGATACCCTGTCGAAAGCTTTTTCTGCATCTATAGCCATTAAGACTGCCTTCTTTTCTATTCTTAAGTCTAAATACGCTAATAAGTTTATAATGTTTCTAGTGTTGCTATAAATGTGACTCCCGGGCAAAAAGCCAGCTTGGTCATTGTGTATCATCATCATCTGGAAGCCTTTTTTTGATCTTTCGGCTAAAATATTTGCATATAATTTATAATCGTTCTTTAGAAGTGCGATAGGCCTATAGTTGTTAATAAGTAGATTGTCCGTTCCCTGTTTTGGAATTAATGCAATAAGGCTGTCTTTCCAAGAATCCGGCATGGTTCCGTCTTTTAAGATGTTGTTCATGATACTTCTTAATGGGTTCTGAATTAGGGTTTTGTTCTGGCTCTGGCTGTGTCTCTGGCTCTGGCTCTGGCTCCAGCTCCAGCTCCGGCACTGTATCAAGTACTGTTGCAGACTCAGGCTGTGGCTCTAGGTTGTGGCTGCAGCTATGTTTTGCGCTCCGGCCCTGTATCAAGCCCTATTTCTGGCTCTGGCTCTGGCTCTGGCTCTGGCTCTGGCTCTGGCTCTGGCTCTGGCTCTGGCTCTGGCTCTGGCTCTGGCTCTCGCTCTCGCTCTCGCTCTCGCTCTGGCTTTCTTTCAGCTCTGGCTCTGGCTCTGGCTCTGATTCATAGTCTCACTCTGACTCTGATTCAGGGTCTCGCTCTGGCTCTGGTTCTGGCACTCTATCAAGGACTGTTTCAGACTCAGGCTGTGGCTGTGGCTCTGCCTCTGTTTCAGGCTCAGGCTCTGTTTGAGGCTGTGTCTCTGTTTCAGGCTCCGGCACTGTATCAAGTACTTTTTTAAAAAAACATTTATTTATTTTTTTATTTTTTATCATTAATACACATATACAAGCATACAAACATACATTTCATACAATCTTTAAAAATATTCAAACATACTTACACTCAATCCCACAAATAGTTCCTTTCCCCATCACCATCCACCGACCCTTCACCCCACCTTTGTGTTGACTTCCAATCTACTCAATTACAATATCTTTCCACTTCTATTACTTTCTTTCACACACCTTTACCCTAATTTCATACTTCTTTTTCTATTACACGTTGTTTTCCATCTTATTTGATATTTCAGTATTTGAAACGGAACTTGTTTATTCTAATAGGAGTTCTGATTTTTCGATATGATTTTGCAAGTATCTTTTAAATACCTTCCAGTCCCTATCTATCTTTTCTTTTGAAATCCTTCCAATTTCTTCCATTGTTTTGGATATATTGTAATACTCCAATAATTTGACAAGCCACTCTGTTTTTGTCGGTATTATACCACTTTTCCAGTTTTTCGCAATCAATAGCCTTGCTGCTACTGTTGCATATAAATATAAGTTCTTATCTTCTTCCTTTAGGCTTCCTGGTACTATTCCCAATAGAAAACCTTCTGGTGTTGTCCTAAATGAGTATCTAAACATTTTTTTCATTTCATTATATACTATTTCCCAAAATTGTTTGATGTTTAAACAATTCCACCATATATGTATCATAGTACCTTTTCCCGTGTTGCATCGCCAGCAGATATCGCTACAGTTTTTATTCATTTTTGCTATTCTTTCAGGTGTTAAATACCATCCATGTTGCATTTTAAGGTAATTTTCTTTCAGTATATAACACATGGTGAATTTCATATCTTCTTTCCACAATTTTTCCCATTGTTCAAACATAATATTTTTCCCAATGTCTTGCGCCCATTTAATCATTGATGCTTTAACCAGTTCATCCTTTGTTTCCCACTCTAAAATCAGATTATACAATTTAGATATATTTTTTGATTTTGTAGCCTTATTGGAGTTCACCGATTGGGTCTGCGTTGCTCCGTGACAGGAGGAAGGAAGTCAAAATGACACCGAGTTGGTTCAAAGAAAGAGTTTATTCTGCTCTCCGGATAGCAGAAGGCACTTGCGTGGTGAGTCCACAGCAAGTCCAAAGAAATGACAGGTTTCATGCAGTTTATATATCCTCCAGGCACCCTATCACTCCTCCCCTAGGAGCCCAACCACGTTGGCGTACGTACACATATGTTCCTGCTCTGGTACTCTCAACCATAAAAGGATCTTCCTTCCTGTACTTCTGACCATAAAAGGATATTCCTGTTCCTACTCCTATCTTGGAGCAAGAGGTCACTACTTCCGAGAACATGCTCTGGCGTTAGTCCCAGACTTGGGTCTCTGCGTCATTTGTGGTCAGGACATAAGATATGTCTGTGTCTGTTCTACTGGTAAAGTCAAGGCCAGTCTTGACGTCAAACTGATAAGGGAGAGAGCTGTGTTCTTGTTTTGCATTTGTTCAACGGCTAAAGTTTATGCATTTTAGCTGAGGAGAAATGGGGATTTTGGTGCAGTTTAGAAACTGCCTGCACAGTCAGTTTTGGGGTTTGGGAAACCCATTCCTTCATTCCCTCCTCTTCTTTTGGACAGCCTTATGGCTCGTCCCAAGGCACTGGCTGGTATTCTCACGTCAGTGCTATAATCTGGGGCCGAATCATTCATGACATCATTTTACGCATCATATTTTACAGGCATTGCGTTAAGCAGGGTATACAGGAGCAGAAAAGAAGCAAGATTAGTTCGTTAACACCATTACAAGTCCTCTAAGCCACCCAAGGTTTGGAAGCCACTCAGTCAACCAAGACATGTCCCATCCGTTCCAGGTTGGGACAGGAACATGGGCTACCTTCTCTCTGTTGCCAGGTGCCGAATAGCTACACCATGGTCAGAGATGTTAAAGCCACAGGCTCCTTCTGTCAAATTTAACGCAGCCCAAAATCCGGCGGAACCCAAAATCGGGGCCGTAACTGAGGACTCATTCCAAGGCACAGGGAGGATTGGTATTCCTTCCAAAGCATCTGTTGGTCCCAGAGTGCAGACCGTGCAATTGGTTCGGATTGCAGAATAGGCTTCCATTTCTGCGTGTTGCGGGCACCCCATTCTCTCATTAGCCGCTGGGTTACCTTAAGCGGTGTGGGCGCGGCGATGGCCAGAAATCAGAAGACTACCATCCTGGCCAAAACCATGTCCCCCCACAGCCCTACCTGCATCATTTGGGCACAGGGATTTCCTAATACCTTCTTCTTCTAATACCTGGGGTACCTCCCACAAAGCAATATACAAAGCTACATATTCATTCAAGGGGAAAGAAAAGAAAATGTCCTCTTTTAGTCCACACTGGAATTTTCTCTTGCCGTGCGTAGAGATGCCAATTTCCAGGGGTGGCACCAGCAGGGCGGTCGTCTGGTGGGCGCCGAGCCAATGCAGTGAGGAGAAGTGTGAGGCGGCGTCTGTAGGGCACCGAGAGATGGTGAGTCGAAGGGGTTGGTGTAGATCAATCGTAGCAGTCCAATCTCATACTGCCTGGGATTTGCTTCATCCTTCAAATCAGGCCTGCTGGAATATATGCAGTCAGGTGTTGGAGGCCCATCCTCTCCCATAGGTGGCAGCGTAACCGGGTTAAGAGCCTCAGTAACTCGAAGCTGCAACTGTGGATGCATGAGCAGTGCTTGGCAAAGGGGGATAGAAAAATAAGTTCCTTTCATGTCCAACAATGCTGGCACAGCGTGAGGAGTGACGCACATGGTTTCCAGTCCAAAGGTGAACTTGTCAGCTTTTGTAATCAGGGTGGCAGCAGTCACTGCTGTTCGCATGCAGGGAGGCAAACCTTGTTTCGTAGTGGTTAATTTTTCAGACAAATAGGCTATGGGTTGGTCATCATCAGGGTCTAACAATTACCTTGATGAAATTACCTTGATAGAAAACATATTTCGCCATGTGCAAATGGCTTTGGATACCTACTAGGTCCACAAATCACAATATAGCATATATTCAATACACACACAAAAACGACAATTTGAGCCCAACAAAGGACTGCTGGGCATCCAAAGGGCCCCATTACCCCATTAATGCCTTCAGTTTCTTCAGCCAGTTCCCATCCCTGTACTCTGCTGCCCTCAGGACCAAAGGCACTACGCCCACTTTATCGCTATATGATCTTATATACTGAAACACCCTTTTTTTTACTGTCCTTTTGTCTACTTCACCTCCTTTTCTTAAGTCCTTTCTAAATTATTCAATCCCAACATCATTATCATCATCATTATTTTTTCCCTTCTCATCCTCTCTCTCTCTCTTTGACACTGACACAAGGATGAAGTATGTTAACAAGGTGACACAGGTGATGATCTGGCATCTGAAATCATTCACACAAACAGAAAGCTTAAAAACACACACACAAAAAACATGTACCAGATGCTGGCTCTCTTCTCCAGGGTTAAATGTGATTGTAGCATATACACACAAATTGCAAGCAGAAATTAAATCACAAAAGAATGAGATTCTCTCGGAGGGTAGCATATTACCATGATTATCCTACCTTTGCCTCTTAAGATATGCTTCTGTTTTAAATTCTTTCTGCAGAATATTCACTGCGAAAGGGTGTTCTGTTGGGCTGCATTTGAAAGTTGATTGACCTTTTGAATAAACTGTAGGACAGTCCTTCCCAGTTTCCCCCTATTATTATCTATTATTTATCTGCAAATGATTTAATCTTGATATACATATTCACATACTTAATTGACTTGGGACAGTGGTTCAGTTATAATTATAGTACAACAATAAGTTAAGTGCTACCTGCTGTGTGGCTAAATTTTCTTATAAGAAAACATCTGATGACAGTCAGAAAGGGTATTCCTATTAAACAGGAGGAATAAGCAACTCATGCTGACTAAATATAAACTCATTTCTGCATCTGTATATTACACACAGAAGGAGACAGAATGCAACTCAACTCTTTAACACCAACTTCTTTTTCTTTCTTTCTTTCTTTCTTTCTTTCTTTCTTTCTTTCTTTCTTTCTTTCTTTCTTTCTTTCTTTTTAGATGGGGGGGGGGTTGAGAGAGCAGGTACCAAGACACCGTTTAGGGGAAAGGTTCCTGCTTGTTCCTTTTCATAATGTGAAACTAAATATCTGACCTAGAGCACTAGGAATATTTTAGGGAACACCACCATGTCGGAGAAGGCTACGAAAGCATATGACATCAGCAGCCCTGATAAGAAGAAGTGCCTGATAACTTTCATATTTGAAACCACAAAGAAAGGCACACACCACAAATGAACGAATACAGGCAGTGGGGCCTTCACCTACTTCAAAATGTGGCATCTGATTCCTCCTGCATTTTTGGTCCTGCTTGCGTATGCTACAGAGGATGTAAACAAATCCTACACTAGAGAAAAGCTCTGTAGCTTTTGTGTATCACTGTAGCTTTGTGTACACTGTATCTTAAGTGTATTCTGCTGAAGGACAAAGCTTTCTTGGTGTTATTTGCTTTATGAATTAAGGTCCCAGTTTCCCAATGCACACATTTGCTATTTCACCCCAACACTCTTCGTAAATGGATTCACACATTCATGCATTCAGTTGGGCGAGTGTTTACATCATTCTGTTTTACTTAGCATTTTGGTTTGAAAACCCAAGTTCCACTTTCTCTGCACTTCCTGCAAGATTGTATAGTTGAAGGAAAGAGCCTCTAATAGAGCTTTTGTTTGCTCTTGAAGCTGTAGACATTATTAACCCACAAAATACTGGGTTGGATCTACCCACTAGTCCTCTAGTGAGGGGGGGGGGTAATTGTATCAATAAGCATTGAGGTATTTGTCTATCAACATCTTGATTCTGCTGTTACTAATGCATTTGACACCTTTTGATTCTGGCAACTACCCTGAGTATATGTGTGTCTCAGAGCAGGAAAATTTCAAAGCATTGGACACTTTTCACAGCCTAATGTGAACAGGGAAATAAAAGTTATTTTGCCTAAGACCTCTCCTGGCATGTACACTTAGAAATCAAAAAGGGCCATCTCAATTTTCAATTAATAGATATCCAAGGAGTATCTTTCATGGGAGGGACATACTAAAAAGAGCACAAACAATATTCCAGGTCCCTACTCTTGCTGTTAATTTATGGATGGTTAGCTGTCCAGCCAGCCAAAAAAGAAGGCTGTTCTATAATATATTATATTCTTGTAGGACACAACATTATGTCTGAGGACTGGGAAAGGTTATGGAACACCGGTATGAAATTCACGGCATGTAGTGCCTTGAAAGAGAACATTATGAAAATGGTATACCGGTGGTACATGACCCCAGTCAAGTTGGCTAAAATATACCATCTTTCTGATAATAAGTGTTGGAAATGCAAGGAGGCAGAAGGGACATTCTTTCACCTCTGGTGGACCTGCCCGAAAGTAAAGGCCTTTTGGGAAATGATACATAATGAGTTGAAAAAGGTATTCAGATATACCTTTTCTAAGAAACCAGAGGCCTTTCTATTGGGCATGGTGGACCGGAAGGTGCCAAAGAAGGACAGAACCTTGTTTATGTATGCAACCACAGCAGCTAGGATTCTTATCGCAAAGTTCTGGAAGACACCAGATTTACCCACACTGGAGGACTGGCAGACGCAGCTGATGGACTACATGGAGTTGGCAGAAATGACCGGCAGAATTCGAGATCTGAGCGAAGAAACAATGGAGGAGGACTGGAAAAAATTTAAGGACTATTTGCAAAAACATTATAAGTTGTTTGAGTGCTAAGACTGTGCACGATTAAGAAACGTTATGCTTCTGCAATTTATTTTAAGTAAATGATAAAGTAAGTATTGAAGGGAAAAAATGAGACAAATTAGAAACAAAATATTATGTTTATTAAGAGTGTTAAAATTAAATTACAAATTTTTGAAACTGGTAACATAATAAATACAAAGGTATAATAAGTCGGGAAATAAGATAATAAATTGCTGAATTGGTTAGAATGATGAACGCAATGCTGAGAGGATGCGAGGAGGTCCAAAAAGTTGTCGAAAAAATTTTATAATGATCTTTTCTTTTTTCTATGTTTTTTTTTTTTATATATATGGAAAATGTTTCTTGTATATTGTTGTCCAAACAAATTTGTTCACCTATGGAAAGAAACGCAATAAAAATTTTTTTTTTTTTTAAAAAAATATAATATATTATATTCTTAATTCAGAATTCAGAATTCTTTAAAAGCTGGTTTTACTCATGAAACCTCAACCAAGAGTCTTAGTGTGGATCACTCCACTCCTCCATGTAGGACTGTGACTAAAGTGTGTTGCTGGTCACACAGCCTCTATCTATTTGGCTTTTACTGTATTGAGTAAATTCTCTCTGAATAAAAAGAATTTACTCTCTCAATAATAGCATATTATTGCTCATATAATTAGCTGTATTAATTACTCTCAATAATAGCATATGAATATATTACATTCAGTGATAATATCAGCATAAAACACGCAATCGTCTTTACAACCCATTACCCAACTTTTCTCCTGTTCCAACATTCTCACTTCTCTCCTCTCTCTACCTCCCACCTTCTTTTCTACTTCCCTCTACCTTCTCCAGCTCTTACTACTTCAACACCTTCCCCATAATATTTGGGACACAATTGTTCATCCCTTTTACAAATAAAAATTATACGCATTTCAAAAATATATCAGAAGAAAGGTAGTGCAAAAACCAATTTTGGTATCAAATAGTGTGCTCATCCTTATTTTAAACTGAGCTGAGATCTATATTAAAATCTAACTTGCACGCCCCTTTAAGTTTTAAAACACAGGTCTGCAAGTATTGCAAATTCCCTTTTGCTGCTACCTGCAAGATGTAAAGGTGTGTCAAATTTACAGAACCACCTCTATGATAACAAAAGAGGCCATATGTTTAAATGACACAGGTACTCTTGCTCTGGGGGGTTGGCCTGCTATGCAATATTTGGTAATTTGTAATTTTCCTGAGTGATCTCTGGCCCCATTTTAACCTGGTTTCCAGACTCAACCAAGGGCTGCATAGCGTCTTTGTTTCTGTGTTAAACACAGACACTGCAAGGGGGATGATTTACTGCTTTGTCCCCGTAACCCTCTCACTTCTCATCTGTCTGAACATGGGATGGGGGGGGGGGTTAAAACCCCATCCCTTTTGACAACACTACCTTTTCCCATACATTTGTACATTTTTACTTTTGATCAACATTTAACAAGCGGTTTCTAAATCCACCAGGGTACCTTATGCAACAGAGTCAATAAGAAACAATCTTATTAACAAAAACATCTTAACATACCAAGTAGCTCAAAGCACAGTGAATTGATGACATTCAAATTCTGAAACCAGTACATGATTGTATTAGTAATTGAAAGCTTCCCACCTTTATCATGAAAATATAAAATTTGACCTCATTAGCAACTCATGTCACTTTTAATGTTAAAGACCAAATAATCCTTTTTTATACTTGTACTCTGCAAGATTCTAGGTGTTTTAAGGTCTGTTTCCCAACCCCCTAACATGCAGCACAGTAGATGTGGCAGAATTGAGAACCCCTTCATGCAGGGTTCTATTCCTGGCGCCTCTGCAGAGCACATATCTTTCCCCCCCCCCCCGGACCCCACGTGTTGCCAATATAATACAAGCCAACTGGACACACCTATGCTGGTCACTGCCAGAATACAGAAAGGAGCTTAAAGGGTTTTTTTCAACTGTAGCTTGACATTTCCAATTGTCCAAAAAGAACAAACACTGCAAGGGGGTTAGATTGCTGTTTGTTGTTTTTGTTTTTTTCCCCATAGCCCTGAGACACTCCGTCCACCTAGAGTTGTTTCTCACCCAGTCACCTTTCTCCGCGTCCTCTTAGTGGCCTAGACGGACTCGCGTCGCTAGGAACCGCACCTTACAAGGACCACACTTCGCTTCGTCAGTGGCTCTGAGCCCCAACGGCTCATCCACTCAAAACATTCACTGGAGTGTCCCCATACACAAATAAATACACATACATACAAACCCCCATACACATACAAACCCCATGCACCTCCCCAATCCCCTTTACCCATAAACTTCCCAAAGCCGGTGGCACTTTACTGCTCTTCTACCGGCAAACCAGTGGCACACTACTGCTCTCTACTGGTTGAACCCAGCGGCACCCTACTGCTCCTACTGGGCGGGGCTGATCAAACCCCTGACTCCCACAAAACAAGCTGTGGAGCCTACCTTACCCTTCCCTTGGGCACCCTTTTCCCCGTGCAGCTGCTGTCTCTTTCTTCCGTCTCTGCTGCGTCTCCACTCAGGTACGGCGTGGGGGCTCCCCCTAGAAATGGCAGGGTGCGCGCTTGGAGCCACCAACGCCGACCCAGCTGTTCGCTTAGCAGTGACGTCTCGGTCCTTTGTCCTGTCCTCGGAGAACGCGGATTCCCGGCCAACGCACCAAGAAATGTAGCCTTATTGGAGTTCACCGATTGGGTCTGCGTTGCTCCGTGGCAGGAGGAAGGAAGTCAAAATGACACCGAGTTGGTTCAAAGAAAGAGTTTATTCTGCTCTCCGGATAGCAGAAGGCACTTGCGTGGTGAGTCCACAGCAAGTCCAAAGAAATGACAGGTTTCATGCAGTTTATATATCCTCCAGGCACCCTATCACTCCTCCCCTAGGAGCCCAACCACGTTGGCGTACGTACACAGGTTGACATCACATATGTTCCTGCTCTGGTACTCTCAACCATAAAAGGATCTTCCTTCCTGTACTTCTGACCATAAAAGGATATTCCTGTTCCTACTCCTATCTTGGAGCAAGAGGTCACTACTTCCGAGAACATGCTCTGGCGTTAGTCCCAGACTTGGGTCTCTGCGTCATTTGTGGTCAGGACATAAGATATGTCTGTGTCTGTTCTACTGGTAAAGTCAAGGCCAGTCTTGACGTCAAACTGATAAGGGAGAGAGCTGTGTTCTTGTTTTGCATTTGTTCAACGGCTAAAGTTTATGCATTTTAGCTGAGGAGAAATGGGGATTTTGGTGCAGTTTAGAAACTGCCTGCACAGTCAGTTTTGGGGTTTGGGAAACCCATTCCTTCAATTTTTCTTGTATTAAATATTTATCGAATTTTGATATTTCTTTTTCAAATCCTAACTTTTTGTCTTTTGCTAATCTATACTTAATTTGAATATATTGAAACCAATCACTAATATGAGCTTTAATTTCTGTGTAGTCCTTTAGTTCCAATTCTCCGTTTTCTTCCTTTAATACAGTTTTACAGGTAGCCCAATTTTCTTTCATATTTAATTTTTTCACTGCGACAATTTCTGGAAGGACTTGCAGAGGTTCCTGGGGTTTGCGAACTTCTATCGGAAGTTCATCAAGAACTTCGCCCACTTAACCGCACCCATCACCGATTGTCTCAGTAGCAAAAGGAAGTTCGTCTGCACAGAAGAGGCACAGCAATCTTTCGAAAGGCTAAAAAAGGCATTTGCTTTGGAAGAGCAGCTCTTGCACGTGGATCTGCAAAAGCCAATGAGGTTGGAGACAGACGCGTCAGACAGAGCGGTAGGGGCGGTGCTTCTCCAGCCGGGAGACAAGTCCAGCTGGAGGCCGTGCGCATTCTTCTCGAGGAAGCTGAGCAAGTCTGAGCAAAACTACATGGTGTATGGTCGAGAACTGCTGGCTATTTATGAAGCCTTTAGGCGCTGGAGACATTTGTTAATTATGGGCGCTGTTGGGAAACTGCCAGGGAGATATAGTCCATCATAGCCCCAAGCCGGCTGCCGGACGTCCATCGATCTCCCGTAGTCAGGCAGATCCAGCAGTTAGCGACACGAAGCCTCAGAGATAGATAGGCTGCATTCCGGGGCTCGTGCACACTGTTTATCAGCAGTAAACACAGGCAGAAAGCTTGCACCGCAGAAGAGCATATTTTACAGACTTTATTTAGCGTTGAACAGAACAAAGAAAAGCATGACCGTTCTGAGTCAGTGTCTTCGACCGACTGCGAAAACGAAAGGAACAGCAGAACATAAACATCCTGTGAACAGGACATGCGCAGACTCTGTTATTCACAAAGCCTGCTCCCTTTTAAGGTGGAACGGAAATATCCTAACATCCTCCCCCTTTCCGTGTAACCTGTAGTACCTGTGATTCAACCCAATTGCAACCTTTGTACATAAACCTTAATTTGTTCTCTGTTAACAACCTTAGACAACAGATCAGCAGGAATTTCATTTCCTGGCATGTAGGACACCTGAATAAGTCCTTACTGAATACACTCCCTTGCACGATGTAGCTTAATCTGCAAGTACTTGGTTCTTTGCTTGCAACTCTCTGAGTTCAGCAAAGCCAAACACGATCTATTGTCTTGATACACTTGTACAGGACATTTCACAGACACTCTGATGTCCTTAAACAGTTGCATCAACCATTCACAATCCATGAGTGAAAATGACAGAGCATTGAGTTCTGCTTCACAGGAACTTAGGCTCACTGTTGTTTGCTTCTTGCACAACCAGTCAAACAGGCAGTGGTTGTACATGTAGCATACTCCAGAAGTGCTTGTACCATCCGTGGTGTCACTTCCAAAACTTGCATCTGCAAAGATTTCAAGACCTCCAGTCTTCTGACTGGTGAACCTCAGTCTGTAGTGCATAGTCCCTTTCAAATAGCGGGCTATGCGCTTCAGAGCTTTCCAATCCTGAACCGTAGGATTGTTGGCATGTCTGCTAAGCAGATTACAGCTTACAGCTATGTCAGGTCTTGAACATCTGGCAATGAAATTCAGCTTGCCTAGAATGCATCTGTACAGCGTTGTGTCAGAAAACGCTTCAGCAGTACTGTCTACCTGGTAACCTGTCACCATCGGTGTGTCTGCTGGGTTTGCATCAACCAAATTCAACTTGGTTAACACATCAGCAATTTTCTGTGTTTGGTGTACCAGAAAATTACCTGCTTGGTCCTTCTCCACCTGCAGAGAAAGATAGTTGGATACCTCACCAAGATCCTTCATGTCAAAGTGCTCCTTCAGCTGAGCTAGGGTGCTTTGATAAAAAGCCTGATTCTTCCAAAACATCAGAAGATCATCAACAAAACATAAACAATACAGTTTGTTTTGCCCCTCCACCTTGACAAACACACATGGATCAGCTTTGCCCTGGTGAAAACCTAGAGAAAGCAATGTCTCAGTGAGTTTTGTGTTCCAACGCCTGGCACTCTGCTTGAGACCATATAAGGATTTCTGCAGTTTACAGACCATTCCCTTCTGTATTTGCACCCCATCAGGTGGAAGCATGAACAGCTCTTCGTTCAAAATCCCGTACAAAAAAGCTGTATTAATGTCATGATGGGAAACATGCAGTTTCTCCTCCGCAGCGATCTTGAGCATCAGCCGAATGCTCTCATATTTGACTGTGGGTGAGTAGGTCTCGTGGTAATCCTGTCCTGGTACCTGTGAAAAACCTCTGGCAACCAATCTGGCTTTGTGTCTGACTACCTTGCCATTCTGGTCTGTCTTGGCCTTGAAGACCCATTTGCTGCCAACCAGTCTCATTCCTGGGACTACCGGTACCAGTTCCCAAGTTTGGTTCCTGTTCAAGGAATCAACTTCAGCCTTCATGGCATTAAGCCAAGGCTCAGCATCTTTAGAGGTTAACTCCTGAACCTCTTTGAAGCTTGAAGGTTCCCACACCTTCTCTGAGCTACTAAGAACAGCAGTTGCTGTCTTAGCAAACTCATCAGCATACCTCTTGGGAGGTCTGCCCTTGGTCGCCCTTTCAGACCTACGTACTAGACGCAAGTCTTCTGGACTCATCTCCTCTTTCTTAGGAGAAAAATGACCAATGGTGAACAGTGGTTCTTCCAGTTCATTGTCAGACGCATCAGATGGTCTGACTGAGGCCTTTGCGCTCTTGTAGTCTGCTGTGTCATCACTGTCACTGACACCAGCAGCAGCGCCGCCCACTGAACTGGAATCCGAACTCTGATCATCATCATCCTCATCATCATCATCTTCAGCACCTTCCTCAGCTTTAGCTGCTTGCTTGACATCACCTTCATCCTCCTCTGGGTAACTCTGGAAAATTCCCACATTTCCCCCCCACTTAGGATTGTACTCAACACTCCTTGTGAACTTAATGGACTTAGAGTTAGTCATCCATGCCCTGTATGCACCTTTTTCGTACCCCATGAACAAACCATGTGTCCCACGCTTCCCAAGCTTGTTGGTTTGTGGGGAGTGTACCCACATGTCAGAACCAAAGATTTTCATGTGTTTGATGTTGGGTTTCTTGCCAAACATCTTCTCATAGGGGGTACAGCCAATGGGTGATGACAATCTGCGATTAAAGGTGTAAACCAAATCCCCCAGAGCTTCCCCCCAAAACTTATCAGGGAGATTGGCATCATGCAACACGGTTTTGATTCCTTGCAGCAATGTCTGATTTGCCCGCTCCGCAAGCCCATTCATCCATGGTGATCTGGGCGTTGACATGTCAGGAAAGCTTCAAACTGCTGAGAAGTAAACTCCCCGCCCCGATCGGTAAACAAACAGGCAATACGTTTACCGTGCACATTCTCCAACCAAGCACAGAATGCCTTAAACTTCGGAAACGCTTGCGATTTCTGTTCGAGCAAAAAACACATGAATGTACCTGGAAAAAGAATCAATCAGAACCATGAAGTACCTTGCTCCTCCTAAAGAGGGCGCAAGTGGCCCAACCAGGTCCGCATGCACTAGCTGGTAGGGTTTGGAAGCCTGCCTGCTAGACTCCTTGCCTTTTGGAGCAACCTTCACCTTGTTCTCTGCACAAGATACACATTTCATGTGAAACTTACAGGGTTTGATGTTCAAACCCTCAACCACCTCTGGCATCTTGGCCAGTGCCTTCCAAGAGAGGTGACAAAACCTTCGATGCGCATCGTGAATGCAACCTGCATGAAGAACTTTGTTAGTTTGTGCAACACAACAAGAATCAGCATTAGATACAACAGCAGTGTCGTCATAAGTTATATGGAACAAACCATCCATAAACTTTGCATGCAAATAGTCCTCTTTGCCTTTACTGATGACACAGACGCTCCTCTTGAAGGAAATCTGAAAACCACGCCCAGTAAGCTGTGGAACACTGAGCAAGTTGCTTGCAGCTCCTGGAACAAAAAGTACATTACTGATGGTAGTGTGCAGACTTGCAAGTTTCACAGTCCCTTCTCCTGCAATTTGCAACGTCCTTCCATCAGCCAGGTGGATCTCACCTTCTTGAGGCTTGAAGGAGATAAACAGGTGGCGATCCTTCGTGACGTGGCGGCTCGCACCTGAATCGACAATAAACCTGCCTTTGGCTGTTGGAGCAGTCTTTACAGCAAGCAAACCCTTGTTTTCCAGCGGCGTGGGCTTTTGCAGCTTGCCCCCCTGCTCCTGGCCAGCAGACGTGCCTTTAGCCTTTGGTGAAGCAGTGCCAGCAAACAACGCTTTGTTTTTCCCTGGCGCGGGCTCTTCACCCTCCCTCTGCTTCGGGCCATCTGCAGACGTCTGCGTCTGCCTCTGTTTACCTTTGCCTTTCCGGCCTCTGCAAAGGCGATGACCTTGGTTCTCACGAGAAACAGAGCTCTCAGCTGCCGACTCCTTGGCTCCCCCTGGAGGCTGGAATGCTGTCTGGGATGACGTAACGGTCAGCTCCCCCTGCAGCTTGCAACCGGTGCCCTCAGCATCCCTGCATTCACTCGCATTCTGGGAAACAGCTAGGACCTCCGATGCAGTCAAACTCTGGGCTGGGATGACTGGCTGGTGAGCAGCTTTCAAAGCATTCCACATCCCATGTGCAGTGGTGTTGCCAGCAAGCATCTTAATTTCCTCAAGAGATACGGATAAGACTATTACGTCTATCGCCTTCGAATTTTGGCCTTTCCATTTCTCTGTCAGAGGAACCGGAGGGGGCTCAGATACGGTATGCCACACCCCAAACTGACGCAGCAAACTTTCACACCATTTTGCCCAGGTTTCATAATTCTGCCCATGTAACTTAGGACACTCATCATTTGCCTCATAAGCTTGGAAAAACTCCATTTCCAGCTTTTGCTTGAGCCGTGAGCCTTTATAACTTCAGAGACTCCTTATCTTGGCAGCCATTAATCACGAAGCCTCTTTGGCGCAGCTCCCAGGCCAATTAAGCCTTCCGGAGTTCAAAGGCTCCTGCCGAGGTAAACAGAAAAGCATCCCTTTCTTTCGCTTTCCCCCCGTACCTCTTAAACGCAGTCTGTTGCAGCTTTACTCTCCTGTAGGTGCTGGGAATCTGGGCCCGAAACCTTGTTGTTGGGAAACTGCCAGGGAGATATAGTCCATCATAGCCCCAAGTCGGCTGCCGGACGTCCATCGATCTCCCGTAGTCAGGCAGATCCAGCAGTTAGTGACACGAAGCCTCAGAGATAGATAGGCTGCATTCCGGGGCTCGTGCACACTGTTTATCAGCAGTAAACACAGGCAGAAAGCTTGCACCACAGAAGAGCATATTTTACAGACTTTATTTAGCGTTGAACAGAACAAAGAAAAGCATGACCGTTCTGAGTAAGTGTCTTCGACCGACTGCGAAAACGAAAGGAACAGCAGAACATAAACATCCTGTGAACAGCACATGCGCAGACTCTGTTATTCACAAAGCCTGCTCCCTTTTAAGGTGGAACGGAAATATCCTAAAAGGCGCAGCATAAGATCCAGGTGTGCACGGACCATAAGAACCTAGAGTACTGGAGGACTGCACGAGTACTCAACCAACGACAGGTGCGGTGGGCTCAAGAATTCTCCAAGTTTTTCTTCGAGATTCGATACGTGCCGGGAGAGGAAAACGTCAGAGCAGACGCCCTCTCCCGGAAGCCAGAGTATCTGGAAGGAGAAGGACCTCCAGAAGCATGACATGTGATTCCCGAGAACCGATGAGTGTGGGGGGGAGTGTTAGTTGAGACACGAGAACTAGTAGGACTGACGAGGGACGATGAGTTCGCCCAAACGAAAATCCGGGAACTCAGAGGCACGGGGGAAAACCATGGGGGGTTTGAGGAGAAAGATGGGGTACTATATTACAGGGGAGCACTATATGTACCAGGGGATGACTTGAGGAGAAGGGTACTCAAACAACTCCATGATAACCCGACGGCGGGGCATTTCGGTCAACACAAGACCATGTTGCTGGTCACCAGGCAGTTCTGGTGGCCAAGGGTGAGGGAAGATGTACGGGAGTATGTAAGAGGGTGTGACTGCTGCCAGCGAGCAAAGGGGAAGAGGGCGGCGCCCGCGGGACTACTGGAACCTTTACCCACACCGGGAAAACCATGGGAGGTGGTGTCCATAGATTTTATGACAGATTTGCCCAAATCGAGAGGGAAAACAGCTGTCATGGTGGTTGTAGACCTGTTAACAAAAATGTGCCATTTTATCGCTTGCTCGCATGCGGTGACGGCAGAGGAAACTGCCAGGCTGTTTGTGGATCACATCTTCAGACTGCATGGCGCCCCCTTGAGGGTTTTGTCCGACCGAGGGAAGCAATTTACTTCCCGGTTCTGGAGGAAGTCGAGGTGAAATTCCCGGTTCTTGCTGGAAGTCGAGGTGAGCTTCTCGACGGCCAGACACCCAGAGACCAACGGACAAGCGGAAAGAGCGAACAGTATACTCCAACAATATCTACGCTGCTATGTCAGCGAGAGGCAGAACGACTGGGTGGATAAACTGGGGCTGGCAGAATTTGCGTACAATAACGCGGAACACGTGTCCATGGGGATGAGCCCGTTCATGGCCAATTACGGGTGTCATCCCAGGGCTTTCCCAGGGGGTGGGGAGGAGAGGTGGAGTGTGCCAGCAGCGGAGCAGTTTGTGGAAGAAATGGAAGCCTTACACCAACAACTTAAAATGAACTTGGAAAGGGCCAAGGAAGTGTATAAGAGGCATGCAGACAAGCACCGCAGGGAAGGAGAAACCATATGGGTGGGGGACCGGGTGTGGTTGTCAACCCAGGGGTTGCCTTTCAAGGGAGGGTAACGCAGCAGGTCAATCCAGTGGCCTTTCGGCTCAAGTTGCCGACCAGTATGAAACTACACCCGGTGTTCCATAGGTCCCTACACTCTCTGTACAGGGAGGGGCTGGAATTTCCGGGGCGAGAGAGAGAGGTCCCCACTCACCCACGCATAGAGGAGAGGGAACTCAGCAGTCAAGCCATGGAAATACTTGATTCAAGATTGAGAGGAGGGGAAGTGGAGTATTTGGTGGCTTGGGAGGGGGAACCTGAGTCGTAAAACACGTGGGTTCCTGCGGAGATCATCAGGGATGAGGATCTCAGGGGGGAGTTTCACAGCAGGTTCCCAAGGAAGCCCAAAACGGTAGCGAGGTTCTGGGAGGAGCAATTTGGCACTACAGATGAGGAAGAAGAGTTTGTGGGGTTTCCGGCCTCCGACAAGGAGGAAGGAGAGGAATCTGAGGGTGAGGAATCAGACTGGGAGGGTGATCCGGTACGAAGAGATAGCAGCAGGTGGAGAGCTATGTTTGAATCTTCAGAGGATGGGGGTAACTCCTTCAGGGGATTTCCCGCATCGCCGTCAGAGGGAAGGGAGGAATTTAGGCCAAAGGAACGGGACGGAGGTGAGGGGGGTTCTGGGAGGTGGAGGTGTCCAGCCAGGGAAAGGTTTAGCCAGGCAACGTTGCCTAGAACTTCAGCATCCTTTACGCACGAGCAACCCCAATTCCCATTACAATATCAATCTGTACTTACCCCTCCTTGTACATTCCTTTTCGTCCGAAACCATACCTGTGTAAACTCTGCGTTCCTTTTCCCAACCTTTAACCTGTCTATGATTAATGTCTTATACGCAATAATTAATGTCTTATATACAACCCTTGCTTTGTACTTATGTTAACCAATCAGCAACAAGTACACACGTGGGAAACGCTGTATAATATCCAATAAAAGGGAGTCTCTGAGGCTTGCTCGAGAGACGCCTCCCATATGACACCTACCTACTCGTCTGTCGTTCATTTCAACCCAACAGGGTGTCATGACCTTCTAGATCTAAAATATCCCAATTTTTTAATAAATACCAATCTTTCAACCAGAGAAGACATGAGGCTTCGTAATATAGCTTCAAATCCGGTAACCCGTAGCCACCTCTTTCTACAGTATCTATTAATATCTTGTGCTTTACTCTTGGTCTTTTGCCCTTCCACAAAAATTTAGAAATTTCTTTTTGCCACTTGTTGATACTGCTGGTCTTTCCTGTAATTGGAATCGTTTGGAATAGAAAGAGTAGCTTCGGTAAAACTATCATTTTAATTACCGAAATGCGGCCCAGGAATGATAAATTTAACCTTGTCCATGTCTCCAACTGTCTTTTGATATCTTTCCAACAATGGGTATAATTATCTTCATATAAGTTAATATTCTTTGGTGTTATCCATAATCCTAAATACTTGATTTTGGGGTAGATTTTAATGTGTATTATTTGTTCTAATTCTGCTTTTTCATCTGGCGACATATTTTTAACTAATAGTTTTGTCTTGTTTAAATTCATTTTGAACCCCGCAACTTTACCGTAGCCATATATTATTTCCAACGCCTTTCTTAAACTCTGTTTTGGTTGCTCCGTAGTTATAATTAAATCGTCAGCAAATGCCCTCATTTTGTAACTTCTATTTCCCAGCATAACCCCTTTTATTTCTTTTTCTTCCCTAATTTGTTTACATAAATCTTCCAATGTTAATATGAAAATTAAGGGGGATAGTGGGCGACCTTGTCACACTCCTGTGATAAATTTCCATTGATTATGATTTTAGCTTTTTGTTTTGATTATATTGCTTCAATCCCTTTTATATACTGTATACCAAAATCCACATGGTGTTATAGACCTTTCATAAATTTCCAGGATACCCTGTCGAAAGCTTTTTCTGCATCTATAGCCATTAAGACTGCCTTCTTTTCTATTCTTACGTCTAAATACGCTAATAAGTTTATAATGTTTCTAGTGTTGCTATAAATGTGCCTCCCGGGCAAAAAGCCAGCTTGGTCATTGTGTATCATCATCATCTGGAAGCCTTTTTTTGATCTTTCGGCTAAAATATTTGCATATAATTTATAACCGTTCTTTAGAAGTGCGATAGGCCTAGAGTTGTTAATAAGTAGATTGTCCGTTCCCTGTTTTGGAATTCATGCAATAAGGCTGTATTTCCCAGAATCCGTCATGGTTCCATCTTTTAAGATGTTGTTCATGATACTTCTTATTTTTTTAAAAAAATACATTTTTATTAAAGTTTTAAACAAACACAAAAACACAAACAAACACAACACAAATAACAAGTATAGTTTCAAATCCTTATTTTCTTAACATCTTTCCCTGACTTCCCCACACCTCACCTTCTTGTATTGCAATTCCAATAATTAGCTCAGCAAGTTCTTGTCCCCAACTTTTACCTTATTATTATTATACTTAATTCATCTTAATTAACCAATTTTAACTTATAGACCTCAATTTAAACAACAATACTCATTCTTTACACCCTTTTCTAAGGTCGATCCAAATTCCCTTCCACGAATTTCCCAATTTTTATATTAATTGCAAAACAAAATAACAGAAAAACAACATATAATTATTCACCCTTTGGATTCTAAATCTCTCACCCCCCCCTTTCCCGGTTTCGATCCCCAAAAAATGTCCATCAGTCCATGAACTATCAGCCTGGATATCTCACGTCCGAGGCCCTCAAATCTCTCTCAGTCCCTCTCTGTCGGTTTTTTTGGTAGTCCTTTATATTAGACATCAGGTCTCGGAGAAGCTCTGTCCCTGTAGCGTCTATGTTTCTTCCAACCAGACCTCCATGTTCAAAAGTGGAGCCCAAATCTTGTTTCTTGTTGCTTTTAAGTCCAAATGTCCCAAATGTCCCCAAAGCTCCAACTTTCGCCTTGATCAGATTTGTAATCCATAGGTCTTCAGATCTCCCCATAGGGAGATCCCTCCATTCTTCATTCTCTAATTCAAACCAAGCTCTCATAATCCAAATCTTGTTTTTCTTAGCATCTATCTTAGCAGGCCTCTGGCTCTCCTTTGTCGTCTGCGGCATTTCAGCTCCTCCTTCCCACTCCTCTGAAACAGCACATATCTCTTCTTGTTCAGCTGCATAGGTTTCTTGAGTCAAGTCCTTGACACATTCAACAAGTTTCTTTACTTTTAAATTCAAAGTTGTAGCATTTGTAGCCAAAGCTTCAATCTGACCTTGTAACTTTCCCAAGAGAAAAAACATTCTATCCAGCTCAGCCTGTATTTTTCCACCTGCAGCCATTGTAATGTCTCAGAACCCCCTCTAGAGGGATTCTAGTTACTTAATATTCCTTCCACCTCCAATCCAACATTCAAGTTAATTTGTTTCTATTCTTCTTTATTTTCAACAGTTTAAAGTCAAATTGTAACAAAAATAACCAGCAAAGATAGCAGAAACCATTTTTTTTTTCCTTTTCCAACTTTGACAGCTAATTTGACAGCTGTCAAACTCTTTATGTCTCCTCAGCAGGCTCTCTCGCGGATCACTCCCGGGTCCCGGGGGGTTGCACTTCAGCTCTTAAAATCAGTTCTTATCCTCCAGCAAAGTTACTTATATTGCCAAGTCGTGGAATTAATAGCTTTTATCCCGTAAAGAGAAGGATGTTCTCTCAACCTTAGTTATCAATTCTTGCTTTAATTTATCTACAGGAAGGGGAGACGGACTTCCTTTTAGCACCTCCCCCGATCGTGCCAAATTCAGAAAAAACGATTTTTAGTTCCAATTTCTGTACTACTCACGGGTTGTTACTTTTAAAGTCCAAATGTTCAAAGAAAGAAGTCAGCGCTCTCCGGCCATGACATGCGGCTTCGCTCCGTATTGGAACACCCACTCTCTGTTATCGCAGGTGGGAGGAGCAGTTGCGCTAAGACCAGACCACGTCTTTACCGAAGATCTGGTTCTGACTCTGATTCTGATTCTGATTCTCTGGTTCTGGCTCTCTATCAAGGGCTGTTTCAGACTCAGGCTGTGGCTGTTGCTCTGGTTCCGGTTCTGGCTCTTTATCAGGCTCTGGTTCTGAATGAGGGCTTGGTTCTGGCACTGATTCAGGGTCTCGCTCTGGCTCTGGCACTCTATCAAGGACTGTTTCAGACTCAGGCTGTGGCTGTGGCTCTGGCCCTGTTTCCATTCTTACAATGGAATGTACACAAAACAATAATCCTTTCTATATAAATTTTCCAATACACTCTGAAAGCATAATAAATCCTTAATTGTTGTCCACCTCCTTTTAGTTCCTTTATCACTCGAATGCTAGCACGGAGTCAAAACTATTATTGTATTTTTGAACATATCTTGTATAACCATCGCATTTTTCTGCAAATTTTTGCTTTGAGATTCCTCTGAGTTTGCTAGTCAATTGAGCCGTCTCCACCAATTCCTGTAATTTGATTTGCCAATCTGTTATTTTTGTTTGTGTTTTTTTTAAAAAAATTATTGTATTTTCACAATGTACACAAACACAGACAATACACAACACAGACAAACAAACACAAAGACAAACACATGTAATTTCAATTCCCTAATTTCTTAACCACTTCCCCTGACTTCCCCACACCTCCCCCTCCTGCATCCCAACTTCAATAGTTAACTCAGCAGGTTCTTATCTCTAACTTTTACCTTATTAATATTTTACTTAATTCTTCTTAATTAACCAAATTTGACTTGTAAACCTCAATTAAACCAAAATACACATCCTTTACATACTTTTCTAAGGTCGACCCAATTTCCCTTCCACAAATTTCCCAATTTGTCTAGTTACTTTGTTTTTATTTTTTCTTTATTTTCAACGACTTAAAGTCAAATGTATCAGAAATAACAAGCAGAAATAACAGAAGGCAAATTTTTCTAATTTTGACAGCTCGTTTGACAGCTGTCAAACTCTTTATCTCTCCTCAACGGGTTGTTACTTTTGCAGTCCAATTGTTCAAAGGAAGAAGTCAGCGCTCTCCGGCCATGGCTCGCAGCTTCACTCTGTAGAAGAAGCGGTCTACTCACAGCACCACGCCACTCTCCGTCACCCGCTCCGAAGCCTTTAAAAAGGCTTCTTCGTGGGTCGGGGAGGGCGCGAATGGTGCCCACCGAGTCACCACGTCCACAGGCTTCCGCGCCTGTGGTTTCTGAGAGTCCCCGCGTCGCCCCGGCGGCATGACCCGTCTTCCACAAAGCCGATTCCCTCCGGAGCTCGGAGGCAATCCGCCATTAGCCAAGCGCACTAACCCGAAAGTCCGCGAATCTGTTATTTTTGGAGCCTCGTGATCTTTCCATCCCTTGGCCACAAGTATACGAGCTGCTGCGGTTGCATACAAGAATACCTCTGTTAGATTTTTTGGGATCTCTTTATCTAAAATACTTCATAGAAATGCCTCCTTTTTTTGTAAAAGTTATCCCCATCATTTTTTTTAAATTCATCGTATATCCCCCCCCCCAAACATCTTAATCTTTTCACACGTCCACCACATGTGGCTCATGTCACCGTTATTTCCTCCACATCTCCAACAAGCATTCGCCAAATTTTTATCCATTCTTGATCATCTGGAAGGAGTGAGTGTTGATTTAAAGCAGAGTCCCGTGCCCAGCGGAAGGATGAGGAGTATGTGCTGCATACTCTATATTGCTTTATTATTTACAGTTCAAAGCTGGTATATTACAGAAAGACATCTTGCCTCTGCCGGAGCAGAAAAATGCATCCTCTCTCCTCAACAGCTTGGAGAGAATCACACAGTGGAAAACAGGAAACCAGTGTACGTCACATCCAGCCTCCCTTTCCCGTGAGAAACTCCAACAGTACAGACTGTGGAATGTAAACACCTGTCTCGTGACAAGCCCTTTCGCTGCACAGTGAAGGAAAGCAGAAACCAACATCCTCCCCCTTTCTGTGAACATCACTGGGCAGCGTGTTCGTACAATATCAGCACAAACCCAACTTCTGCACATAGGTACAGTGTTGATCCCTTGATACAATCTTAGACAATACATCAGCAGGAATTTCATTACCTGGCATATAGGACACCGTTACGAGTCCCTTCTGAATACATTCCCTAGCATGCTGCAACTTTAATTGCAAGTGCTTCGTGCTTTGCTTACAACCTTCAGACTTCAGCAAAGCCAAACATGCTTTGTTGTCCTGGTAAACCTTGATTGGACATTTGACAGGAATTTTCATATCTTTGCACAATTGTACTAACCATTCACAATCCTTAAGTGAATAAGACAGTGCATTCAGTTCAGCTTCACAAGTACTTAAGCTAACTGTTGTTTGCTTCTTGCATGACCAATCAAACAGACCCTGATTGTACATGTAGCAAACTCCAGACGTACTTTTCCTGTCTGTAGTGTCACTTCCAAAACTTGCATCTGCAAATATTTCAAGACCACCAGACTTCTGATTGTTAAATCTCAGTCTGTAATGCATAGTGCCTTTCAAATACCGCGCTATGCGTTTCAGAGCTTTCCAATCCTTGACACTAGGATTGTTGACTTGTCTGCTTAGCAAATTACAGCTAACAGCAATGTCTGGTCTTGAACATCTGGCAATGAAGTTTAGCTTGCCTAGCACACTTCTGTGCAGTGTAGTGTCAGAAAATGCTTCTTCAGTGTCATCTACCTGATAACCTGTTGTCATCGGTGTGTCTACAGGGTTAGCATCCATCAGGTTTAGTTTGCTTAACACATCAGCAATTTTCCGTGACTGGTGTACTAGAATGTTACCATCTTGATCTTTCTCTATTTCCAGAGATAGGTAGTTGTTTACCTCACCAAGATCTTTCATGTCAAAGTGCTCTTTCAGTTGAGCTAGGGCGTTATTGTACATTGCAACATCTTTCCAAAAGAATAATAAATCATCAACATAAAACAAACAGTACAGTTTCTTTTGCCCCTCCTCTTTGACAAATACACATGGATCAGCTTTCCCTTGCTGAAAACCTAGAGAAAACAATACTTCAGTGAGTTTTGTGTGCCAACACCGTGCACTTTGTTTGAGACCATAAAGGGATTTCTTCAGAGCACAAACAAATCCCTGTTTTACCTGTACGCCATCAGGTGGAAGCATATAAAGTGATTCATCCAGAGATCCGTACAGAAAAGCTGTATTAATGTCATGGTGACTAATGTGTAGATTTTCCTCTGCAGCTAGCTTGAGCATAAGCCTAATGCTCTCATATCTCACTGTGGGTGAGTAGGTCTCGTGATAGTCTTCACCTGGTACCTGTGCAAAACCTCTGGCTACCAATCTGGCTTTGTGTCTGACTATCTTGCCATTTTGATCTGTCTTCGCTTTGAAGACCCATTTGCTTCCAAGCAGTTTCATTCCTGGAACTACTGGAACTAGTTCCCATGTTTTGTTCCTTTCTAAGGAATCAAGCTCAGCCTTCATGGCATTTAACCATGGCTCAGCTTCCTTTGAATCCAAACCCTGGATTTCTTGGAAACTTGAAGGTTCAAATACCTTCGTGGAGCTTTTAACAGCTGTTACTGCTATCGTAGCAAACTCATCAGCAAATCTCTTTGGAGGTTTGCCTTTTGTGGCTCTCTGTGACCTACGAATTAGCCTTAAGTCTTCAACACTCTCCTCTTCCTTCTTAGGAGAAAAACGACCTATTGTGAACAATGGTTCCTCCAATTCTTGATCAGAGCTTTCAGAGGGTCGCATAGAGGCTTTCGCACTCTTGAAATCCTCTGAATCATCTGATTCAGTCTCAGATTCAGACTCAGAACCTTCATCAGTGGGTGTGGGTTGTTGTGGTTGCTTTTGACTATCCTCAGTCTCATCACTGTCATCAGGATAACATTGGAAAATTCCCACATTCTCCCCCCACTTTGCATTGTACTCAACACTTCTTGTGAGCTTAATTGTCTTAGAGTCAGTCATCATTATTCTGTAAGACCCTTTCTGATAACCTAGAAAGATACCATGCAATCCACGCTTGTCTAACCTGGAGTTTTGTGGTGAGCGAACCCACATGTCCGAACCAAAAATTTTCATGTGTTTGATGTATGGCTTCTTGCCAAACATCTTCTCATAGGGGGTACAACCAATCGCTGTAGATAACCTGCGATTGTAACTGTAAACAAAACATGAGAGAGCTTCGGCCCAATAACTCTCTGGAAGGTTGGCATCATGCAGCAAGGTTTTTAACCCTTGAAGCAATGTCTGATTTGCCCGTTCCGCAAGTCCATTCTGCCATGGCGAGCGAGGACTAGACAAATCGTGTTGAATTCCTTTCTCAGTCAGAAAAGCTTCAAACTGCTGAGAAGTGAATTCTCCCCCGCGATCCCTGAAAAGAGTCTTTATCTTCTTACCATGCACATTTTCCAACCAAGCACAGAATTCCTTGAACCTAGGAAAAGCCTCTGATTTCTGCTTGAGATTGTACACAAAAATATACCTAGAAAATGCATCAATGAGAACCATGAAGTACCTATTTCCACCCAAAGAGGGCGCTAGTGGACCAACCAAATCAGCATGAACAACCTGGTATGGTTCCGTAGCTTGCCTACTAGACACCTTACCTTTTGCAGCCATTTTCACCTTGTTTGCTGCGCATGCTTTGCACTTCATGTGGTACCTGCAGGGTTTAATAGTCATACCTTCAACCAAGGCAGGCATTTTAGATACTGCCTCAAAATGCAAATGACCAAATTTTCGGTGAAAATCATGAATACATTCTGCATGCAAACTTTTGTTAGAACCTGCAATGCAACAAGTGTCATCCTTTTCAACATCATCATAATACAAAACAAACAAACGATCAACATATTCAGCATGCAATACATAATCATTTTTCTTTGTGATGATGCACTTCTTGTTCTTGAAGGACACGTCAATGTTCCGCTCATTCAGCTGTCCAACGCTGAGCAGATTATGTTTGGCGTCTGGCACGTAAAGCACATTCTGTATCGATAAGTCCAAACTGTGAAGAACAACAGTTCCATAGCCTTTACTCGGAATAGTGTGGTCATCCGCCTGGTGAATCGCACCTTCCTGCGGTGTAAAAGACACAAACAGTCTCTTATCGTTGCACATGTGGTGAGTTGCCGCTGAATCAACAATGAAGAAAGATCTAGCCGTCTTCTGGACCTCTGCAACCTTTGGAGTGAAGCGTGAAACCATAGCCTTGTGCTGCGTTGTCCTAGACACCGGACCTTTGCCTTTGCCTCGGCCTTTTCCACGCGATGAGCTTTCGCTGCGCTGCTCTGTCTTGGCCCTGGGATATCTGCATTCCCTCTTCATATGGCCTAGACGTCCACACGAGTAGCATTTCACTGCCTTCAAAGCTTTGGCGCCATCTGGTGGTTCCACTGCACTAAGGGACGACGTCTGTGAAGACTCCCCCTTGCCCATGCAGCTAGCACCCCGGCGATCCGCTTCATTTAAAATCACGGCAGTTAGAAAGTCCACTGTCAGCTGAGCGGTTGGTTGCACAGCAATCTGGGTTGCAACAGACTCCCAACCTGAACCCAAAGATTGTAGTATCATGAAAGAATACACAGCCTCTGGAAAGTTAGTCCTCTCTGTTGCAGCTCATGTCTCAGATTTTGCATCTCCATCAGATGTAAACGCACATCTCCACCTTCAGCAAGAGCCATATTATGCAGCTTGTTAAAGTAAAACATAGTGGATCCAGCTTCTGTCCTTAAGTGAGCCTCTCTCAAAGCGTCCCAAATTTCTCTGGCTGAGGTCTTATCACGCAATAGACAGAGCTCTTCTGGGGATACTATCAATGTAAGAGTTCCCCTTGCTTTGGAATCTTTATTTTCCCATGCATCTGTAACTGGAACTGGGGGGGTTTCTGTAATCACCTCAAACAAACCCTCTTTCCGCAGAATTGCCTCTGCATACAGAACCCAGTCGGCATAATTCTTCTTGTTGAGCTTAGGAATCCCATAAGCATCCTGAAGGGCCATCATGACTCTGGCATTAGCCTTCAGCGTCATATATGCTGCTTTAAATCTTGCTGCGTCACTGCTGCAGCTGCTTTATTCCAAAAGCGCACTTAAAAGTTCCTTTCGATTTCCCCAGCATAGTAACTTGAGCCTGGGAGCCTTTTGCCTATTCCCGGCAAAACGGCTTTAAAAGTTCAAAGCCCAGCCATAAAGTCATTAACTAGAAGCTGGCAGGCTGCCCGGAGCAGTAGCACATACCTCATCAATCACTTTTACGCGCAGAGCAGATTTGTTCCGATCTGTCCCTCTGCATTCCGATCCTTTGCCGGCATTCCGATTCGACTTCTGGAGCCCATAACCACGTGTTGATTTAAAGCAGAGTCCCGTGCCCAGCGGAAGGATGAGGAGTACGTGCTGCATACTCTATATTGCTTTATTATTTACAGTTCAAAGCTGGTATATTACAGAAAGACATCTTGCCTCTGCCGGAGCAGAAAAATGCATCCTCTCTCCTCAACAGCTCGGAGAGAATCACACAGTGGAAAACAGGAAACCAGTGTACGTCACATCCAGCCTCCCTTTCCCGTGAGAAACTCCAACAGTACAGACTGTGGAATGTAAAAACCTGTCTCGTGACAAGCCCTTTCGCTGCACAGTGAAGGAAAGCAGAAACCAACAGTGAGGTACCACCTATGAGCCATTTTCATCATGTTCTCTCTTATATTATAGCTGGCTGTAAATTTCAAATTTACATTCCATCAGTTTCCCCCATCTTTTAGCATAATTGGACGGCCCACATCTTGGGCCCACTTTATCATTGAAGCCTTAACCTCCTCATCCATTACTTCGTAGTCTAAAAGAAGTCTATACATTTTTGCGATTATTTTGGTTTTACTATTCAGTAGTTCTCTTTCAAATCTTGAAGGCTCCTTTTCAAAACCTATCTGCTTATCCTGCCTGAACACTTTATTCACCTGGAAGTAATCTAGCCAAGTAGAAAAGTGATCTTTTATTTTCTCATAACTTATCAATATTAGTTGACCTTCCTCCTCCCCCTCTTAATATTGTGTTATACGTTATCCAGTTCTCTTTGATGTTGTTGCTTTTTTTTTAACAGCGATTGCTTCTAGTGGAGAGTTCCATCTTGGGGTTTTCTGTTCCAAATATCTTTTGTATTTTCCCCATACCTTATATATAGCATTTCTTATTATATGATTTGAAAAACTCCTATGCGTCTTTATTTTCCCATAATTAAGATAGCCAGGCCACCCAAAACGGGTGTTGAAGGAAAGCATTGTTTTTGCACATGACCATGGCATGATGGGAAGCATTGCTTCTGCACATAACTGTGGCATGATGGGAAGTCTTGCTTCTAAGCTTTGTTCTGCTCATGCTGCACAAACCGTGCTGATGCTAAGACATTCCCTCATCACCCTGGTACGTTCTGTTCACCTTGAGTTCACACCATATCAATCTGTACTTACCCCTCCTTGTACATTCCTTTTCGTACCACTCTGGTACGGGCAGTCCGAAACCATGCCTGTGTAAACTCCGCGTTCCTTTTCCCAACCTTTAACCTGTCTATGATTAATGTCCTAGGCAGAGATTATGGTCCAAACTTGCCCATCTGGGAAGTGATCCGCACCTCCTCTCCCTAATTATTTCCCTTTATTCAAACACCACAGCCCGCGTCCGAAGCGGTCCCAACGGCTCCCTCACTACTCCATTTCCAACGGCCAAGGGCGTCCGACAAGGTTGTCTCTTGGCCCCTTTATTGTTTAATCTCTATCTTCACGATGCAATTTCCACTTTGAAGCTAGCATCTAAGTATCCTCCTCACTTAGCAGGCCACTCCGTTGCTTCCCTTTTCTATGCTGATGATGCCGTCATCTTATCCAGAACAGCTGCGGACCTAGCAAATGCAGTTAATGCATTTATCGCCTATTGTAAGGCAGAAGCTCTTAACATTAATTATAAAAAATCGAAAGTCCTCCACTTCACTCGTTCCCGCAAACTCAAGTTGGAGCCGCTTAAGATCACAGGTGGCTACTTAGAAAAGGTAAAAGCTTTTAAATATCTAGGCATAATATTCACTTATAATCTGTCCTGGACCACCCATCTACAATCTGCCTTTCTCGCTGCAACTACGACCTCTAACGCCATAGTCCGATTTTACCACCAGAAGGGCAGCAAACATCTTCCAGCAGCAATTCAAATATTTAATGCCAAAGTTGTCCCTAAATTATTATATGGATGCGAAGTATGGACTACAGCAATATCAGGTAACTTGGATCGCCCTCTTCATATGTTTCTGAGATCTCTTTCCGGCGTCCCAAGATGTGTCTCAGGTGCAGCCCTACGACTCGAGTTCGCCCAGCCCTCAATTGTTAAAAGAGCATGGAGTCGAGCCATTTCCTACAGCTTCCACCTATTAGCATCGGATGCTCGAATTAGAGGTGGTTTTTCCAATCTGATCCTAAGAGACATTCATAATTCCCCTTGGAAAACTACAATTAACCTCAAATTCCGCTCTCTTCTCAATTTGAATTGTAAAACTGTTCTTAACTTAGAGTGTATCAGCCCGGCGGCCCTACCTCTAATCAAAAAGAAACTACAGCAACTTGACTTCTCTAACACAGCCTCCTATGCAAGAGGACCGTGTTCAGGCCTAGCCCTAGCTATTCCACCCCCTGAAGGGATCCCTCTATACTGCTTCACAATTTCCTCGGAGGCTAAGCGTAGGGCCTTTACCTGTGCCCGTCTCAACTGTTTTCCTACAGCAGTTCTGTCGGGTCATTATTCCAGAGTTCCCAATCGCAAATAGAACATGCACCTGTAATGACACGACCCTGGAGACAATGGAACATGTAATGCTCTTCTGTCCCAACTGGACAGTTGAAAGATCTCGGTTTTTAACTCCCCTCGTGAATAAGCTTCATCTCCCAATCCAGCCTTGGATAGTGTCCCTCCTTTTGCAGGATTCTGATTGTTGGATTACCGAGATGACAGCTAACTTCCTGCTTAGTGTGATGAAGAGGAAAGCGGCACTAACTTCTTCCTTAACATCACAGCTGCAGTCGATACACCGCACAACCGAACGAAGTTCCAAGTAGCCTTATTGCACAAGGACAATCGAGTTAGGACATATCTGAGGAGCTGAAGGACCCTTTAACGGTCCTCCTCCAGCCTCAGCAGTTTTTTTTTCCTTTCTTTAAGTAATCGCCCAGGATGATATCTACCTTTACCTCCCCACCCCCATTTTATGTTGTTATTTCAATGTATATCATGCTATGGCCATACGGCTAATGCAATAAAATGAAATGAAGAATGAATAATTAATGTCTTATATGGAACCCTTGCTTTGTACTTATGTTAAACAATCAGCAACAAGCACACACGTGGCAAACGCTGTATAATATCCAATAAAAGGGAGTCTCCAAGGCTTGCTCGAGAGACGCCTCCCGTATGACACCTACCTACTCGTCTGTCGTTCATTTCAACCCAACATCTGGTGACCCTCGACGTGCCAGATCCCTTTACGCAGCCTCATACTTCACTCGACTGGAAAAGTCTCAGCACGCTACACCGTGAGTATGGGGGGGGGAGCTTACAAAGTCCCAAAAAGAGCATGCTAAAGAACTGTTTCATTTAGTCAGACAGAGAGTAGCAGGTGTGCATATTTCCTTGAAAGAAATTGAACGATTGTTATGTCATATTGCTTGCGAGTGCCCCTGGTACCCAGAAATAGGGTCCTTGGGGATGGAGACTTGGCATTCATTGTCTGCTCACTTGGCAGAAGTGTGCGGATGCCGTCGCTAGATTAGGTCCCCAGGCGTCTCCGTCGGCACCCGCACCAGACAATTCCCCACCAACTGCCCTGCCACCTGCCCTTTTAGCCACAACAGACAATCTACCTCCTTACCCAAAGCTTTTGCCTCCATCGCAACTTTCTGTGTGGTGTAGTGGTTAAGAAAGCAAGACCCCGAGGTGGTTATCACCAGTGGAAGCCAAGATCTCTAAAAAAAGGCCCAATATGGAGGCCTACTGGCCAAAATATTGGGAATTGATTGAAAGAGTTGGAGATAATTGGAAGCTCCAAAGCCAGGACAAACTAAAAAATAAGGTGCGAGATTGGTTACATTATGCTCAAATGCAAGAGGTATTTAAAATGGATAAAAAAGTGGGTTTCCAGTTGGAGAAATCGAAACTGGAGACAGAGTTACTAGAACCAAAGACTAAGGTACTTTCGAGGATGTATGACTTGCTGCTTAAATGGAACACACAGGATGAGACAGTTAAATCTGCTATGATAAAATGGGCACAGGATGTAGGACACAACATTATGTCTGAGGACTGGGAAAGGTTAAGGAACACCGGTATGAAATTCACGGCATGTAGTGCCTTGAAAGAGAACATTATGAAAATGGTATACCGGTGGTACATGACCCCAGTCAAGTTGGCTAAAATATATCATCTTTCTGATAATAAGTGTTGGAAATGCAAGGAGGCAGAAGGGACATTCTTTCACCTCTGGTGGACCTGCCCGAAAGTAAAGGCCTTTTGGGAAATGATACATAATGAGCTGAAAAAGGTATTTAGATATACCTTTTCTAAGAAACCAGAGGCCTTTCTTCTGGGCATGGTGGACCGGAAGGTGCCAAAGAAGGATAGAACCTTGTTTATGTATGCAACTACAGCAGCTAGGATTCTTATCGCAAAGTTCTGGAAGACACCAGATTTACCCACACTGGAGGACTGGCAGACGCAGCTGATGGACTACATGGAGTTGGCAGAAATGACTGGCAGAATTCGAGATCTGAGCGAAGAAACAATGGAGGAGGACTGGAAAAAATTTAAGGACTATTTGCAAAAATATTATAAGTTATATGAATGTTAAGATTGTGTACGATTAAGAAACGTTATGCTTCTGCAATTTAGTTAAGTAAATGATAAAGTAAGTATTGATGGAAAAAAAACGAGACAAATTAGAAACAAAATATTATGTTTATTAAGAGTGTTAAAACTAAATTACAAATTTTCAAAATTTGGTAACATAATAAATTTAAAGGTATAATAAGATGGGAAACAAGATAACAAATTGCTGAACTGGTTAGAACAATGAATGCAATGCCGAGAGGATGCGAGGAGGTCCAAAAGCGAATTGTCGAAGGACATTATGAAAATTTCTTAACTTTTTCTTCTTTTTCTTTTCTTTTCTTTATATATAAAAAATGTTTCTTGCATGTTGTTATGTAAACAAATCTGTTAACCTATGGAAAGAAACGCAATAAAAAAAATTTATAAAAAAAAAAAAAGAGCGGTGGACTCGTAACCTGGGGAACCGGGTTCGTGTCTCCGCTCCTCCACATGCAGCTGCTGGGTGACCTTGGGCTAGTCACACTTCTCGGAAGTCTCTCAGCCTCACTCACCTCACAGAGTGTTTGTTGTGGGGGAGGAAGGGAAAGGAGAATGTTAGCCGCTTTGAGACTCCTTTGGGTAGTGATAAAGCGGGATATCAAATCCAAACTCTTCTTCTCTAACCCCCCCCCCTCGCCTCAGCCCACATCCCCACATCCCCCCTACCCTCCCTCCTTCACCTGCTCCTACAGGAGCCGTGCGTGCTGCACTTTTTCAAGCTAGACAGGAAGGAATTCTTTCCTTGGAGGAGGAGGCGGGGTGGGCCGGGGAACTGCCGTCTGCTTTCCCTATTTCTTATACTAACCCTGGCACTGCGCAACAACAAATTATGTATGAGACGCTTCCTTATTCTATTCTGAGAGAATTAAGGAAAGCCATTACTGATTCCGGCCTAAAATCCACTTATGTGACAGGAATGCTGGAGGGAATAGCAACTGGTTATACAATCCTACCTCAAGATTGGAAAGATCTGATGCGCATGCTGTTATCCCTGGCTTGGTATGTAGTTTTTGAAAGTGAATTTAAGCATTGCGCAGTAGCCCTGGCTGATCTACAGCATTCAGCCAAGCAACTCTTTGGTGCTGGTCCGTATGGTAATATACCAGCCCAAGCGCAATTAACACCTTTACATTTTAGTCGCACCGCGACCTGTGTGCAACGTGCCTTTCGCAAAGTCCCTGTCTCAGGACAACCACTTAGCTCCTTTGTTAAGCAACAACATTCGGAGCCCTACCATCAATTTATAGATAGATTGAAAGAATCAGTCACTAGGCAGATTGATGACGCTACAGCTCAAAATGAATTGATGAAAAAAATGGCTTTCGAAAATGCAAGTACTGACTGCAAAAGGGCTTTGCAGTCGATCATACATCGCCCTAAATATGACCTGGCCGATATGATTCAAGCCCGTGCAGATGTTGGAAACCAGAGTCATGCGATGTCCTTGCTTGCTGGTGCCATCCAGGCTGGCAACAAGCCCACTGGGAACTGCTTCAACTGCAAGCGCCCAGGTCATTTTGCTAAACAATGCAGAGCCCCTGGCGGGGGTGCAAACAGGAATGGTGATGCCAATAAGGCTAAGCCTTCCAAGAAATGCCCGAAGTGCGGTAAAGGCTACCATTGGGCAAATCAGTGCAGGAGTTCGGGAAACTCCTTAGGGGCCCAGACAAATAGGGAGCCCTCCGCCGTTAGTCTCCACTATTAAAACCATCTCAAAGGATAAACGCTCTGATTTTACCATCAACTTAATTAATCAAGAAACCAAAGACACTGTTTTACCTGGTGAAATTGTGCTTATGCCCACCCAATTGGCGGGCCCACTACCTCCTAAAGTCGCAGGTTTAATTTTACCCAAATTTTCTGTGGCAAAAGAAGGAATCCAGGTTATTCCAGGAGTTCTGGATCCTGACTATGTGGGCACAATAATGGTTCAACTTTGGAGCCACATGCCCATGCAGTTAAAGAAGGGTGAGTCCTGGGCGCATTTGGTGGTGCTCCCTTCTCACCCTACTGTTTCTATTATTGATAGTAATTTGCACGAGCTCTCTCCTTTTTCTCCACAGCTGTTAGCTGTAATCCAGCAGATTGGTCATCAGAAACTTCTTCGTAAGTACAAGATAAATGGCAAGGTTCTGGAAGGCTTGATTGACACAGGCACGGACATTTCTGTAATTTCCAGTAGTTGCTGGGACCCCACGTGGCCCCTTGAGTCTGCCTCTGCAGTTTGGGGTGTAGGTGGACCTCAAACCTCTTCCCAAAGCGTACAGTGGCTGCCTGTTTCTCTGCCTGATAGCTCTGAAACCATTGCATATATCCAGCCCTGTGTGTTAAAAATCCATCTCAATCTGTGGGGCAGAGACTTACTACAACAGTTAAAAGCTACCATTCAATTAAATGAGTAAGCTTGCACTCCCCCTCCACTGGAAATCAACCACCCGGGTATGGATAGAACAATGGCCCATAATGGGGGGAAAGCTACTTGCTTTAGTGCTCATTTTCAGCGTTTTGTTTTTGCCTCTTTCTGCTTCCGCTCTTAATAGCGGTAACTCCACACCAACAAATGTGTGGGAATCTTTTGCAAAGACCCTCAATATTTCTTCCTTTTGCCTAACCCAACAGGTATCAATAGGTGAAATCCTTGGCTCCTGCCTTATCCCTGTTTGCCATGACCCTTTTGACATACAAAATGATACCTGGTTTTTCCCATCCCTACCCCAAAACGATTCTCTCCTCACCCTTGGTTATTCCGGTTACCACAACTGGGGTAACCAAGTGCGCCGACGCCCACCTTTGGCCATTGATTTGTTGACCCCATACGTGGCTTCTTTTAATGTCACCTGTGCCCGTATGGTCAATTGCACAAAATCCAACTGTGTGGAAATGGGCAAGGATAATTTCCAGTGCTCTAATTATGTCAATATTTCTTATGTATATAAATACAAAGAACTACCTGCTGGCTGGTTCTGGACGTGTCCTGGCTATACATTTAATTACATTCCAGCAAACATCAGCCATGGCACACCCTGCTGCTTAAGCCGTTTGTCCATCGTATTACCCAAAAAGCATCATTTGACCCGCTCTCGATATCGCCGCTCTATTGCATTGACTAACGATTGTGACGATTCAATTTCTCTTCCCAGTAGGTCTGAATATATCTCTTTAGCTGTTTCTCTCCTAGGAGTCCCTGGATTGGCTGTACGCAATAGTAGGAACATTAACTCTTTAGCTTGTTCTGCAGCAAAAGCCCTGAATTTTACTTCTCAAGCGCTTCATCTTCTAAATAAAGAGCAGAGTGAACTCCAGCATGGTCTTCTGCAGAACCGCGCTGCTATCGATTATCTATTGACGCTTCATCATTACGGCTGTGAACAAGTGGACGACATGTGTTGTTTTAATATTACTGATAATTCCAAAGCCATCCAAAAGCAAATCTCTCATTTGCAAAATCTTACACACCACATTAAACAGGACGTTGGACTTTCTGGCCTGTGGGACTCATTCACCCAGTGGCTCACTGGCTGGTTGCCAAACCTGAATTGGCTTTGTAATCTCTTTCAATATGCCATTATTATAACATGTATATTGATTTTGCTATGTTGCTTCCTCCAATGCATTCCTGGACTCATAAGTCTTTTGTCTCGGTTTCTCTCTCCCCCTCAGCCACCCAATAAAATCATTGCTGCCTACTTTGCGAAACTGCAGCACCAGCAGTAAACATTAGGGGAGATGTGGCGAACTTATTTCGGGCATGCGCTGGCATACCACGTATCCCGAAGTATTTTTGTCTTATTCACCCAGAACACCTCGCAAATAAGAAAAGAAAGGGGGAGATGAAGGAAAGCATTGCTTTTGCACATGACCATGGCATGATGGGAAGCATTGCTTCTGCACATAACTGTGGCATGATGGGAAGTCTTGCTTCTAAGCTTTGTTCTGCTCATGCTGCTCAAACCGTGCTGATGCTAAGACATTCCCTCATCACCCTGGTACGTTCTGTTCACCTTGAGTTCACACCATATCTGTCAGGGAACTGCCATCGGAGCCAAGAGAGGAGGTAAGGCTCCCCGACCATGCAGGAGAAGGGACCAGCAGAGGAGGAGGGCGCTAAGGAGCAGGGAAACGCCAACGCTTGGCTGCCGATCAGCGGGCACAGCAGCCAGGCAAGCAACCAACCAGTAAAAGTGCCCAAGCCAGACCCCCCCAAGCAGCCATAGCCATAGAGGTGGTGCTAGAACTCCCTAATGGACACCCAATCAAGGGTAAGGCACTGCTGGACTCAGGCAGTTCCTGTAATTTTTTCAGCAAGGATTTCGCGCTGGAGCACCAGTTACACCTCCTGCCGCTAGAGTGCCCCTTACAAGTAACGACCATTGATGGCAGGGAACTCCTGGGAGGGGAAGTGACGCACCAGACTCCCCCCATGAGAATGAGGGTCTCCAGACACACAGAAACCCTTGCCTTTCATGTAGCCAGACTGGCAGGACCATCAGTCATCCTGGGAATGAGCTGGTTGGCGCTACATGATCCAGTGGTGGCATGGCACCAGTGGACAGTGACCTTTGGGTCAGCTCACTGTTTGGAACACTGTCACGGTGGGGAAGTCCCGAGGGTAGCCGTGGCTCAGGTAGCAGGAATGGCAGTGGGAGAAAAGGGGAAGGTACCACCACCATACGCTGACCTGCAGGATGTTTTCAGTGAGAAGGAAGCGGATAAACTACCCCCCCCCATAGGCCCTTCGACTGTCAAATCAACCTACTACCAGGAGCTCAGCTGCCAGTGGGTAAATTGTACGCCATGTCGGACAAGGAGATGCAGGAGTTGCGGGAGTTTATTGACAAGAACCTGAAAAGAGGCTTCATAAGGGAATCAAGGGCGGTGGGAGGCAGTCCAGTGTTCTTTGCAGACAAAAAGGACACTAAACAGCCCAGATTGGTCGTAGAATTCAGGTCCTTGAACCTTGTATCGGAACCCGTGACCTTCCCAATGCCCAGGATTGACGATATTTTAACCCGGGTGGGGAAGGGAAAGATCTTTACCAAGCTGGACCTTCAGGGGGCGTACAATTTGATTAGGAAAAGGGAAGGGGATGAATGGAAAACCACCATGTTCACCCCTCTGGGAGCCTTTGAGTACCTCGTTATGCCCTTCGGATTACAATCAGGCTCTGCCTGTTTTCAATCTATCATGCACCTTGTGTTGGGATCCTTGCTATACAAGAATTGCGTGGCCTTTCTAGATGACGTGTTAATCTATTCGGACAATGAGGAGCAACACGTTCAGGACGTTCGGGAAGTGCTAAAGAGGCTACAGGAACACCAGTTGTGGGTCAAATTGGAGAAGTGCCAATTCCACGCACGAGAGGTCGAGTTCCTGGGATACAGGTTGTCGGACAAGGGCCTAGCTATGGACCCAAGCAAGGTGCAGGCGGTGCTGGAATGGAAGGCCCCCAAGACCCGGAAGGACGTGCAGAGGTTCCTGGGGTTTGCGAACTTCTATCGGAAGTTCATCAAGAACTTCGCCCACTTAACCGCACCCATCACCGATTGTCTCAGTAGCCAAAGGAAGTTCGTCTGGACAGAAGAGGCACAGCAATCTTTCGAAAGGCTAAAAAAGGCGTTTGCTTCGGAAGAGCAGCACAAGATCCAGGGGCGCAGCACAAGATCCAGGTGTGCACGGATCATAAGAACCTAGAGTACTGGAGGACTGCACGAGTACTCAACCAACGACAGGTGCGGTGGGCTCAAGAATTCTCCACGTTTTTCTTCGAGATTCGATACGTGCCGGGAGAGGAAAACGTCAGAGCAGACGCCCTCTCCCGGAAGCCGGAGTATCTGGAAGGAGAAGGACCTCCAGAAGCACGACATGTGATTCCCGAGAACCGATGGGTGGGGGGGAGTGTTAGTTGAGACACGAGAACTAGTAGGACTGACGAGGGACGACGAGTTCGCCCAAACGAAAATCCGGGAACTCAGAGGCACGGGGGGAAACCATGGGGCTTTGAGGAGAAAGATGGGGTACTATATTACAGGGGAGCACTATATGTACCAGGGGATGACTTGAGGAGAAGGGTACTCAAACAACTCCATGATAACCCGACGGCGGGGCATTTCGGTCAACACAAGACCATGTTGCTGGTCACCAGGCAGTTCTGGTGGCCAAGGGTGAGGGAAGATGTACGGGAGTACATATGAGGGTGTGACTGCTGCCAGCGAGCAAAGGGGGAGAGGGCGGCGCCCGCGGGACTACTGGAACCTTTACCCACACTGGGAAAACCATGGGAGGTGGTGTCCATAGATTTTATGACAGATGTGCCCAAATCGAGAGGGAAAACAGCTGTCATGGTGGTTGTTGACCTGTTAACAAAAATGTGCCATTTTATCGCTTGCTCGCATGCGGTGACGGCAGAGGAAACTGCCAGGCTGTTTGTGGATCACATCTTCAGACTGCATGGCGCCCCCTTGAGGGTTTTGTCCGACCGAGGGAAGCAATTTACTTCCCGGTTCTGGAGGAAGCTCATGAGCTTGCTGGAAGTCGAGGTGAGCTTCTCGACGGCCAGACACCCAGAGACCAACGGACAAGCGGAAAGAGCGAACAGTATACTCCAACAATATCTACGCTGCTATGTCAGCGAGAGGCAGAACGACTGGGTGGATAAACTGGGGCTGGCAGAATTTGCGTACAATAACGCGGAACACGTGTCCATGGGGATGAGCCCGTTCATGGCCAATTACGGGTGTCATCCCAGGGCTTTCCCAGGGGGTGGGGAGGAGAGGTGGAGTGTGCCAGCAGCGGAGCAGTTTGTGGAAGAAATGGAAGCCTTACACCAACAACTTAAAATGAACTTGGAAAGGGCCAAGGAAGTGTATAAGAGGCATGCAGACAAGCACCGCAGGGAAGGAGAAACCATACGGGTGGGGGACCAGGTGTGGTTGTAAACCCAGGGGTTACCTTTCAAGCGAGGGTGCAAGAAATTGCGGCCCAGGCGGCTGGGACCTTTCGAGGTAACCCAGCAGGTCAATCCAGTGGCCTTTCGGCTCAAGTTGCCGACCAGTATGAAACTACACCCGGTGTTCCATAGGTCCCTACACTCTCTGTACAGGGAGGGGCTGGAATTTCCGGGGCGAGAGAGAGAGGTCCCCACTCACCCACGCATAGAGGAGAGGGAACTCAGCAGTCAAGCCACGGAAATACTTGATTCAAGATTGAGAGGAGGGCTAGTGGAGTATTTGGTGGCTTGGGAGGGGGAACCTGAGTCGCAAAACACGTGGGTTCCAGCAGAGACCATCAGGGATTAGGATCTCAGGGGGGAGGCCAGACACTAGTACGAAAAGGGTTTTAGAACTAATTCAAGAATTTGGTCAAGTTGCAGGATTCAAGTTGAATAAACAAAAAACTAAAGTTTTGGAGAAAAATTTAACAGCTATGGAAAGGGAGAGGTTCCAGAATGAAACAGGGTTGACAGTGGTCAAGAAGGTGAAATACTTGGGGATTAATATGACATCTAAGAATGTGAATTTGTTTAAAGATAATTATGAGAAATGCTGGACAGAAGTTAAAAAGGATCTAGAAATATGGTCAAATTTGAAGCTTTCCTTGTTAGGCCGAATTACAGTTATTAAGATGAATGTATTGCCTAGAATGTTATTTTTATTTCAAGCATTGCAAATTCTTGACAAGATGGACTGTTTCAAGAGGTGGCAGAAAGACATTTCGAAATTTGTCTGGCAGGGCAAAAAACCCAGAATAAAGTTTAAAATTTTAACGGATGCAAAGGAAAGAGGGGGATTTGCCCTGCCGGACTTAAAACTGTACTATGAATCAGCAGCTTTTTGCTGGATGAAAGAGTGGCTGCTCCTCGAGAATACAGATACTTTGGACTTGGAAGGTTTTAATAATGTATTTGGATGGCATGCATATCTATGGTATGATAAGGTTAAAGCGCATAAAGCTTTTAAAAATCACATTGTTAGGAAAGCATTATATAATGTCTGGATCAGATACAAAGATTTGTTGGAAAATAAAACCCCAAGCTGGCTATCGCCAATGGAAGCTAAAGCCGTGAAAAAACTTAACATGGAGGCCAAATGGCCAAAATATTGGGAAATTTTGGAACAAGAGGGAGATAAACGGAAATTACAGAGTTATGAGAGATTGAAGTCTAAAGTACGAGACTGGCTCCATTACTATCAAATAATGGAGGTGTATAAACAGGACAGGAAAATTGGCTTCCAGGTGGAGAAATCAAAACTAGAAACAGAACTGTTAGAACCCAATGCTAAGAATCTGTCAAGAATGTATAATTTGTTGCTGAAATGGAATACACAAGATGAAACAGTTAAATCTGCTATGATTAAGTGGGCACAGGACATTGGTCATAACATTATGTTTGCTGACTGGGAACAGTTGTGGACCACCGGTATTAAATTCACGGCATGTAATGCCTTAAAGGAAAATATTATGAAAATGATCTATATGTGGTACATGACCCCAGTCAAGCTAGCAAAAATTTACCATTTGCCTGATAATAAGAGTTGGAAATGTAAAGAAACTGAAGGTACTTTTTATCACCTTTGGTGGACGTGCCCGAAGATTAAGGCTTTCTGGGAAATGATATATAATGAAATGAAAAAGGTACTTAAATGTACTTTCCCTAAGAAACCAGAGGCCTTTCTCTTGGGCATTGTCGGCCACTTGGTGCCAAAGAAAGACAGAACTTTTTTTATGTATGCTACAACAGCAGCAAGAATACTCATCGCAAAGTATTGGAAGACACAAGATCTACCCACTCTGGAAGAATGGCAGATGAAGGTGATAGACTACATGGGACTGGCTGAAATGACCGGCAGAATCCGTGACCAGGGGAAAGAGGCGGCGGATGAAGACTGGAAGAAATTTAAAATTTATCTTAAGAAACATTGCAAAATTAATGAATGCTAAAATGTTGAGGTTTTAGAAAAAAGGGGATTACAGCTGTAAAAGATTAAGTATAAGAAAAGAATAAGGGAAAATTCGATAAAACCAAGGGGCAGGATTTGCTGAAACAAATTTGGAAATTGGGATGCAGAAAGGGGAGGTATGGGGAAGTCGGTGAAGTAAGGTTTAAGAAAAAAAGGACTCGACTTTCGGTGGCGGCGCGAAACGGTAATGGCGGTCCTCTTCGCTCTGTGAAGGGGAGCTCCGCAGAAACGGGTCGTCCGCTACGGCACAGCGGAGACCCATAAAGATAAACCACAGGCAGAGTGAGCCTGTGACCGTGGGACTCGGCGGGCACCAGAAGCGCCCCCCGAAACGAAGAAGGAACCCCGTAAGGGGCTCCGGAACGTGGAAGGGTGGCGCGGTGCTGTGAGTTGATCGCTCTTTCTGCGGAAGTGAAGTCGCGCGGCTGCTACCGATGAGCGCTGACCTTTTTTCCTGGAACAATTGATTTAAAACTACAAACCCGTAAGTAAGGGGAAATTAAGAAATCTTGGGACTAAAGAGACTGAATTTGGCTGAAAGCAGGAGATGCAACCAGGAAGTCCGTCTCCCGACCGTGCTTAAAGAACTAAAGTAAAGATTTTGACAAGCTGGAATCGCTTTTTTAAAAAAAAAGGTTTTAAAAGTGTGGCTTATTGTGCAACAACTGAATTTGCTTTCAAGAGACTTTTAAGAGATTAAGAGACAATTTCGTTTTACTTTTCTTGGTTACCCTTCCTTTTCTTTCTGGATTGTTTAAAAGAAGCCCAATTCACGGGCTGTCAGGCTAAAGGCAAAAAGAACTGTCAAACTGCTGAATCTGGCTAACTGTCGAAAGTGTTACATTGGAGCGTTACAATTTGGATACAAATGGGGAAGTTATTTCTCGCACCTCTTTGAGACTTTGTTTTAACTTTGGGAAGTTCTGCATCGCAAAAGGGAGCTGAAGGATCCTTTCAACGTGTTTTAAACTGCTGGGATTTTAATGGCGGAACAACTCTATTCTTTCCTTTGAGACATTGTTGCACTCCCCCTAGAGGACTGTGGATTTACAATTGTCTGGGATTTGCCTTCTGTTTTGATTTTCTGCTGCCTTGCTGTTTACTCTCTGGAACTGACTTTCCCATGGGACTGCACATAGCTTGACCTTGGCACATAGACAGGATTGGAATGAGTGGCACGGGGAAAGCAAGATTGGCTAAAACGAAAGGTAAACAATTAGTACAAACAACTCTGACTTCTCAGCCACGCAGATCATCTGTCCCAGCTGTTTTAGGGATACAAGAAGGAGAAGCTGAGCAGACATCATTAGAGGATATGGCTACAGGAGGATCTTCTGCACTTTTAGAACAAATTTTGGGACAATTGGAAAGTTTAAATAAAAAGGCAGACGAGCATTCGACAAAAATTGACCAAGCCACAGCCAGCATTAATAAATTGACTGAACAAGTTGCTCAACATACACAAGCAATCGGGAATCTACAGGAAGCAACTCTAGAAAATCGCAAACTGGCTGAGGAAGCTAATCAAAAAGCTGTGGAAGCCAATCAGAAAGTTGAAGCAATACAGGTGGAAGTAAAACCTTTGCACAAACAAATTAACGAACAGCAGGCCTACCTGTCTATGATTGAATTAAGAAATAGGGAAAATAATCTCAGATTGAGAGCCATCCCAGAACTTGAACAGGGGGATTTGATTGGTTATTTGTCATCAGAATTTTCAAAGTTCTGGGCCATTGAAGAAGATAAGGACTTCAAAATCGTAAGTGCTTTTAGACTGGGAAGAGTGGTGAGGAAGGACAGATCCAGAGACTGTTTGATCATTTTGAGATCCAAGCAAGAGAGAGACAAAATATTAGGCCTTCATTTCGAAAAATCACTTGATATTCAAGGCAACAAGGCAGAAATCTACAAAGATATCCCGAAACAACTTTTGGACCTTAGATCTACATACACAGATTTAACAAGATTGTTGAGAAGCAACTCAATTCCCTTTAGGTGGGAATTTCCTCAAGGATTATCCTTTAACTTCAAAGGAAAGAAATTCAAAATTAAATCAGCAGAAGACCAACAAAAATTTATAGACGACCACGGAGAGGACCTTCAGAAAGGAGCAGTAGGACCTGGGTCTTGGCCACTACCTCCGCCAGTACCAGCACCTGTACCCGCACCCTTGGGACCAGAGGATCAAAAGGAAAAGACACCACCACCAAAGGAATAGCGGATTGATCCAGGATGTCTCTGCAGCTTCTTAGTTGGAATATTAATGGCGGGAATTCCCCGGAAAAAAAAGGACAAGAATATTTCATATATTGAAGAAAGAACAATTGGACATTATTTGTTTGCAGGAAACCCATGTGACTAGGCTCCACAGAAAAGTGCTAATTAACAAAAGACTAGGCCAAGAATTTATATCATCGGACAGAGTCAAAAAAAGAGGAGTGGTGATTTATGCAAAGGAGAGCCTATCACCAAAGTTTTTATTTAAAGATGAACAAGGAAGAATTTTGGCAATTGAGATTCAGACTCAAGGAGAAAAGTTTTTGATACTAGGAATATATGCACCGAATGAGGGGAAATCAGAATTTTACAAGAAACTGCATGAGACTATGCTGGATTATCTGGACTATAGCAACATCATTATGATGGGAGATATGAATGGGGTGGTCTCTATAAATATGGATAAGTCACAAAATCAAAATTTGACAAAAGACGGCAACTACCTAAAACTTTCTTTGAGCTAACTGACAACATGGACCTGATTGACATCTGGAGGACAAAGAACCCCCTAGGAAAAGAAGGAACATTCTTTTCTGAAGCCCATCTGACATGGACAAGAATCGACCAAATATGGATAACTAGAGGACTGGCACCTAAGACTAGAAAAGTGGAAATCTGCCCAAAAACCTGCTCCGACCATAACGCCATGAAAATGGAAATTAGACTAACCCCAATCGGTTCCTTCAGATGGAAAATGAATGACACCTTGTTAAGAGATCAGGAGCTTGTGAAGAAGGCCCAGAAGACATTACAAGACTATTTTGAAATAAATCTGAATACCACAGTGGAAAAAAGAGTAATCTGGGATGCAAGTAAAGCTGTTATGAGAGGGTTTTTGATACAACAGAACACGATAAAGAAAAGACTCTGGAATGAAAAAAAGGACAAGATTTTAGAGAAGATAAGAGATGGTGAGAAAAAATTAAGATCAAAACCCAAATCTCAGGAGATTCTGAGAGAAATCAAATTCCATCAAGCACAATATGCCAAATTGATAAATCAAGAAGTAGAGTGGAAAATTAAATTAATGAAACAAAGATCATTTGAATCAGCAAATAAGTGTGGGAAACTGCTAGCATGGCAGTTGAAAAAGAGACAAAAATTGAACACGGTTACAAACCTAGAGATTGAAGGGAGAAATATTCAGAAACCTGAGGAAATTAGAAAGTGCTTCCAGAGATACTTCAAACAACTTTACACGCAAGGGCCGCAGAAAGAGACTGAGATAGACCAATTTTTAAAAATAAATGGACTACCAAAATTATCCCAGGAAAAGAGAACAGCTCTGAACTATAAAATAACACAACAAGAAATTGAAGGTGCCATTCAGAATATGCAACTAGGCAAATCTCCAGGACCAGATGGACTCACCTCCAAGTATTATAAGACATTGAAAGATCTCTTGATTCAACCACTAATGGAGGTGTGTAATCAGATCATGGAGGGGAAGAAGGCACCGGAATCGTGGAAAGAAGCTTTCATCACATTGATACCTAAATTGGAAACTGAAAAGACTCAACTTAAGAACTACCGTCCCATCTCACTCCTAAATGTGGATCACAAAATTTTTGCAGACATTCTGGCAAGTAGACTTAAAAAAGTGTTAAATGAAGTAATTCATAAAGATCAGGCAGGCTTTCTCCCAGGCAGACATTTGTCTGATAATACTAGAAATATTATTGACATTTTGGAACTTCTGCAAAGTAATATCAATACAAAAGAAGTGTTAATTTTTATTGATGCGGAGAAGGCATTTGACAACATCTCTTGGAAGTTTATGAAGAAAAACCATGAAGGGATGGGAGTGGGACGGGGGTTTGAAAATGGAATAGAGGCAGCAACTCCCAATTGTTACTTTCCAACCTCTGTCATCTTAGTCCTCTTTGTATTCTGGCCTTATATCACTGTACCCCTTTGTTTCTGTAAACCATAACATTTTAACATTCATTAAGTTTATAGTAGTCCTTAAGATAACTTTTAAATTTCCTCCATTCTTCTTCCACCGTCTCTTTTCGTTGGTCACGGATTCTGCCTGTCATCTCGGCCAATGTCATATAGTCCATCACTTTCATCTGCCATTCTTCCAGAGTGGGTAGATCTTATGTCTTCCAATACTTTGCGATGAGTATTCTTGCTGCTGTTGTAGCGTACATAAAAAAAGTTCTATCCTTCTTTGACACCAGTTGGCCAACAATGCCCAAGAGAAAGGCCTCTGGTTTTTTAGGGAAAGTACATTTAAGTACCTTTTTCATTTCATTATAAATCATTTCCCAGAAGGCCTTAATCTTCGGGCATGTCCACCAAAGGTGGTAGAAGGTACCTTCAGTCTCTTTACATTTCCAACATTTGTTATCGGGCAAATGATAAATTTTTGCCAGCTTGACTGGAGTCATGTACCACCTATAAACCATTTTCATAATGTTTTCCTTTAAGGCATTACATGCCGTAAATTTAATACCGGTGTTCCATAACCATTCCCAGTCAGCTGACATAATGTTATGTCCAACATCCTGTGCCCACTTAATCATAGCCGATTTAACTGTTTCATCCTGTGTACTCCATTTCAGCAACAAATTATACATTCTAGATAAGTTCTTAGTATTGGGTTCTAACAGTTCGGTTTCTAGTTTTGATTTTTCCACCTGGAAACCAATTTTCCTGTCCTGTTTGTAAAATTCCATTATTTGACGATATTGAAACCAATTTTGTACTTTATGTTTCAGTTTCTCATGACTTTGTAGTTTGAATTTATCTCCATCCTGTTCTAAAATTTCCCAATACTTCGGCCATCCGACCTCCATATTGAGTTTCTTCACTGCTTTAGCCTCCACTGGTGACACCCATCTAGGGGTTTTGTTTTCCAATAGATCCTTATATCTTATCCAAACATTAAACAATGCTTTTCTGACAATGTGATTTTTAAAGGCACTATTAACTTTGTCATACCATAGATATGCATGCCAGCCAAAAGCATTGTTAAAACCTTCCAGATCCAAAATGTCGGTGTTCTCGAGGAGCATCCATTCTTTCAGCCAGCAGAAAGCTGCTGCCTCATAGTACAATTTTAAGTCCGGCAGGGCAAAACCCCCTCTTTCTTTAGCATCTGTTAATATTTTAAATTTAATTCTGGGCTTTTTGCCCTGCCAGACAAATTTCGAAATGTCTTTCTGCCACCTCTTGAAACATTCCATCTTGTCAAGTATCTGCAAGGTCTGAAACAAGAATAACATTCTAGGTAATACATTCATTTTAATCACAGCGATTCGGCCTAACATTGACAATTTCAAATTTGACCATATTTCTAGATCTTTTTTAATTTCTGACCTACATTTTTCATAATTGTCCTTGTACAGATTCACATTTTTAGATGTTAAGTAAACCCCTAGATATTTCACCTTCTTGACCACTGTCAACCCTGTCTCCTCTTGGAATTTCTCCTTTTCCATATCTGTTAAGTTTTTCCCTAAAACTTTAGTTTTTTGTTTATTCAACTTAAATCCAGCTACCTGGCCAAACTGTTGTATTATTTCTAAGACCTTTTTCGTACTAGCGTTTGGCTCTTGCAAAGTCAATACTAGGTCATCTGCAAACGCTCTTAATTTGTAATGTTTAGCTCCGACCTGCACTCCTTTAACCTGCTGGTCATTTCTTATCATGTTCAGCAACACCTCCAGAACTGAAATAAAAAGTAATGGGGAAATTGGGCACCCCTGTCGTGTTCCTTTTTCTATCTTAAGTTCCTCAGTCACTACATTGTTTACAATCAATTTAGCTTTTTGTTCGGAATATATTGCAGCCATACCATTCTCAAAACCTTGGCCTACCCCCATCCCATGAAGATTCTTTATCATAAAACTCCAAGAAATATTGTCAAAGGCTTTCTCCGCGTCGACAAAGATCAGTACTGCTTTAGTATTTATATTCACCTCTAACTTTTCCAAAATATCTATTACATTCCTTACATTATCTGCTAGGTGTCTTTTAGGGAGAAAGCCTGCTTGGTCCTTATGAATCTTCTCCATCAACACTCTTTTAAATCTTTTTGCCAAAATGTCTGCAAAAATTTTGTAATCCACATTAAGTAGTGATATTGGGCGGTAGTTCTTAAGTTGGGTCTTTTCAGTCTCTGACTTTGGTATGAGTGAAATATATGCTTCTTTCCACGATTCAGGTGCCCTTTTTCCCTCAAGGATCTCATTACAAACTTCTTTTAGTGGTTGAGTCAGCCATTCCTTCAGCGATTTGTAGTATCTAGAAGTCAGTCCATCTGGTCCTGGAGATTTGCCCAATTGCATATTCTGAATGGCAGCCTCTATCTCTTGTTCTGAAATTCTCTGGTTCAGATCCATCTTACTTTGATGAGAGATTTTTTGTAATCCATATTTTCCAAGGAATTTATCTATATCTTCTTCATTTTGTGGGCCTTGAATGTAAAGTTTTTTAAAATAGCTCAAAAAGCAATTTCTAATTTCATTAGGTTTAGATATATTTTTTCCATCCACCTCTAGGCTTGTAACTGTATTTAGTTTCTGCCTTTTCTTCAATTGCCATGCCAAAAGTTTGCCACATTTATTTGCTGATTCAAAGGTCTTTTGCTTCATTTGCTTTATCTTCCATTCAATCTCTTGGTTCATCAATTCCATATATTGTGTTTGATATAACTTGATCTCTCTTAAAATCTCCTGGGACTTTGGTTTTGTTCTTAATTTCCTCTCTCCTTCCTTTATCTTTTCCAAAATCTTTTCTTTTTTCTCATTTTGTTTTTTCCTCTTTATTGAGTTTTGTTGAATCAAGAATCCTCTCATCACCGCTTTACTTGCGTCCCAGATCACTCTTTTCTCGACGTCGGCCCTTAAATTTATTTCAAAATAGTCTTTTAGAGTCTTTTGGGCCTTCGTAAGGATCTCCTTATCTCGAAAGAGGGTGTCATTCATTCTCCATCTAAATTGACCAGTTGTTGTAAGTTTCATCTCCATCCTCACGGCATTATGGTCGGAGCAAGTTTTTGGGCAGATTTCCACTTTCTTAATCTTTGGAGCCATGCCACTAGTAATCCAAATTTGGTCGATTCTGGTCCAGGTCATCATTGCTTGAGAGAAAAAGGTTCCCTCTCTCTCCAGAGGGTTCCTTGTTCTCCATATATCTATCAAGTCCATGTTTTCCGTCATTTCAAAGAAAGTCTTAGGAAGTCTCCCTTCCTTGCTAACTGTTAGTCTTTGTGCCTTGTCCATGTTAGTGGAGACCACGCCATTCATGTCTCCCATAATAATCATATTGTAATCCATATAGTCCGTCAGGGTTTCATGAAGTCTCTTGAAGAAGTCAGATTTACCTTCATTTGGTGCGTAGATTCCAACAACTAAAAATTTTTCTCCTTGTACTTGTATCTCCACTGCCAAATATCTCCCTTGTTCATCTTTGAATATCATTTTAGGGGCCCATTTCTCTTTCACATATATTACCACTCCTCTTTTCTTGACTTTATCTGATGAAATAAATTCTTGTCCTAGCCTATGGACATTGGGATGTAGAAAGGGGGGGTATGGGGAAGTCCAAGAAAAGAGGTTTATGAAAATATGTTTGAAATTATACGTGTATGTTTGTCTTTTTAAGTGTTTGTTTGTTCTTTAAAAACTTTGTAAAACCAATAAAAATTTTATAAAAAAAAAAAAATGAAAATGGAATAGAGGCAATTTATTCAGAACAAAAAGCTAAATTGATAGTTAGCAATGTGGTGACAGAAGAGTTCAAAATTGAAAAAGGAACACGACAAGGGTGCCCCATATCCCCTTTGTTATTTATATCAGTCCTGGAGGTGCTTTTGAATATGATTAGGGAGGACCGGTTGGTGCAAGGAATACAGGTCGGAGTGAAACAGTACAAACTTAAAGCTTTTGCAGATGACTTGGTTTTAACATTACAGGAGCCAGAATCTAGTATGAAAAGAGTTTTAGAATTGATTCATGAGTTTGGTCGGGTGGCGGGATTTAAACTGAACAAGCAAAAAACTAAGGTTTTGGAGAAAAATTTGACACCTTTGGAGTCAGAAAGGTTTCAGAAAGAGACTGAATTAAATGTGGTTAAAAAGGTGAAATACCTAGGGGTTAACTTGACTGCTAAAAACTTGAACTTATTTAAAGATAACTATGAAAAATGTTGGTCAGAAATCAAGAAGGATCTAGAAACTTGGTCAAGATTGAAACTTTCCTTGTTGGGTCGAATTGCAGCTATAAAGATGAATGTATTGCCAAAGATGTTGTTTTTATTTCAAACCCTACAGATTGTGGACAGAGTGGAATGTTTTGGAAAGTGGCAGAGAGATATTTCTAAGTTTGTCTGGCAGGGCAAAAAACCCAGAATAAAATTTAAAATTCTAACTGATGCAAAGGAAAGAGGGGGATTTGCCCTGCCGGACTTAAGGTTATATTACGAAGCTGCAGCTTTCTGCTGGATGAAAGATTGGTTACTCTTAGAAAACACTGATGTGATCTGGAAGGGTTTAATAATGCTTTTGGTTGGCATGCATATCTGTGGTACGACAAGGTAAAAGTTCATAAAGTTGCACTATTTTAGTGTTGTTAGCCGCCCTGAGCCCGGCTTCGGCTGGGGAGGGCGGGATATAAATAAAATTTATTATTATTATTATTATTATTATTATTATTATTATTATTATTATTATTATTATTATTATTATTATTATAAAGGGTTTAAAAACCATATTGTCAGGAAAGCAATATTTATTGTCTGGACAAAGTATAAAGACTTATTAGAAAATAAGACCCCAAGGTGGTTATCACCAATTGAGGCTAAGGCCCGGAAAAGACTCAATATGGAGGCCGGCTGGCCGAAATATTGGGAAATAATAGAAAAAATTGGAGACAATTGGAGGTTGCAGAGCTTGGAGAAATTAAAGAATAAGGTGCGAGATTGGTTACATTACGCTCAAATTAAAGAGGTTTTTAATCTAGACAGAAAGAAAGGATTCCAGGTGGAAAAATCGAAATTAGAAACAGAATTGTTAGAACCAAAGACCAAGGTACTTTCTAGAATGTATAACTTGCTGCTTGAATGGAATACTCAGGATGAGACAGTTAAATCAGCTATGATAAAATGGGCTCAGGACATTGGATATAACATCATGTTTGAGGACTGGGAAAGGTTATGGACCACCGGAATGAAATTCACGGCATGTAATGCCCTGAAGGAAAATATTATGAAAATGATATATAGGTGGTACATGACCCCAGTCAAGCTTGCAAAAATATATCACCTGTCTGATAATAAATGTTGGAAATGTAAGGAGGCTGAAGGGTCATTCTTTCACCTCTGGTGGACTTGTCCAAGAGTGAAGGTCTTCTGGGAAATGATCTACAATGAGTTAAAAAAGGTATTTAAATATACCTTTACTAAGAAACCAGAAGCCGTCCTCTTGGGCATTGTCGGCCAGAAAGTGTTAAAGAAGGACAGAACCTTTTTTATGTATGCGACTACAGCAGCAAGAATACTTATTGCAAAATATTGGAAGACACAAGATTTTCCCACACTGGAAGAGTGGCAGACGCAATTGATGGATTACATGGAACTGGCTGAAATGACTGGCAGAATCCGAGATTTGGGAGAAGAAACAACGGAAGAGGATTGGAAAAAGTTCAAGGACTATTTACAAAAACAGTATAAATTGTATGAATGCTAAGAAACTGCACGGTTTAGAAAAATATGGTTCCAGTAACTTGATTGTGAGATATTGAAAATTAAGTGAGATGCAAGAAAGAATTGAAACTTAAAGTAATATTATGTTTATTTTAAGTTATAAGTAATTGACAAAATTTGCATTAAGCTTAGAAAGATAACATCTGAGAAGTACAAAATAAGAAATCAAAGATGGTAACAATTTGCTGATACTTTTATTATAGAGAATGCAGGGTAAGGGAGATGTGAGGAAGTCCAGTTAGTTATATAAAAAAGGTTATGAATAGTTGTGTTTTTTCTTTTTTCTTTACTTTTCTTTTTCTATATTGTTTGTGGGTGTAATTGTATCTATTTTCTTTTTTGGTTTGTTATTTTTTGGGGGAAGGGAATTTGTGTGTTTATTGTGTGCTTTTTATTTTATGTTTGAAAATTGAATAAAATATTTATTAAAAAAGAAAAGAAAAAAGGACTCGAAAATAAACATGTTTGTTTATGTGTTTGTTTGTTTGTATTGTGTAATGTTTGTGTTTATAAAAATTGTGAAAAACCAATAAAAATTTTATTTTTAAAAAAAGAGGATCTGAGGGGGGAGTTTCACAGCAGGTTCCCAAGGAAGCCCAAACCGGTAGCGAGGTTCTGGGAGGAGCAATTTGGCACTACAGATGAGGAAGAAGAGTTTGTGGGGTTTCCGGCGTCCGACGAGGAGGAAGGAGAGGAATCTGAGGGTGAGGAATCGGACTGGGAGGGTGATCCGGTACAAAGAGATAGCAGCAGGTGGAGAGCTATGTTTGAATCTTCAGAGGATGGGGGTAGCTCCTTCAGGGGATTTCCCGCATCGCCGTCAGAGGGAAGGGAGGAATTTAGGCCAAAGGAAAGGGACGGAGGTGAGGGGGGTTCTGGGGGGAGGTGGATGTCAGGGAACTGCCATCGGAGCCAAGAGTGGAGGTAAGGCTCCCCGACCATGCAGGAGAAGGGACCAGCAGAGGGAGAGAGAACACTCCCTTTGGGGAAGGTTATCAGCATGACACCGGGGAGGAAGGAGACCAGGGAAGGACTTCGGAGAGAGGGCTCCAAGACTCTTCCACAGAGACCAGCGGGGAGAGTCCAGGACCTCCGCTGGCTACGCCTACTCTGCGCAGAAAACTTCCGCGCAGGGAGGCTAGGCGGAGACTGGGCGTCAAGGAATTTTTATGTTGGAAGAAATTCAGGAAACGCCCACTGACGGATTCTGCCAGCAACTGACACAGCCACGGAGGAAGGGCTGTCCAGCCAGGGAAAGGTTTAGCCAGGCAACGTTGCCTAGAAATTCAGCATCCTTTACGCACGAGCAACCCCAATTCCCATTACAATATCAATCTGTACTTACCCCTCTTTGTACATTCCTTTTCGTACCACTCTGGTACGGGCAGTCCGAAACCATGCCTGTGTAAACTCTGTGTTCCTTTTCCCAACCTTTAACCTGTCTATGATTAATGTCTTATATGCAATAATTAATGTCTTATATACAACCCTTGCTTTGTACTTATGTTAACCAATCAGCAACAAGCACACACGTGGGAAACGCTGTATAATATCCAATAAAAGGGAGTCTCCGAGGCTTGCTCGAGAGACGCCTCCCGTATGACACCTACCTACTCGTCTGTCGTTCATTTCAACCCAACAGGGTGTCATGACCTTCTAGATCTAAAATATCCCAATTTTTTAATAAATACCAATCTTTCAACCAGAGAAGACATGAGGCTTCGTAATATAGCTTCAATTCCGGTAACCCGTATCCACCTCTTTCTACAGTATCTATTAATATCTTGTGCTTTACTCTTGGTCTTTTACCCTTCCACAAAAATTTATAAATTTCTTTTTGCCACTTGTTGATACTGCTGGTCTTTCCTGTAATTGGAATCGTTTGGAATAGAACGAGTAGCTTCGGTAAAACTATCATTTTAATTACCGAAATGCGGCCCAGGAATGATAAATTTAACCTTGTCCATGTCTCCAACTGTCTTTTGATATCTTTCCAACAATGGGTATAATTATCTTCATATAAGTTAATATTCTTTGGTGTTATCCATAATCCTAAATACTTGATTTTGGGGTAGATTTTAATGTGTATTATTTGTTCTAATTCTGCTTTTTCATCTGGCGACATATTTTTAACTAATAGTTTTGTCTTGTTTAAATTCATTTTGAACCCCGCAACTTTACCGTAGCCATATATTATTTCCAACGCCTTTCTTAAACTCTGTTTTGGTTGCTCTGTAGTTATAATTAAATCGTCAGCAAATGCCCTCATTTTGTAACTTCTATTTCCCAGCATAATCCCTTTTATTTCTTTTTCTTCCCTAATTTGTTTACATAAAACTTCCAATGTTAATATGAACATTAAGGGGGATAGTGGGCGACCTTGTCTGACCCCTTTACTGATTTCACACTCCTGTGATAAATTTCCATTCATTATGATTTTAGCTTTTTGTTTTGATTATATTGCTTCAATCCCTTTTATATACTGTATACCAAAATCCATATGGTGTAATAGACCTTTCATAAATTTCCAGGATACCCTGTCGAAAGCTTTTTCTGCATCTATAGCCATTAAGACTGCCTTCTTTTCTATTCGATTTAGATAAATTTTATTGTCATTGTCCGTATATACACAGTATACACAACAACGAAAATCAAACACCCACCCAAAGACCGGGTTCACATATACATTTGCACGTATCTCCGAACTCTCATCCTATTTAGACATAATCTATAAAACATAACATAACATAACAATTCTTAAGTCTAAATACGCTAATAAGTTTATAATGTTTCTAGTGTTGCTATGAATGTGCCTCCCGGGCAAAAAGCCAGCTTGGTCATTGTGAATCATCATCTGGAAGCCTTTTTTTGATCTTTCGGCTAAAATATTGGCCCTGGTGGCTTTCCTATCTTTGCTTCCTTAATTGCTCTTTGAATTTTGTACGATGTAATAGGGGCATTCAACAGTTCTTTTTGTTCTTTAGTAAGTTTTGGAAGACAGTTCTGTTCTAAATGTTCTTTAACTTCTTCTGTTGTTTCATTTCCTTCCTTATAGATTTCTCTAAAGAATTCGAGAAATCGTTTCTCTATTTCTTTAGGGTTGTTTATTATTTTGCCTTTGCACTTAACTCTATTTATAAGCCTTTCTGCCTCTCTCTTCTTTAATTGCCATGCTAATAACCAGGCTCAGGTTCTGTTTCAGGCTGTATCTCTGTTTCAGGGTCCGGCGCTGTATCAAACACTGTTGCAGACTCAGGCTGTGGCACTATGGCTGTAGCTGTGGCTCTGGTTCTGTTTCAGGCTCTGGCACTGTATCAAGCACTGTTTCAGGCTCAGACTCAGGCTTCTGCTCTTTATTAGGCTTTGTCTCAGTCTTTGGCTCTAGCACTTATTCTAGCTCTATTTCAGGCTCGGCCTGTGTCTCAGCCTTTGTCTCTGTTTCACGCTGTTTCTCTGTTTCAGGCTCTGGCGCTGTTTCAAGCCCTGTATCTGCCTCTGCCTCTGTTTCAGGCTCTGGCACTCTATCAAGCACTGTTTCTGGCTCTGGCTCTCTTTCAGGCTCTGGCTCTGAATTAGGGTTTTGTTCTGGCTCTGGCTGTGTCTCTGGATCTGGCTGTGTCTCTGCTTCAGGCTCCTATGCTGTATCAAGCACTGTATCAGGCTCTGCCTCTCCCTCTGCCCCTGGCTACGTTTAAGCGTCAAGCTCAGTTTCAGACAGTGTCTCTGTTTCAGGATCCAGCACTCTATCAAGCACTATTTCAGACTCAGGCTGTGGATCTCGGCTGTGGCTCTAGGCTCCGTCTGTGGCTCTGTCTGTGGCTCTGGCTCTCTTTCAGGGTCTGGTTCTGAATGAAGATCTGGTTCTGACTCTGATTCAGGGTCTCATGATGGCTCTTCCTCTGCCTCTGACCCAGCTATGTTTCAGGGTCTGGCTCTCTTTCAGGCTCTTGTTCAGAATTAGGGTTTTGTTCTGGCTCTGGCTGTGCCTCTGGCTCTGGCTCTGACTCCAGCTCCAGCTCCGGCAATGTATCAAGTACTGTTGCAGACTCAGGCTGTGGCTCTAGGCTGTGGCTGCAGCTATGTTTTGCGCTCTGGCCCTGTATCAAGCCCTATTTCTGGCTCTGGCTCTGGCTTTCATTCAGCTCTGGCTCTGGCTCTGATTCATGGTCTCACTCTGACTCTGATTCAGGGTCTCGCTCTGGCTCTGGCAATCTATCAAGGACTGTTTCAGACTCAGGCTGTGGCTCTGCCTCTGCTTCAGGCTCAGGCTCTCTTTGAGGCTGTGTCTCTGTTTCAGGCTCCGGCACTGTATCAAGTACTGTTGCAGACTCAGGCTGTGGCTCTAGGCTATGGCTGTGGCTGTTGCTCTGGTTTGGGCTGTGGCACTTTTTCAGGCTCTGGTTCTGAATGAGGGCTTGGTTATGGCACTGATTCAGGGTCTCACTCTGTCTCTGGCTGTTTCTCTTTTGCACCTCAAACGGTGGTTTGTTGTTGTTGTTGTTGTTGTTGTTGTTGTTGTTGTTGTTGTTGTTGTTATTTTCTTTCTGGGGTAGGACAAATGTTTAGTTGGGGCGGGGATTATTTTAAGTTTAGCATAATTGTTTCTTGCTTTGTTTTTCTTTTACTATTTTTTTAGGTTATTGTATAGTTTGTATTTTGATTTTTAAGGGGAAAGGGTCAGGGCTGCCTGGGAGGGGGCCTCAGCCAACAGAATGGCTGGGGCAGTTTCCCTACGGGGGGATGTATTGGAACACCCAGTCTCTGTTATCGCGGGTGGGAGGAGCAGTTGCGCTAAGACCAGACCACGTCTTTACCGAAGATCTGGTTCTGGTTCTGACTCTGATTCTGATTTCTTTAGGGTTGTTTATTATTTTGCCTTTGCACTTAACTCTATTTATATGCCTTTCTGCCTCTCTCTTCTTTAATCATCATCATCATCATCCTCAACCTTTTATTCGACCGTCAGTCAGAAAAAAAAGTACATTTGTCAATACGCAGTTAAAAGCTCCAGGAAAATTTTAGAACTTAGCCAACACTAAAATGGGCTAAACAGATAGCCCCATATCAATACAGTCAATTATAATCTTGCGACGCTTAAAAGCTAAAAAAAGAAATTTGGCCACCAAGGAAGGTATAGCTCTAGTGACGTTATTCAGCAAGTGTAAAACCTGGTTTTCTCCGGATAGGAAGCTAGATTGACATAGGAGTGGGTCTATAAAATTATGTCTAACCTCTGTATAAGAAGGGCAAGTCAAGAGAATGTTTTCGGTGGACTCAACCACACCCATGGCACAATGACAGGTTCTCTGGGCGTATGGTACTCCCCTGTACCTTCCCCACAATATTGCAGAGTCAAGGACATTTAATCTAGCCGCTGTAAGAAGTCTATGGTATTCCACATAGTGAATTTCTGCAAGGTAGGGGGCTGGTATGGTCCGATAAATCGGGACCCTAGGAACATCCCTGGTTTTACCTGGCCTATGTCCTCTTGTCTGGCAATGTCACTCAGTCTCCGGGAGATCACAGCTCTAGCTTGATTGTACGTCATAGACTCAAAGTAAAGGTGAGACAATCCGCAGGATTGAACCTCGTTAGTGACCGCCCTTTCCCACGATGATTGGAAATCGTCCCTCAATATCAAGGGGGCAATACCCACTGGTTTAAAACAAAGCTTGAGCCATAGCCAGAGCTTCGTCTTCAAGGCCACATGCCGTAGAGCTTGCCAGCCGACTTCTAATCTCATAACCGTGCCCGCTACCGAGGGGAGAATCCTAAGGATGGCTCTAAGGAATCGCGTTTGGATAGAATCCAATTTCAAAAAAATCCCTACGGGAGCCTAAAGAGATGCCCACCAAAAGAAGGGGGAGGACTTGTCAGTGTTTGTAAAAAGCAAAAAAAGATGGAAAGGGTTCTGACCTCCCTTTGTCTCCTCAGCCTGGTCCTCGGACCCTTGTCGGCACAAAAGAGTCCACGAGAATATCCTTGCAGAGTTTTATTCTTAAAAGTCCTTGTGCAAAACACGACTGAATAACTATACACACCAGCACCAACCAACCCAAACACCAGCCACAGCCCAAACTAACATTTCTCACTTATATATACAACTTGGTGCAGACCGCTGAGTCATGCTGACCCAGCTTTATTCGCATTAAAGAAACAGCGGCCATTTTAGCTGTGACACCCCTTCTGTTTCTTAAATGCGAAAAACCCCAACAGAAACAATACATACATACAATACGTTATATACACAAACCCAGTTTTGTCATCAATTCATTATGACATGTTGCTGGCAAAGGCTTGGTAAACAAATCAGCAATATTATCTTGTGATTGACAATACTCCAGTTTGATTACCCCATTCTGTACACAATCTCTCACATTCACATGACGGATAGCAATATGTTTTGATGCGGATTTCATTATTTCTGAGCCCGCTAATGCAATGCACGATTGGCTATCTTCATACACTTGGATAGGCAAATCTACTTTACAATCTAGATCTTTCAGTATCTGTATAAACCACATGATTTCATTGCATGCTAGCGACAGGCTCCCATATTCTGCCTCACAGGATGAGGTCGCAACAAATCCTTGTTTCTTTGACCTCCATCCAATTATGGAATTGGCAAGCATCATAACCATTCCACTTGTAGATTTTCTAGTAGCTACACAGCTTCCCCAGTCCGCATCAACAAATACTTCTAGTTTTTCATCTTGTGTACTAGATATCTTTAAACATACATTTAATGTCCCCTTTAGATATCTGATAAGCCTTTTCAAAGCACACCAATCGGCAGTACTGGGTTTAGATACACGTTGGCTCAGAACATTTGTAGCACATGCAATGTCTGGCCTTGACCACTGGCTTAAATACAACAGTGATCCTATTTTTTGAGTGATACAGCTCAGGCTGATCAAATTCATCATCACACAGTGTCTTTGGGAAATCTGGTGTCATGGGAGTCTGAACTGGCTTTCAGTTTTTCATGCCAAACTGCTCTATCAAATGAAGAATTTTCTCTTTCTGGCTCAATAGGAAGCTTCCACCAGCTTCCTGCCTTACTTCTACTCCCAAGTAATTGCTTACAGGCCCTAAGGCTTTAAGCTTAAACCTCTTTTCCAATTGACTTGTGAGCTTCTGGATCTCAGCTGTGGAACTCCCTACCACAAGCAAGTCATCAACAAAGACTAAGAGCATTAGATATTTGTTGCCTGTCCCCTTGGTGTACAGACATGGATCAGCCACACTCCTTTTAAAACCAATTTTTACAAGGGCTTCATTTAAACACTGGTTCCAACACCTTCCACTTTGTTTGAGACCATAAACAGCCTTTCTCAAACGCCAGACTGCACCATTCCCCTCTTCAAACCCAGGGGGTTGTCTCATTAACACTTCATGGTCTAAATTTGCATGCAGATATGCAGCATCAACATCAAAATGGTGCACTGCTAGTTGTCTTACAGCAGCAATGGAAAGCATTAAACGAAAAGTTTCACTCTTTACCGTGGGAGAAAACACTTCATCATAACTCTCCCCTTTAATCTGAGTGAACCCTCTGGCTACTAATGATGCTGGCTCGAAAATCTGGCTCGAAAACGTGGTTCCCCAGATGCAAGGGTTTTCCTTTTGTAAACCCACTTGCATGACACCACTCTGCCACCAGGTGGCGGCATTATGACCTCAAACACTTTGTTACGTTTAAAAGAGTCCATTTCTTCTTTCATAGCTTGTTCCCACAAAGCACGTTCCCCAGGGGGTAAGTCTAAGACTTCATTATAACTTTGTGGTTCCACACAACTCACATTGCATACTCTCACTCCTCCTAGGGTCAAACGCTGAGGAGGTACACCCTTGTTTGAACGCTGGGAGCGTCTAGGCACAACTACTTCTTCTTCCCCCCTTATCTCTGGCTCTTCTTCCTCTTCCTCTAGAGAAGTATTATCTATTGCCACATCTTTTGGGGAAATCTGTGCCTCTTCCTCATCCTGCTCCTGTGTTGCCAATGGCTGAGAAGAAGCCTCTTCTCTTACTTGCAGGGGCAGTAGGCAGTCAGGGTTGGCATGGATCGCAGTCCATCTGTCCTGGTCAGCGAAGTCTGCGCTTCGTGACAGAACCACGCGTCCTGGGCATAAATTGAAACGCCACCCTTTGCCATAGGACTGATATCCCACAAACCGCAGTTTCTGCGCTCTAGCACCCCCTTTCTGGCGCTGAGCTTTGGGAATGTTTACATGTGCCCAAGAACCCCAATTATGGAGCATTGTCCACTCTGGTTCTTTCCCAAACAACATACGATATGGTATATCTTTTATAGAGCTAGACCAGGTTCTATTAATCAAAAAGTTTGCGGTCAGAAAAGCCTCGCCCCACAGCCTATGGTTGTGGCCCAATCCTGCATCCACTAGCAGGCAGTCCTTTACTGACTGTATCACAGCCCCACGTCTTTCACACAGACCATTTTCAGCAGGGCTATAAGGGTTAGTCAAACGGTGAGTGATCCCCTTACGTTGCAACCATATCCCAAATTGTTTGTTCAGAAATTCTCCGCCCCTATCTGTTTGCAACTGCACAACAGGGCGAGCAAAGAGCTTTTCAGCTTGGGCAACCCATTCTCTGAATGTGGGGAAACACTCAGATTTCTGCTTTAACAAAAACAACCAACTAAAACGTGATTTGTCATCTATTACCAGAAAAGCATATCTGGCGCCCCCTTCAGTCTTCTGTGGAAAAGGGCCTATCACGTCACAATGGACAAGTTCTAAAACCTCTTTAGATACTCTGTCGCTTTTAGAAGCCACAGGCTTCCTCTTAGATTTGGCCATTTTACATACATTGCAATCTAGGAAACAGTTACAGCTATTTACTTTTAGGTTCTTGCACACCTTTTGCATTTCTGAAAGCACACGGAAATTGGCGTGACCCAGTTTTCTGTGCAGTTCATGTACACACCCCTTATGAACTGGCAAATTATCCTGAACCACCTGGGCTGCTTTAACAGGCTTGTCCTGCATTACATATAACCCATTTTCCATCTTTGCATGGCCACATACCTGAGTTCCATTATTTATCAGATAGCCATCCTGTGTGAACTTAACACTAGACCCTGCATTAATCAAACAGCTTACAGACAGTAAACAATAGTCCAAACTGCTGACAAACAGAGTCTCTGGTAGAGTAGTGTTCAAGCACTGCAGGAAACATGTTCCCTGGCCATCAATCTTGCTTCTACGACCATCAGCAAGATAAATTGAGTCTTTTCCATCAGCTGGCTTCTCCAGGGTCCTAAAGTCCTCCCGACTATTGCAGATAATCCTGCTGCTGCCAGAGTCCAGCAACCATGTTCCTCGAGGTATCTTTCTCTCCTCTCGAGAAAATGCAGACACAAACTGAGCAGAACGCATGTTCTTCTTCCCTGAAGAGAACCCCTTCTGCTTACGTTTCTGTGTCGATTGCTGTCTCTGCTCCATGTCGTCTCCTGGAAGTGTTGCCCTGCATTGACGTTGGAGATGCCCGGGTTGGTTGCATCTATAGCATCTCCTCACCGCCATGGCCAAGTCCAAACCTTGGCGTTGCTCCATTGGCAGATTCTGCTGCTGGCCCCCTCGGCTGTAACTCCACCTTTCTTGGAGTTCAGCCTGTCTATCTGACCTTCTTTCTGCTTCTTCGGTCAATCTGCCAACCACATACTCAAGGGTCAGATCTCGGGGACGCATACTCTCCATGCTGTTAATCACAGGCAACCAGCTTTCAGGAAAACTTGAAAGGATAATGTAGGTTTGGTCAGTCTCATCATAACGCTTACCTCTCTGCTGTAGTTGAAGAAACAGAGATTTCAGCGTTTGAAGATGAGTTGCCAAACTCTCACCTTCTTTCATAACAGTCCTGAACAGCCTTCTGGTCAGAGAAATTATAGTTCCAGCAGTTTCTCTGACATGCATTGCCCTTAATAAATTCCAGCACTCAAACGCTGTGCTGGCATTTGCTACATGCAATAACTGAGAGTTGCTCAAACACAGCATAATTTGGGCACGGGCCCTTTCATCTAGCCGTTTTTTCTCAGCAGAGTCAGTTCTCAAAACCTCAGTTTCAACACAGTCCCATAGTCCATCTCTCCTTAACAACTGCTGCATTTTAATTGACCAACTCAGCCAGTTGCTCTCTGAGAGAAGTTCAAAAGGGATGCCTCCCTCAATATTTACAACTTGGGAAGACTGGAAATCTGCCATCTCTGCTGGTGCTTGCTGAGCCCCTTTTGTGGGGTCTCCAGCAATCTCTCCTGACTCTCTCTTTAGAGTCCCACTGGATGGTCCTGGCTGGCACTCACCGGCTTCTAGCTGCTGCCTCTGTTGACCCTCAGGTCCCGCCTGGCTCTGCAACTGGTGTAGCCGCTCTGTGAGTCGCCTACTGTGGTCCTCTAGCAGTTCAAACTGTTCCAGTAGCCGACGCTGAGTGCTTTCCTGATCCTCAGATCCTAGCCGCTCCAGCGCCGCTGCAGACAGTTACAGCTTGCCACCAACTGCTCCAACGCACAGCCACTGTCTCCGTACACCACCAGGACTCACCAGTTCCTTGCTGAAATGCTGTTAGTCGTTTTGCACTCTGCACATGCTCCGAAACACTGGGCCCATAACCTGTCAGTGTGTGATGGCCGGGGATTCCGAGTCTGAGAGTGAACCGGAGGAATCCCAGCTGGCACAGGAGTCCCCGCCTCCAGGGCCGGCTGAACTGGGGCAAGGCCTAGATGCTGAGGAGCCTGCACCTGTGCCGGATCCTCAGGGGCAGGCACCAGGTGAGACCATTCTGGCCCCAGAGGTGCTGGAGGACTCAGTGGCTACAGGTGAGCCTGTTGGGAAACTGCCAGGGAGATATTGTCCATCATGGCCCCAAGCCGGATGCCGGACGTCCATCGATCTCCCGTACCTCAGGCAGATCCAGCAGTTAGCGACACGAAGCCTCAGAAATAGATTGGCTACATTCCGGGGCTTGTGCACGCTGTTCTTTATCAGCAGAAAACAGCAGAAAGCTTGCACCGCAGAAGAGCATATTTTACAGACTTTATTTAGCGTTGAACAGAACAAAGGAAAACATGACCGTTCTGTGTCAGAGTCTCTGACCAACTGGCAAAATCGAAAGGAACAACAGCAGAACATAAACATCCTGTGAACAGGACATGCGCAGACTCTGTGACTCCCAAAGCCTGCTCCCTTTTAAGGTGGAACGGAAATATCCTAACAGAGCCTCCCCCGGGGCCCAGTAACCCTTCGGCCTCTCCTGAACTGCAGAGGCTTAGGGCAGAGAGGCGAAGGGAACTGGTCTCTCCCAGGAGGAGTGCTCGCCTTAAGGCCAGGAGAGGCGGGGCTCCTGGGGGCCGGGACCGCCCCCGGCCTTAGAAGAAGATAAAGGTCAGGCAGCCCGGTCCCAGGTTGCGGGAGCAACGTCGTTGTGGAGTACCTGCTTGACCCAGACCTAGATCTGCACTCCCGGTGTGCCTGTTCCTCGCCCGGCTTCCTGCTCCTGACTCTCCGGTATTCCTGTTCCTCGCCCGGCTGCCTGCTGCTGACCCACCAGTGTTCCTGTTCCCCGCCTGGCTCCCTGCTTCTGCTCTACCAGTGTTCCTGTTACCCGCCTGGCTTCCTGCTGCTGCCCTACCAGCGTTCCTGCTCCCCCGCCCGGCTCCCTGTTTCGGACCTCGCGTCTCATCTAGTGATCGTCTACCCTGCTAGTGGCTCTGGACTGAACTTCGGATACGGTATTAGAACCTTTCCCCCCCGGGACCAGCACAGTTTGCTCCTCCCACACCCACACTCCCTCTTTGTTGGGGTGCGTTCGGGAAGAGTCAGAGGCCATGGCCGACCAAGCGGCTAGACTGTTGGCAATAGCCCAGGAGAACCAGGCCTTGACGCACACCGTGCAGCAGCTCAGTAACGCGGTTCCGGCACTTCAGCAGCGGTTGGACGCCCTCCCGGCTCCTGGGGCCGACGCCCCGGCTCCTGGCAAGTACCCAGTGGCTTTGCCTGAGAAATTTGATGGGGTCCCGGCCAGCTTTCCCATGTTTCTTGCCCAGGCCAAGCTGTACATTCAGGGGCGTGCCCGGAACTTCCCTGACGACCGCACCAAGGTGCACTTTTTGATTAGTTTGTTAAAAGACCAGGTGGCCAAGTGGCCGTTGCCGCTGCTCAGGCAGGACTCCCCTTTGCTGGCGGACTATGTGGGGTTTTGCAATCTGTTGGAGGCCGCATTCGGCAACCCCCAGAAGGGGAGTCAAGCCAACCGGGCGATTCGGCGGTTGAAACAGGGCAAGTCCACGGTGGCCGCATACACCACGGAATTACGGCTGCTGGCACAGGACTTGACCTGGAATGACTCTGCTCTTCGGGACCAGTATCTCGAGGGGCTTTCAGACGAGATACTGGACCAGCTGGCCACTATGGAACGCCCCACCATGCTAGACACCCTCATTCAACGGAGTCTACAGATAGACGATCGGTTAGAGGACCGTCGTCAGGCTAGGGGCCACCGGCACTTCCAGTTCTCGGCACCAGTTTCTACCAGCAGCCCCACAGGCACAGCTGAGTCATTGGAGGAACCTATGCAGCTTGGGGCAGTGCGGCCACGCCTCTCCCCCGCAGAGAAGTCGCGGCGTCGGGAGGCGAATCTATGTCGCTATTGTGGCGGAAGCGGACACTATGCCCGGTCCTGTCCTGAGAATCGCCAGCCACAGGGGAAACCGCCAACCCCAGTAGCTGATGGCCCTGGCTACCTGGGGTCCCAAACAGCACAGAATGGGGCCGCACCAATTGAACTACAACACCTTATGGTTCCGGTACGTCTATACCCTCCAGGTGGACCCTGGATTCTTACCCATGCTCTAGTGGATTCGGGGGCAACCCGCTCCTATATGGACGCTGCTTTTGCTGCCCAGCATTGGGTGCCACTTCGGAACAAGCCAGAACTGGTACAGGTGGAGGCAATCGACGGACGGCTCCTGCGTTCGGGTGCCGTTACTCAGGAGACCCAGCCCCTGGTCGTGTGCCTCCAGCAGCACCGTGAGATGCAAACTTTGGATATTGCCTCCATGCCCCGGTTCCCCCTGGTGCTTGGGATGGACTGGCTGGAGGCTCACAATGTGCAGATTGACTGGGTCAAACGGACTGTACACTTCCCAGACCCAAGTTCTTCTGCTGAGACTGAGATGCTAGCAGCTGCGCCCACTGAGGAGGCTGCTGCAACGCTCCCCGCTGAGTACCGGGAGTATCACGACGTGTTCGAGGAACGGGGGGCAGACCAGCTGCCGCCGCATCGGTCCTTTGACTGCGGCATAGACCTCCAGCCTGGAGCGCCCCTACCGGTGAGTCGCTTATACTCTTTAACAGAGCCAGAGCGCGAGGCTTTACAGGACTTCGTGCGCAAGAACCTGGAGCGTGGGTTCATTAGGCCTTCTACCTCGCCCACTGCTGCGCCAGTGCTCTTTGTTAAAAAGAAATGTGGGGAGCTCCGCCTTTGCCATGATTACCGGGCCCTGAATAAAATTACCATCCCAGACCGGTACCCCTTGCCCCTTATTTCGGAGTTACTGGAGCGGGTGCAAGGGGCGCAGGTGTTCACCAAGCTAGACCTCCGGGGTGCCTACAATTTGATTCGGATCTGAGCCGGGGATGAGTGGAAGACAGCATTCGGGACCCGGTACGGGCAGTTCGAATACCTGGTTATGCCCTTCGGTTTGTGCAACGCGCCTGCTGTGTTCCAACGGTATATCAACCACGTGTTCCAGGACTTGCTAGACAAGTACGTGGTGGTGTACTTGGATGACATTCTGGTTTACTCCCGTGACCCGGCGCGCCACGAGGGTCATGTCCGGACCGTGCTGCAGCTCCTGCGCGAGCACCGTCTGTATGCGAAGCTCAGCCAGCAAGTGCGAGTTCCATCAGCGGTCAGTGGACTTCCTGGGTCACCGACTCTCACCAGGTGGGGTGCAGATGGATCCTGGGAAGGTGGCAGCGGTTCGAGAATGGGCGGCACCTCGGAACCGCAAGGACCTACAGCGTTTCCTGGGGTTCGCCAACTATTACCGGACCTTCATTGCGGATTATGCTCATCGCACCACCCCGTTGACCCGGCTACTGCGCCCCAAGACGCCGTTTTCCTGGGACAAAGAGGCAGAGGAGGCATTTCAAGGGTTGAAGGCCTGTTTCCAGAGAGCGCCAATCTTGCAACATCCGGATCCTTCTCGACCCTTTGTGGTAGAGACTGACGCCTCCAGTACGGCTCTCGGTGCCGTCTTGTCTCAGCAGTGCGGACCGGAAGCGCCACTCTTACCCTGCGCCTACTATTCCCGACAGCTCCTCCCAGCGGAGCGTAACTATACCGTGTGGGAGCGGGAACTACTGGCCATCAAGGTGGCCTTTGAGGTTTGGCGCCACCATCTTGAGGGGGCTCGACACCCGGTGGAGGTGAGAACCGACCACCGGAACTTGGAATACCTCCAGACCACCCGCAAGCTGAACCAAAGGCAGATCCGGTGGGCGTTGTTCTTTTCCCGGTTCCAGTTCCGGATCCGCTACATCCCTAGCTCCCAAAACCAGAAGGCGGATGCCCTGTCCCGGAAACCTGAAGACAACGCAGACACGGTACAGCATGCAGTACCCACCACGATCCTACCACCAGCTGCATTCCTGGCCACCCAGGAGGTTGAGCCACTGCAGGCTCGGGTGCGGGAACAGCAGCGGGTCAACGCTTGGGCCCAGGAACGACTCCGGGAACTGGCCGAAGGGTCATGCCCTCAGTATCCAGGGCTGGTCTTGCATCAGGGTCTTCTGCTGCACCACGGGTGTCTGTACATCCCACCAGGGCCGCTGCGGCCTGAGGTTCTCCGGATGACCCATGATGCTCCAGCAGCGGGGCACTTTGGGCGGTATCGGACCACCCATCTGCTAAGCCGTGAGTTTTGGTGGCCCCATCTGAAGGCTGACGTGGCTCGCTACGTCGCTGGTTGTGATGTCTGCAGGCTGGCCAAGGGGCCTACCGGGCGACCCCCCGGCCTTCTTCAGCCGTTGCCGGTTCCACCACGTCCTTGGCACACAGTTTCTCTGGACTTTGTAGTGGAGCTACCCCCGTCTCGGGGCTGTACCTGCCTCCTAGTTTTCTCCGACCATTTCACGAAGATGGTGCACTGTGCCCCCTGCCCATCCGTACCCTCAGCTAAGGAAACCGCTCAGCTGTACCTTCAGCATGTCTTCCGCCTGCATGGCCTACCTGAGCGTGTGGTGTCCGACCGTGGCGTTCAGTTCACGGCCCGGGTTTGGCGTGCTTTGCACCAGGCCCTCGGAACAGAGGTCTGTCTCTCATCTGCTTACCACCCACAGACTGATGGCCAGACGGAATGGGCGAACGCGGTGCTGGAGCAGTACCTCCGGTGCTGGAGCAGTACCTCAGGAGCAGGGACACATGATCAGATTGGCCTAGTTGTGCCAGTGGTTCGGCCTTATAGGCCTGTTTGACATTTGTATACAGCCTGTCCAGAGTCCTTTCTCCCCTGGTTGCACACTTTATGTGTTGATAGAATTTAGGTAGGACCACTTTCAAATCTGCCTGGTTGAAATCCCCGCATACAAGAAATGCAGCCTCGGGATACTTGCCTTGTTGTCTGCTGATGGCATCATGCAGAAGACCCATTGCCTCATTGATGTTCGCATCAGGTGCAATGTATACTATAGTTATCAGTACTGCTGTAAATTCTCGGGGGAGATATATAGGTCTGCATTTAAGCGTCATAAATTCCACAGTTGGGGAGCAATGACTGGCTATCACAGCGTGGTTTGTGCACCAGCTGTTATTCACGTATGCACACAAACCTCCCCCCCCTCTTTTACCAGAGTCCTCTGTTCTATCATGGCGGAACACTGTATAGCCTGTTAGTTCTATGGCTGAGTCAGGAATAATTGGTGTCAGCCAAGTTTCTGTAAGCAGCAGAAGACAGCATTCACTCAGTTTTCTCCGTTGCTATCCACAATTTCCACTCCTCCAGCTTATTCACCAAAGATCTCACATTCGCATAGAAAATGCTGGGAAGCGGTAAGTTATAATGTTGTGTCTTCAACCTTAATTGCCTTAATCGCCTTCCTCCTCTGCAGCCTCTCTTCTGTTTACGGTCTCTCCTGTGTCTCTTTACTCCCCAGTTCTTTGAAGTCAAAAAATCTTCCTTGCAGACGCGGAGACACTCACAATTTGTGCAGCACTCACTCCTTAGCCGAATAGATAACATGTCCTGCTGACTATAAACAAGTCTATTTTGGCAGGACAAAAAAGCCAAATTCTGAGTTGAGGAGCAACCAGCCGCTGCATCTACACGCGCCACCATCTTATCTCTTTTGCAAAGACCCTCAATATTTCTTCCTTTTGCCTAACCCAACAGGTATCAATAGGTGAAATCCTTGGCTCCTGCCTTATCCCTGTTTGCCATGACCCTTTTGACATACAAAATGATACCTGGTTTTTCCCATCCCTACCCCAAAACGATTCTCTCCGCACCCTTGGTTATTCCGGTTACCACAACTGGGGTAACCAAGTGCGCTGACGCCCACCTTTGGCCATTGATTTGTTGACCCCATACGTGGCTTCTTTTAATGTCACCTGTGCCCGTATGGTCAATTGCACAAAATCCAACTGTGTGGAAATGGGCAAGGATAATTTCCACTGTTCTAATTATGTCAATATTTATTATGTATATAAATACAAAGAACTACCTGCTGGCTGGTTCTGGATGGGTCCTGGCTATACATTTAATTACATTCCAGCAAACATCAGCCATGGCACACCCTGCTGCTTAAGCCGTTTGTCCATCGTATTACCCAAAAAGCATCATTTGACCCGCTCTCGATATCGCCGCTCTATTGCATTGACTAACGATTGTGACGATTCAATTTCTCTTCCCAGTAGGTCTGAATATATCTCTTTAGCTGTTTCTCTCCTAGGAGTCCCTGGATTGGCTGTACGCAATAGTAGGAACATTAACTCTTTAGCTTGTTCTGCAGCAAAAGCCCTGAATTTTACTTCTCAAGCGCTTCATCTTCTAAAAAAAGAGCAGAGTGAACTCCAGCATGGTCTTCTGCAGAACCGCGCTGCTATCGATTATCTATTGACGCTTCATCATTACGGCTGTGAACAAGTGGATGGCATGTGTTGTTTTAATATTACTGATAATTCCAAAGCCATCCAAAAGCAAATCTCTCATTTGCAAAATCTTACACACCACATTAAACAGGACGTTGGACTTTCTGGCCTGTGGGACTCATTCACCCAGTGGCTCACTGGCTGGTTGCCAAACCTGAATTGGCTTCGTAATCTCTTTCAATATGCCATTATTATAATATGTATATTGATTTTGCTATGTTGCTTCCTCCAATGCATTCCTGGACTCATAAGTCTTTTGTCTCGGTTTCTCTCTCCCCCTCAGCCACCCAATAAAATCATTGCTGCCTACTTTGCGAAATTGCAGCACCAGCAGTAAACATTAGGGGAGATGTGGCGAACTTATTTCGGGCATGCGCTGGCATACCACGTATCCCGAAGTATTTTTGTCTTATTCACCCAGAACACCTCGCAAATAAGAAAAGAAAGGGGGAGATGAAGGAAAGCATTGCTTTTGCACATGACCATGGCATGATGGGAAGCATTGCTTCTGCACATAACTGTGGCATGATGGGAAGTCTTGCTTCTAAGCTTTGTTCTGCTCATGCTGCTCAAACCGTGCTGATGCTAAGACATTCCCTCATCACCCTGGTACGTTCTGTTCACCTTGAGTTCACACCATATCTGTCAGGGAACTGCCATCGGAGCCAAGAGTGGAGGTAAGGCTCCCCGACCATGCAGGAGAAGGGAGCAGAGGGAGAGAGAACACTCCCTTTGGGGAAGGTTATCAGCGTGACACCGGGGAGGAAGGGGACCAGGGAAGGACTTCGGAGCGAGGACTCCAAGACTCTTCCACAGAGACCAGCGGTGAGAGTCCAGGACCTCCGCTGGTGGACGTGTGAAAAGATTAAGATTTATTTGGGGGGGGGGAATATACGATGAATTAAAAAAGATGATGGAGATAACTTTTATGAAAAAAACAGAGGCATTTCAATGAAGTATTTTAGTTAAAGAGATCCCAAAAAATCTAAGAGAGGTATTCTTGTATGCAACCGCAGCAGCTCGTATACTTGTGGCCAAGGGATGGAAAGATCACGAGGCTCCAAAAATAACAGATTGGCAAATCAAATTACAGGAATTGGTGGAGACGGCTCAATTGACTAGCAAACTCAGAGGAATCTCAAAGCAAAAATTTGCAGAAAAATGCGATGGTTATACAAGATATGTTCAAAAATTCAATAATAGTTTTGACTCCGTGCTAGCATTCAAGTGATAAAGGAACTAAAAGGAGGTGGACAACAATTAAGGATTTATTATGTTTTCAAAATGTATTGGAAAATTTATATTGAAAGGATTATTGTTTTGTGTACATTCCATTGTAAGAATGGAAACAGAGCCAGAGCCACAGCCACAGCCTAAGTCTGAAACAGCCCTTGATAGAGAGCCAGAATCAGAGAATCAGAATCAAAGTCAGAACCAGATCTTCGGTAAAGACGTGGTCTGGTCTTAGTGCAACTGCTCCTCCCACCAGAGGAGATTGGGTGTTCCAATACACACACCCCCCCCGGTAGGGAACTTGCCCCAGCCATTCTGTTGGCTGAGGCCCCCTCCCAGGCAGCCCTGACCCTTTCCACTTAAAAAGCAAAATACAAACTATACAATAACCTAAAAAAAATAGTAAAAGAAAAACAAAGCAAGAAACAATTATGCTAAACTTAAAATAATCCCCGCCCCAACTAAACATTTGTCCCACCCCAGAAAGAAAATAACAACAACAAACCACTGTTTGAGGTGCAACAGAGACACAGGCAGAGACAGAGCGAGACCCTGAATCAGTGCCATAACCAAGCCCTCATTCAGAACCAGAGCCTGAAAAAGAGCCACAGCCCAAACCAGAGCAACAGCCACAGCCACAGCCTAGAGCCACAGCCTGAGTCTGCAACAGTACTTGATACAGTGCTGGAGCCTGAAACAGAGACACAGCCTCAAACAGAGCCTGAGCCTGAAACAGAGGCAGAGCCACAGCCTGAGTCTGAAACAGTCCTTGATAGAGTGCCAGAGCCAGAGCCAGAGCGAGACCCTGAATCATTGTCAGAGTGAGACCATGAATCAGAGCCAGAGCCAGAGCCTCATTCAGAGCCAGAGGTGAAAGAAAGCCAGAGCCAGAGCCAGAAATAGGGCTTGATACAGGGCCGGAGCGCAAAACATAGCTGCAGCCACAGCCTAGAGCCACAGCCTGAGTCTGCAACAGTACTTGATACAGTGCCGGAGCTGGAGCTGGAGTCAGAGCCAGAGCCAGAGACACAGCCAGAGCCAGAAGAAAGCCCTAATTCAGAACCAGAGCCTGAAAGAGAGCCAGACCCTGAAACATAGCTGGGTCAGAGGCAGAGGAAGAGCCATCATGAGACCCTGAATCAGAGTCAGAACCAGATCTTCATTCAGAACCAGACCCTGAAAGAGAGCCAGAGCCACAGACAGAGCCACAGACGGAGCCTAGAGCCACAGCCGAGATCCACAGCCTGAGTCTGAAATAGTGCTTGATAGAGTGCTGGATCCTGAAACAGAGACACTGTCTGAAACTGAGCCTGACGCTTAAACGTAGCCAGGGGCAGAGGGAGAGGCAGAGCCTGATACAGTGCTTGATACAGCATAGGAGCCTGAAGCAGAGACACAGCCAGAGCCAGAGACACAGCCAGAGCCAGAACAAAACCCTAATTCAGAACCAGAGCCTGAAAGAGAACCACAGCCAGAAACAGTGCTTGATAGAGTGTCAAAGCCTGAAACAGAGGCAGAGGCAGATACAGGGCTTGAAACAGCGTCGGAGCCTGAAACAGAGAAACAGCGTGAAAAAGAGACAAAGGCTGAGACACAGGCCGAGCCTGAAATAGAGCTAGAATAAATGCTAGAGCCAAAGACTGACACAAAGCCTAATAAAGAGCAGAAGCCTGAGCCTGAGCCTGAGCCTGAGCCTGAGCCTGAGCCTGAGCCTGAGCCTGAAACAGTGCTTGATACAGTGCCAGAGCCTGAAACAGAGCCAAAGCCACAGCTACAGCCATAGTGCCACAGCCTGAGTCTGCAACAGTGTTTGATACAGTGCAGGAGCCTGAAACAGAGACACAGCCTGAAACATAACCTGAGCCTGGTTATTAGCATGGCAATTAAAGAAGAGAGCCCCCGGTGATGACCTTATATCCATTGATGCCATCAAAGCAAATAAAGATTGGTGCATCCCACTTTTAGCAGCACTTTACACGTATATAAACAAAACTGCAAAATTTCCCTCAAGCTGGAGCTCGGCGTTGATTGTATTAATACATAAGAAAGGCCCACGTACAGAGCCGAGCAACTTTATGCCGGCAAAGCCCCAAAGGTTCTTCATGTGGCTTTTATTGACCTTAAGCAGGCATTTGATCGAATCTCTAGAAAGCAGCTATGGACAAAACTGGCTGCTACAAAGATCAATCGTCGTCTCCTTCATCTGATTATCAGCCTCCATACAAACACCTTCCTGAGAATCAGGCTAGACAATAAAGGCCTAGTTTCCAACCCCGTTACCACCACTAGAGGGGTAAGACAGGGTTGTTTATGTTGGTTTCTGCTTTCCTTCACTGTGCAGCGAAAGGGCTTGTCACGAGACAGGTGTTTACATTCCACAGTCTGTACTGTTGGAGTTTCTCACGGGAAAGGGAGGCTGGATGTGACGTACACTGGTTTCCTGTTTTCCACTGTGTGATTCTCTCCGAGCTGTTGAGGAGAGAGGATGCATTTTCTGCTCCGGCAGAGGCAAGATGTCTTTCTGTAATATACCAGCTTTGAACTGTAAATAATAAAGCAATATAGAGTATGCAGCACGTACTCCTCATCCTTCCGCTGGGCACGGGGCTCTGCTTTAAACCAACATGTGGTTATGGGCTCCAGAAGTCGAATCGGAGTGCCGGCAAAGGATCGGAATGCAGAGGGACAGATCTGCGCGTAAAAGTGATTGATGAGGTATGTGCTACTGCTCCGGGCAGCCTGCCAGCTTCTAGTTAATGGCTTTATGGCTTTATGGCTGGTCTTTGAACTTTTAAAGCCGTTTTGCCGGGAATAGGCAAAAGGCTCCCAGGCACAAGTCACTATGCTGGGGAAATCGAAAGTAACTTTTAAGTGCGCTTTTGGAATAAAACAGCTGCAGCAGTGACGCAGCAAGATTTAAAGCAGCATATATGACGCTGAAGGCTAATGCCAGAGTCATGATGGCCCTTCAGGATGCTTGTGGGATTCCTAAGCTCAACAAGAAAAACTATGCCGACTGGGTTCTGTATGCAGAGGCAATTCTGCGGAAAGAGGGTTTGTTTGAGGTGATTACAGACACCCCCCCAGTTCCAGTTACAGATGCATGGGAAGCTAAAGATTCCAAAGCAAGGGGAACTCTTACATTGATAGTATCCCCAGAAGAGCTCTGTCTATTGCGTGATAAGACCTCAGCCAGAGAAATTTGGGACGCTTTGAGAGAGGCTCACTTAAGGACAGAAGCTGGATCCACTATGTTTTACTTTAACAAGCTGCATAATATGGCTCTTGCTGAAGGTGGAGATGTGCGTTTACATCTGATGGAGATGCAAAATCTGAGACATGAGCTGCAACAGAGAGGACTCAACTTTCCAGAGGCTGTGTATTCTTTCATGATACTACAATCTTTGGGTTCAGGTTGGGAGTCTGTTGCAACCCAGATTGCTGTGCAGCCAACCGCTCAGCTGACAGTGGACTATGTTACTGCCGTGACTTTGAATGAAGCAGATCGCCGGGGTGCTAGCTGCATGGGCAAGGGGGAGTCTTCACAGACGTCGTCCCATAGTGCAGTGGAACCACCAGATGGCGCCAAAGCTTTGAGGGCAGTGAAATGCTACTCGTGTGGACGTCTAGGCCATATGAAGAGGGAATGCAGATATCCCAGGGCCAAGACAGAGCAGCGCAGCGAAAGCTCATCGCGTGGAAAAGGCCGAGGCAAAGGCAAAGGTCCGGTGTCTAGGACAACGCAGCACAAGGCTATGGTTTCACGCTTCACTCCAAAGGTTGCAGAGGTCCAGAAGACGTCTAGATCTTTCTTCGTTGTTGATTCAGCGGCAACCCACCACATGTGCAACGATAAGAGACTGTTTGTGTCTTTTACACCGCAGGAAGGTGCGATTCACCAGGCGGATGACCACACTATTCCGAGTAAAGGCTACGGAACTGTTGTTCTTCACAGTTTGGACTTATCGATACAGAATGTGCTTTACGTGCCAGACGCCAAACATAATCTGCTCAGCGTTGGACAGCTGAATGAGCGGAACATTGACGTGTCCTTCAAGAACAAGAAGTGCATCATCACAAAGAAAAATAATTATGTATTGCATGCTGAATATGTTGATCGTTTGTTTGTTTTGTATTATGATGATGTTGAAAAGGATGACACTTGTTGCATTGCAGGTTCTAACAAAAGTTTGCATGCAGAATGTATTCATGATTTTCACCGAAAATTTGGTCATTTGCATTTTGAGGCAGTATCTAAAATGCCTGCCTTGGTTGAAGGTATGACTATTAAACCCTGCAGGTACCACATGAAGTGCAAAGCATGCGCAGCAAACAAGGTGAAAATGGCTGCGAAAGGTAAGGTGTCTAGTAGGCAAGCTACAGAACCATACCAGGTTGTTCATGCTGATTTGGTTGGTCCACTAGCGCCCTCTTTGGGTGGCAATAGGTACTTCATGGTTCTCATTGATGCATTTTCTAGATATATTTTTGTGTATAATCTCAAGCAGAAATCAGAGGCTTTTCCTAGGTTCAAGGAATTCTGTGCTTGGTTGGAAAATGTGCATGGTAAGAAGATAAAGACTCTTTTCAGTGATCGCGGGGGAGAATTCACTTCTCAGCAATTTGAAGCTTTTCTGACTGAGAAAGGAATTCAACACGATTTGTCTAGTCCTCGCTCGCCATGGCAGAATGGACTTGCGGAACGGGCAAATCAGACATTGCTTCAAGGGTTAAAAACCTTGCTGCATGATGCCAATCTTCCAGAGAGTTATTGGGCCGAAGCTCTCTCGTGTTTTGTTTACAGTTACAATCGCAGGTTATCTTCAGCGATTGGTTGTACCCCCTATGAGAAGATGTTTGGCAAGAAGCCATACATCAAACACATGAGAATTTTTGGTTCTGACATGTGGGTTCACTCACCACAAAACTCCAAGTTAGACAAGCGTGGATTGCATGGTATCTTTCTAGGTTATCAGAAAGGGTCTTACAGAATAATGATGACTGACTCTAAGACAATTAAGCTCACAAGAAGTGTTGAGTACAATGCAAAGTGGGGGGAGAATGTGGGAATTTTCCAATGTTATCCTGATGACGGTGATGAGACTGAGGATAGTCAAAAGCAACCCACTGATGAAGGTTCTGAGTCTGAATCTGAAACTGAATCGGGTGATTCAGAGGATTTCAAGAGTGCAAAAGCCTCTATGCGACCCTCTGAAAGCTCTGATCAAGAATTGGAGGAAGCATTGTTCACAATAGGTCGTTTTTCTCCTAAGAAGGAAGAGGAGAGTGTTGAAGACCTAAGGCTAATTCGTAGGTCACAGAGAGCCACAAAAGGCAAACCTCCAAAGAGATTTGCTGATGAGTTTGCCACGATAGCAGTAACAGCTGTTAAAAGCTCCAAGAAGGTATTTGAACCTTCAAGTTTCCAAGAAATCCAGGGTTTGGATTCAAAGGAAGCTGAGCCATGGTTAAATGCCATGAAGGCTGAGCTTGATTCCTTAGAAAGGAACAAAACATGGGAGCTAGTTCCAGTAGTTCCAGGAATGAAACTGCTTGGAAGCAAATGGGTCTTCAAAGCGAAGACAGATCAAAATGGCAAGATAGTCAGACACAAAGCCAGATTGGTAGCCAGAGGTTTTGCACAGGTACCAGGTGAAGACTATCACGAGACCTACTCACCCACAGTGAGATATGAGAGCATTAGGCTTATGCTCAAGCTAGCTGCAGAGGAAAATCTACACATTAGTCACCATGATATTAATACAGCTTTTCTGTACGGATCTCTAGATGAATCACTTTATATGCTTCCACCTGATGGCGTACAGGTAAAACAGGGATTTGTTTGTGCTCTGAAGAAATCCCTTTATGGTCTCAAACAAAGTGCACGGTGTTGGCACACAAAACTCACTGAAGTATTGTTTTCTCTAGGTTTTCAGCAAGGGAAAGCTGATCCATGTGTATTTGTCAAAGAGGAGGGGCAAAAGAAACTGTACTGTTTGTTTTATGTTGATGATTTATTATTCTTTTGGAAAGATGTTGCAATGTACAATAACGCCCTAGCTCAACTGAAAGAGCACTTTGACATGAAAGATCTTGGTGAGGTAAACAACTACCTATCTCTGGAAATAGAGAAAGATCAAGATGGTAACATTCTTGTACACCAGTCACGGAAAATTGCTGATGTGTTAAGCAAACTAAACCTGATGGATGCATGCAGCACGTACTCCTCATCCTTCCGCTGGGCACGGGGCTCTGCTTTAAACCAACAGTTTATTGGCCCCAGCATTGTTTAACTTTTACATTAACTCACTGGTGACTCACATGGCCAATGATGCTTTCCACCCCCCCCCCCAAATTAGCAGGCCGATCCCTGAATGTTCTTCTGTATGCGGATGACGCCGCACTTCTTGCTAGATCCTCTATTGGACTGAGGAGAATGTTGCAAGCTCTACATGAATACTGTGATCAGCATGAGCTCCAACCCAACTATGCTAAGACCAAGATGACGGTCTTCTCTGCCCGACCGAGACTCCATCGATGGTCTATGAACGGGATCCCCTTAGAGCAGGTTAACTGCTTTAAATATCTGGGACAAGTAATACGGTCAAATAGGTCTTTTCTGGCCCATAGAGACTATATAACAACTAACGCATCTAAAGCAGCCATCCAGATTAGATCCTTATATGCCAAGAATCAGGCTCAATCAGTGAAGATAGCTTTGAGACTATTTCAAATTATGCTGTGTTTGAGCAACTCTCAGTTATTGCATGTAGCAAATGCCAGCACAGCGTTTGAGTGCTGGAATTTATTAAGGGCAATGCATGTCAGAGAAACTGCTGGAACTATAATTTCTCTGACCAGAAGGCTGTTCAGGACTGTTATGAAAGAAGGTGAGAGTTTGGCAACTCATCTTCAAACGCTGAAATCTCTGTTTCTTCAACTACAGCAGAGAGGTAAGCGTTATGATGAGACTGACCAAACCTACATTATCCTTTCAAGTTTTCCTGAAAGCTGGTTGCCTGTGATTAACAGCATGGAGAGTATGCGTCCCCGAGATCTGACCCTTGAGTATGTGGTTGGCAGATTGACCGAAGAAGCAGAAAGAAGGTCAGATAGACAGGCTGAACTCCAAGAAAGGAGGAGTTACAGCCGAGGGGGCCAGCAGCAGAATCTGCCAATGGAGCAACGCCAAGGTTTGGACTTGGCCATGGCGGTGAGGAGATGCTATAGATGCAACCAACCCGGGCATCTCCAACGTCAATGCAGGGCAACACTTCCAGGAGACGACATGGAGCAGAGACAGCAATCGACACAGAAACGTAAGCAGAAGGGGTTCTCTTCAGGGAAGAAGAACATGCGTTCTGCTCAGTTTGTGTCTGCATTTTCTCGAGAGGAGAGAAAGATACCTCGAGGAACATGGTTGCTGGACTCTGGCAGCAGCAGGATTATCTGCAATAGTCGGGAGGACTTTAGGACCCTGGAGAAGCCAGCTGATGGAAAAGACTCAATTTATCTTGCTGATGGTCGTAGAAGCAAGATTGATGGCCAGGGAACATGTTTCCTGCAGTGCTTGAACACTACTCTACCAGAGACTCTGTTTGTCAGCAGTTTGGACTATTGTTTACTGTCTGTAAGCTGTTTGATTAATGCAGGGTCTAGTGTTAAGTTCACACAGGATGGCTATCTGATAAATAATGGAACTCAGGTATGTGGCCATGCAAAGATGGAAAATGGGTTATATGTAATGCAGGACAAGCCTGTTAAAGCAGCCCAGGTGGTTCAGGATAATTTGCCAGTTCATAAGGGGTGTGTACATGAACTGCACAGAAAACTGGGTCACGCCAATTTCCGTGTGCTTTCAGAGATGCAAAAGGTGTGCAAGAACCTAAAAGTAAATAGCTGTAACTGTTTCCTAGATTGCAATGTATGTAAAATGGCCAAATCTAAGAGGAAGCCTGTGGCTTCTAAAAGCGACAGAGTATCTAAAGAGGTTTTAGAACTTGTCCATTGTGACGTAATAGGCCCTTTTCCACAGAAGACTGAAGGGGGCGCCAGATATGCTTTTCTGGTAATAGATGACAAATCACGTTTTAGTTGGTTGTTTTTGTTAAAGCAGAAATCTGAGTGTTTCCCCACATTCAGAGAATGGGTTGCCCAAGCTGAAAAGCTCTTTGCTCGCCCTGTTGTGCAGTTGCAAACAGATAGGGGCGGAGAATTTCTGAACAAACAATTTGGGATATGGTTGCAACGTAAGGGGATCACTCGCCGTTTGACTAACCCTTATAGCCCTGCTGAAAATGGTCTGTGTGAAAGACGTGGGGCTGTGATACAGTCAGTAAAGGACTGCCTGCTAGTGGATGCAGGATTGGGCCACAACCATAGGCTGTGGGGCGAGGCTTTTCTGACCGCAAACTTTTTGATTAATAGAACCTGGTCTAGCTCTATAAAAGATATACCATATCGTATGTTGTTTGGGAAAGAACCAGAGTGGACAATGCTCCATAATTGGGGTTCTTGGGCACATGTAAACATTCCCAAAGCTCAGCGCCAGAAAGGGGGTGCTAGAGCGCAGAAACTGCAGTTTGTGGGATATCAGTCCTATGGCAAAGGGTGGCGTTTCAATTTATGCCCAGGACGCGTGGTTCTGTCACGAAGCGCAGACTTCGCTGACCAGGACAGATGGACTGCGATCCATGCCAACCCTGACTGCCTACTGCCCCTGCAAGTAAGAGAAGAGGCTTCTTCTCAGCCATTGGCAACACAGGAGCAGGATGAGGAAGAGGCACAGATTTCCCCAAAAGATGTGGCAATAGATAATACTTCTCTAGAGGAAGAGGAAGAAGAGCCAGAGATAAGGGGGGAAGAAGAAGTAGTTGTGCCTAGACGCTCCCAGCGTTCAAACAAGGGTGTACCTCCTCAGCGTTTGACCCTAGGAGGAGTGAGAGTATGCAATGTGAGTTGTGTGGAACCACAAAGTTATAATGAAGTCTTAGACTTACCCCCTGGGGAACGTGCTTTGTGGGAACAAGCTATGAAAGAAGAAATGGACTCTTTTAAACGTAACAAAGTGTTTGAGGTCATAATGCCGCCACCTGGTGGCAGAGTGGTGTCATGCAAGTGGGTTTACAAAAGGAAAACCCTTGCATCTGGGGAACCACGTTTTCGAGCCAGATTTTCGAGCCAGCATCATTAGTAGCCAGAGGGTTCACTCAGATTAAAGGGGAGAGTTATGATGAAGTGTTTTCTCCCACGGTAAAGAGTGAAACTTTTCGTTTAATGCTTTCCATTGCTGCTGTAAGACAACTAGCAGTGCACCATTTTGATGTTGATGCTGCATATCTGCATGCAAATTTAGACCATGAAGTGTTAATGAGACAACCCCCTGGGTTTGAAGAGGGGAATGGTGCAGTCTGGCGTTTGAGAAAGGCTGTTTATGGTCTCAAACAAAGTGGAAGGTGTTGGAACCAGTGTTTAAATGAAGCCCTTGTAAAAATTGGTTTTAAAAGGAGTGTGGCTGATCCATGTCTGTACACCAAGGGGACAGGCAACAAATATCTAATGCTCTTAGTCTTTGTTGATGACTTGCTTGTGGTAGGGAGTTCCACAGCTGAGATCCAGAAGCTCACAAGTCAATTGGAAAAGAGGTTTAAGCTTAAAGCCTTAGGGCCTGTAAGCAATTACTTGGGAGTAGAAGTAAGGCAGGAAGCTGGTGGAAGCTTCCTATTGAGCCAGAAAGAGAAAATTCTTCATTTGATAGAGCAGTTTGGCATGAAAAACTGAAAGCCAGTTCAGACTCCCATGACACCAGATTTCCCAAAGACACTGTGTGATGATGAATTTGATCAGCCTGAGCTGTATCACTCAAAAAATAGGATCACTGTTGTATTTAAGCCAGTGGTCAAGGCCAGACATTGCATGTGCTACAAATGTTCTGAGCCAACGTGTATCTAAACCCAGTACTGCCGATTGGTGTGCTTTGAAAAGGCTTATCAGATATCTAAAGGGGACATTAAATGTATGTTTAAAGATATCTAGTACACAAGATGAAAAACTAGAAGTATTTGTTGATGCGGACTGGGGAAGCTGTGTAGCTACTAGAAAATCTACAAGTGGAATGGTTATGATGCTTGCCAATTCCATAATTGGATGGAGGTCAAAGAAACAAGGATTTGTTGCGACCTCATCCTGTGAGGCAGAATATGGGAGCCTGTCGCTAGCATGCAATGAAATCATGTGGTTTATACAGATACTGAAAGATCTAGATTGTAAAGTAGATTTGCCTATCCAAGTGTATGAAGATAGCCAATCGTGCATTGCATTAGCGGGCTCAGAAATAATGAAATCCGCATCAAAACATATTGCTATCCGTCATGTGAATGTGAGAGATTGTGTACAGAATGGGGTAATCAAACTGGAGTATTGTCAATCACAAGATAATATTGCTGATTTGTTTACCAAGCCTTTGCCAGCAACATGTCATAATGAATTGATGACAAAACTGGGTTTGTGTATATAACGTATTGTATGTATGTATTGTTTCTGTTGGGGTTTTTCGCATTTAAGAAACAGAAGGGGTGTCACGGCTAAAATGGCCGCTGTTTCTTTAATGCGAATAAAGCTGGGTCAGCATGACTCAGCGGTCTGCACCAAGTTGTATATATAAGTGAGAAATGTTAGTTTGGGCTGTGGCTGGTGTTTGGGTTGGTTGGTGCTGGTGTGTATAGTTATTCAGTCGTGTTTTGCACAAGGACTTTTAAGAATAAAACTCTGCAAGGATATTCTCGTGGACTCTTTTGTGCCGACAAGGGTCCGAGGACCAGGCTGAGGAGACAAAGGGAGGTCAGAACCCTTTCCATCTTTTTTTGCTTTTTACAAACACTGACAAGTCCTCCCCCTTCTTTTGGTGGGCATCTCTTTAGGCTCCCGTAGGGATTTTTTGAAATTGGATTCTATCCAAACGCGATTCCTTAGAGCCATCCTTAGGATTCCCCCCTCGGTAGCGGGCGCGGTTATGAGATTATGGCTACAGGTTCACGTTGCCTAAAAATTCAGCATCCTTTACGCACGAGCAACCCCAATTCCCATTACAGCAATCCGTCAGTCCCTGACGTTGCTCGCACACCACGACAGGACAGGCAGCATCATGAGTCAAACCGGAGGAGCAGGCGCCGGAGAGGGAGCAGCGGCAGCGCCAAATCTGGAGGAGAGAAACCGAGATTTGGAAAAGCAGCTTGCTGTGTTAGAGGCGCGGCTAGATGAACGGAGGACTCAGGATGCCCGGGGAAGGCCCACCCCCATCGCAAAGAAGGTACCGGGACTGGTGCACAAGTTTGGGGGAACCCAAGAGACTATAATGCATTCAGGACGGAGGTACAGTACGCGCTGGAACTGCAGTATGATGACTTTGCTGATGATGAGGGGAGAGTTGCTTACGTTATCGGGCATCTTCAGGACGCTGCTAGGGAATGGATCCGGCCATTAATGGCGACGCAGAATGCTGCCCTAAAGGATCTTTGAAAAATTTTTGGCGCCATGGACGCCATGTTCGCAAGTGGAGTGGAGCAGAGTGTGACACGCAGGGAACTAATGGCGTGCAAACAAGGGGGGCAGACACTTAGAGAGTACTGGTCGCGTTTTGCGATGCTTATCCATAAACTCGGGTGGGAACTGAGCTCGGAACCAGTGCAAATGCTGTTTGAGGAAGGCTTATCCCCCTCAGTGAAAGACAAACTTTCCCGCACGCCCGCCCTCAGTCGATGGATCAGCTGACTAAGGCTGTGCTTGCGATTGGAGTACGGCAAGAAGCGCGCGCGCAAGAGAGACGGGAGTGGAGAGGAGCGTTGGCATGACAACCGCATTCCTGAAATACCGGAGGATGAGGAGATTTCACCCCTCCCATACCCAAGAATCTCCTGATGATCTCCTGATGGTCTCTGCTGACTCTCCAGAGAGGAGGAGGCGTGTCCTGCCTATCTACTTATTCTGCCCAGCAACATATTTGTATGTGTGAGTGAGAGACAGTCAGTCAGTGTATCGGAGAAAGTGAGAGTGTTAGAGATTCTAGAGATAAGATTGCTGCTAAGTGTAGCTGCAGACTCTCAGTGTAGCATTGATTTATGCTTAGAATATTCAGCTCTGTATATAGTTTTGTATTATAGTTGTAGTTACAGAATAAAAGGAAGATATTCTACAGAGCTGCTCTCCGAGTGGTTTATACTCTGCAAGACTCTGCAAAACTCTGCTGCGCAACGACTGTATTATTGAGACAGTGAATCCGGTGCTCTCAGCTCTGAGCTGTGAGTCCACAGCATTGCGACCTGTTCCTGTGGGAAGGAGGTCTCTGGCGGTGCTTCCCAGCTCGCCTAGCCCAGTCGGGGTTGAGGTACATGAGTCCAGTTGGCGCACTGGCTCTAGGGCGATGCTGACAAGAGCCACTTTCCCAGCCTGAGGAACCAATGGAGATTGGGGGCACGAGCGTGCGGGGTTTCAAACTCCAACGAAGGATGAAAGAAGGAGGGGAAAGAGGAAAAAACAGCCAAGAAGTGTTTCCTCTGCCTACAGCCAGGGCATTTTGCCAGGGTCTGCCCTCAAAGGAAGGCATGGCAAAGTATGGTGGGGGCTGCTGACTGTGAGGAGGAGGGCGCTAAGGAGCAGGGAAACCCCAACGCTTGGCTGCCGATCAGCGGGCACAGCAGCCAGGCAAGCAACCAGTAAAAGTGCCCAAGCCAGACCCACCCCCAAGCAGCCATAGCCATAGAGGTGGTGCTAGAACTCCCTAATGGGCACCCAATCAAGGTTAAGGCACTGCTGGACTCAGGTAGTTCCTGTATTTTTTTCAGCAAGGATTTCGCGCTGGAGCACCAGTTACCCCTCCTGCCGCTAGAGTGCCCCTTACAAGTAACGACCATTGATGGCAGGGAACTCCTGGGAGGGGAAGTGACGCACCAGACTCCCCCCATGAGAATGAGGGTCTCCAGACACACAGAAACCCTTGCCTTTCATGTAGCCAGACTGGCAGGACCACCAGTCATCCTGGGAATGAGCTGGTTGAAGAAGAAGAGGAGGAGTTTGGATTTCATATCCCGCCTTTCACTCCCCTTCAGGAGTCTCAAAGCGGCTAACATTCTCCTTTCCCTTCCTCCCCCACAACAAACACTCTGTGAGGTGAGTGGGGCTGAGAGACTTCACAGAAGTGTGACTGGCCCAAGGTCACCCAGCAGCTGCATGTGGAGGAGCGGAGACACGAACCCGGTTTCCCAGATTACGTGACTACCGCTCTTAACCACTACACCACACTGGCTCTACATGATCCAGTGGTGGCATGGCACCAGCGGACAGTGACCTTTGGGTCAGCTCACTGTTTGGAACACTGTCACGGTGGGGAAGTCCTGAGGGTAGCCATGGCCCAGGTAGCAGGAATGGCAGTGGGAGAAAAGGGAAAGGTACCGCCACAATACGCTGACCTGCAGGATGTTTTCAGCGAGAAGGAAGCGGATAAACTACCCCCCACCCCATAGGCCCTTCGACTGTCAAATCAACCTACTACCAGGAGCTCAGCTGCCAGTGGGTAAATTGTACGCCATGTCGGACAAGGAGATGCAGGAGTTGTGGGAGTTTATTGACAAGAACCTGAAAAGAGGCTTCATAAGGGAATCAAGGGCGGTGGGAGGCAGTCCGGTGTTCTTTGTGGACAAAAAGGACACTAAACAGCCCAGATTGGTCGTAGAATTCAGGTCCTTGAACCTTGTATCGGAACCCGTGACCTTCCCAATGCCCAGGATTGACGATATTTAAACCCGGGTGGGGAAGGGAAAGATCTTTACCAAGCTGGACCTTCAGGGGGCGTACAATTTGATTAGGATGAGGGAAGGGGCTGAATGGAAAACCACCATGTTCACCCCTCTGGGAGCCTTTGAGTACCTCGTTATGCCCTTTGGATTCCAATCAGGCTCCGCCTGTTTTCAATCTTTCATGCACCATGTGTTGGGATCCTTGCTATACAAGAATTCTGTGGCCTTTCTAGATGACGTGTTAATCTATTCGGACCACGAGGAGCAACACGTTCGGGACGTTCGGGAAGTGCTAAAGAGGCTACAGGAACACCAGTTGTGGGTCAAATTGGAGAAGTGCCAATTCCACGCACGAGAGGTCGAGTTCCTGGGATACAGGTTGTCGGACAAGGGCCTAGCTATGTACCCAAGCAAGGTGCAGGCGGTGCTGGAATGGAAGGCCCCCAAGACCCGGAAGGATGTGCAGAGGTTCCTGGGGTTTGCGAACTTCTATCGGAAGTTCATCAAGAACTTCGCCCACTTAACCGCACCCATCACCGATTGTCTCAGTAGCAAAAGGAAGTCCGTCTGGACAGAAGAGGCACAGCAATCTTTTGAAAGGCTAAAAAAGGCGTTTGCTTCGGAAGAGCAGCTCTTGCACGTGGATCTGCAAAAGCCAATGAGGTTGGAGACAGACGCGTCAGACAGAGCGGTAGGGGCGGTGCTTCTCCAGCCGGGAGACAAGTCCAGCTGGAGGCCGTGTGCATTCTTTTCGAGGAAGCTGAGCAAGTCTGAGCAAAACTACACGGTGTATGATCGAGAACTGCTGGCTATTTATGAAGCCTTTAGGCGCTGGAGACATTTGTTAATAGGGGCGCAGCACAAGATCCAGGTGTGCACGGACCATAAGAACCTAGAGTACTGGAGGACTGCACGAGTACTCAACCAACGACAGGTGCGGTGGGCTCAAGAATTCTCCAAGTTTTTCTTCGAGATTCGATAGGTGCCGGGAGAGGAAAACGTCAGAGCAGACGCCCTCTCCCGGAAGCCGGAGTATTTGGAAGGAGAAGGACCACCAGAAGCACGACATGTGATTCCCGAGAACCGATGGGTGTGGGGGGGAGTGTTAGTTGAGACACGAGAACTAGTAGGACTGACGAGGGACGACGAGTTCGCCCAAACGAAAATCCGGGAACTCAGAGGCACGGGGGAAAACCTCTTGGCAAATTGCCCTGCCGTCCAGCCAGCGCTTCCCCTGCGCAGCTCTGGTCGGAAGCTTGACGCTGACCCAGGCAGGGGGGCAGAGTGCACACAACGTGAAACTGTTGCAGTGCGTGTGTGTAAACATAAATCAGGCTGCACGCACGGTGTCTTCCTTATCTTCTAAAAGTCTTTATTCGTGTAGTAAAACAGCTCTTAAATCTCTCCGGGCTACAACGCACACATCTTGCGTCCTCTCTCCGCAAAAGCGAAACCAGAACTGAACTCGGGAAACATTCCCCTCAGTAAACTCAACCACGCCTCAGAATGTAAGACGTCACACAGAACCTCTTAAACCCTGTAGTTTCTGATTCTCTCCACACCCCCTCTCGCCTTACAATCTGAGAGGAGTTGTGGACACACATATTTACAGACCCTTGAGAGTTCAACACCTTCCCCATTGCCTTTCGCCCCTTCCTGGCGTCTTTGTCAGGCACCTGTTGAACCTCCTCACAAATCTCAGATTCGCACCCAGCCACACCAACCCAAACACTAGTGGCTTCATACCTTTCAGGTGGAATTCCCTTTGTTGCCCGAGATGAACGCCTGGGCACAAACTCAGGTGCTTCTTCTGACCCACTGGGATCAGCAAGTGCGTCTTCTTCATCAGACGACTCCCCCTCTGACTTGACCCATCTGTGAGCTTTCTCCATTATGCTAACAGGAGATGAAGGCTCACTTTTGGACATTCCTTTAACAACCCGTGGAGATGCCCAAACCTGTTCCGGACCTTGATCCTGGACCTGGTCCTCATTTTCAGGTTCAGCTTCTGGCTCTTCCTCGCTTTCCTCCCCCTCAGAATCGGACAGACATTCTGAGAGAATATCAGAACCAACCCTGGGCCGTGACCAACCTCCCTGCTCATAGAATTCAGCATGCTTGCTGACCAGCAGCTTGGTCTGATCACCCTCTGGGTATGCAAACTTCCACCCATTTGTTACAGGATCATACCCACAGAAGATCATTTCCTGGACCTTTGGACCACCCTGCTCTTGCAGAAACTTTGGTACCGACACCATAGCTTTCGAACCGAATGCACGGAGGAAATGCAGGTTCGGCTTCTCTCCGTAAAGCATAAAATGCGGTGTGTCACCTACCACTGAATTGTAGGACCTGTTCTTCGTGAAATTTACAAATTTAATTCCTTCCCCCCAAAAGCTTTGAGGCAAACCAGAGTCATTCAGTAGAATCTCTGTTGTTTGAACCAGAGCTTTGCTCCTAAGCTCTGCCACTCCCTTCTCCTGAGGAGAAATCAGCTTGTGACGTATCCCTTTCTGGCGAAAGAATTTCTGCAGAGCAGACCCAGTGACCTCTGACCCTCGGTCACTCTGGAACCCCTGCACCTTGGTGGAGAACCTTAGTTCCACCTCCGCAATCCAATCTTTGGTCAGTTGCGTTGCATCCTCTTTCCGTTTCAGAGGATAAAACCAGCCAACCTGGCTGAAATCATCCTGCAGCGTAAGCCCAAACCTGGCCCTGCCCAGACTCTGCTTTTGCATGGGACCAAAAAGATCTGTGTGCACAAGCTCAAAAGGCTTTGTGGCCACCCTCTCCACCCTGGGAAGACCACACCCTTTTACATTGGCTTTTCTGCAAGCCCTGCACTTTAGGGGTCTACCACATTCCCTTATTTCGCACCCTTTAGTGCACTCCGATAGCATCTGGATATCCTCACAGGAACCATGTGACATTTTCTTGTGCCACACGCAAGCACATGAAACATGAGCATGAACATTTGCAGACTTTACCTGTACTTTCTCAGCACACCCTTCACCCTCCAGAGGTGTTTCAAGAACAAAAAAGCCGTTGTGCCCTTTTGGAACACTGATCAAGACTTTCCCCCCTCTGGAAATTGTGCAGACATCCTTCTCAAAGCAAACCTTATACCCCTCCTGTAAGAGACAAGGTACAGATAAAATACAATGTTGTATTCCCGGCGCCACGTAGACTCGCAGCTGCGCCTGCAAAACAGAAACAGAAACATGTCCAACTTTAGACAATGGCTTTTGTAAATTGTCTGCAAAACACACTGTCTTCCCAGCCAGAACAGGTTTGCAGTTCCACATCTCAACACCAGGTGTCTCAGTTATCAGATGTCTGTTGACAGTACTGTCAATAATCCAACGCATCACGTTGCTCTCACTGCAGCTGTCCTTCAAAGCTGCCATCGCAACAAACGTCCCGCTGCCCCCGTCCTTGGGGCCTTTGCAGGTGTCCTCTACAACCGCCATGGATGCAGTTAGCTGATAAGCGCCGTCTTCCTCCTCTGAGCCACGTCCTCTCTGCGACTTCCCACGCCTGCCCCCTCTGCTGGACGGGTTGCCATGGAAACCCGGCTGATTCCCATGGGAAACGACCTTGGAGACATCCTGCCCTGTCTCCCTTGCTCTCTGTGGGCAGTTGCGACGCAGATGGTCAGGAGAATTGCAAACGTAGCAGCGACGAGTGGAAAAACACTGGGGTGAGCTCTCAGCTAGCAAAGCTTCCGGACCAGCTCTGCCCCCTCTGAAACGGCACTTCCCCTCGGAATACACAGTGGAAACTTTTCCAAACTGGCTTTTGGGCTTCTCTGCCCCCCCCGACACCTCCAACAGCACTCCGTGAGGCTGTAAAATCAGGGCTTCTGGCTGAGCACTCGGCGTCATCCCGCTCCTGGCCTCCTGCTGAGCTTTGACACAAACCCCTCAGCACTTTCCAGGCTTCACAGGTCGACTCAATGCCTTCCAAATGCGGCAATAGCTTAGCATGTACGCTTGATCTCAACATGCAGATCTCAGCTTTCATAGCTTTCTCTCTCTGCATTTTCTCCTCCAGAAAAGCAGACTGCAGCTTTTCTGCATCTCTGTCCACCAGTTGTGCAATTTCAGCAACAGCCGGTTTGGCTGGGGAAGGCTCTTTCTTGCTTATTTCCCACAGGCCAGTTGCCCAAAACCAGGCTCTCACACACCGGCACGTCTGGCAACAGCTTCAAAGCGTTTGCTGACCATCCATAACCTCTTGGCAAATTGCCCTGCCGTCCAGCCAGCGCTTCCCCTGCGCAGCTCTGCTCGGAAGCTTGACGCTGACCCAGGCAGGGGGGCAGAGTGCACACAGCGTGAAACTGTTGCAGTGCGTGTGTGTAAACATAAATCAGGCTGCACGCACGGTGTCTTCCTTATCTTCTAAAAGTCTTTATTCGTGTAGTAAAACAGCTCTTAAATCTCTCTGGGCTACAACGCACACATCTTGCGTCCTCTCTCCGCAAAAGCGAAACCAGAACTGAACTCGGGAAACATTCCCCTCAGTAAACTCAACCACGCCTCAGAATGTAAGACGTCACACAGAACCTCTTAACCCTGTAGGTTCTGATTCTCTCCACAAAACCATGGGGGGTTTGAGGAGAAAGATGGGGTACTATATTACAGGGGAGCACTATATGTACCAGGGGATGACTTGAGGAGAAGGGTACTCAAACAACTCCATGATAACCCGACGGCGGGGCATTTCGGTCAACACAAGACCATGTTGCTGGTCACCTGGCAGTTCTGGTGGCCAAGGGTGAGGGAAGATGTACGGGAGTACGTACGAGGGTGTGACTGCTGCCAGCGAGCAAAGGTGGAGAGGGCGGCGCCCACAGGAATACTGGAACCTTTACCCACACCAGGAAAACCATGGGAGGTGATGTCCATAGATTTTATGACAGATTTGCCCAAATCGAGAGGGAAAACAGCTGTCATGGTGGTTGTTGACCTGTTAACAAAAATGTGCCATTTTATCGCTTGCCGCATGCGGTGACGACAGAGGAAACTGCCAGGCTGTTTGTGGATCACATCTTCAGACTGCATGGCACCCCCTTGAGGGTTTTGTCCGACCAAGGGAAGCAATTTACTTCCCGGTTCTGGAGGAAGCTCATGAGCTTGTTGGAAGTCGAGGTGAGCTTCTCGACGGCCAGACACCCAGAGACCAACGGACAAGCGGAAAGAGCGAACAGTATACTCCAACAATATCTACGCTGCTATGTCAGCGAGAGGCAGAACGGCTGGGTGGATAAACTGGGGCTGGCAGAATTTGCGTACAATAACGCGGAACACGTGTCCACGGGGATGAGCCCGTTTGTCAGAGCTGCCCGAGGTCCCAGCTCACAAAGGACCAACGCCAGTACGTTGTTATATACAAAAGTCTTTATTGAAGTTCAGTTTGTCTTTCACATCAGCAGCGTGCAGCTCTACGTCTGAAACTCTAGACCGCCGAAGCTCCGTCTGAGTCTCCTCCCCCCAGACACCAGTTTAAGACCCTAGCCTTGCTCCACCTTTTCCTTTGCTCTTTCCTCCTCTGGGTCCGCCTGTCAGCTGGGGTTTCGCCCTTCCTAGACTCTTCTGACGCTGAGTCCCCTGAGTCTTCCCCCTGCCTCCGGCGGGCTTTAGGACCTGGTTCCCCATCCGGGTTTTCTGCTGTCCCGCACGCCTGTACATTCGAACTTGGCGCGCGCGCCCAGCTGGCAACCTTCCTCCTGACCGTTACACTGCTCCTGTCACTGCTTCCCCCTTCTGGGAGGCTAGCTGGACCTGACCTCCCCTCCGTTCCCCCACTCTCCGACAGAGGCGTGGTCAGTCCCGACTCATATTCTCTCCCTGCTGGAGGAGACGCTGCCCCTGACACCTGGGACTCTTCCCCCCCCACTACGCTCTGGTGGGGAAGCTGGTCCTGATCTCCAGCTGCTGCTTTGGGAGTCCCCGCTGGCCCCTTGTTTCTGGTGTGTCTCCCCTGGGACCCCCCTTGCCCTGACCATCGGCGCCTCCTTCTGGGAATCTTCTGATTCGCTGGAGAAGCTCATGGAATCTCTCGGGTCACTGTCGTACTGTCAGTGTTTGTAAAAAGCAAAAAAAAGAAGGAAAGGGTTCTGACCTCCCTTTTCTCTTCAGCCTGGTCCTCGGACCCTTGTCTGCATAAAAGAGTCCACGAGAATATCCTTGCAGAGTTTTATTCTTAAAAGTCTTTGTGCAAAACACGACTGAATAACTATACACACCAGCACCAACCAACCCAAAACACCAGCCACAGCCCAAACTAACATTTCTCACTTATATATACAACCTGCTGCAGGCTGCTGAGTCTTGCTGAACCAGCTTTATTCGCATTAAAGAAACAGCGGCCATTTTAGCCGTGACACCCCTTCTGTTTCTTAAATGCGAAAAACCCCAACAGAAACAATACATTACAACAATACATTATATACATAAACCCAGTTTTGTCATCAATTCATTATGACATGTTGCTGGCAAAGGCTTGGTAAACAAATCAGCAATATTATCTTGTGACTGACAATACTCCAGTTTGATTACCCCATTCTGTACACAATCTCTCACATTCGCATGACGGATAGCAATATGTTTTGATGCGGATTTCATTATTTCCGAGCCCGCTAATGCAATGCACGATTGGCTATCTTCATACACTTGGATAGGCAAATCTACTTTACAATCTAGATCTTTTAGTATCTGTATAAACCACATGATTTCATTGCATGCTAGCGACAGGCTCCCACATTCTGCCTCACAGGATGAGGTCGCAACAAATCCTTGTTTCTTTGACCTCCATCCAATTATGGAATTGGCAAACATCATAACCATTCCACTTGTAGATTTTCTGGTAGCTACACAGCTTCCCCAGTCCGCATCAACAAATACTTCTAGTTTTTCATCTTGTGTACTAGATATCTTTAAACATACATGTAATGTCCCCTTTAGATATCTGATAAGCCTTTTCAAAGCACACCAATCGGCAGTACTGGGTTTAGATACACGTTGGCTCAGAACATTTGTAGCACATGCAATGTCTGGCCTTGACCACTGGCTTAAATACAACAGGGATCCTATTTTTGAGAGATACAACTCAGGCTGATCAAATTCATCATCACACAGTGTCTTTGGGAAATCTGGTGTCATGGGAGTCTGAACTGGCTTGCAGTTTTCCATGCCAAACTGCTCTATTAAATGAAGAATTTTCTCTTTCTGGCTCAATAGGAAGCTTCCATCTGCTTCCTGCCTTACTTCTACTCCCAAGTAATTGCTCACAGGCCCTAAGGCTTTAAGCTTAAACCTCTTTTCTAGTTGACTTGTGAGCTTCTGGATCTCATCTGTGGAACTCCCTGCCACAAGCAAATCATCAACAAAGACTAAGAGCATTAGATATTTGTTGCCTGTCCCCTTGGTGTACAGACATGGATCAGCCACACTCCTTTTAAAACCAATTTTTACAAGGGCTTCATTTAAACACTGGTTCCAACACCTTCCACTTTGTTTGAGACCATAAACAGCCTTTCTCAAACGCCAGACTGCACCATTCCCCTCTTCAAACCCAGGGGGTTGTCTCATTAACACTTCATGGTCTAAATTTGCATGCAGATATGCAGCATCAACATCAAAATGGTGCACTGCTAGTTGTCTTACAGCAGCAATGGAAAGCATTAAACGAAAAGTTTCACTCTTTACTGTGGGAGAAAACACTTCATCATAACTCTCCCCTTTAATCTGAGTGAACCCTCTGGCTACTAATCTGGCTCGAAAACGTGGTTCCCCAGATGCAAGGGTTTTCCTTTTGTAAATCCACTTGCATGACACCACTCTGCCACCAGGTGGCGGCATTATGAATTCAAACACTTTGTTACGTTTAAAAGAGTCAATTTCTTCTTTCATAGCTTGTTCCCACAAAGCACGTTCCCCAGGGGGTAAGTCTAAGACTTCATTATAACTTTGTGGTTCCACACAACTCACATTGCATACTCTCACTCCTCCTAGGGTCAAACGCTGAGGAGGTACACCCTTGTTTGAACGCTGGGAGCGTCTAGGCACAACTACTTCTTCTTCCCCCCTTATCTCTGGCTCTTCTTCCTCTTCCTCTAGAGAAGTATTATCTATTGCCACATCTTTTGGGGAAATCTGTGCCTCCTCCTCATTCTGCTCCTGTGTTGCCAATGGCTGAGAAGGAGCCTCTTCTCTTACTTGCAGGGGCAGTAGGCAATCTGGGTTGGCATGGATCGCAGTCCATCTTTCCTGGTCAGCGAAGTCTGCACTTTGTGACAGAACCACGTGTCCTGGGCGTAAATTGAAACGCCACCCTTTGCCATAGGACTGGTATCCCACAAACCGCAGTTTCTGCGCTCTAGCATCCCCTTTCTGACGCTGAGCTTTGGGAATGTTTACATGTGCCCAAGAACCCCAATTATGGAGCATTGTCCACTCTGGTTCTTTCCCAAACAATACACGATATGGAATATCTTTTATAGAGCTAGACCAGGTTCTATTAATCAAAAAGTTCGCAGTCAGAAAAGCCTCGCCCCACAGCCTATGGTTGTGGCCCAATCCTGCATCCACTAGCAGGCAGTCCTTTACTGACTGTATCACAGCCCCACGTCTTTCACACAGACCATTTTCAGCAGGGCTATAAGGGTTAGTCAAACGGTGAGTGATCCCCTTACGTTGCAACCATATCCCAAATTGTTTGTTCAGAAATTCTCCGCCCCTATCTGTTTGCAACTGCACAACAGGGCGAGCAAAGAGCTTTTCAGCTTGGGCAACCCATTCTCTGAATGTGGGGAAACACTCAGATTTCTGCTTTAACAAAAACAACCAACTAAAACGTGATTTGTCATCTATTACCAGAAAAGCATATCTGGCGCCCCCTTCAGTCTTCTGTGGAAAAGGGCCTATCACGTCACAATGGACAAGTTCTAAAACCTCTTTAGATACTCTGTCGCTTTTAGAAGCCACAGGCTTCCTCTTAGATTTGGCCATTTTACATACATTGCAATCTAGGAAACAGTTACAGCTATTTACTTTTAGGTTCTTGCACACCTTTTGCATTTCTGAAAGCACACGGAAATTGGCGTGACCCAGTTTTCTATGCAGTTCATGTACACACCCCTTATGAACTGGCAAATTATCCTGAACCACCTGGGCTGCTTTAACAGGCTTGTCCTGCATTACATATAACCCATTTTCCATCTTTGCATGGCCACATACCTGAGTTCCATTCTTTATCAGACAGCCATCCTGCGTGAACTTAACACTAGACCCTGCATTAATCAAACAGCTTACAGACAGTAAACAATAGTCCAAACTGCTGACAAACAGAGTCTCTGGTAGAGTAGTGTTCAAGCACTGCAGGAAACATGTTCCCTGGCCATCAATCTTGCTTCTACGACCATCAGCAAGATAAATTGAGTCTTTTCCATCAGCTGGCTTCTCCAGGGTCCTAAAGTCCTCCCGACTATTGCAGATAATCCTGCTGCTGCCAGAGTCCAGCAACCATGTTCCCCGAGGTATCTTTCTCTCCTCCCGAGAAAATGCAGAAACAAACTGAGCAGAACACGTGTTCTTCTTCCCTGAAGAGAACCCCTTCTGCTTACGTTTCTGTGTCGATTGCTGTCTCTGCTCCATGTCGTCTCCTGGAAGTCTTGCCCTGCATTGACGTTGGAGATGCCCGGGTTGGTTGCATCTATAGCACCTCCTCACCGCCATGGCCAAGTCCAAACCTTGGCGTTGCTCCATTGGCAGATTCTGCTGCTGGCCCCCTCGGCTGTAACTCCTCTGTTCTTGGAGTTCAGCCTGTCTATCTGACCTTCTTTCTGCTTCTTCGGTCAATCTGCCAACCACATACTCAAGGGTCAGATCTCGGGGACGCATACTCTCCATGCTGTTAATCACAGGCAACCAGCTTTCAGGCAAACTTGAAAGGATAATGTAGGTTTGGTCAGTCTCATCATAACGCTTACCTCTCTGTTGTAGTTGAAGAAACAGAGATTTCAGCGTTTGAAGATGAGTTGCCAAACTCTCACCTTCCTTCATAACAGTCCTGAACAGCCTTCTGGTCAGAGAAATGATAGTTCCGGCAGTTTCTCTGACATGCATTGCCCTTAATAAATTCCAGCACTCAAACGCTGTGCTGGCATTTGCTACATGCAATAACCGAGAGTTGCTCAAACACAGCATAATTTGGGCACGGGCCCTTTCATCCAGCCGTTTTTTCTCAGCAGAGTCCTGTCTCAAAACCTCAGTTTCAACACAGTCCCATAGTCCATCTCTCCTTAACAACTGCTGCATTTTAATTGACCAACTCAGCCAGTTGCTTTTTGAGAGAAGTTCAAAAGGGATGCCTCCCCCAATATTTACAACTTGGGAAGACTGGAAATCTGCCATCTCTGCTGGTGCTTGCTGAGTCCCTTCTGTGGGGTCTCCAGCAATCTCTCCTGACTCTCTCTTTTGAGTCGAACTGGATGGTCCTGGCTGGCACTCACCAGCTTCTAGCTGCTGCCTCTGTTGACTCTCAGGTCCCGCCTGGCTCTGCAACTGGTGTAGCCGCTCTGTGAGTCACCTACTGTGGTCCTCTAGCAGTTCAAACTGTTCCAGTAGCCAACGCTGAGTGCTTTCCTGATCCTCAGATCCTAGCCGCTCCAGCGTCGCTGCAGACAGTTACAACTTACCACCAACTTCTCCAACGCACAGCCACTGTCTCCGTACACCACCAGGACTCACCAGCTCCTTGCTGAAATGTTGTTAGTCGTTTTGCACTCTGCACATGCTCAGAAACACTGGGCCCATAACCTGTCAGTGTTTGTAAAAAGCAAAAAAAAGAAGGAAAGGGTTCTGACCTCCCTTTTCTCTTCAGCCTGGTCCTCGGACCCTTGTCTGCATAAAAGAGTCCACGAGAATATCCTTGCAGAGTTTTATTCTTAAAAGTCTTTGTGCAAAACACGACTGAATAACTATACACACCAGCACCAACCAACCCAAAACACCAGCCACAGCCCAAAGTAACATTTCGCACTTATATATACAACCTGCTGCAGGCTGCTGAGTCATGCTGACCCAGCTTTATTTGCATTAAAGAAACAGCGGCCATTTTAGCCGTGACACATACTCCCCTACGCTGCCCTCAGATCCTTCCCCTTCGCTCTCCATCTCCTCTCTCCCCTGTACCTCTGCTCCTAAGCCCCTGACACCGTTCATGGCCAATTACGGGTGTCATCCCAGGGCTTTCCCAGGGGGTGGGGAGGAGAGGTGGAGTGTGCCAGCAGCGGAGCAGTTTGTGGAAGAAATGGAAGCCTTACACCAACAACTTAAAATGAACTTGGAAAGGGCCAAGGAAGTGTATAAGAGGCATGCAGACAAGCACCGCAGGGAAGGAGAAACCATACGGGTGGGGGACCGGGTGTGGTTGTCAACCCAGGGGTTACCTTTCAAGGGAGGGTGCAAGAAATTGCGGCCCAGGCGGCTGGGACCTTTTGAGGTAACGCAGCAGGTCAATCCAGTGGCCTTTCGGCTCAAGTTGCCGACCAGTATGAAACTACACCCGGTGTTCCATAGGTCCCTACTCTCTCTGTACAGGGAGGGGCTGGAATTTCCAGGGTGAGAGAGAGAGGTCCCCACTCACCCACGCATAGAGGAGAGGGAACTCAGCAGTCAAGCCACGGAAATACTTGATTCAAGATTGAGAGGAGGGGAAGTGGAGTATTTGGTGGCTTGGGAGGGGGAACCTGAGTCGGAAAACACGTGGGTTCCTGCGGAGACCATCAGGGATGAGGATCTCAGGGGGGAGTTTTACAGCAGGTTCCCAAGGAAGCCCAAACCGGTAGCGAGGTTCTGGGAGGAGCAATTTGGCACTACAGATGAGGAAGAAGAGTTTGTGGGGTTTCCGGCCTCCGACAAGGAGGAAGGAGAGGAATCTGAGGGTGAGGAATCGGACTGGGAGGGTGATCCGGTACGAAGAGATAGCAGCAGGTGGAGAGCTATGTTTGAATCTTCAGAGGATGGGGGTAGCTCCTTCAGGGGATTTCCCGCATCGCCGTCAGAGGGAAGGGAGGAATTTAGGCCAAAGGAACAGGACGGAGGTGAGGGGGGTTCTGGGGGGAGGTGGATGTCAGGGAACTGCCATCGGAGCCAAGAGTGGAGGTAAGGTTCCCCGACCATGCAGGAGAAGGGACCAGCAGAGGGAGAGAGAACACTCCCTTTGGGGAAGGTTATCAGCGTGACACCGGGTAGGAAGGGGACCAGGGAAGGACTTCGGAGAGAGGACTCCAAGACTCTTCCACAGAGACCAGCGGGGAAAGTCCAGGACCTCAGCTGGCTACGCCTACTCCGCGCAGGGAGGCTAGGCGGAGACTGGGCGTCAAGGAATTTTTATGTTTGAAGAAATTCAGGAAACGCCCACTGACGGATTCTGCCATCGACTGACACAGCCACGGAGGAAGGGCTGTCAAGCCAGGGAAAGGTTTAGCCAGGCAACGTTGCTTAGAACTTCAGCATCCTTTACGCACGAGGAACCCCAATTCCCATTACAATATCAATCTGTACTTACCCCTCCTTGTACATTCCTTTTCGTACCACTCTGGTACGGGCAGTCCGAAACCATGCCTGTGTAAACTCCGCGTTCCTTTTCCCAACCTTTAACCTGTCTATGATTAATGTCTTATATGCAATAATTAATGTCTTATATGGAACCCTTGCTTTATACTTATGTTAAACAATCAGCAACAAGCACACACGTGGCAAACGCTGTATAATATCCAATAAAAGGGAGTCTCCGAGGCTTGCTCGAGAGACGCCTCCCGTATGACACCTACCTACTCGTCTGTCGTTCATTTCAACCCAACAGGGTGTCATGACCTTCTAGATCTAAAATATCCCAATTTTTTAATAAATCCCAATCTTTCAACCAGAGAAGACATGAGGTTTCATAATATAGCTTCAAATCCGGTAACCCGTAGCCACCTCTTTCTACAGTATTGATTAATATCTTGTGCTTTACTCTTGGTCTTTTACCCTTCCACAAAAATTTAGAAATTTCTTTTTGCCACTTGTTGATACTGCTGGTCTTTCCTGTAATTGGAATCGTTTGGAATAGAAAGAGTAGCTTCGGTAAAACTATCATTTTAATTACCGAAATGCGGCCCAGGAATGATAAATTTTACCTTGTCCATGTCTCCAACTGTCTTTTGATATCTTTCCAACAATTGGTATAATTATCTTCATATAAGTTAATATTCTTTGGTGTTATCCATAATCCTAAATACTTGATTTTGGAGTAGATTTTAATGTGTATTATTTGTTCTAATTCTGCTTTTTCATCTGGCGACATATTTTTAACTAATAGTTTTGTCTTGTTTAAGTTCATTTTGAACCCCGCAACTTTACCGTAGCCATATATTATTTCCAACGCCTTTCTTAAACTCTGTTTTGGTTGCTCCGTAGTTATAATTAAATCGTCAGCAAATGCCCTCATTTTGTAACTTCTATTTCCCAGCATAATCGCTTTTATTTCTTTTTCTTCCCTAATTTGTTGACATAAAACTTCCAATGTTAATATGAAAATTAAGGGGGATAGTGGGCGACCTTGTCTGACCCCTTTACTGATTTCACACTCCTGTGATAAATTTCCATTGATTATGATTTTAGCTTTTTGTTTTGATTATATTGCTTCAATCCCTTTTATATACTGTATACCAAAATCCATATGGTGTAATAGAAATTTTATAAATTTCCAGGATACCCTGTCGAAAGCTTTTTCTGCATCTATAGCCATTAAGACTGCCTTCTTTTCTATTCTTAAGTCTAAATACGCTAATAAGTTTATAATGTTTCTAGTGTTGCTATAAATGTGCGTCCCGGGCAAAAAGCCAGCTTGGTCATTGTGTATCATCATCTGGAAGCCTTTTTTTGATCTTTCGGCTAAAATATTTGCATATAATTTATAATCGTTCTTTAGAAGTGCGATAGGCCTATAGTTGTTAATAAGTAGATTGTCCGTTCCCTGTTTTGGAATTAATGCAATAAGGCTGTCTTTCCAAGAATCCGGCATGGTTCCATCTTATAAGATGTTGTTCATGATACTTCTTTTTTTTTAAAAAAATACATTTTTATTAAAGTTTTAAACAAACACAAAAGCACAAACAAACACAACACAAATAACAAGTATAGTTTCAAATCCTTATTTTCTTAACATCTTCCCCTGACTTCCCCACACCTCCCCTTCTTGTATTCCAATTCCAATAATTAGCTCAGCAAGTTCTTGTCCCCAACTTTTACCTTATTATTATTATACTTAATTCATCTTAATTAACCAATTTTAACTTATAAACCTCAATTTAAACATCAATACTCATTCTTTACACCCTTTTCTAAGGTCGACCCAAATTCCCTTCCACGAATTTCCCAATTTTTATATTAAGTGCAAAACAAAATAACAGAAAAACAGCATATAATTATACACCCTGAAATATCCTTGGGACATGAGTGGCCCAGCAGAGGAGATAACTACTAGAGCTAAAGCAAAACAGCAGCAACAGCAACAAAAGAAAAGAGGCTCAATATCAAGTTTAACACCGACAGGTGCAGCTGGGCAGGAAAAAGTGACGGCTGTCTCCATGGAGTCAATGACACAGGCGTTACTCAAGATAAATCAATCCCTGGAAGCTTTGACACAGCAGAGTACAGAAAATTCACAAAAATTAACAGAATTAACAGCAAGGCTGGATTTGAATACGAAAAGTGTGACATCCAATACAGAATCTATAAATAAACTGATTGAAGAAAACTCTGCAACACGTAAAATCGCAGAGGATGCCAGAAAGATTGCTGAGGAGACACAGGAAAAATCAGAACCGATCTCTAAAAAAGTGTATGAACATGATGCGGCCTTGTCTTTGATGGAATTACAGAGAAAGGAGAGAAATTTGAAATTAAGATTGATTCCTGAAAGTGAAGGAAACAGCCTTGTGGAGTTCCTTACACAAGAGTTTTCTGACTTTTGGCAGGAGGAATTGGAGGAAGAAGAATTCAAGATAACAACAGCATTTAGACTGGGCAGGAGACAGAACAGAAAGACTCCGAGGGATTGCCTGATTACTTTCAGAACCAAGGAAGAAAGAGACAAAATACTGAAATTACATTACCAAAAGGCCTTGGAAATTGGAAATTCTCATATACAGATTTTTAAGGACATCCCTAAATATATTTTGGAGGTGAGAACCTTCTACAAAGATCTGGTCTACCTGCTGAAAAGGAACAACATACTCTTCAGGTGGGAGTTTCCACAAGGACTGTCCTTTAACTACAAGGGAAAGAAGGTGAAAAAAAACCAATTCAAGACAAAGAGAAATTCTTGGAGAGAAACCACGAGGATCTGCAGAAGGGAACGATAGACCCAATCTCAGAGCAAAAAAGAGCAGTGGACATTCTGAATCTATCATTTGGACTTAAACCACCACCATCAGAGGAAGAGCAACAACTTGGAGCGGTAGGAGGAGTAAGTGACAAATAACAAGATGGCCCTGCAATTCCTTAGTTGGAATTGTAATGGGCTGAACATGCCCATGAAAAGACGCCAAGTTTTTCACATTTTGAAAAGAGAACAATTGGATTTGATCTGTTTACAAGAAACCCATGTGACCAGGGTACACAGAAAACTACTTATAAATAAAAGATTAGGACAAGAATTCATTTCATCGGACAAGGTTAAGAAAAGAGGAGTGGTGATTTATGTAAAAGAGAAATGGGCCCCAAAAATGATGTTTAAAGATGAACAAGGAAGATACCTGGCAGTTGAAATACAAGTGCAAGGAGAAAAATTGTTAATAGTTGGAATCTATGCACCAAATGAAGGGAAGGCGGAATTCTTCAAGAAGCTGCATGAAACTCTGATGGACTATTTGGACTATAATGTTGTAATTATGGGAGATATGAATGGTGTGGTTTCTACAAATATGGACAAGGCACAAAGACTGACAATCTCCAAGGAAGGGAGACTTCCGAAGACCTTCTTTGAAATGACTGAAAATATGGACTTAATAGATATTTGGAGAACAAGGAACCCTCTCTCGAGAGAGGGAACTTTTTTCTCTCAAGCAATGATGACCTGGACCAGAATCGACCAAATTTGGATTACTAGTGGGATGGCTCCAAAGATTAAGAAAATAGAAATCTGCCCAAAGACTTGCTCCGACCATAACGCCGTGAAGATGGAGATGAAACTTACAACAACTGGTCAATTCAGATGGAGGATGAATGTGTTGGAGGGGAATTTCAGCCGGTGGCAGAGGACAGATGGACTCCAGGAGACATAGGTGTAAAAACCCAAACAAAAATGAAAGCTTTATTACTAAGCAAATAAACACAAACTCTGGTGGATGTTATTCCTGCAGGCAAGTAACAAAACTCAGCTTCTTTTCCTTTATAGCAACGGTCACCTGCAGCCAATTAATCCCAGAAACTTCTTAAAGGTATACACACATGTTTCTGTGCCGAATGTCCTCTAACACCCCCTCTCGTTCAAACAGAAACAGAAACAAATAGTACAGTGTTTCCCAACCTTTTTTGGGCAAAGGCACACTTGTTTCATGAAAAAAATCTCGAGGCACACCACCATTACAGCCCCGTGACGTCAGCGCGCAGCGTCACGCTGGGAGGGACATGAATTGCTAGCAAATTACATAATCACCTCCTTGAGGGCTGGCTCATCTTCTCCGAAGGCAGAACCCCATTAATTAACAGCACAGACTCACACCATAGCCAAGACGAGGGGGAAAAACCTCAGTCATGCACAGTCATGCACATGTGGGGGCTAAATGAGGACGAAGACCGGGCAGAGAGCAGGGTTCAAATCACCCCACCTGACCAGGACAATCCCTGGGTGCTCCCTTGGGCCACTCGCCTGACCCACCTCGCAGGGCTGTTGTTGCGAGGATAACACGGGGAGAACCACGCGCGCCCCCGGGAGCTCCTTGGAGGAGAAAGCGGGCGATGAATGCAATGCACGAAATATATGAGAGGCGACCAGGTTTTGCAGGTGAGGGGCCCCCGCCAGCCTCCGCTTCCAACACCCGGCGCAACGACGCCGAAGTTTCTCCCCGGGCTCGGCTCGGGGAGCAGCGCTGCTCCCCCCGGCTCCCCTTCGCCCTCCCGGCTCTCTCTGCCGCCCACTGGGGACCCCCCTCACCTGCCAAGTCCGGAGCGCCGGTGGAAGTTGCATGCATGCATGCAGGGCGCCGCGTTGCCATTGCATTGTACTGCACTCCATGCAACGCCTGCACACATGCATTGCCTTGCACGCACGCCAAGGGGTCTCCCCGCGGTCCGATGCGTAACCTCCGGCACGGATGCAGCATTGCAAAAATAACCCCCCCCCCGACGCAGCCCTACCTGGGGGGCAGCCTCCGCCTCCGCCGCTCCGCCTCCGCGGGGATCCCCGGGCTCCATCCTGCCGCCCGATCTCCGCGGGGGCGCAGGCAGGCTGCGCGGGGTCCGCGCGGAAGAGCCCCTACCCGCCCGGCCGCCACCGCCGCGCTCATTCCATGGCCGGGAGAAGAGCGCTTCAAACAAAACGCCCGGCCCGCCAGGCCACGCTGGGAAACGTAGTTTGCGCACCCCGCGCGGGCGCGGAGCCCAAGGGCGAGGGGACTACGGATCCCGGCAGCCCCCGCGCTGGGGACGGAGGGGGAGAGGCCGGGTGCAGGGATGGAGGGACGGGTGGGCGAGCGAGTGAGTGAGTGGCAGCCGCCAAGCCTTGGCCGAGAGCCAGGAAGGGCCTCCCCGGAGGAGGAGGAGGGAGGCGCAGAGCGGGAGGGAGGGAGGGAACCCCAGGGGTCATCTAGTGAGGGCGGCCCAATCGAAAATTTGACTTAAAAAAAAAATCTTTCGAATTTTTTAATTTTTCCCACGGCACACCAGGCAACATCTCGCGGCACACTAGTGTGCCGCGGAACAGTGGTTGGGAAACACTGAAATAGTATTTTAAACAGAACAGAACAGAACATATTTACATATCACACACAGCAACTCCCAACTTTGCTACCAGTCGTGTATGTTTTTCAAAGGTTAACGCTTTTGTGAATACATCCGCCACATTTTGTGCACTTTCACAATACTTCAGCATTATCTGGTTCTGTTTTACATTTTCAGCTACATTTTGATATTTAATTTCCAAATGCTTTGATTTGTTTCTAAACTGGTCAGATCCAGACAAGGTTATTACGGCTTGATTATCTTCCATAACTTGAATAGGATAATTACACTGTACGTTTATATCCTTGAGGATCTGAACATAAAATTTAACTTCATTACATAATTCCGACAATGCACAGTATTCGGCCTCAGTTGATGATGTGGCCACTATACTTTGTTTTTTGGATTTCCAACCTATTAAAGAATCTCCAAATTGAAAAACCATTCCAGAAATTGATTTTTTATCAGGCAGGTTGGCCCAATCGCTGTCAACGTAACACTGCAGTTTTGTAGAACCTGAAGATGGTAATCTTAAACAATAATCAAGTGTTTGCTTTAGATACCGGAAAATGCGTTTTAAACCTTTCCAGGCATTTTCTGTAGGACAGCTTACTAGTCTGCTTAGTATTCCAACTGCATAACTCAAATCTGGTCTGCTCCACAATGAAATGTATAATAAACTTCCAATTATTGAATGGTACATTTCAGGATTTACAGGTTCTGTGCATTCTCCTTCATTTTTGAAAAAACCTATTTCCATTGGGGTTTTTACTCCCTTGCAGTTTTGCATATTGTTTCTTTCAAGTAACTCCATTATTTTGTCTTTTTGACTCAACAAAAAACTTCCATCGTTTGTTCTTTGAATTTCTAAACCGAGATAATTTTTTACTGGCCCCAAATCTCTTACTTTAAATACCTTTCTTAGTTGTTCTGCAAATTTTTCCACTTGCTTGTCACCTTTTGTAGAGTAAAGCAAATCATCAACATAACACAAACACAATTCTTGTTTATCACCCTTTCCTTTAGTGTACAAGCAGTTATCAGCTAAGCTTCTTTTAAAACCAAGATTTTTTAAAGCATTATCAAGACACTCGTTCCAATTTCTAGCTGACTGTTTGAGCCCATAAATTGCTTTGTTCAGCCTATATATAGAATTCTGTTCTCCTGCCTCAAAACCTGGCGCTTGATTCATAAAAATCTCTTCTTGCAGATTTGCGTTAAGATAAGCTGTTTCAATATCAAAATGGTTTACCTTAAACTCACGTTGTGCTGCAAGAGCTAGCAATAAACGTACACTTTCACTCCTTGCAGTAGGAGAAAAGGTTTCATCAAAGCTTTCACCTTTTCTTTGAGTAAAGCCTTGTGCTACCAGTCTGGCTTTGTACTTAACATCACCATCTGCCAAGTGTTTTATTTTATACACCCATCTACAGCCCACTGCCTTTTTTCCTTCTGGCAATGGCTCAATGGTAAAGACATTGTGTTCTGCTAAAGATTTCATTTCTGCTTTCATTGCATTTTTCCACCTTACTATTTCCTGGTGTGGTAACTTTAAAACTTCCTCATAATCACGAGGTTCCTTTTTCACATCAACAGTTTTAACCTTTTGTATAGTAAACCTTTCTGGAGGTACCCCCTTATTGCTTCTTTGTGACCTTCTAACTTGAACACTCTCCCCCTCTGAACTACCTTCCCCTTCTGATTCATCCTGCTCAGGAGAAATTGGTTCAGCTTTAGGAGATTGTGTACTGGGATCCTCATCCCCTGAATCCTCATCACTGTCACTTTCAGAACTTTCTTTAATTTGTGGCTTTTCTTCCTCAGATTTCACAAATTTATCTGTATCATCAGAAGATAACACAACTTCTGAATTTCCATGTAAACGAACCCAACCATCTTGCTCACAAAACTCTGCATGTCTTGATATTACAATTCTGCCACGCCCTAGTGCAAAACGATACCCCTTTGACCAAGTTTGATAGCCAACAAACCTAAGTTTCTTTGCCTTGGGCTCTCCTTTCCTTCTCTGTCCTTTTGGGATGTGAACCCAAGCCCAGCAACCAAAAGTTTTAACATGGTCCAAAAAGGGTTTTTTTCCATAAAGTAAAAAATGAGGGGTGTTGTTAATGGTAGAATGAAACAATCTGTTCTGTATGTAGTTAGCACACAGAATTCCTTCCCCCCAATACTTCCTGGATAGGCCAGAATCACATAGCATTGAATCTAGCATTGTTTGTAAAGATCTTATCTTGCGTTCTGCAACTGAATTTTCTTCAGGCGAAAAAGGACACGATTTACGGTGACTAATACCACGCTTTTTCAACCAAACTTGGAGGGCTTCAGACATGAACTCGCCTCCACGGTCACTTTGCAGCTGGGTAATTTTGTAGGGAAACTGCCTTTCTATATAGTTGACCCAATTCTTAATCAGTTGACCAGTTTCACTTTTATATTTTAACAGATATACCCAAGTATATCGGCTATAATCATCCACAAGAATCAAAAAAAACTTTGCTCCTCCTTCAGACTCTGCAAATGGCCCACAAAGGTCTGAATGTACTAAAGCAAATGGCCTCTTGCTTAATCTAGTACTTTCAGGATAAGACCCTCGCTTACTTTTAGACTCCTTGCAGGTATTGCAGTCTAGAAAAACTGAACATTTTTTTCATTTTAATTCCCTTGCTTAATTCTGGCATTTTCGCAATACTGCGGAAATTGGCATGCCCCAAACGACGATGCCACAGATGCTGACACTCATCATGCAAGGCTCTATTATAGGCTTTAACACATGCCCCAGACTCACTTACTAGCTGGTCTTTCAAAACAAACAAACCATTTTGTAGCGACGCTGTAACCACTTTTCCAGCTTTCTCTATTCTACAGCCTGAACCAGAAAAGGTTACTTTAAATCCCTGCTTAACAAGACTTGTAACTGAAAGCAAATTATTTTCTAAACTTGGTACACATAAAACATTGGTAAACTTGGTACTTAAACAGTTGATATTCACACTACCCTTTCCAGCTGACTCATGCACTGTTCCATCAGCTAGTACTACATTTACAGATTTACAAGGCTGCTTCTGCTTTTCTGCAAGGGTTTGTGCAGACTTGACAAAAATGTTTGTCGCTGCTGAGTCTAAAATCCAGTCTTGTCCAACGTCGTGACTGGTGCCTCGAACTGCTGCAGAAACATACTGGATTCGATTCTTCCTGTCTCCTCGCTTTCCAGCAAACGCAGGCCGCCTTTGTCTTGTATTTTCTCCCACAGACACAGTGCACTGTCGTACTAAATGCTTAGTTGACCCACAACGATAGCATCTTCTAACTGTGAACGCTGCTTCCTCTCTGCGGTCTACAACCTCTTTAGGATGCCGCTCCTCATCAGTTGCATATCTTTTACTGGACTGCCTCCCATTTCTGGAGTTACGGTGAGGGGTTGTGGCCTTCCTCTCATGGCGTCTTTCCTCCTCATCAAGCAAACGGCCAGTTAAGAAATGCATTGTTAATTGGCTTTCTGGGATTGCTTCCAGAGTCATCACTAAATTGTCCCATGACTCAGGAAGTGAAGACAGCACAATATAAACTTTTCTCTGTTCAGAAAAATGTTCCCCAAGTTCATTTAACTGTGAAAACAAATCACGCATTCTTTGAAGGTGTGTTGAAACACATTCACCCTCACTTAGTCTGGCTCGGTACAGAGCTCTCATTAGAGTAATTTTGCTGCCAGCAGTGTCTCTAATATGTATCGCTCTCAGTGCTTGCCAAATCTCACTTGCTGTTTCAAGGTCTCGCACATGAGATAACTGAGACTTCTCTAAACTCAAAATTAAATTGGCATAGGCTTTGTCCTCCAGCCTTTGGTCTGCTTCATCTACTTCTTCATCCTCCTCTTTTACAGGAGGGTTAACAATAACAGTCCAACATTGTTCTTTCTTTAAAAACGCCTGCATCTGTAAACTCCATGACATATAATTGGACTCTCCCAGTTTCTCTACTGGAAAATAGGAAGCTCCCCCTTGAGCTCCAGCTCCAAGTCCAGCCATGGCACCACCCAGCTTTCAGCTTTCCACTCAGTTCTTACTCACACGTGGCTTGAAGAAAAACATTCGGCTCCTGGTCCCAAACAGACACTCCCTGCCGATGCCTTCACACAGCCAGCTGCTTGAGAAACGCTGAGTTGCTTCCAGTCTCTGGGTTCTTTTCACGCTCTGTCTCTGCCCACTCAGGACTGGGGACTGGGCCCATAACCTGTTGGAGGGGAATTTCAGCCGGTGGCAGAGGACAGATGGACTCCTGGAGACATAGGTGTAAAAACCCAAACAAAAACGAAAGCTTTATTACTAAGCAAATAAACACAAACTCTGGTGGATGTTATTCCTGCAGGCAAGTAACAAAACTCAGCTTTTTTTCCTTTATAGCAACGGTCACCTGCAGCCAATTAATCCCAGAAACTTCTTAAAGGTATACACACATGTTTCTGTGCCGAATGTCCTCTAACAGAATGACACCTTGTTTCGAGATGAGGAGATCCACAGAAAGGCCCAAAAAACTTTAAAGGACTATTTTGAAATAAATTTAAAGGCCGATGTAGAAAAAAGAGTGACCTGGGACGCAAGCAAAGCTGTGATGCGAGGATTTCTGATTCAACAAAATTCAATAAAAAAGAGAAAGCAAAATGAGAAGAAGGAAAAGATCTTGGAAAAGATAAAAGAAGGAGAGAAAAAAATTAAGCTCAAAACCAAAGTCCCAGGAGATTTTGAGAGAGATTAAGTTATACCAAACACAATATATGGAATTGATGAATCAAGAGATTGAGTGGAAGATAAAGCAAATGAGACAAAAGACATTTGAATCGGCAGATAAATGTGGTAAACTTCTGGCTTGGCAATTGAAGAAAAGACAGAAACTAAATACAGTTACAAATCTAGAAGTGGATGGAAAGAATATATCCAAACCCAATGAGATTAGAAATTGTTTCCTGAGTTATTTTAAAAAGTTATATTCACAAGGATCACAGAATGAAGAGGACATAGATGAATTCCTTAAAAAATATGGATTACAAAAAATCTCTCATCAAAGTAAGGTGGATCTAAATCAGAGAATAACAGAACAAGAGATAGAGGGTGCCATTCAGAACATGCAATTGGGCAAATCTCCAGGACCAGATGGACTGACTTCCAGATACTATAAAGCTTTGAAGGAGTGGTTGGTTCAACCCTTAAAGGAAGTCTGTAATGAGATTTTAGAGGGGGAAAGGGCGCCAGAATTGTGGACAGAAGCTTATATTACACTCATACCAAAGACAGAGACTGAAAAGACTCAACTTAAGAACTACCGCCCAATATCATTACTTAATGTGGATTACAAAATTTTTGCAGACATTTTGGCAAAAAGATTGAAAAGAGTATTGATGGAGAAGATTCATAAGGACCAAGCAGGCTTTCTCCCTAAAAGGCATTTATCAGACAATGTGAGGAACATAATAGACATTTTGGAACTACTAGAGGTGAATATAAACACTAAAGCAGTTCTGATTTTTGTGGACGCGGAGAAAGCCTTTGACAATATCTCTTGGAGTTTTATGAAAAAGAATCTTCATGGGATGGGGGTAGGCCAAGGATTTGAGAATGGTATGGGTGCGATATACTCTGAACAAAAAGCTAAGTTGATTGTAAATAATGTGATAACTGAAGAATTTAAGATAGAAAAAGGGACACGACAGGGGTGCCCAATTTCCCCATTGCTTTTTATTTCAGTTCTGGAGGTGTTGCTAAATATGATTAGAGACGACCAGCAGGTTAAAGGTGTACAGGTCGGAGCCAAACATTACAAGTTAAGGGCCTTTGCAGATGACCTAGTTTTGACCTTACAAGAGCCAGACACTAGTACGAAAAGGGTGTTGGAGATAATTCAACAATTTGGCCAGGTAGCCGGATTTAAACTGAACAAACAAAAGACTAAAGTATTAGAAAAAAAATTAACAGTCATGGAGAAGGAGAAATTCCAGGACGAGACAGGTTTGACAGTGGTTAAGAAGGTGAAATACCTAGGGGTTCATTTGACATCTAAAAATTTGAACTTGTATAAAGATAATTATGTAAAATGTATGGGACTTGGAACTTAACGAGTTAAGTTGTTCCCATGATGCCACACCATTCTGACGTCAGTTTTCGAAGCTGGGAGGAGCTTGGGAGGAGTTTGTCAGTCTCACTCTATGCTGTGAGGGGAAAAGAGCAGCTTTGTAATGGCTGCCAGCAGTCCCGGTTTTTCCGGAGTTTTGTTTGAATAAACAGCTGTAAATAGACAAACCGGTGCTGTGTGTGTTTGTCTGGATGCTAAGCCAAACTACGTGACAATTTACACCGCTGTGTGAAACTCTGCTGAGACGTGACTGAGAGCTGTGCAAGAGGAAGTGTGCCGGGCGGCCATAAATCGCTAATTGGAGTCGCAAATCAATTAGCGGGGACCGCGGCTGACCAACAAAGTTCAAGAGGTTATGGGTAACCTTAATCATCGATCGTAAACCTGTCACGAGAGGCTGCCGGGAGCTTTGAAATCTGCGGTGTCGAGCAGAGAAGCACGGCAGGAGGCGGGAAGCAAGCAAGCAAGCAAGCAAGCTGAAAGACGCAGAATGTGCCTGTGTTGCTGAGAGCTGAAAGCAGCTAGTCATCGTTTCTCCAGGGACAGAAGCCAGAGGAGCTGGTGCTTTTGTAAGTACAGCTTGGGGCCCCTTTGGGAGAACGGGAGAACATGGCAGATGGCCAGGAGGTGATTCAAGCTCCGTTTGAACAGCTTGAGGAACTCACCGCCCAAGCGTGGAATACCTGGGCAAGATGGGTGAGAGCGTGGTTCATAGCCACGGAAGTTTGGGACATTTCCCAGAGGGAACCAGTGCAACTGGTGGACAGAGATGCAGGAAAGCTGAAGTCTGTTTCTCTGGAGGAGAAAATGCAGAGGGAGAAAGCTATGAGAGCTGAGGTCTGCATGTTGCGGGCAGGTGTGCATGCAAAGTTGCAACAGCACCTGGAAGGCGTTGAATCTGCGTGTGAGGCTTGGCGTGTGCTGAAACGTCTGTGTGAAGACTCAGCAGGGGGCCAAGGGCAGATGGAAGCTGGAAGCCTAGAGATGGCTGGAGCCCCTGTTCCTGATGATTTAGCCTCAAGGAGTGCTAGTGAGCAAGTCGGGGGGGCGGAAAGTTCCAAAGGCAAGTTTGAAAAGTTTTCCACTGTGCCTGCTGGAGTGACGTTCAAGGGGGGCGGATCTGGCAAGAAGTGCTTTTCCGGAAGAAGGAGGGCCAGGCCAGCTGAAAAAGGCCCCAGGCAGTGTTTTTCCACTGGAGTTCGTCAGTGCTATGTGTGTAATTCTACTGAACATCTGCGACGAAATTGCCCCCACCGGAGCAGAGAGGCAAGGCAGGATGTTTTCAAGGACACTTCTCATGGGAATCAGGCGGGTTTCCATGGCAACCGGTCTGGAAAAACAACCAGGCGTGGGACTGAGGCTGGTGGACGTGCCAGGTGCCAGGAAGAGACTTATCAGATCACGGCTAGTCTGGCGTTGGCTGAAGACAGCTGTGGGTCAGGCTCAGAGCTAAGTTTCGTTATTGACTCTGCAGCTAATTGCAATTTGATTCCAGAGACACCTGCTGTCCAGAGGTGGAATTGCACGGCAATTCCGGCTGGGAAGACTGTTCTGTTTGCAAATGGACAGAAAAAATATGTGACTAACGTTACAAATCTCTTTGTGTCTATTTTACAGGAAACGTTGGAGTGTTGTACCGTTCCTGGGATGCACCACTCTCTTTTATCTGTGCCTTATTTGTTAAAAAAGGGATTTAAGGTTTCTTTTCAGGATGATGTCTGCACAATCTCCAAAGGAGGGAGGATGCTTGCCAAGGTCAAAAAGGGGCAGAATGATCTTTTCATTCTTAAAACGTCTCTGGAGGGTGATGGGAAGGGTGAGAAAGCACAAGCACTGCGTGCTACAATTCCCAATCATGATTCATGTGTCCATGCTTGGCATGCTAGGACGGCTCATGGTTCTCTAGAAGAACTACAGGTGCTGCCAGAAGTTTCTAAAGGGTGTAAGATCTCAGAATGTGGACATGCTGTAAGTTGTGAAACTTGCAAACTGGCAAAGGTAAAAGGATGCAGTTATCCAAAAGTAGAGAGGATAACAACAAAACCTTTTGAACTGATTCACATAGATCTGTTGGGTCCTGTAAAGGAACCAAGTCTGGGAGGGTCAAGGTTTCTACTTACGATGCAGGAAGATTTTACGCAGAATACCTGGACTCACGGTCTCAAATCCAGGGATGATGCAGCACAGCTGATCAAACGTTGGATTGAGGAGGTGGAACAAAGGTTTTCCACCAGAGTGCAAGCTGTCACAAGTGACAGAGGAGCTCAGTTTACAGGTTCTGCTTTGCAGAAGTTCTTTCGCAAGAAAGGGATACGTCACACAGTGACTTCACCCAATCAGAGGGGAGTGTCAGAGCTCAAGTGTCAGGCTTTGGTTAAAACTGCACAGGTGTTGCTGTAGTGGTTAAGAGCGGTAGTCACGTAATCTGGGAAACCGGGTTCGCGTCTCCGCTCCTCCACATGCAGCTGCTGGGTGACCTTGGGCTAGTCACACTTCTGTGAAGTCTCTCAGCCCCACTCACCTCACAGAGTGTTTGTTGTGGGGGAGGAAGGGAAAGGAGAATGTTAGCCGCTTTGAGACTCCTGAAGGGGAGTGAAAGGCGGGATATCAAATCCAAACTCTTCTTCTTCTTCTTCTGAAAGATTCTGGGTTACCTCCAAGGTTTTGGCTGGAGGCAATCAAGTATGTAAGCTTCACCTGGAATCGTACCTACAATTCAATGGTAGGTGACACACCGTTTGGGTTGTTGCATGGCAGGAAACCCCAGATTCATTTTTTGCGTATGTTTGGGTCAGCTGCGTCTGTGCCAGTACCTGCTGCTTTGCAGGGGCCAGATGGATCCAGGTTCCGGAAAATGATCTTCTGCGGGTATGAGCCAGAAGCACGTGCATGGAGGTTCGCATTTCCATCAGGTGATCAGAGTAAGTTGCTGATCAGTAAACACGCTGAGTTCCATGAGCAGGATAACAAGTCTCAAACTGCTGTCATGCGTGATGTGCTCTCAGAATGTCTATCTGATTCTGAGGAGGAAAGGGAGGCAGAGGCTGATCCCGGTGATGAGGACCAGGTCCAAGATCAGGATTTAGAATCTGATGATGACGATCAGGTAACTGACCAAAGTCAGGAACAGGAGGAGGTATCGGTAGTTTCTCCACAAGATGTTAGGAGAACACCCAAAAGCGAGCCCAGTTCTCCTGTGAGTGTAATGGAGAGGATTCGAAAACGCTTTAAATCAGAGGGGGAATCCCGTGATGCTGAGGACACAGTTCCTGGTGGCAGTGAGTCAGAGGTAACATCTGAGTTTGTGCCCAGAAGGTCTAGTCGCACAACAAAGGGCATTCCACCTGAAAGATTCCAGGCAACAGGTGCGTGGGCAAAATTCGCACAGTGTGATTCTGGGAGTGTTGAAGGGGTTCAACAGGTGCCTGGGAAAGATGCCGGGAAGGGGCACAAGGCAAAGGGAAAGGTGTTGAGCTCAAAAAAGGTCTTGTCAGAATGTGTGGCAGAGGGGGTATGGGACTTGGAACTTAACGCGTTAAGTTGTTCCCATGATGCCACACCATTCTGACATCAGTTTTCGAAGCTGGGAGGAGCTTGGGAGGAGTTTGTCAGTCTCACTCTATGCTGTGAGGGGAAAAGAGCAGCTTTGTAATGGCTGCCAGCAGTCCCGGTTTTTCCGGAGTTTTGTTTGAATAAACAGCTGTAAATAGACAAACCGGTGCTGTGTGTGTTTGTCTGGATGCTAAGCCAAACTACGTGACAGTTTACACCGCTGTGTGAAACTCTGCTGAGACGTGACTGAGAGCTGCGCAAGAGGAAGTGTGCCGGGCGGCCATAAATCGCTAATTGGAGTCGCAAATCAATTAGCGGGGACCGCGGCTGACCAACAAAGTTCAAGAAATTCCAGGACGAGACAGGTTTGACAGTGGTTAAGAAGGTGAAATACCTAGGGGTTCATTTGACATCTAAAAATTTGAACTTGTATAAAGATAATTATGTAAAATGTTGGTCAGAAATCAAAAAAGATCTAGAAATATGGTCAAATTTGAAATTGTCAATGTTAGGCCGAATTGCAGTTATCAAGATGAATGTATTGCCTAGAATGTTATTTTTGTTTCAGACTTTGCAGATTTTGGACAAGATGGACTGTTTCAAGAGGTGGCAGAAAGACATTTCGAAATTTGTCTGGCAGGGCAAAAAGCCCAGAATAAAATTTAAAGTACTGACAGATGCAAAAGAAAGAGGGGGATTTGCCCTGCCGGACTTAAAATTGTACTACGAAGCAGAAGCGTTTTGCTGGCTGAAAGAGTGGATGCTCCTCGAAAATACAGATATCTTGGATTTAGAAGGTTTCAATAATTCATTTGGTTGGCATGCATATCTATGTGTCAGGGAACTGCCATCGGAGGAACAGGTGGGGAAGAGGCTCACGGAGGCTGGGAGGGACTCAACAGCTGAAGAAGGGACCAGCAGGGGGAGAGATGGGTCTCTGGAGGAAAGTCTCACGGAGGCTGAGAGAGACGCAGCAGCTAAAGCAGGAACTAGCAGGGAGAGAGGAGGATCTCTGAGGGAAAGCGAGCAAGAGGGAGGGCTCAGGGACACGTCCAGCGAGAACAGTGGGAAGGTGTCAGAAGCTCCCATAGGGAGACCCATTCCTCGCCGGAAGCTGTCACGCCGCAAGTCCCGAAGACGTGTTTCCGTTAAGGAGCTTTTATGCTGGAAGCGCTTCCGAAAACAACCACTGTCAGAATCTGCAAGTGACTAGAGCAGACATGTCTGAGGAGCTCTGTCACACACAGAGGTTTGTGGAGTTGCACAAACTCTGAGGGACTACGATTTTACGCACAAGCAGCTCATCATCCCATCACAGCATTCCGACAGTCTCTGTAAGCTGCCTGTGCAGGAGAAGGCATCATGAGCGACCCAGCCGGAACCGGAGAAGCAGGAGTTGGAGCGGGTCCAAGCTTGGAAGAAAGGTACCGAGCGTTGGAAATCCAACTGGTGCTGCAGACGGCGAGGCTTGAGGAGAGAAGGGCTCAGGATGCAGACAAGAAGGGGAGAGCCACCCAGTTCACCAGAAAGGTACCAGGATTGGTGCAGAAGTTTGGGGGGGACCCCAAGGACTACCATGCCTTTAGAACAGAGATGCAATATGCCCTCAATGTGCAGTTTGATGAATTCCCTGACGAGGAATCGCGAGTGGCTTTTGTGATTGGGCATCTTGAAAGGGGGGCGAGGGACTGGGTTAGACCCCTGATGGCAACGCATAATGACGTCCTAAAGGACACCATGAAGTTCTTTCGTGCAATGGATCTCATGTTTTCCAGCGATATTGAGGAGGGAGTGGTGCGCAGACAGCTAATGGCTTGCAAGCAGGGAAGCCGATCTGTCCGTGAGTACTGGACTGAGTTCACCATGCTGGTTCACAGATTGGGGTGGGACTTATCGGCGGCACCCATTCAAATACTATTTGAAGAAGGCCTTGCTTCGGCTGTGAAAGACGAACTTTCCCGGGGTCCTAGGGCGGATTCCATGGATCAGCTGACTAAATCTGCGCTGACCATAGGAGCGCGCCAGGAGGCGAGAGCTTTGGAGAGGCGGGAAGGGAAGGGGGAACGTTGGAAGGAGTTCCGCATTCCAGACATTCCAGAGACAACTTTCCCGCCGGCGGAGCCGATGGAAATCGGAACAGCGCGCGCGCGCAGTTTCAAAGCCCAGTGAGGGGGGAAAGAAGGAGGGAAAAGGCGCCCAGAAATGCTATCTCTGCCAACAGCCAGGTCACTTTGCCAGAGTCTGCCCCCAGAGGAAGGAATGGCAAGGGATGGTGGGAGCTGTTGAGGGAAGAGAGGAGGAAAAACCGGAGCAGGTAAAAGCCAACGCCTGGTTGCCAGCGTCGGGGCACAGCAGCCAGGCCAAAGAGCAGTGAAAGTGCCCATGCCAGAAGCTCCTCTACCTGCCCTAGTGATAGAAGTGTCGCTAGAGCTGCAAAATGGACACCCCCTAAAGATAAAGGCGCTGTTGGACTCAGGCAGCTCCTGCAATTTCATGAGCAAAGAGTTTGCAGCTGAACACCAGATACAGACTATCCCTTTAAGCAACCCCCTGCAGGTGACCACGATCGATGGCAGGGAGTTGTTGGGAGGAGAAGTCAGCTTGCAGACCGTCCCAATGATCATGAAGGTGGCAAGGCACACAGAACTGATAGCGTTTAATGTGGCCACCTTGGGAGGAGTTCCTATTATTTTGGGGATGAGCTGGCTAGCGTTACATGATCCGCTGGTGGGCTGGCATCAGAGAGTGGTTTCCTTTGGTTCAGCACATTGCTTAGAACACTGCAAAGGGGGAAAGGGTTCAGCAGGGGCCCAAGCCACCCTAGCAGGGACGGAAGTAATGGAGAAAGTGAAGGTACCACCACAATACGCAGATCTCAGCGACGTGTTCAGCGAGAAGGAAGCTGACCAACTACCCCCGCATAGACCCTTTGACTGTCAAATCAATTTACTCCCTGGGGCACAGCTTCCTGTAGGCAAGTTGTATGCCATGTCAGACAGAGAAATGCAGGAGCTAAGAGAGTTCATTGACAAGAACCTGAAGAGAGGCTTCATCAGAGAGTCCAGAGCAGTGGGAGGTAGCCCAGTGTTTTTTGTGGATAAAAAAAACACGGACAAGCCGAGACTTGTGTGTGACTTTAGGGGGTTAAACGCAGTGTCAGAACCCTTGGCTTTCCCTATGCCCAGGATTGACGACATTTTGACCAGGGTGCGGAAGGGAAAGATTTTTACAAAGCTGGACCTAAGGGGGGTGTACAACCTGATACGTATAAGAAAAGGGGATGAATGGAAAACCACCATGTTCACCCCTTTGGGGGCATTTGAATATCTCGTTATGCCATTTGGCTTACAAGCAGGCTCGGCGTGCTTCCAATCGTTTATGAACCACGTACTGGGGCCTTTGCTTTACAAGAATTGTGTGGCCTTCCTAGATGACGTGTTGGTGTATTCTGAGAATGAGGAGTAGCATGTGAGAGACGTCAGAGAAGTGTTGAGCAGGCTGCAAGCCAACCGGCTGTGGGTGAAACTGGAGAAGTGTCAGTTTCATACCAAGGAGGTGGAGTTCCTGGGGTACCGCCTGTCAGACAAGGGATTGGCCATGGATCCCGGCAAGGTCCAGGCAGTGCTGGAATGGAAAACACCCAAAACCAAGAAGGATGTGCAGAGGTTCCTAGGGTTTGGGAACTTTTATCGTAAGTTCATCCGAAACTTTGCACACCTGACGGCGCCCATTACGGACTGTCTCAGCAGTAAGAAGAAATTTGTTTGGACTGAGGAGGCGGAGCGAGCTTTTGAGGAACTGAAGAGGGCCTTCGCCTCTGAGGAACAACTTCTGCATGTGGATTTACAAAAAAAGATGAGAGTCGAAACAGACGCCTCAGACAGAGCCATAGGGGCGGTGCTTCTTCTGCAGCCAGGGAAGGAGGAGTCAGAGTGGAGACCATGTGCCTTTTTTTCGCGAAAGCTGAACAAATCCGAGAGGAACTACACGGTGTACGACCGAGAACTTCTTGCTATTCATGAGGCTTTCCGGAGATGGAGGCACCTGCTAATTGGCGCACAACATAAGGTGCAAGTGTGCACTGACCACAAGAACCTAGAGTATTGGAGAACGGCACGAGTGCTCAACCAACGGCAGTTGAGATGGGCCCAGGAGTTCTCCAAATTTAACTTTGAGATTTGTTACGTGCCAGGCCCAGAGAACATTAGGGCGGACGCTCTCTCACGCAAACCTGAATGTTTGGAGGGGGAGGGAGCACCCGAAGAAAGACATGTCATTCCAGAGGACCGCTGGGTGTGTGGGGCGGCATTGGTGGGGCAAAGGGAACTGGTAGAGGGAACGGTGAATGATGAATACGCCCAGGAGAAACTCAGGGGTCTCAGGAGGGAGGGAGATAAACCCGGGGGTTTTGAGGAGAGAAACGGGGCGTTGTATTACAAGGGAGCGTTATATATACCTGAAGGTGATTTGAGGGAGAAGGTACTCAAGCAGCTGCACGATAGCCCCACAGCAGGGCATTTTGGGCAACACAAAACCATGTGGCTGGTTACCAGGGAATTTTGGTGGCCCAAGGTCAGGGAAGATGTGCGGGAGTATGTAAGAGGGTGTGACCAATGCCAGCGAGCCAAGGGGGAGAGGCGGGCACCGGCAGGGTTATTAGAACCGCTACCCACACCTGAAAGACCATGGGAAGCAGTGGCAATAGATTTCATGACTGATCTGCCAAAGTCCAGAGGGAAAACAGCCATCATGGTTCTGGTAGACCTGTTAACCAAAATGGCCCACTTTATAGCCTGCTCACATGCTGTCACGGCAGAAGAAACCGCTAAATTGTTTGTAGAAAATGTGTTTAGGTTGCATGGCGCACCCTTGAGGGTGGTTTCAGACCGAGGGAAACAATTTACTTCCAGGTTCTGGAGGAAGCTCATGAGCTTACTGCATGTAGAGGTCAATTTTTCGACTGCCCGGCATCCTGAAACCAACGGGCAGGCGGAAAGAGCCAATGGCATCCTCCAGCAATATTTGAGGTGTTATGTCAATGACAGAGAGAATGATTGGGTGGAGAAGCTGGCGTTGGCGGAATTTGCCTACAACAATGCGGAGAACGTGTCCGCGGGGATGAGCCCCTTTTTGGCTAATTACGGGTGCCATCCCCGGGCTTTCCCAGGGGGGGAAGGGGAGAACTGGAGCGTTCCAGCTGCCGAACAGTTCGTAGAAGAAATGGAAGCAATCCATCGCCAGCTCCAACTTAACTTAGACAGGGCCAAGGAGGAATATAAGAGGCAGGCAGACAAAAACAGAAGAGAAGGTGAAACCATTAGGGTGGGGGACCAGGTGTGGCTGTCAACCCAAGGGTTACCATTCAAAGGGGGTTGTAAGAAGTTAAGACCCAAAAGATTGGGCCCATTTGAAGTCACGCAACAGGTCAACCCAGTGGCTTTCAGACTCCGGTTACCGAACCACATGAAGCTGCACCCAGTTTTCCACAGGTCGTTGCTGTCACCGTATAAAGGGGACAGAGAAGGGAGGGTCACTCGGGGACCAGCAATGGAGGAAAGGGAACACAGCTACCATGTAGCGGAGATCCTCGATTCCAGGTGGAAGGGAGATCAAGTAGAGTATTTGGTAATGTGGGAAGGGGAACCGGAGTCGGAAAACACCTGGGTCATGGCAGAGGATGTCAATGACGAGGTTTTAATAGAAACTTTTCATCAGAGGTTCCCACGTAAACCTCAGCCTGTGGCGAGGTTCCGGAGGGAATACTTTGCCACCACCGACGAAGAAGAAGAGTTGGAGGGGTTCACAGATACCGAGGAGGAGGAGGATTCAGCGAGCCGGAACGGCGACCGATGGAGGGAAGTGTTCGAGACGTCTGAAGATGAAGAGGATTCTTTTCGGGGTTTTACCTCCTCACCGCCCAGAGGAGAGGGAACGGGCGGGGGTGAAGGGGGTCCTGGAGGGGAGGTGGATGTCAGGGAACTGCCATCGGAGGAACAGGTGGGGAAGAGGCTCACGGAGGCTGGGAGGGACTCAACAGCTGAAGAAGGGACCAGCAGGGGGAGAGATGGGTCTCTGGAGGAAAGTCTCACGGAGGCTGAGAGAGACGCAGCAGCTAAAGCAGGAACTAGCAGGGAGAGAGGAGGATCTCTGAGGGAAAGCGAGCAAGAGGGAGGGCTCAGGGACACGTCCAGCGAGAACAGTGGGGAGGTGTCAGAAGCTCCCATAGGGAGACCCATTCCTCGCCGGAAGCTGTCACGCCGCGAGTCCCGAAGACGTGTTTCCGTTAAGGAGCTTTTATGCTGGAAGCGCTTCCGAAAACAACCACTGTCGGAATCTGCAAGTGACTAGAGCAGACATGTCTGAGGAGCTCTGTCACACACAGAGGTTTGTGGAGTTGCACAAACTCTGAGGCACTACGATTTTACGCACAAGCAGCTCATCATCCCATCACACTATGGTATGATAAAATCAAAGTGCATAGGGCCTTCAAAAATCATATTGTCAGAAAAGCATTATATAATGTCTGGATAAGATATAAAGACTTGTTGGAAAACAAAACCCCTAGATGGTTGTCACCCTTGGAGGCTAAGGCATTGAAAAAGCTCAATATGGAGGCCGAATGGCCAAAGTATTGGGAAATCTTGGAACAAGATGGAGATAAATTGAAGTTACAGAGTCATGAGAAATTGAAACCTAAAGTACGAGATTGGCTCCATTATTATCAAATAATGGAGGTCTACAAACAAGACAGGAAAATTGGCTTCCAGGTGGAGAAATCAAAATTAGAAACTGAATTGTTAGAACCCAATACTAAGAATTTGTCAAGAATGTATAATTTGCTGCTGAAATGGAATACACAAGATGAAACAGTTAAATCGGCTATGATTAAGTGGGCACAGGACATTGGTCATAACATTATGTTTGCTGACTGGGAATGGTTGTGGAACACCGGTATAAAATTTACGGCATGTAATGCCTTAAAGGAAAATATTATGAAAATGATCTACAGGTGGTACATGACCCCAGTCAAGCTAGCAAAAATCTACCATTTGCCTGACAATAAGTGTTGGAAGTGTAAAGAAACTGAAGGTACTTTTTATCACCTTTGGTGGACGTGCCTGAAGATTAAGGCTTTCTGGGAAATGATATATAATGAAATGAAAAAGGTACTTAAATGTACTTTCCCTAAGAAACCAGAGGCCTTTCTCTTGGGCATTGTCGGCCAATTGGTGTCAAAGAAAGATAGAATTTTCTTTATGTATGCTACGACAGCAGCAAGAATACTCATCGCAAAGTATTGGAAGACACAAGATCTACCCACTGTGGAAGAGTGGCAGATGAAAGTGATGGACTATATGACACTGGCTGAGATGACTGGCAGAATCCATGATCAGAGGAAAGAGACGGCGGAAGAGGACTGGAAGAAATTTAAAACTTACCTTAAGAACTATTATAAAATTGATGAATGCTAAAATGCCGAGGTGTTGAGAGAAAAAGGGATACAGTGACATAAGATTAAGTTAAAGAAAGGACTAAGAGGACACATATTTGATAAAAATTGCTTAGAAGCTGCTGAAATAATTTAGTAAATTGGGATGCAGAAAGGGGAGGTATGGGGGAGTCCGAGAAATGAGGGTTATGAAAAAAAGGTTATGAAATTATACATGTTTGTTTGTCTTTTTATTTGTTTGTATTGTTTAAAAAATGTTGTAAAACCAATAAAAAAATTATTAAAAAAAATGAATATACTCAGAGTCGCAAAGTGATTTCATGCTCTTTATTCAGCTCATAGTGGTGAGGAGGAATGAATGAAAGTCCCCTCAAAGTATCTGCTTTATATACATTATTTACACAATGGGCTGCACATGATTGGTTAATTCTGGAATTCTACTGTAAGCCAATCAGGTTGTGGATTCACTTATATCTGGAGCATGATTGGGTGGTTCCTGCCAACCAATCATACTGCTGCATTGTTCTTCGACCAATCAGACTGCTGCATTCTGAATCCTATTGTTCTCGGACCAATCAGACTGCTGCAATTTGGATCCTATTGTTCTAGGACCAATCAGACTGCTGCAGTTTGGATCCTATTCAACTCAGTACATAACACCCCTCCCCTCTAAGTTCCAGTCCTGCCCGGGAGGTCGCATTCATAGTCCTCGAGTTACGCCGGCAGCCTACGTGTGCGTTGCGGCCTGTGGTGTTCCCTGGTCTGGGGTTCAGGTTCTGGCTCGTGTTCCAAGGATGCTGGCTGTGATGGGCCTGTTTGGTCTGGCGCAACCGGCTCGCTCAGTCGTGGTTCTGGTTCCGGTGTCCTTTCGGCCTTGCGGGTCCTCTCTGTATTTACTGATTCTGCCTCTCCTGCTGGCCCCTCCTGGTCTATGGGCCTCACTGCCCCTCTGTTCCCTTGGGACTCCTCTGACCTTTCCTCCTCCTGGTTTTCTCCTGGGAATCGTCGCCGTATCTGGTCGCAGTGGCGGCGCCAGCATTGCCCCCCATCCGTTAGCACCTCGTACGACACGGGGCCAGTGACCCTGGTGACTGTGGCGGGTACCCATGCTGGGCCTGCCCCAAAATTCTTTGCGTACACTGGGTCCTGGGCCTCGAAGGTCCGGGGGTTCCTGCCTTCCCCCACCACTACCTCATCCTGAGCTCTATCGGGGTGAAGGCGGTCCAATCTGATTGCAAGGCGCCGACCCATTAGTAGTTCAGCAGGGCTCCGGCCAGTCGTTGAGCTGGGGGTGCTGTGCTGTGCTAGGAGGAATGTGGCAAGCCGGTACTCCCAATCCCCTTGCGTCATGCGGCGAAGGGTGTCCTTGGTGGTCCGCACCATGCGTTCTGCTTGGCCATTGGTGGCAGGGTGGAAAGGCGCCGAACGGATGTGGCGGATGGCGTTCTGCGCTGTGAAGGTTTGGAACTCTCCTGACGTAAATGCAGTCCCGTTGTCTGAGATGAGAGTGTCAGGGAGCCCGTGGGTTGCAAACAGCCTGCGTAGTACCCGGATGGCTGCGGACGTGGAAGTGGACGGTACCAGTGCGACTTCCAGCCATTTGGTGTAGGAGTCCACCACTATGAAGAATGTTTTCCCCTGAAAGGGGCCAGCGAAGTTCACATGCAGGCGTGACCATGGTGCTCGGGCGGACTCCCAGGACTGGACTGGGGCCCTTGGGGGATCTGGGCGGGATTCTTGGCAGGCCTGGCAGTGTTTGACCCAGGCCTCTATCTCTCCGTCGATCCCTGGCCACCACACATAACTCCTGGCAAGGGCCTTCATTCTTACTGCCCCTGGGTGTGTCTCGTGTAGGGCTGTGAAGACCCTTTTGCGGAGGGGCTGGGGAACAACAACCCTGCTTCCCCATAACAGGCACCCCTTGTGGGCCGACAGTTCATGTTTGCGGGTTGTGTAGCCAGCGAATTCTGGCCCAGGGCTGCTGCTGGGCCATCCCCTCCACACCCAGTCCAGGACCCAGGAGATGACCCTATCTTTCTTGGAATGGTGTGCAACTTCTTGTGCCTGAATGGGGCGGTCAGGAAGCAGCTCCAGGCTCATAACCTCTTGTGCAGGTGCTGGGTCAGGGCCTGTTTCCGGTAGTGGTAGCCTGCTGAGGGCGTCCGCATGGCCCATTGCCTTCCCCGGGCGGTGAATCAGTGCATACTGGTAGCTGGCAAAGAAAATTGACCACCTGAGGACGCGAGGAGACAGCACTTGGGGGGTCTGCTTTTCAGGGGCAAACAAGCCAAGCAAAGGCTTGTGGTCAGTCACCACGGTGAAGGGCCGCCCGTACAAGAAATCATGGAATTTTTTTACTCCCTTCACGATTGCCAGACCCTCCTTGTCTATTTGCGAGTAGTTCTGCTCGGTTGCGTTGAGTGTCTGGGAAAAGTATGCCACCGGTACCTCTCTTCCATCCGGGAGTTGGTGTCCCAGGACAGCGCCAATGCCATAGGGTGAGGCGTCACATGCTAGCACCACCGGCAGCCTCTCGTCGAAGTGTGCCAAGACCGAGTTTGAGACAAGCAAGTCCTTGACTGCCTGGAATGCAGCCTCCTGGCGCTGGCCCCACACCCAAGGGGCCCGCTTGTCCAGGAGTCTGTGTAGGGGCTCTGCTACCGCCGCCTTGTGGGGAAGGAAGGAATGGTAAAAGTTCAATAGTCCCAAGGTGGCCTGAAGTTCAGTCTTGCTCTTGGGTGCTGGGGCATCACAGATGGCCCGTACCTTGTCCCCAGTCGGGTGGACCCCTTCTGCGTCCACCATAAATCCCAGAAAGTCCACCTGAGGCACTCCTAGTAGACATTTTTCCTGCTTCACCTTGAGACTCGCCGTCTGGAAACGGTGCAGAACGGTGCGAAGGCGGTCCTCAAACTCCTCTGGTGTGGGCCCGGCAATCAACACATCATCAAAGAAGGGTGTGACGCCAGGAATCCCTTTAAGGAGCGAGTCCATTAGATTCTGGAATATGCCTGGTGCCACACTGACACCGAATTGCATCCGCTTTACCCTGAACGCTCCTCTGTGCGTCACAACCGTCTGTGCCTCTGCTGTGGCCTCATCTACTGGCAGCTGTTGATATGCTTGGGCCAAGTCCAGCTTGCCAAAAATTTTCGACCCAGCCAGGGTGGCAAGGACATGGCTGACCACTGGCACTGAGTATGCATGGGCCGTGAGGGCCTTGTTTATGGTACATTTGTAGTCTGCGCAGATGTGGACCGAACCATTAGGCTTGACGGGTGTGACGATTGGGGTTTCCCAGGGGGCATTAGGCACCGGCTCCAGCACTCCTTGCTCCACGAGCCGGTCCAATTCCTCGTCTATACGGGGTTTCAGGGAGAACGGGACCCGGCGGGCCTTGAGCCTGACCGGTCGTACTGCGGGGTCAAGCTGTAGCGCAATGGGGGGGCTCCGTATACTGTCCCAATTTCCCATCGAAAACCCCTGGAAATTCCTTGCAGATGGAGTCCACGTCCACTTGTAAGGTAGTGTGGTTCACCCCGGTGATGGCTAGCCCCAGTGGTCCAAACCATGCCAATCCCAGTAAGCTAATGTAGGGGCCCTTGACCACGAGCAAGTCCAGTTGCCGTGTCCGCCCTCGGTATTGCACCCTGAAGGTCCCCACCCCCATTGTGGGGACCTTACATTTCTGGAAGTCCCGGAGGGTGAATGGGGCCTGTCGGAGCCCGCCGTTACAAATGGTGCTTTTTAAGCATAAAATAAAGACACAGAGGCCAGCAATATTTCCAAGGACGGAGGGCAGCTCAATTCAGACTTCTCCTCTCCCTCCAGTCCGTTTATTACTCTTTGTTCCTCTCCAGCCGCATGGCTGCATTCCAATGTCTCACGTTACCTACATCCGGTCCTGGCTTTAACCCACCCACAAACGATATAGGGTTACACTGCCCAGAGGGGGGGGGGAACATAACTCCTTATAAGGTCAATGCATTCCAATACATTGTAAAGCTCAGAGTGCTGGTCAGCCGAGGTCAGGGGGCACCCTGCAATATTACAAGCCTTTACCATGGCTATGACTCCCACATGCCCTCTTTCTTTATTTAATTAATCAGTACCAATACGGTTATATCGAGAGCGATAGACGACTCATGTGAGACCGGAAGCGGGCCGCGGACTGGAGAACCATGCAGTACATACAGAAATTAAAGAAGGAATACATTGTATACAGCAACACAAAATAATGCAAATACATTCATTTCATTCATTCATTTATTTATTTACGGCTATTAGCCCATAAAATATGTACAAACATAAAAAAAGCACAAAGGCTTAAAAACCGAAATATCTGACAACAGAAGGTGAACACTGTGATGCAAGGGTGGGTCATTGGGCAAAGCCAAATAACAGGATGTGGCCTGGAGAGCTCCAAGGGACGGTTCACAGAAAAAGGAAAACTGAAGACGAGATCCGACATGCACTCTCATCATAACTGTCCGATTAGATTTTGATGTTGTTGTTTTTTGGTGGTTTTTGCGTGTGAGATAACCGCATTCAGGAATCTCGCCACCTGCAGAGTAACAGAAGGATCTGTATCCTGCAAAAGCAGTGCGGCGTGTGACTCAACAGGCCTGCTAACCAAGCGCAGTAAAGCAGGGCCCAGGAATTTAGTCCTGGCTATGCTATGTAGGGGACAGTTGAACATTATATGTGGAAGAGATTCAACAGTTTTCCCATCACACACGCATAGCGGAGACACCAAACCCTTGGAAAATCTGTGGCTCAGCAGGTTCGATGGAAGGACATTGAACCTTGCACGAATAAATGCAAGTCGGTGTGGTACTGATGAAAGAGATGACATGTATGATGGAAGGTCAAGTGGTGGGGTTATTCCGTGATACCTGGGGGAGCAGACACCCCCACCTCTGGCAAGGTTGTGTTGATTTTCAATGTCTGCTAATCTTTGCTCAATGAGGCTTTTAGCTGAGCGTAAGTTCATCTTTAGGGAGTCCGCTGGGGAAATTCCGATGCTCAGAAGTTTGGCATGGATTTTTCCTACCCACGGATTAACAAATTCGTCCCGCCAGAGGCACTGAAAAAGGTAATGGTCGGGAAGCCTATGCCAGCTGGACAGCCAATAGCCAAAGACTCGCTTCCAGATGACAGTCTCCAATGTTGCAATCCTTAACTCCAGACGTATGGCTGCGTTGCTCACACACATGGGGAGTTTCAGGAGGCGACGGAGAAACTGATTCTGCAATGTCTCCAGCGATGTTAAATTGGACCCTGGGGCCCAGAGCGGGGCAGCATAACAGAGGGTGGAAACCACTTTTGCGTGGTATACCTTCAATGCAGAGGGGATGTGGGAGGCTCCGTCAGCCGCAAAAAATTGGAGTAGAGCATAAAGTATTGTTTTCCCTTTGTTTAGTAAATACTGTATCTGTGGCTTCCAGCTTAGGTTGTAGTGAAAAAAGACTCCCAGGTATTTAAATTTGAAAACCTGTTCTAATTGGACTCCATCTAACTTCCAGCTGTAAGTTTTCCGAGACCTGGTAAAGACCAGGACTTTAGATTTCCCATGATTAATTGTCAGATGGTTGAGTTTGCAATAAGCCGCAAAAATCTTTAGAGCTCTGCATAAACCGACTCTAGAGTAGGAAAAGATCGCTGCATCATCGGCGTATAGGAGCAAAGGGCAGCGAAAATCGGCTAGGCGGGGGGCATGAATGTTGGCTTGAGACTCATTCAGAAAGAGCTTCATATCGCTAATAAACAGGTTGAAGAGGAGTGGGGCCAAAATGCAGCCTTGGCGCACACCTCTATTTATTGGGACCTCGTTGGATAGGTTTCCCGCAGGTGTGAGTCTCACTCTAGCCGACGACCCGTGGTGTAATTGGGTTATAAGCCATAACAGTCTTCTATCTATGCCCCATCTCTCTAGTTTCTTCCATAGACAGTTTCTTGGGATACTGTCGAAGGCGGCCTTTAGGTCTATGAACGCGACACATAGGCGCCCCCGCCTCGGGGCAGAATATTTTCTGGCAAGATGATACATAATTACCATATGGTCAGAGGTCGAGTAATTGTTCCTAAAGCCCGCTTGCTCATGGCCAATCAGATTTGAGTCGTTTGCCCAATGAGACAGCTTAGACAGCAAAAATTTTGCATAGATTTTCCCGATGATAGACAAAAGGCTGATGTTCCGATAGTTCTCCGGGTCAGCAGGGGGACCCTTTTTATGGACTGGCACGATCACGGCCTCCTTCCATGACCTAGGGATAAGCCCCGTAGAATTAATTGCGTCAAAGACTTTGGCCAGAATTTCAGCCCACCACCTCGGTTGCGCAACAATAGCCTCAGCAGGGACTAGATCCGGCCCGGGGGCTTTGCCCGTTTTCAAATCTAATATCAAGTCCATTATCAGGTCTGGGTCGGTAGAGGGCCACAAAGGTAGGTGGTTGGCTCGGAATTCCGTGGATGAGTTGGATTCCTCTGCCAAGGAGAAATATTTACTCAAGAATTTTTCCCATGTGGGCGCAGGGATAATCGTCAGTGGGTACTTCCTTCCTCTTATGTTTATCAGAGCCCAAAATTCCTGTGGTCTGCGGGATCTAGAGGCCGCTATCAAGGCTCGCCAACGCTTTTGATGCCACTCGCGTTTGGCCAGCTTTAAAGTCTGTTTGTATGCTCTTTTGGCTTGTAAATAGGAGGATGGTAGAGCTTGGGCATTAGAGTTTTTGTATTCATTATAGATGGAACGAAGAAGGGATCTTGCTTGTTTGCAAGAGGTGTTAAACCAAGGGGCCCCAGCACTGCAATGCGCCACTTTCGCCTTTTGAGGAGGTGATGTAAAAAAAGTTGTAAGGTTTGTTGTAAGAAGGTTAAAAAGTTTCAAAACCGAATTGGAGTCTTGTAAATCAGTAGTTATTTGAGGTAGATAGGCAGTGATTTCCCTATGGAAAAAATCCTGGTATTTTTGGGCCACAGCCTCCGACCATTTGATCCCTCTTATTTGGACCGATGATGAGGTTTCCAGAAGGACTGAGTGTTTATAGTCCTTCTGGCGCCGGAACAATGACAAAGTGGTCACTACTGGGAGGTGATCACTGAAATGTTGATTTTCAACTTGGAAGGAAAGTACATTAATGGCCAAATTTGCGGAGATCAAGAAGTAATCGATAACACTGTTAGATGTTGGTCCCAGGTGAGTGAACTCCCCCGGTATATCGGGGGGGAAGGTGCCGTTCAAGAATACTAGATTCAAGCGAATGGCCATTTGGTAAAGGGTCACTCCTGCTTTGTTTACTCTGTTGTCCTTTGAAGTTCTAATTCTGGTGTGTTCCAAGTCAAAGTTGTCCAAACATGGGGGAGTCCACCATTTGGACTTGGTTAGTAGGTCCCAATTAGTGGCAATACGAGCATTGAAATCTCCCCCAATTAAGGAATACGAGTTAGGGCATTTGGTATGACATGACAATAGGTGATTTTCAAATGATTCCCATCTCCAATCAAGATCAGGTGCTGAGCCTTCGGGGGGGAGATAAACATTAGTAATTAGTAATGAGGACTTCCCTTCTGTGATCAGTCCAGATAGAGCAAAAGGCGGGGAAGCCCGTACCAGAGTGAATTTGGCACGAAGTTGGAGTGAGATCCCAATCAAAAGACCCCCTTTGGGGCGACCTCCTTTCAAGGAAGGGGAGGCCGGGAGTGTTAGAAGATCGAAGCCATCTATGATAATCTCTTCCTCATCCCACGTTTCTTGGAATAGAATGATATTAAATGAGTTTATGTACTTCCTGAATTCGGGGTCTGATTTTTTGGTTCTCCAACCAGCGATGTTCCAGCTAAGTATTGATAATGTCGGGTCCTTGTGCTGTCCCGGTAATTGTCACTTTGAGTTGTTTAATGGGTTCTTGGAGGTAGAACGAGGACCTATAAGAAAATCGGTAATTTTAGTTTGTGTGGATAAGGTCTTCTTCTGTGTCGATTGAATCCATGATTTGGTAACTTTAACAGGCAGGAAGGGTTTTGCCGGGGAGGAAGAATTAGGCAAAGTTGGTGAGGTTGGATGCTGTTCATTGAGGTGAGTAGTAGCAAGTCTTTGATGGGCTCTACTAATAGATCCGTCGGAGTTGTCAGTCTTAACCAGGGTAGCGCTAAGAGGTGTTCCAGCCTTCACTTGTAGTTGCTGCGCAGATGGGGAAGAATTATCACGCAGATGTATAGAAGGACGTGAACGTGGGGATGGTGCATGTGTAGTCATTTCCTGGTGATCTTCAGGCAGGGATGATTCTAGCTCAGGCATTGAGGCAAAGGAATCATCAACCTCCATATTTTGATTGGACATAAGGTCTGAAACGGGAGTATTGAGTTTATCAACTTCCTCCACGGTAGAATGGTGCTGTCGGTCAACAGGTGACTGCTGATTCAGATCAGTAGGGGGTAACAAGGTAACAGGTTGAGAGATTATCAAGGTATTTGATGGAGACGCCTTGTGGGACGTGGAGCACCTGCTCTCCTCTCTCATCGGCATAGAGGGGTCCCCTTGCGATAGGAGTCTTTGTTTGAGTAGATCCAATCTATCGAGAATAGCCTGCTGTTCTTCCGAAGGGAGTTTTCCATAAGAGGAGATAAGATTTCTCTCTTCAGGGATATTCCAATCTCCGCTTGCAATTGGATCACTCCTCAGCTTAGCTAGATGGTCACTTGCGGTCGCAGGTGGAACAGGGGGTACCCGGCTAGGTGTTTTTCCCTTTATTATAGGGACAGAGGAAGGAAACGGGCGTTCATTGCCGGTTAAAATGTTGGGAAAAAGAGGTTTAACACTCGTGTCCTTAAAGACTCTTGTTGTTACAATCTCCCAGGGTGCCAGCCGATCTTTTTGTCTTGCAAGAAGATGTGGGATCCTTGCAGACTGGAAGGAGAGCATAAATTTCCTTGGCCAGGGAGTGGCATTTAGGGGTACTACAGATAGAAGATCTATCCGGGAAAAAGGAATATTTAACAAATCACGTAGGTACCCTTTAGCCATCATCAGGTTATTCCACCTAAGCCTGGGGGCGTCACGGGAAAAAATGGATAAACATATTTTATTAGGTTGAAAAATCAAGGATTGCTTATTCCTTTGGGGCAGTGGTAGCCTGCATCTTGAGCCCTTAAGGAGAGATTTCTGGTCAAGTTGTCTCTTTAAGGTACTCACAAGCTGCACAGGAGATTGATGCAAATTAGATAGCTCAGTTGAGGAAGGTAGATGAGCTAGAAAGGCCCGTGTAAGTTTATTCAATGACGAAGAAATCCCCTCCAATTCCTTGAAGATGAAGCTTAAAGTCCTGATTACCAGTTGTATTTGATCAGGTACTAATTCATGGGCAGTTTGCCCTAATGCTTCCCGTTTCAGTGACGGAGGTGTAATTAAGGTATCAGGGAGGAGGGTTTCCCTATGGCTTCCACCCCCCGCTGGATCAGCTAGCTTTTCCAACTCTCCTTGATCATGCAGAGGCCAAAAGCGGTTGTATGTTTCAACCGCAGAAACAATTACTTGCTCTGTTTTGCTGTTATTGTTAGTAGATGGTGGGGGAGATTCAAGCTTTGACTGCTTTACTCTTGGAGATGAACAACTTTTCTCAGCAGATCTTGGTCGCTTGCCATGACCCATTTGTTACTGTCTCACTAACTACGAAGGTTCAAGGTAGAGGTAAACGGAGATAAAAGAGATAAAAGAGAACTTATCTTTATGGACGCAACTCCTCTGCTACTCCTCGTCCACTGCTCAACATAACCCAGTCTTCAAGGTGGCGTTACTAATCAGCAGCAGGCTTTCTCAGCAGGGGGTTTGAATATCCTTGTTGATACGTATATGGCCCCGACAGGCCAACCATAGAAGTAAAACGATTAAAAACTTCCAACAGAGGTAAAATAATTTAAAAGTCAAATAAAAACAGCTATAAAGACGGCTGTAAAAGGCTATAAAAGGCAATAAAAGATTTGTAATCCGGAGGGTTCACGAAGGAGAGGTTGTTACAGCCGCCATCTTCTTTGGCTCCTCCCACCCCCATTATAACTACTATAATGATCACTAAAATCAATAAATGTCGAAGCCAACTTCCATCCGGAAGCCAAGAATATAAGAATTCTGATTCCAAGCTGCATGGTAGGCTTCCTTTCTAGTTTATTAGCCATGCACTGGTGTCACTTCTATAGCACTGAGATTGGTCATTGTATGTTCCTGTAAGAGAACAAGAGCTATTAAAAGTGAAATTCAATGTATATTGACAGTTTGGATATATGCCCCATGATTCTTTCCCCTCCTTAATTTGAAAATAAATGGGGGGCAGGCTTATGGAGGGTCAAGTGTACTGGGGGCCAAAAAGATTGCTTAGGGGATATAATATTTGTAAATTGAAAAGATCCATTGACAGGCACGCCATGAAGCATTATGCCTGAATGACTCGCAAAAGGCGGTATGTGCATACATAACCAACATTTAGAAGCATGCAATAAACTGGTAAACTTAATCATATCTTGTACAAAAATATTATTCCTCCATATCTTATGATAATTTTCTCCCCTAAAAGTCTTATTCAATAATGCTGTTCTTATAATTCGAAAGTGGCTGAGCCGTGGATGCTGCCAGCCAGAGTAGGATTCAGACGACAGCTGCTTGCCAGTCGATAAGGTGGTTTCAACTGTATTGGGTCGTCTGCTTCTCTTCCTTGTATAACGGTGCAGCAAAGGATGGCAAGGCAAATGGTTAGGAAGGCGCATCCGCGGTTAAAGAGGCTCGCCATGGCCGCACACATCGAGCTGGAAACCACAAAGGCTTGTCCTCGATGTCCACTGCCGCGTACCCTCGTCCCCACGTGATCAGCGGGACAGGTCCATGCCACGCAGGATCAGGCAAGCGTCGGTACACCACCAAGGGGCGGGGGAGTGCCTCCTCCTTCCTAAAATGCAATTAAGTGGGGGTAATGGGTCCTAAGATGTGGATATAAAAGGATGGTTAAGTACAAAAAGAACTTGGTGAACAGCCAAAGGGATATCTGCTGTTGGTATGCTTCGGCCGCCAAGCTGTTTAAGCAATAGTGTTTTGAACGTCAGGTGTGCTCTTTCCACCTGCGGAGTTAAAGGGTATGCCATGAGTTAATTTCACATTCCACAACATACAAAATTCCGAAAATGTTTTAGAAATATATGCTGGACCATTATCAGTTTTGATACGCGCAGGTTTACCCATGACTGAGAAACAGCGGATAGTGTGCTGAATGACATGCCAAGCTGTTTCCCCCCTCATGGGCGTAGCCCATATGAGTCCAGAGTGGGTGTCCACCGTGAGGTGAACCTTGGAGAGTGGAGCCAACACAGGTGTGTGTGTGACATCCATCTGCCAAAAAGTCAATGCAGACGTGCCCCTAGGATTGACAGCATCAAAAGTAATGGCCAGCTGAGATTTAGGACAAGAAGCACATAGGGAAACTATATCCCTTGCTTGGGCCAAGGGAATAGAAATATGCTTTGCCAATGCTTTCGCAGGAAGGCGAAAGGTGTTATGACATAGTATAGGATCAGAAAAGAGAGAAAAGGCAGAAATGTTCTTCAATGCTGCAGAAAAATGTTGGTCAGAAATTAAAAAAGATCTAGAAATATGGTCAAATTTGAAATTGTCAATGTTAGGCCGAATTGCAGTGATTAAAATGAATGTATTGCCTAGAATGCTATTTCTCTTTCAGACCTTGCAGATTCTTGACAAAATGGAATGTTTCAAGAGGTGGCAGAAAGACATATCGAAATTTGTCTGGCAGGGCAAAAAGCCCAGAATTAAATTTAAAATACTGACGGATGCTAAGGAAAGAGGGGGTTTTGCCCTGCCGGACTTAAAATTGTACTATGAGGCAGCAGCTTTTTGCTGGCTGAAAGAATGGATGCTCCTCGAGAATACGGACATTTTGGATCTGGAAGGTTTTAACAACGTTTTTGGTTGGCATGCATACCTATGGTATGATAAAGTTAATAGTGCCTTTAAAAATCACATTGTTAGAAAAGCATTATTTAATGTTTGGATAAGATATAAAGATCTGTTGGAAAATAAAACCCCTAGATGGCTGTCACCAGTGGAGGCTAAAGCAGTGAAGAAACTCAATATGGAGGTCGGATGGCCGAAGTATTGGGAAATTTTAGAACAGGATGGAGATAAGTTTAAACTACAAAGTCATGAGAAATTGAAACATAAAGTACAAAATTGGTTTCAATATCGTCAAAGAATGGAGTTTTACAAACAGGACAGGAAAATTGGTTTCCAGGTGGAAAAATCAAAACTAGAAACCGAATTGCTAGAACCCAATACTAAGAACTTATCTAGAATGTATAACTTGTTGTTGAAATGGAGTACACAGGATGAAACAGTTAAATCGGCTATGATTAAGTGGGCACAGGATGTTGGACATAACATTATGTCAGCTGACTGGGAATGGTTATGGAACACCGGTATTAAATTTACGGCATGTAATGCCTTAAAGGAAAACATTATGAAAATGGTTTATAGGTGGTACATGACCCCAGTCAAGCTGGCAAAAATCTATCATTTGCCCGATAACAAATGTTGGAAATGTAAAGAGACTGAAGGTACCTTCTACCACCTTTGGTGGACATGCCCGAAGATTAAGGCCTTCTGGGAAATGATCTATAATGAAATGAAAAAGGTACTCAAATGTACTTTTCCTAAAAAACCAGAGGCCTTCCTCTTGGGCATGGTCGGCCAATTGGTGTCAAAGAAGGATAGAATTTTTTTTATGTACGCTACAACAGCAGCAAGAATACTCATTGCAAAGTATTGGAAGACACAAGATCTACCCACTCTGGAAGAATGGCAGATGAAAGTGATGGACTATATGACATTGGCCGAGATGACAGGCAGAATCCGTGACCAACGAAAAGAGACGGTGGAAGAAGAATGGAGGAAATTTAAAAATTATCTTAAGGACTACTATAAACTTAATGAATCCTAAAATGATTTGGTTTTTAGAAACAAAGGGGTACAGTGATATAAGGCCAGAATATAAAGAGGACTAAGATGACAGAGGTTGGAAAGTAACAATTGGGAGTTGCTATGAAATTTTGGACATTGGGATGCAGAAAGGGGGGGTATGGGGAAGTCCAAGAAAAGAGGTTTATGAGAATATGTTATGAAATTATACGTGTATGTTTGTCTTTTTAAGTGTTTGTTTGTTCTTTAAAATTTTTTTGTAAAACTAATAAAAATTTTATAAAAAAAAAAAAATGTTCTTCAATGCTGCATCTGCTCTTGCATTGCCCTCTGCTAAATACCCTGGACCTAAGGTTATATTATGAAGCTGCAGCTATCTGCTGGATGAAGGATTGGTTACTTTTAGATAACACTGATGTCCTAGATCTGGAAGGGTTCAATAATGCTTTTGGTTGGCATGCATATTTGTGGTACGACAAAGTAAAAGTTCATAAAGTGTTCAAAAACCATATTGTCAGGAAAGCAATATTTATTGTCTGGACAAAGTATAAAGACTTATTAGAAAATAAGACCCCAAGATGGTTATCACCAATGGAGGCTAAGGCCCGGAAAAGACTCAATATGGAGGCCGGTTGGCCGAAATATTGGGAAATAATAGAAAAAATCGGAGACAACTGGAGGTTGCAGAGTTTGGAGAAACTGAAGAATAAGGTGCGAGATTGGTTACATTACGCTCAAATTAAAGAGGTCTTTAATTTGGACAAAAAAATAGGATTCCAGGTGGAAAAATCGAAATTAGAAACAGAATTGTTAGAACCAAAGACCAAGGTACTTTCAAGAATGTATAACTTGCTGCTTAAATGGAACACTCAGGATGAGACAGTTAAATCAGCCATGATAAAATGGGCTCAGGATATTGGGTACAACATTATGTTTGAAGACTGGGAAAGGTTATGGACCACCGGTATGAAATTCACGGCATGTAATGCCCTGAAGGAAAATATTATGAAAATGATATATAGGTGGTACATGACCCCAGTCAAACTTGCAAAAATATATCACCTAGCTGATAACAAATGTTGGAAATGTAAGGTGGCTGAAGGGACATTCTTTCACCTCTGGTGGACCTGTCCAAGAGTGAAGGCCTTCTGGGAAATGATTTACAATGAGCTAAAAAAGGTATTTAAATATACCTTCACTAAGAAACCAGAGGCCTTCCTCTTGGGCATTGTCGGCCAGAAAGTGTTAAAGAAGGACAGAACTTTTTTTATGTATGCAACCACAGCAGCAAGAATACTTATTGCAAAATATTGGAAGACACAAGATTTGCCCACACTGGAAGAGTGGCAGACGCAACTGATGGACTATATGGAACTGGCCGAAATGACTGGCAGAATTCGAGATTTGGGAGAAGAAACAATGGAAGAGGATTGGAAAAAGTTTAAAGACTATTTACAAAAACAATATAAATTGTATGAATGTTAAGAAATTGCACGATTCAGAAAAGCATGGTTCCAGCAACTCGTCTGAAAGATTTAGAAAATTAAGTGATATGCAAGAAAAGGTCGAAACTTAAAATAATATTATGTTCAACTTAAGTTTCAACTAATTCAAAAAAAACTAATTCAAAAATTACTTTAAGATTAGAAGTATAATATTTGAGAGGTATAAAATAAGAATTGAAACAAGGTAATAATTTGCTGGTATTTTTATTATAGAGAATGCAGGGTAGGGAGATGCGAGGAAGTCCAGTTAGTTATATAAAAATATTATGAACAGTTGTGTTTTTCTTTTTTTTCCTTTCTTTTTTTTCTTTCTCTTTTCTATATTGTTTGTTGGTATGTTTGCTATGTGATTCTCCATTCTATGTTTGAAAATTGAATAAAATATTTTATAAAAAAAAAGAAAAGAAAAGAAAAGAAAAGAGAGAAAAGGTAGAAATGTCCTTCAATGCTGCATCTGCTCTTGCATTGCCCTCTGCTAAATACCCTGGGTGCGATGTGTGGGAGCGAAGATGTGCAACATAATAAGGGAACTCTCTATGCTGAAGTAAGGCCTGCAGGGTAAGAAACAAGGAAAACAAGTCAGAATCCAAGGAAGGAGTTATACAAGATATTGGTAAAATAACAAAAAGGCGATATACATACTGAGTATCCACAATAAGATTGAAAGGTTGAGTAGGAAAGGATTGAAAGGTAAGAATCACAGCTGCTAGCTCAGCTCACTGGGCAGAAGACTGTGAAGGGGTAAATAACATTTCCATTGTCCTCCCTCCTCCCACGTCACTACTCCCCTACTTCTTGTTCCATCCGTGAAAAGGGTCAATGCAGAGGGAGAGGTGTGAGAGACAAGGGGGTAGCCAAAACATAGGTGACCTGTGTCAGAAATGTCAAACGGTCATCCTTTGGAGGGTTAAAAATGATGACACCTATAAAATCTGCCAAAAGCAATTTGCACGGCAGCATTTGTGATCAATAAATGCTGCTGTTCAGTCTGTGAGAAAGGTAAATAAATTGAGTTAACATCATAACCGCTTAAAGTTATCGCTTGTGAACGTCCTTTGATAACAATGTCTGATGTGGATTCAAGTATGGAATAAATGTTTTTGGGTGGGGTGTGCGGTAGATGTAGCCATTCTATAATGCAGATAGTCTTCTTCTTGTTCCGCCTGAGCATATAAAATTCCTGTTGGCAACAATGGTGTAGCAAACACCGGCAGATGCAGCTCGTGTGCAGCACCTCTAGGTGGTGCATGCAGAAAGGTTTCGATGTTTCATCCACAAAATGTTGACAAAGTGTAGGGGAGTTCCGCATGCCTTGAGGCAGGACAATCCACTGATATCGCTTGTTGGGCTGCGAATTGTGATATACTGGCAATGTAAAACAAACCGTTCCCTGCCTGCTGGAGCCAGTGGGATGAAGATGGTTCAATGTGGCCGAAGGTCAATTGTTCAGAAATAAGCTGTTCAGAAACAAGATGGTGCCATTGCTGCGGATTTTCCTTTTGGTGGAGGCCACCGTTCTACCCACACTGAGGTATCTGTGATCCTGGTTTGCCACGCTGGAAACGTCGTATCGGTGGCTACAGGCTGGTTTTCACCGGAGGGTGAATGGGGCCTGTCGGAGCCCGCCGTTACAAATGGTGCTTTTTAAGCATAAAATAAAGACACAGAGGCCAGCAATATTTCCAAGGACGGAGGGCAGCTCAATTCAGACTTCTCCTCTCCCTCCAGTCCGTTTATTACTCTTTGTTCCTCTCCAGCCGCATGGCTGCATTCCAATGTCTCACGTTACCTACATCCGGTCCTGGCTTTAACCCACTCACAAACGATATAGGGTTACACTGCCCAGAGGGGGGGGGGGGGACATAACTCCTTATAAGGTCAATGCATTCCAATACATTGTAAAGCTCAGAGTGCTGTGTGTGGCAGTCAGCTCAGCGGGATCCCACCTTAGTCGCCAGTGAAATATACTCAGAGTCGCAAAGTGATTTCATGCTCTTTATTCAGCTCATAGTGCTGAGAAGGAATGAATAAAAGTCCCCTCAAAGTATCTGCTTTATATACATTATTTACACAATGGGCTGGACATGATTGGTTAATTCTGGAATTCTACTGTAAGCCAATCAGGTTGTGGATTCACTTATATCTGGAGCATGATTGGGTGGTTCCTGCCAACCAATCATACTGCTGCATTGTTCTTGGACCAATCAGACTGCTGCATTCTGAATCCTATTGTTCTAGGACCAATCAGACTGCTGCAATTTGGATCCTATTGTTCTAGGACCAATCAGACTGCTGCAGTTTGGATCCTATTCAACTCAGTACATAACACACCCTTTGGATTCTAAATCTCTCACCCCCCCCCTTTCCTGGTTTCGATCCCCCAAAAATGTCCATCAGTCCATCAACTATCAGCCTGGAAATCTCACGTCCGAGGCCCTCAAATCTCTCTCAGTCCCTCTCTGCCGGGTTTTTTGGTAGTCCTTTATATTAGACATCAGGTCTCGGAGAAGCTCTGTCCCTATAGGGTCTATGTTTCTTCCAACCAGACCTCCATGTTCAAAAGTGGAGCCCAAATCTTGTTTCTTGTTGCTTTTAAGTCCAAATGTCCCAAATGTCCCCAAAGCTCCAACTTTCGCCTTGATCAGATTTGTAATCCATAGGTCTTCAGATCTCCCCATAGGGAGATCCCTCCATTCTTCATTCTCTAATTCAAACCAAGCTCTCATAACCCAAATCTTGTTTTTCTTAGCATCTATCTTAGCAGGCCTCTGGCTCTCCTTTGTCGTCTGCAGCATTTCAGCTCCTCCTTCCCACTCCTCTGAAACAGCACATATCTCTTCTTGTTCAGCTGCATAGGTTTCTTGAGTCAAGTCCTTGACACATTCAACAAGTTTGTTTACTTTTAAATTCAAAGTTGTAGCATTTGTAGCCAAAGCTTCACTCTGACCTTGTAACTTTCCCAAGAGAAAAAACATTCTATCCAGCTCAGCCTGTATTTTTCAACCTGCAGCCATTGTAATGTCTCAGAACCCCCTCTAGAGGGATTCTAGTTACTTAATATTCCTTCCACCTCCAATCCAACATTCAAGTTAATTTGTTTCTATTCTTCTTTATTTTCAACAGTTTAAAGTCAAATTGTAACAAAAATAACCAGCAAAGATAGCAGAAACCAATATTTTTTTCGTTTTCCAACTTTGACAGCTAATTTGACAGCTGTCAAACTCTTTATGTCTCCTCAGCAGGCTCTCTCGCGGATCACTCCCGGGTCCCGGGGGGTTGCACTTCAGCTCTTAAAATCAGTTCTTATCCTCCAGCAAAGTTACTTATATTGCCAAGTCGTGGAATTAATAGCTTTTATCCCGTAAAGAGAAGGATGTTCCCTCAACCTTAGTTATCAATTCTTGCTTTAATTTATCTACAGGAAGGGGAGACGGACTTCCTTTTAGCACCTCCCCCGATCGTGCCAAATTCAGAAAAAACGATTTTTAGTTCCAATTTCTGTACTACTCACGGGTTGTTACTTTTAAAGTCCAAATGTTCAAAGAAAGAAGTCAGCGCTCTCCGGCCATGGCATGCGGCTTCGCTCCGTAGAAGAAGCGTTCTACTCTCAGCACCGCGCCACTCTCCGTCCCCCGCGCCGAAGCCTTTAAAAAGGCTTCTTCGCGGGTCAGGGGGGCGCAAATGATGCCCGACGAGTCCCCAAGTCCACAGGCTTCAGCGCCTGTGGTTTCTGAGGGTCCCCGCGTCGCCGCAGCGGCAAGACCCGTCTTCTACAGAGCAGATTCCCTCCGGAGCTCAGAGGGAATCCGCCATTAGCCTATCGCGCTAACCCGGAAGTCTCTGTTCATGAAACTTCTTAATGGGTCAGACAGTAAGTCCTCCATTTTTTTATAATATATTGCCGGTAGGCCGTCTGGCCCTGCTGGCTTTCCTATCTTTGCTTCCTTAATTGCTCTTTGAATTTCGTACGATGTAATAGGGGCATTCAACAGTTCTTTTTGTTCTTTAGTAAGTTTTGGAAGACAGTTCTGTTCTAAATGTTCTTTAACTTCTTCTGTTGTTTCATTTCCTTCCTTATAGATTTCTCTAAAGAATTCGAGAAATCGTTTCTCTATTTCTTTAGGGTTGTTTATTATTTTGCCTTTGCACTTAACTCTATTTATAAGCCTTTCTGCCTCTCTCTTCTTTAATTGCCATGCTAATAACCAGGCTCAGGTTCTGTTTCAGGCTGTGTCTCTGTTTCAGGCTCCGGCGCTGCATCAAACACTGTTGCAGACTCAGGCTCAGGCTTCTGCTCTTTATTAGGCTTTGTCTCAGTCTTTGGCTCTAGCACTTATTCTAGCTCTATTTCAGGCTCGGCCTGTGTCTCAGCCTTTGTCTCTGTTTCACGCTGTTTCTCTGTTTCAGGCTCCGACGCTGTTTCAAGCCCTGTATCTGCCTCGCCTCTGTTTCAGGCTCTGGCACTCTATCAAACACTGTTTCTGGCTCTGGCTCTGGCTCTCTTTCAGGCTCTGGTTCTGAATTAGGGTTTTGTTCTGGCTCTGGCTGTGTCTCTGGATCTGGCTGTGTCTCTGCTTCAGGCTCCTATGCTGTATCAAGCACTGTATCAGGCTCTGCCTCTCCCTCTGCCCCTGGCTACGTTTAAGCATCAGGCTCAGTTTCAGACACTGTCTCTGTTTCAGGATCCAGCACTCTATCAAGCACTATTTCAGACTCAGGCTGTGGATCTCGGCTGTGGCTCTAGGCTCCGTCTGTGGCTCTGTCTGTGGCTCTGGCTCTTTTTCAGGGTCTGGTTCTGAATGAAGATCAGGTTCTGACTCTGATTCAGGGTCTCATGATGGCTCTTCCTCTGCCTCTGACCCAGCTATGTTTCAGGGTCTGGCTCTCTTTCAGGCTCTGGTTCTGAATTAGGGTTTTGTTCTGGCTGTGGCTGTGGATCTGGCTCTGGCTCTGGCTCTGACTCCAGCTCCAGCTCCGGAAATGTATCAAGCACTGTTGCAGACTCAGGCTGTGGCTCTATGCTGTAGCTGCAGCTATGTTTTGTGCTCCGGCCCTGTATCAAGCCCTATTTCTGGCTCTGGCTCTGGCTCTGGCTTTCATTCAGCTCTGGCTCTGGCTCTGATTCATGTTCTCCCTCTGACTCTGATTCAGGGTTTCGCTCTGGCTCTGGCTCTGGCACTCTATCAAGGACTGTTTCAGACTCAGGCTGTGGCTGTGGCTCTGCCTCTGTTTCAGGCTCAGGCTCTGTTTGAGGCTGTGTCTCTGTTTCAGGCTCCGGCACTGTATCAAGTACTGTTGCAGACTCAGGCTGTGGCTCTAGGCTGTGGCTGTGGCTGTTGCTGTTGCTCTGGTTTGGGCGGTGGCTCTTTTTCAGGCTCTGGTTCTGAATGAGGGCTTGGTTATGGCACTGGTTCAGGGTCTCGCTCTGTCTCTGGCTGTGTCTCTGTTGCACCTCAAACGGTGGTTTGTTGTTGTTGTTGTTATTTTCTTTCTGGGGTGGGACAAATGTTTAGTTGGGGTGGGGATTATGCCTCTGTTCTCCATCATCTTTTTTAATTCATCGTATTTTCTCCCCCCGAAAAAAATATCTTAATCTTTTCACACGTCCACCACATGTGGCTCATGTCACCATTATTTCCTCCACATCTCCAACAAGCATTCGCCAATTTTTTATACATTCTTGATCATCTGGAAGGAGTGACGTACCACCTATGAGCCATTTTCATCATGTTCTCTCTTATATTATAGCTGACTGTAAATTTCAAATTTACATCCCATCAGTTTTTCCCATTTTTTGCATAATTGGTTGGCCCACATCTTGGGCCCACTTTATCATTGAAGCCTTAACCTCCTCATCCATTACTTCGTAGTCTAAATGAAGTCTATACATTTTTGTGATTATTTTAGTTTTACTATTCAGTAGTTCTCTTTCAAATCTTGAAGGGTCCTTTTCAAAACGTATCTGCTTATCCTGTCTGAACACTTCATTCACCTGGAAGTAATCTAGCCAAGTAGAAAAGTGATCTTTTATTTTCTCATAACTTATCAATATTAGTTGACCCTCCTCCCCCCCCTTAATATTGTGTTATACGTTATCCAGTTCTCTTTGATGTTGTTGCTTTTTTTTAACAGCGATTGCTTCTAGTGGAGAGTTCCATCTTGGGGTTTTCTGTTCTAAATATCTTTTGTATTTTCCCCATGCCTTATATATAGCATTTCTTATTATATGATTTGAAAAACTCCTATGCGTCTTTATTTTCCCATAATTAAGATAGCCATGTCACCCAAAATGGGTGTTGAAGGAAAGCATTGCTTCTGCACATAACTGTGGCATGATGGGAAGTCTTGCTTCTAAGCTTTGTTCTGCTCATGCTGCACAAACCGTGCTGATGCTAAGACATTCCCTCATCACCCTGGTACGTTCTGTTCACCTTGAGTTCACACCATATCAATCTGTACTTACCCCTCCTTGTACATTCCTTTTCGTACCAATCTGGTACGGGCAGTCCGAAACCATGCCTGTGTAAACTCCGCGTTCCTTTTCCCAACCTTTAACCTGTCTATGATTAATTTCTTATATGCAATAATTAATGCCTTATATGGAACCCTTGCTTTGTACTTATGTTAACCAATCAGCAACAAGCACACACGTGGCAAACGCTGTATAATATCCAATAAAAGGGAGTCTCCGAGGCTTGCTCGAGAGACGCCTCCCGTATGACACCTACCTACTCGTCTGTCGTTCATTTCAACCCAACATCTGGTGACCCTCGACGTGCCAGATCCCTTTACGCAGCCTCATACTTCACTTGACTGGAAAAGTCTCAGTGCGCTACACCGTGAGTATGGAGGGGAGCTTACAAAGTCCCAAAAAGAGCATGCTAAAGAACTGTTTCATTTAGTCAGACAGAGAGTAGAAGGTGTGCATATTTCCTTGAAAGAAATTGAACGATTGTCATGTCATATTGCTTGTGAGTGCCCCTGGTACCCAGAAATAGGGTCCTTGGGGATGGAGACTTGGCATTCATTGTCTGCTCACTTGGCAGAAGTGTGCGGATGCCGTCGCTAGATTAGGTACCCAGGCGTCTCCGTCGGCACCCGCACCAGACAATTCCCCACCAACTCCCCTGCCACCTGCCCTTTTAGCCGCAACAGACAATCTACCTCCTTACCCAAAGCTTTTGCCTCCATCGCAACTTTCTCTAACCCCCCTTCGCCTCAGCCCACATCCCCCCCATCCCCCCTACCCTCCCTCCTTTGCCTGCTCCTACAGGAGCTGTGCGTGCTGCACTTCTTCAAGCTAGACAGGAAGGAATTCTTTCCTTGGAGGAGGAGGCGGGGTGGGCCGGGGAACTGCCGTCTGCTTTCCCTATTTCTTATACTAACCCTGGCACTGCGCAACAACAAATTATGTATGAGACGCTTCCTTATTCTATTCTGAGAGAATTAAGGAAAGCCATTACATATTCCGGCCTAAAATCCACTTATGTGACAGGAATGCTGGAGGGAATAGCAACTGGTTATACAATGCTACCTCAAGATTGGAAAGATCTGATGCGCATGCTGTTATCCCCGGCTCGGTATGTAGTTTTTGAAAGTGAATTTAAGCATTGCGCAGTAGCCCTGGCTGATCCACAGCATTCAGCCAACCAACTCTTTGGTGCTGGTCCGTATGATAATATAACAGCCCAAGCGCAATTAACACCTTTACATTTTAGTCGCACCGCGACCTGTGTGCAACGCGCCTTTCGCAAAGTCCCTGTCTCAGGACAACCACTTAGCTCCTTTGTTAATATTAAGCAACAACATTTGGAGCCCTACCATCAATTTATAGATAAATTGAAAGAATCAGTCACTAGGCAGATTGATGATGCTACAGCTCAAAATGAATTGATGAAAAAATTGGCTTTCGAAAATGCAAGTACTGACTGCAAAAAGGCTTTGCAGTCGATCATACATCGCCCTAAATATGACCTGGCCGATATGATTCAAGCCCGTGCAGATGTTGGAAGCCAGAGTCATGCAATGTCCTTGCTTGCCGGTGCCATCCAGGCTGGCAACAAGCCCACTGGGAACTGCTTCAACTGCAAGCGCCCAGGTCATTTTGCTAAACAATGCAGAGCCCGTGGCGGGGGTGCAAACAGGAATGGTGATGCCAATAAGGCTCAGCCTTCCAAGAAATGCCCGAAGTGCGGTAAAGGCTATCATTGGGCAAATCAGTGCAGGAGTTCGGGAAACTCCTTAGGGGCCCCACTCCCGGGCCAGGACAAATAGGGAGCCCTCCGCCGTTAGTCTCCACTATTAAAACCATCTCAAAGGATACACGCTCTGATTTTACCATCGACTTAATTAATCAAGAAACCAAAGACACTGTTTTACCTGGTGAAATTGTGCTTATGCCCACCCAATTGGTGGGCCCACTACCTCCTAAAGTCGCAGGTTTAATTTTACCCAAATTTTCTGCAGTAAAAGAAGGAATCCAGGTTATTCCAGGAGTTCTGGATCCTGACTATGTGGGCACAATAATGGTTCAACTTTGGAGCCACATGCCCATGCAGTTAAAGAAGGGTGAGTCCTGGGCGCATTTGGTGGTGCTCCCTTCTCACCCTACTGTTTCTATTATTGATAGTAATTTGCACGAGCTCTCTCCTTTTTCTCCACAGCTGTTAGCTGTAATCCAGCGGATTGGTCATCAGAAACTTCTTCGTAAGTACAAGATAAATGGCAAGGTTCTGGAAGGCTTGATTGACACAGGCGCGGACATTTCTGTAATTTCCAGTAGTTGCTGGGACCCCACGTGGCCCCTTGAGTCTGCCTCTGCAGTTTGGGGTGTAGGTGGACTTCCCAAAGCGTACAGTGGCTGCCTGTTTCTCTGCCTGATAGCTCTGAAACCATTGCATATATCCAGCCCTGTGTGTTAAAAATCCATCTCAATATGTGGGGCAGAGACTTACTACAACAATTACAAGCTACCATTCAATTAAATGAGTAAGCTTGCACTCCCCCTCCACTGGAAATCAACCACCCCGGTATGGGTAGAACAATGGCCCATAACGGGGGGAAAGCTACTTGCTTTATTGCTCCTTTTCAGCGTTTTGTTTTTGCCTCTTTCTGCTTCCGCTCTTAATAGCGGTAACTCCACACCAACAAATGTGTGGGAATCTTTTGCAAAGACCCTCAATATTTCTTCCTTTTGCCTAACCCAACAGGTATCAATAGGTGAAATCCTTGGCTCCTGCCTTATCCCTGTTTGCCATGACCCTTTTGACATACAAAATGATACCTGGTTTTTCTCATCCCTACCCCAAAATGATTCTCTCCTCACCCTTGGTTATTCCGGTTACCACAACTGGGGTAACCGGAAGAACTAACTTAGTTGGTCTTTAAGGTGCTACTGGAAGGAATTTTTTTATTTTGACTATGGCAGACAAACACGGCTACCTATCTACTACTGGGGTAACCAAGTGCGCCGACGCCCACCTTTGGCCATTGATTTGTTGACCCCATACGTGGCTTCTTTTAATGTCACCTGTGCCCGTATGGTCAATTGCACAAAATCCAACTGTGTGGAAATGGGCAAGGATAATTTCCACTGCTTTAATTATGTCAATATTTCTTATGTATATAAATACAAAGACCTACCTGCTGGCTGGTTCTGGACGTGTCCTGGCTATACATTTAATTACATTCCAGCAAACATCAGCCATGGCACACCCTGCTGCTTAAGCCGTTTGTCCATCGTATTACCCAAAAAGCATCATTTGACCTGCTCTCGATATCGCCGCTCTATTGCATTGACTAACGATTGTGACGATTCAATTTCTCTTCCCAGTAGGTCTGAATATATCTCTTTAGCTGTTTCTCTCCTAGGAGTCCCTGGATTGGCTGTACGCAATAGTAGAAACATTAACTCTTTAGCTTGTTCTGCAGCAAAAGCCCTGAATTTTACTTCTCAAGCGCTTCATCTTCTAAATAAAGAGCAGAGTGAACTTCAGCATGGTCTTCTGCAGAACCGCACTGCTATCAATTATCTATTGATGCTTCATCATTATGGCTGTGAACAAGTGGACGACATGTGTTGTTTTAATATTACTGATAATTCCAAAGCCATCCAAAAGCAAATCTCTCATTTGCAAAATCTTACACACCACATTAAACAGGACGTTGGACTTTCTGGCCTGTGGGACTCATTCACCCAGTGGCTCACTGGCTGGTTGCCAAACCTGAATTGGCTTCGTAATCTCTTTCAATATGCCATTATTATAATATGTATATTGATTTTGCTATGTTGCTTCCTCCAATGCATTCCTGGACTCATAAGTCTTTTGTCTCGGTTTCTCTCTCCCCCTGAGCCACCCAATAAAATCATTGCTGCCTACTTTGCGAAATTGCAGCACCAGCAGTAAACATTAGGGGAGATGTGGCGAACTTATTTCGGGTATGCTCTGGCATACCACGTATCCCGAAGTATTTTTGTCTTATTCACCCAGAACACCTCACAAATAAGAAAAGAAAGGGGGAGATGAAGGAAAGCATTGCTTTTGCACATGACCATGGCATGATGGGAAGCATTGCTTCTGCACATAACTGTGGCATAATGTTGGAAGAAATTCAGGAAACGCCCACTGACGGATTCTGCCAGCGACTGACACAGCCACGGAGGAAGGGCTGTCCAGCCAGGGAAAGGTTTAGCCAGGCAATGTTGCCTAGAAATTCAGCATCCTTTACGCACGAGCAACCCCAATTCCCATTACAATATCAATCTGTACTTACCCCTCCTTGTACTGAGGCAAGGAAGAAAGGGCTACCCCTATGCTATACATATAACCAGTTATCAATAATCAATATATTCAATATATATTCATATATGCTTACACGAATCAAGGATTACAGTACTTATAATCCATTTTGAATCAAAGGGAAGCTGTGCTTTAGCTAACTGCAAACTGCTTGGAACAGCAAAGTTAGGAACCGACCTTTCCCCTACAAACATCCTTGTACCCTTACAGGGGAAGACGTGAATCAGAGATTCTGGTACAAATTCCCCTCAGACACAGGCTAAATTAATCTACAGAACAGGAAGAGCAAAACCACAAAAACTCCAAAACTCCCTGTCCTGTCATAACTGGGGGAAAGGTTAGACTGAGCTTCACTGGGAGCATCGGAAAGCAGAACTGGAACCCTGTGCTTGACCAGTGCTTGACCAGGAGCTGGAAGCGTGACAACAGCTTGCTGATTGGCTGATTTTTGCTGACAATATTGTGAGTCTCTCATGGTTGTCTCATGATCTATGATTTGCTGTGATTTGCTCAGGTATAAAGACCTCTGGATTTCTGTCAATCGGGGTCCCAGTTTCTTTTGGAAACAATTCCAAACTGGGTCCTTATTGCCTGGCAATAAACTTCACCTTCTTATTCTCCATTGCTGAGTCTGTTTGATCCTTATTTTTGCACCTAGCCAAAACCACTAACTTCACGTGCTACATTTGGTGCCGTGCTCGGATCATACAGGCCAGTAGGGTTTTTTTACCCAAAAAGAGCCGGCCCGGTTCTTGGCGGGAGAACGCTTCGACCTTTTGTTTCGCTCCAGGCGCCAATCGGACATCATTTCTGAAGGAGGGAGGCAATCGCCTTCGGCGCGGACTCCCAACAAGACGGAGGCAGCAAGGACCAATGGAGAATCTGAATGTGAGCCAACAGGAAAGGCGCGCCACGAAATGAACTCACGGTGAGTTGAGATAAAAAATGAGTGCTTGATCACCACTCTGAGCGACCCACTAGTAACTTCCCGTTAAAGGGAAAAGAGATTCCGAAAAGGAAGGGGGGGGAGCTGGGTCTGCTAAAAGGGGAGGCTAAGGTTCTGCAGGAAAAGGTTGGGGAAAAGAAAAAGGGGGAAACGCTGTGTGTGACTCTGCCAAGTTGTTCGCCGCAGGCAAAGGGGGGTGAAAGGGCTGTGTTTGTGTGTGTGTGCTGGAATGAAAAAAGGTGTCCCGGGACTGTGGTTGAATGAGTAAGGTCTGTGGTTGAGAAAAAAAAAGGGAGTTGTGAATGAGCGCCGAAAGGCAAGGAAAGTGAAGGGGAAGTGTGTTGTGGTTTTTTCCTTGTCCTATTTTTGAAGCTGCCTAGCTGAAAGTGTTTTGCTTGGTGAAGAGGGAAAGCTTTGCAAAGAACTATGGGGGGGGGGAATGTTCAAAACCAGATCAAGCCTGTACACCCCTAGAATGTATGATAGAGAATTTCAAAAGAGTTTTTCCAGAAGAACCAGGAGAGGTCAGACCGAGTAAGGAGGTTTTAAAGAAATATTGCCAACAAATTTGGCCTTCACAAGTCAAAATTTGGCCACGGGAGGGCACCTTCAGTATTGAGTCATGTCAAGCAGTTATGGACTCAATAATGCAAAAACCGGATTTACTTAAGGAGCAGTATTATTATATTTCAAAATGGACTGCTATTTGTTTGAAAAATCCGGACTGGCTCAGGATAAAAAGAGGAAATGGTAACAGCTGTGAGATTTTCGCTGTAAGGCAGGAAGCCAGAAAACCCTTAACTTCTTCTGCAGCTGACAGGAAAATTTATGTTGGTCCTTCAGAGGAGGAGGGAATCCCTCCACCGCCATACAATTATAGCAGCAGAAATCAAGCGATACAGCCGCCTTCAGGGCCAGTATTGCCAAGTCAAAATGTAATGGCAGGACAAACCCAACAGATCCCTAAGCCCAGCCAATCTCAGCCAGCAATAGATAATTTCCCGCAAGCCACAAACGGTGCTTCACGGGCTGCCCCACCTTCTCAAGCGTCGCTGGATGTGCCTAGCCTTCCAGATTTGCCTTCCCAGCCAAAACAAACAGCAGCTTTAGATCAAAGCACGTTACCCTCCCCTCCCGAGGAAAAATACAACCAGGACATGTCAGCCTGGCAGACACAGACAGAGGGAGCGGAAGGAGGAACCAGCGCATTTCAAATGTCTGGAGCATGGGGAGAACAAATTAATTCATTGAAAACCCCAGAAAGCCATGACAGTTCAAAATTATGGAAACTGATGGAGGCTATTACAGATTCTGGACAGAAGTTGGTCCTAAAAATGAGAGAAACTGAATTGCCTAGTACATCTCAAAGCCCAGCCTCGCCTAGGTTTTCTAAAGGAGGCTATTACTTACGAAATAACAAAGGGGCACCAGCGCCTATGCTTCCCCTAAGGGCTGTCTTAGGGCCCCAAGAGCCACGGCCAGTGGATGCAAATGGTAGACCGACTGGTCCTTGGCCTGCCAGGGCAGTCACACTCCAATATGTCCCTTTTACAACAACAGATTTATTAAATTGGAAAACGCATACGGTACCCTTTTCAGAAAAACCTCAGGCCATGCTGGATTTAGTTGCTTCCATTATGGTAACCCATCTGCCTACATGGCAAGATTGCAGGCATCTTTTGATGACCCTTTTCACCTCTGAGGAAAGGAGAAGGATAGATACAACAGCAGACAACAATCTTAAGGCCCAGGTGCCAAATTCTGAAAACAATCCAGATGCTTGGGTCCATGCCAGATATCCACTTACAGATCCAGGGTGGGACCCAGAAAGGGATAAGGACGCCTTGGACAATTATCGGCAGGAAGTTATAAAGGCTATAAAGGGTGCTGCCAGGAAGCCTACAAATATTTCTAAGGTGGCTGAAGTTGTTCAACTTGGGGATGAATCTCCCTCTCATTATTTGGAACGCTTGATGGAGGCATATAGAATTTATACCCCCTTTGATCCAGAAGCCCCAGAAAGTAAGCAAATGGTAAATGCGGCATTTGTGGCTCAGAGTGCTACGGACATAAAGAGGAAATTACAAAAGTTAGACGCTTTTGAAACATTGCAAATGGATCAGCTCCTAGCAATCGCTCAAAAGGTTTTCTTGAACAGAGAAAGTGAGGTTAAGAAGGACAGAGTTCGGGAAATTAAGCAAAAGGCAGTGTTTTTGGCTGCAGCCATCAGCCAAGGCTCAGCATTTGATACAGGTGCCCAAGGGAGAGGCTCCAACAGGGCACGTGGAAGAGGAAGAGGAAGGGGACTGCCATTGGGAAGGAATCAGTGTGCAATTTGCAGAAAGGAAGGTCATTGGAAACAGGAATGCCCTGATGCAAGGGAAACAGAGGGAGAAGGTGGATTCAGGAAACGTGGATGTGGATGGGGATCGCAGCAGGGAAGGATGCAAGCAGGAAGATATGTGAGGAACAGAGGAAGTAGCAGAGATTTTGTTGGATTAGCGCAATTGGAGGAATATGAGAATGAAAATGCATAGGACAGACCGGGCTCAACTCTTTCTTTAGGCTTCCAAGAGCCCATGGTCTCGGTTAAACTGGGGAGCCGCTTAGTGAATTTTATGATTGACACTGGAACGCAATTTTCGGTGCTCACGAAGCCGTTAAAAGCAAAAAGCAACCAAGCAGTGACTATTGTGGGGGCCACAGGCAACAGGGTCCTTAAACCGTTTTTGCAACCTCAAGAATGCCAGATTGGGGGAAAAACCCTTACACATCAATTTCTGTATGTGCCTGAATGCCCAATCCCCTTGCTGGGACGTGATTTTCTATCAAAGGTTCAAGCCCAAATTACCTTCACACCAAAAGGGGCAGAAATGAAATTACCACAGGCTGCAGCAGGGATTGTCACAGTAGAGGTGCCAAGGGAACATGCATGGAAAATGATGGGGGCTTTATCAAGAACAGACTCCCAAAAGGACATTTCACAGATTCCTAAAAATCTGAGAGCCCCACCTGGAGTATGGGCAGAGGACAACCCACCAGGCATGGCAAAGAACATAGCCCCATTCATAATAAACCTAAAGCCAGGGGCAAAGCCAATAGCAACTCGACAATACCCTATCCCAAGACAAGCAGCAGAGGGAATGCAGATGCATATAGACAAGTTTTTGAAATATGGAGTTTTGGTAAAGTGCCAGTCCAGCTGGAATTCTCCTCTTTTTCCAGTGCGCAAGCCAAATTCAGATCAGTTTCGGCCAGTCCAAGATCTGAAAAGGATTAATAATTTAATTCAGACTCTGCATCCATGTTTGCCCAACCCTTACAATCTCCTAGGATTGATTCCATCAGAGGCAACTGTGTTTACTGTGTTGGACTTAAAAGATGCATTTTTCTGTTGCCGGATTGCCTCCCAGAGTCAGCCAATATTTGCATTTCAATGGGAGGATCCTTACAAGGGGACAAAAACTCAATTAACGTGGACAAGGTTGCCCCAGGGCTTCAAGAATTCGCCGACACTTTTTGGAACAGCCCTTGCCCAGGATTTGTCTAAATTCCCTTCAGTACCTGGGAAAACAATTCTTCTACAATTTCTGGATGACTTATTGATTGGGTGTGATACCTATGAGACTTGTAAAAAGGCCACAGCGGATTTGCTTTATCTCCTTTGGGAGGCAGGATACAAGGTGTCTCGGGAAAAGGCTCAAATTTGCCAAGAGACAGTGAAATATTTGGGTTTTCACATTTCTCACCAGCAAAGGGTGTTGGGATCCGAAAGGAAGGAAGCCATATGTGTTATTAGAGAACCCACAAGCCACAGGCAATTGCGAGGGTTTTGGGGGGCCGCAAGTTTTTGCCGAATTTGGATCCCTGATTTTAGCACTCTAGCAAAGCCTCTTTATGAAAGCACAAAAGGCAGAGAGAATGCTCATTTTGAATGGCATGCAGAGCAAAGGAAAGCTTTCAATATGTTAAAGTCTAAACTGATGCAGGCACCAGCCTTGGCCTTGCCAAACGCAAATAAGGCTTTTTATCTTTTCGTTCATGAGAAATCTGGAGTGGCAGCAGGGGTCTTGACTCAAGTATTGGGAAGTTGGAAAAGACCTGTAGCTTATTTGTCGGAACAACTGGACGCAGTAGCAAAAGGATGGCCACCTTGTATGAGATCAGTAGCTGCAACAGCCCTATTGCTCAAAAAGGCATTTAAATTCACCTTTGGACAGGAGATTTATGTGAATGTGCCTCATGCTGTGTTAACATTAATGGAATACAAAGGAAGTTATTGGCTTTCCAACGAGCGCATGGCAAAATACCAAGGGCTTTTGTGTGGTAACCCACAAGTACATTTGCAAGTTGTAAACACCTTGAACCCCACTTCTTTGTTACCTCTTCCTGAGTCAGTGGATCATGAACCTCATGATTGCATTCAAGTAATGGACTCAATTTACTCTAGCCGCCCAGATTTGCGGGACGAGCCTTTAAAAGACCCAGATGTAGAATATTTCACAGACGGAAGCAGCTTTGTAAAGGAGGGGCAAAGGAGAGCTGGATATTCTGTGGTTACTCTAACTGATGTCATTGAAGCACAGCCTCTGCCAATTTCATCCTCAGCGCAAAAGGCAGAACTTGTGGCTTTAACCAGAGCTCTTCAGCTAGCAGCTGGCTGTAGCGTAAACATCTACATAGACTCAAAGTTTGCTTTTTTAACTTTACATGCCCACGGAGCCTTGTGGAGAGAGAGGGGGCTCATTGGGGCAGAAGGGAAAGCGCTGAAATATGGGCCGGAACTGGAAGCGCTTTTGGAAGCTGTATGGGCTCCAAGGAAGGTTGCGGTCATACATTGCCGAGGCCACAGCAAGGGAACCACAAAAACAGCAAAGGGAAATCAATTTGCAGATCTGGCTGCAAAACGGGCTGCTTTATTGCCGCCGCCACCTGCCTCTATAACAGCATCTCTTCTTCCTACAGCAGTTGATATAGAGCAAATAAAGCCCATCTACATGGAGGCAGAACAGGAATGGGCCCAACAGGAAGGGGGATACAGAATGCCACCACAGGATGGATGGTTTATCCTTCCAGACCAGCGAGTATTTGTTCCAGAAGCCTTAGGCAGGGACATAGTGAAACAATATCATGAGTCCACTCACTATGGGGCCACAGCGTTGCGGGAAAGCCTGAATAGGCAATTTTACATAACCAGGATTTCCCAGCTGGCGGAAGCAGTATCACGTGCATGCCTTCTGTGTGCAAAAAACAACCCCAAGCAAGGCCCAGTACCTCCACCAGGAATACAGCAAACAGGCTTAATGCCAATGGAGAATTTAATAGTGGATTTTACAGAAATGCCAAAGGCAAAAGGGTTTAAGGCGCTTTTGGTTTTCACATGCACTCTCACAGGATGGCCTGAAGTTTATCCTGCTAGAACAGAAAAAGCCCAGGAGGTTGTAAAACGCCTCTTAACGGAAATCATTCCAAGGTTTGGTCTACCAAGGTGTATAGGCAGTGACAATGGTCCAGCGTTCATTGCATCAATAGTGGATGGTGTCTGCAAAGCCTTGCAAATACAATGGAAACTACATGCAGCCTACAGACCTCAAAGCTCAGGAAAAACAGAAAGGATGAATCGGACTCTAAAAACACAATTATCGAAATTGTGCCAGGAAACTCATTGTAAATGGGTAGACATGTTGCCTATAGCTTTGTTTAGGATCAGATGTTCACCAACAAAGAGACTGAAACTTTCTCCGTTTGAACTTTTGTATGGGAGACCACCTCCAATAGCCAGGGGAAAAACAGCAGACTTGACTCAGGTGGGGGGGCAAATAACAGCAGAACAAATCCAGGCTCTTTCTCGTATTTTTCTTGATTTAAACAGGTGGTGTCTCCAACGCATTCCCATCTGCCTATCCGATCCAGTTCATCCTTTTCGGCCAGGAGACCGAGTGTGGGTTCGAGACTGGAAAGGCGAACCGCTGACGGCTCGGTGGAGAGGTCCCTACACGGTTCTGCTGGCCACACCTACAGCGGTAAAAGTAGCGGAAGTAACGCCGTGGATTCATCATTCTCGTCTGAAGCGGTCTGAGGGTCATTGGAACTGTGAGCTGAACCCGTCTGACCCTCTGAAGTTGAAGCTCACCAGGAACCCCTGCACCTAGCCCCACCGGAAGCGGGCAGGAGCACGGGCAACGGGACTACAGGTCTGCTCTCACTGCACACCGGAAGCCAGTGAGTCTACGCACACCGGAAGAATTGGGAGCTGCACCAGCGTATGGGAGGACCCCTACCAGTTAAAATTTCAGTCAATCCCAGATTCCAGCCAGAATTTGCATATAAACCCTTAGTACAAATAACAATAACAAGGGTGAACATAAGGGGGGACATTCATGACAAGTGAGTGGATTGGGTAACTGCATACGGTTGTTACATCCCTTTCTTTCTTTGGGAATTCTACATACCAGATTGGGCACAAGCGGGTCCACAACAATAGTTCACATACAAGGGAGAGTACATGCCAGGGGAGCCAAGGAGAGCCATACGTAGCTTCTGCTACCCACCTCCCCAAGGAGCATTTCCCGGTGCTATACTGGTCACTGTAGCTGTTTTTCCTCCACCACCCACAGGTCCCTTCAAGGTAGCAGTTGCAGAGTGTATACAGTGTGAGTTGACCTCACCAGTTCGACCAGAACCTGGGGACCACTAATAAGTCCACTGGGTGCGGCCGAGCGGGAGGCTATATCTCACTAAAGGGTATGTTCTGGTACCTGCTACCTTATATAATCGTTGCAATTTCACTCCTTCTGGTCCTGATTATTGTGTTTTGTGTATATAAGAAGGATCACAGTGTTAACATCAACATAGAGCCGGAACTGATAAGGTTTAACCTTGAAGGCATACATGGGGAAAATGAAAATGAAGCTTCTGTTGATTTTGATGTGCTTGTGGCTCCAGAGAGGCCCAATGGTAGTAGGTAATGTCTTTATAAACCATGCTGAACACATGTTCCAGATATATGGGGAGAATGCTACCCTATATTATGAACACCCAAGGAAGGTAGCAGATATGTCCCTTATACCAGGATTAATCAAGGATCCTGATGTTGTTTTGGCAGGCCTGCTTTACAATCAGAGTGGTCTCTTTGCAGCCCCACCTACTGAAATGAATGACATCCCCTACAGATATATCAGATATACCAGAACCACAAAAGGTCTATGTTTTTGTTGTCATGCCACTGGAGTATGGAATTCCAAATGGAAGTATTGGCCCCAAGTTAAGTACCACATTGACAAAGGATGGCTGGGAAATTATACCCAATGCTTGGATAAATTTTGGCTTTGGGGTTCCCACAATGCCTCCTACCAGGGCAATACTACCTCTTCGGATTTGTACCCATACTTTCCTCAATACTCGGTTAATTTCACTGGACAAGGGTCCATTTGTTCTGGTTGGATGATTAAAGATCCTAACCTCTGGTTTCTATATGATGGATTGGCGACAAATTTCCACCCAGGAAATTTCCAGTGTGTCGGTGTGGGGGCATTTACCTTTCCGGTTGCAGTGGAGATCAATCACAAGGTACCTCATCTTGCAAGCAGACAGAAAAGGGCGGCCCTGGGCGACCACTGTGAAGATGAAATTTATCTGACAAATTCTGTAGGGAGCGTTGGGGGTGGATTTATAGGATTCCTCTCAATGGGAATTTACCCAGGAATAGTTTCTGAGCAAAATAGAAAGGCACTGTTTGCTCTTACATGCAGGCTGGAGAAAACTATCAATGCCACCATTGATAGGGGAGGGACCGATTCAGAGGGGACTTCTACCGTCTAAGGTTAACAGACGTGGGGGCTGCACGCCTCGGTTGTGGAACTTACTATGAACTGCAATAAACATCCTTGTATATAAGAAGAACTTGGCGTTGGTCTTTTGTGAGCTGAGACCTGAGGCAGCCCTGACAGTAAGTCCCCTCCCAAAAGAACGCAATTATTTTTTTTTTTTGCGAAGCTCACGAAGTTTGGCGGCCATGAATATGGAGGAGCAAATAACAGCCCTGATCAACGCAGTCTCCGAGCTTTCCACTGCGGTAGTGGTCTCCCAGCAGAAGGGGGAAGAAGCAGAAAAGCGATGCCAGGATCTGCAAGCCAGGTGGGATCATGCATGCAAAGTGGGGTTCCCGGGGTCCAGATCAGAAGGAATAGGACTGGGCCGAAGGGGGGGCAGTTTAGTAGCCCACTTCGATGGGAACCTGAAGCAGTACCCCAGTTTTCGAGCGGACGTCCGTCGTATATGCGCTGCATTTGCTTCGCAAGGACTTTAAAGATGAGGAGGAAAAAGTGGGTTTCATTGTGTCCCACTTGCATGGGGAAGCGAGAGCTTGGTTGCGCAATTTGTGGCGCGAAGATGGTACTGCTCGCAGGGACTCTGATGAATTTATCAAAGCCATGGACGCTTGCTTCCAATCTACCGTGGATGTGGATGTGGCACGCAGGGAGATGCATGGATTACGGCAGGGCAAGGCTACAGTGCGTCAGTACCATTCTCGCTTTTTCGCATTGCTGAATGTGCTGGGGTGGGAGAAAGACTCCCTGGCAATAAGAGATTTGTTCTGGGAGGGGCTCTCTGGCTCTGTAAAAGATGAATTGGCTAGGGGGGACAGACCTCAAACCCTAGCAGGCGTCGTGCAGCGCGCACTCACAATAGGAGTGCGCCACGAAGAACGCCCTTGGCACAGTGAGGAGGGTCGCCAGGTACGCTCACCAGCTAGAGTGCCTCCTTTTACTCCCCGGGACCTGGGACGTACGCATCCCTCACCTCAGCTGAAAGAGGGGGAGGAACCGATGGAACTTGGTGGTGCAAAGGCTCAGGCAGCTGCCGGAGCCCCAGCGTCCGGAGCAGTCAAGGCGAAGCCTCCTAGATGGAGCAGGAAGTGTTACATTTGCGACAGTGCAAAGCACATGGCCAGAAAGTGTCCCCAGAGGCTCCAGAAGCACACTGCAGCCTTAGCAACAGTAACAGGAACAGCGCTCCACGAAGACCAGTTTCAGGGAAACGACAATGCCTGGCTGGAAGCAGAGATGCTGGGGTTCCACCAGGCGAATCAGTAGAGCAGTCCCCAGCGCTTTTGCATCCTACAGATCCTTTACCACCCAAGCCAGTGGTGCAGCTTACTGCAACACTCCGGCTACCCAATGGACGCACCCTGGAAGTCCCCATTACAATTGACTCTGGGAGCAACGCAGACTTTGTGGGGGTGCAGTTTGTCAAGCAGCATCGCATACAGCTTCTACCAGCCACGCTGCCCCTGAACGTCGTCACGGTAGAAGGCAGGAAGTTGCTGGGCGGGCAAGTGGTACAGCAGACGCCGCCCATGATGATGCAGATTGCGAGTCATCGCGAAGTCATCAGTTTTAACGTCACCCGCCTGTCAGACACGCCTATAGTGTTAGGCATGAGTTGGCTGGATAGGCACAGCCCGGCCATGGCGTGGTACCAGCGGCAGCTCACCTTTTGCTCGTCCTACTGCGCGCAGCATTGCATCCAGACCGGTCAGGAGGAGGAGGGCCAAGAGGAGGGGCAGCAGCTACATCTCAGCATGGCGCAAGCAGTACCCCTCAAGTACAAGGGGTTTTTGGAGGTCTTTTGCGAAAAGGAGGCTGACCAGTTGCCACCCCACCGGCCCTACGACTGCGCAATTGACCTCTTGCCAGGGACAACGCTGCCGACTGCGAAGCTGTATTCCATGTCCGAGGATGAGATGCAGGAGCTCAGGGAGTTCATTGATAACAACCTGCAGCGGGGATTCATCCGGGAATCCAAGGCAGTAGGGGGCAGTCCTGTGTTTTTCGTGAAGAAGAAAGACACGCCCCAAAAAAGGCTGATCGTAGACTATAGGTTCATAAACTCGAAGACAAAGCCCATGGCCTTTCCCATGCCCAGGATTGACGACCTGCTCGCGACGGTGAGGAAGGGGAGGATCTTCACCAAGTTGGATCTGCGCGGCGCATACAATCTCATATGCATGCGAGAGGGTGATGAGTGGAAGACAGCCATGTTCATGCCGTTGGGCACCTATGAATACAGAGTTATGCCGTTTGGTCTCCAAAATGGCTCCCACTGTTTCCAAGCATTCATGCACCACGTGCTAGCGGGACTCCTCTACAAGAAGTGCGTATGCTTCCTCGACGACATCCTGATCTTCTCGGAATCGCAGGAGGCTCACGAGAGTGACGTTAAGGAAGTCCTGCAGAGGCTACGGGAGCACAGGCTCTACGCCAAGCTGGAGAAGTGCCAATTCGACGTGACGGAGGTGGATTTCCTGGGCTATAGGCTGTCCGACAAGGGACTAGCCATGGACAGCGCCAAGGTCCGCGCGGTGTTGGACTGGAAGAGCCCGCGAAATCGGAAGGAGGTCCAGAGGTTCGTCGGCTTCGCCAACTTTTACCGCAAGTTCATCAGGGGTTTCGCCAAGGAGACGGCAGCCATCACGGACACCCTCAGCTCCAAGAAGAAGAAGTTCACCTGGACAGACCAGGCGGAGCAGTCCTTCAGGAGGCTCAAGAGCCTCTTCGCGTCCGAAGAACAGCTGCTTCACGTGAATCCCGGCAGGCCCATGAGGGTTGAGACTGACGCATCTGACAGAGCGGTGGGGGCCGTCCTCTTACAGAAAGACCCGCAGGGGAACTGGAGGCCCTGCGCTTTCTACTCCCGGAAGCTCAGCAAGTCGGAACAGAACTACACCATCTGGGACAGGGAGTTGTTGGCCATCCACGCAGCTTTCAAGGCATGGAGGCACTTCCTCATCGGAGCCAAGCACACCGTGCAGGTCCGCACGGACCACAAGAACCTAGAGTATTGGTGCACGGCGAAGCTCCAGAGCCAGAGGCACATACGCTGGGCGGAGTTCTTTGCGGATTTCGATTTCAGGATAGAGTACATCCCAGGCGACAACAATGTCATAGCAGATGCGCTCTCCAGGAAACCGCAGTATCTCGAGGAAGCGGCACCTGTGGCAGCCAATCACATTTTCGCACCGCAGGCGTGGGCGTGCGCTTCAGCCGCTGTGGACCTGGAGGCGGTGTGTCGCGCGCTGCAGACGGATCCGTTCGCACAGTCCAAGATGGAAGAGGTGCAAAGAGGCACGGCGAAGGACGACGAGTTCCAGATACGCGACGGCCTGCTAACCCGTAAAGGTGCTCTCTACGTTCCGGGGGACGATCTCTGCGCGAAGGTTCTGCAGCAGTTGCACGACGCACCCAGCGCGGGTCACTTCGGCAAGGAAAAGACGGTGGAATTAGTAGCCAGAGACTTTTGGTGGCCCCAGATGCGAGGAGAGGTCGCGGATTACGTCGCCAGGTGTGACACTTGCCAGAGGTCCAAGCCAGTGCACCAGAAGCCAGCGGGACTGCTGGAACCGTTGGAGACGTCACTACAACCGTGGGAGAGGGTGGCGCTGGACTTTGTTACTGATCTACCCAGTTCGCGAGGCAAGACGGCGGTGCTTGTGGTTGTAGACCTGTTCACCAAGATGGCGCATTTCATTCCTTGCGCGAAGGTGGCGACAGCGGAGCAGACCGCCAAGCTGTTCATAGACCACGTGTTCAGAGTGCACGGCTTGCCACGGTCCATCCTGTCCAACCGTGGTCGCCAGTTCATTTCCAGTTTCTGGCAGAAGCTCCTAGGTATCCTGAACGTCAAGATCAACTTAGCGTCGGCGAGACACCGGCAGACCAACGGCCAAGCGGAGAGGGTCAACGCCATCATGCAGCAGTACCTGCGATGTTATGCCAATCAGCAGCCTGCAACTTGGGTGGACTACTTACCGATGGCCGAGTTTGCCTAGAACAACACGAGGCACGCGTCCACGGGGGTGACACCGTTCTTCGCCAACAATGGGCGGCATCCCAGAACCTTTCTGGGATTGGAGATGACGGCGCAGGGAGAGACGCAGGGAGCTGAGCATTTGGCGGCAGAATTGCAGGAGGTCCACGAGGAACTCCGACGGCACTTAGAGCTAGCTAAACACGCCTACAAAGTGCAGGCAGACAGGCACAGGAGGGCAGGAGAAGACATACAGGTGGGGGACTGGGTATGGTTAGCAGCCCAGGCGGTGCCAGCTAAGTCATTAGCTAAGAAGAAGCTAGGACACAAACAGCTGGGGCCATACCAAGTTGAGGCCAAAATCAATCCCGTAGCTTATTGGTTGACCCTCCCAGAAGGTTCCAGAATGCACCCGGTCTTTCATAGGTCGGTGCTTACGCCCTACAAAGCCCCACACAGGTTTCAGGAGCCATGGACGGCACCAGACCCACGCAGGGAGTCACCGGGGGGGAGTCACCGAGGGCCGAGACACTCAACGAGGTCACAGAAATTCTGGACTCGAGATGGGGGGAGGAGGGAGTGGAATACCTCCTCGCCAGAGAAGGTACCCCGGCCAGTGCCAATAGTTGGGTGCCGGACTATGCTCTGGAGGAACCTCTTCTTAAGGACGAGTTCCATGCACTCTTCCCACACAGGCCCATGCCAGCGGAGTATTTCGACGACTGGCTTTTTACACCCACACTTTCAGGCAGCACTTTCCGGGGGTTCTCCTCCGCAGAGGAGACCACGCCAGAATCGAGCTCTCCAAGGGGATCGTGCTCGGGGGTGGACACGGATCGCTCTTACTGGTGGGACGACCAACCAGAGTGGCGCAGGAGATGGCTGAGAGGGCCTTGGCAAACAGCGTCGTCTGAAGTAACAGGGGGGGGGAGGACATGGATGTGTTGGGAGAGGACCTCGGTTTTGAGCACACATACACTGAACTGGAAGCAGAGGAGATCGACGTCGACGAACTGTATCCAAAATCTACCCCGGCAACTGCGGAGCTCCCGGAACCTGCACCCGAGCAGCGGGAGGGGGAAGGGGGGGCTTCGAGGGGGGGGATGGATGTCAGGGGTACAGGGACAGAGGCACATGGAAGGCAGGAAATGGAGAGCGATGGAGAGGAATCCCAGGACAGCGAGGAAGAGGATAGCAATGACGCAAGGGATTCCATGAGTCTCTCCAGCGAATCAGAGGATTCCCAGAAGGGGGCCTCTGTGGTCAGGGCAAGGGGAGCCCCAGGGGGAAAGTGTCAGGAGCGGGGGGCCAGCAGGGGACCCCAAAGCGGCAGCTGGGAATCAGGGCCAGCCTCCCCACCAGAGCGCAGCGAAGGGGGGGAGGTTCCAGTGTGTCAGGGGAAACAGCTCCGGCAGCAGAGAAGGAGGAGGGGTCAGAGCAAGCCATTCTCCTGGAAGGGGAGGAGGGCAGTGATGGGAGTAGCATAACTGTCAAAACGAAGGTTAGAGGTTGGGCGCGCGCGCCAAGTTCAAATGAGGAGGCGCGCGGAAGAACAGGGAGCCCGGAGGAGGAGCCAGGTCCCAAAGCCCGCAGGAGGGGGGAAGAGCAGTCTGGAGATTCCGCGTCAGGAGAATCCAGGAGGGGCGGAACCCCGGCGGGCAGAAAGACCCTGCGGAAAAGGAAAGAGAGAAAAAGGTGGAGCAGCGTAAGCCTATTAAACTGGTGTAGGGGAGGGACCGATTCAGAGGGGACTTCTACCGTCTAAGGTTAACAGACGTGGGGGCTGCACACCTCGGTTGTGGAACTTACTATGAACTGCAATAAACATCCTTGTATATAAGAAGAACTTGGCGTTGGTCTTTTGTGAGCTGAGACCTGAGGCAGCCCTGACAAATATATTCAATATATATTCATATATGCTTACACGAATCAAGGATTACAGTACTTATAATCCATTTTGAATCAAAGGGAAGCTGTGCTTTAGCTAACTGCAAACTGCTTGGAACAGCAAAGTTAGGAACCGACCTTTCCCCTACAAAAATCCTTGTACCCTTACAGGGGAAGACGTGAATCAGAGATTCTGGTACAAATTCCCCTCAGACACAGGCTAAATTAATCTACAGAACAGGAAGAGCAAAACCACAAAAACTCCAAAACTCCCTGTCCTGTCATAACTGGGGGAAAGGTTAGACTGAGCGTCACTGGGAGCATCGGAAAGCAGAACTGGAACCCTGTGCTTGACCAGTGCTTGACCAGGAGCTGGAAGCGTGACAACAGCTTGCTGATGGGCTGATTTTTGCTGACAATATTGTGAGTCTCTCATGGTTGTCTCATGATCTATGATTTGCTGTGATTTGCTCAGGTATAAAGACCTCTGGATTTCTGTCAATCGGGGTCCCAGTTTCTTTTGGAAACAATTCCAAACTGGGTCCTTATTGCCTGGCAATAAACTTCACCTTCTTATTCTCCATTGCTGAGTCTGTTTGATCCTTATTTTTGCACCTAGCCAAAACCACTAACTTCACGTGCTACAGTACATTCCTTTTCGTACCACTCTGGTACGGGCAGTCCGAAACCATGCCTGTGTAAACTCCGCGTTCCTTTTCCCAACCTTTAACCTGACTATGATTAATGTCTTATATGTAATAATTAATGTCTTATATACAACCCTTGCTTTGTACTTATGTTAACCAATCAGCAACAAGCACACACATGGCAAACGCTGTATAATATCCAATAAAAGGGAGTCTCCGAGGCTTGCTCGAGAGACGCCTCCCGTATGACACCTACCTACTCGTCTGTCGTTCATTTCAACCCAACAGGGTGTCATGACCTTCTAGATCTAAAATATCCCAATTTTTTAATAAATCCCAATCTTTCAACCAGAGAAGACATGAGGCTTCGTAATATAGCTTCAAATCCGGTAACCCGTAGCCACCTCTTTCTACAGTATCTATTAATATCTTGTGCTTTACTCTTGGTCTTTTACCCTTCCACAAAAATTTATAAATTTCTTTTTGCCACTTGTTGATATTGCTGGTCTTTCCTGTAATTGGAATCGTTTGGAATAGAAAGAGTAGCTTCGGTAAAACTATCATTTTAATTACCGAAATGCGGCCCAGGAATGATAAATTTAACCTTGTCCATGTCTCCAACTGTCTTTTGATATCTTTCCAACAATGGGTATAATTATCTTCATATAAGTTAATATTCTTTGGTGTTATCCATAATCCTAAATACTTGATTTTGGGGTAGATTTTAATGTGTATTATTTGTTCTAATTCTGCTTTTTCATCTGGCGACATATTTTTAACTAATAGTTTTGTCTTGTTTAAATTCATTTTGAACCCCGCAACTTTACCGTAGCCATATATTATTTCCAACGCCTTTCTTAAACTCTGTTTTGGTTGCTCCGTAGTTATTATTAAATCGTCAGCAAATGCCCTCATTTTGTAACTTCTATTTCCCAGCATAATCCCTTTTATTTCTTTTTCTTCCCTAATTTGTTGACATAAAACTTCCAATGTTAATATGAAAATTAAGGGGGATAGTGGGCGACCTTGTCTGACCCCTTTACTGATTTCACACTCCTGTGATAAATTTCCATTGATTATGATTTTAGCTTTTTGTTTTGATTATATTGCTTCATTCCCTTTTATATACTGTATACCAAAATCCATATGGTGTAATAGACCTTTCATAAATTTCCAGGATACCCTGTCGAAAGCTTTTTCTGCATCTATAGCCATTAAGACTGCCTTCTTTTCTATTCTTAAGTCTAAATACGCTAATAAGTTTATAATGTTTCTAGTGTTGCTATAAATGTGCCTCCCGGGCAAAAAGCCAGCTTGGTCATTGTGTATCATCATCATCTGGAAGCCTTTTTTTGAACTTTCGGCTAAAATATTTGCATATAATTTATAATCGTTCTTTAGAAGTGTGATAGGCCTATAGTTGTTAATAAGTAGATTGTCCGTTCCCTGTTTTGGAATTAATGCAATAAGGTTGTCTTTCCAAGAATCCGGCATGGTTCCGTCTTTTAAGATGTTGTTCATGATACTTCTTAATGGGTCAGACAGTAAGTCCTCCATTTTTTTATAATATATTGCCGGTAGGCCGTCTGGCCCTGGTGCCTTTCCTATCTTTGCTTCCTTAATTGCTCTTTGAATTTCGTACGATGTAATAGGGGCATTCAACAGTTCTTTTTGTTCTTTAGTAAGTTTCGGAAGACAGTTCTGTTCTAAATGTTCTTTAACTTCTTCTGTTGTTTCATTTCCTTCCTTATAGATTTCTCTAAAGAATTCGAGAAATCGTTTCTCTATTTCTTTAGGGTTGTTTATTATTTTGCCTTTGCACTTAACTCTGTTTATATGCCTTTCTGCCTCTCTCTTCTTTAATCATCAGCATCAACCTTTTATTCGACCGTCAGTCAGAAAAAAAGTACATTTGTCAATACGCAGTTAAAAACTCCAGGAAATTTTTAGAACTTAGCCAACACTAAAATGGGCTAAACAGATAGCCCCATATCAATACAGTCAATTATAATCTTGCGACGCTTAAAAGCTAAAAAAAGAAATTTGGCCACCAAGGAAGGTATAGCTCTAGTGACGTTATTCAGCAAGTGTAAAACCTGGTTTTCTCCGGATAGGAAGCTAGATTGACATAGGAGTGGGTCTATAAAATTATGTCTAAGCTCTGTATAAGAAGGGCAAGTCAAGAGAATGTGTTCGGTGGACTCAACCACACCCATGGCGCAATGACAGGTTCTCTGGGCGTATGGTACTCCCCTGTACCTTCCCCACAATATCGCAGAGTCAAGGACATTTAATCTAGCCGCTGTAAGAAGTCTACGGTATTCCACATAGTGAATTTCTGCAAGGTATGGGGCTGGTATGGTCCGATAAATCTGGTCCCCTAGGAACATCCCTGGTTTTACCTGGCCTATGTCCTCTTGTCTGGCAATGTCACTCAGTCTCCGGGAGATCACAGCTCTAGCTTGATTGTACGTCATAGACTCAAAGTAAAGGTGAGACAATCCGCAGGATTGAACCTCGTTAGTGACCTCCCTTTCCCACGATGATTGGAAATCGTCCCTCAATATCAAGGGGGCAATACCCACTGGTTTAAAACAAAGCTTGAGCCATGGCCAGAGCTTCGTCTTCAAGGCCACATGCCGTAGAGCTTGCCAGCCGACTTCTAATCTCATAACCGCATCCGCTACCGAGGGGGGAATCCTAAGGATGGCTCTAAGGAATCGCGTTTGGATAGAATCCAATTTCAAAAAATCCCTACGGGAGCCTAAAGAGATGCCCACCAAAAGAAGGGGGAGGACTTGTCAGTGTTTGTAAAAAGCAAAAAAAGTTAGAAAGGGTTCTGACCTCCCTTTGTCTCCTCAGCCTGGTCCTCGGACCCTTGTTGGCACAAAAGAGTCCACGAGAATATCCTTGCAGAGTTTTATTCTTAAAAGTCCTTGTGCAAAACACGACTGAATAACTATACACACCAGCACCAACCAATCCAAACACCAGCCACAGCCCAAACTAACATTTCTCACTTATATATACAACTCGGTGCAGACCGCTGAGTCATGCTGACCCAGCTTTATTCGCATTAAAGAAACAGCGGCCATTTTAGCCGTGACACCCCTTCTGTTTCTTAAATGTGAAAAACCCCAACAGGAACAATACATACATACAATATGTTATATCCACAAACCCAGTTTTGTCATCAATTCATTATGACATGTTGCTGGCAAAGGCTTGGTAAACAAATCAGCAATATTATCTTGTGATTGACAATACTCCAGTTTGATTACCCCATTCTGTACACAATCTCTCACATTCACATGACGGATAGCAATATGTTTTGATGCGGATTTCATTCTTTCTGAGCCCGCTAATGCAATGCACGATTGGCTATCTTCATACACTTGGATAGGCAAATCTACTTTACAATCTAGATCTTTCAGTATCTGTATAAACCACATGATTTCATTGCATGCTAGCGACAGGCTCCCATATTCTGCCTCACAGGATGAGGTCGCAACAAATCCTTGTTTCTTTGACCTCCATCCAATTATGGAATTGGCAAACATCATAACCATTCCACTTGTAGATTTTCTAGTAGCTACACAGCTTCCCCAGTCCGCATCAACAAATACTTCTAGTTTTTCATCTTGTGTACTAGATATCTTTAAACATACTGTCAGCGCTGCCTCAGGTCCTAGCTCACAGAGGACCAACGCCAGTTGCTCTTTTTAAACAAAAGTCTTTATTGTGGTTCATTGTTGGTTTGACATCCGTGGCGCTCAGCGCTACGTCTGAGTCCTTAGACCGGCGAAGCTCCGTCTGACTCCTCCCCGCCCATACACCAGTTCAAGAGCCGAGCTTTGCTCCACCTTTCCCTCTCCTCCTTTTGCTCCTTTCTCCTCTGGGTCCTCCTGCCCTCTGGGGTTACCTCCTTCCTACTCTCTTCGGAGGCGGATTCTTCTGACTCCGCCCCACCCTTCCGGAGGGCTTTAGGACCTGGCTCCCAATCCGGGTTTTCTGCTGGCCCGCGCGCCTCCACATTTGAACTTGGCGCGCGCGCCCAGCCGCCTACTTTCCTCCTAACGGCTACACTGCTCCCCCCACTGCTTTCTCCTTCAGGGAGGCTGGCCGGACCTGCTCTTCCCTCCGCCCCTCCACCCTCTGACGGAGGCGTGGTCAGTCCAGCCTCACTCTCTCCTTCTGCAGGAGGCTCTTGTTTTAACCCTTGGTATTCTTCCCCCCCGCTACGCTCTGGTGGGGAAGCTACCCCTGATTTCCAGCTGCCGCTTGGAGACTCCCCACTGCCCCCCCTTGCCCTGCCTTTGGGGGCCCCTTTCTGGGAATCCTCTGATTCGCTGGAGTGACTCATGGAATCTCTCTGATCACTGGCATACCCTCCTGAACTCCCCTCAGATTGTTCCCCTTCACTCTCCATCTCCTCCTTCCCCTGTGGCTCAGTCCCTGAGCCCATGACACATACATTTAATGTCCCCTTTAGATATCTGATAAGCCTTTTCAAAGCACACCAATCGGCAGTACTGGGTTTAGATACACGTTGGCTCAGAACATTTGTAGCACATGCAATGTCTGGCCTTGACCACTGGCTTAAATACAACAGTGATCCTATTTTTTGAGTGATACAACTCAGGCTGATCAAATTCATCATCACACACTGTCTTTGGGAAATCTGGTGTCATGGGAGTCTGAACTGGCTTTCAGTTTTTCATGCCAAACTGCTCTATCAAATGAAGAATTTTCTCTTTCTGGCTCAATAGGAAGCTTCCACCAGCTTCCTGCCTTACTTCTACTCCCAAGTAATTGCTTACAGGCCCTAACGCTTTAAGCTTAAACCTCTTTTCCAATTGACTTGTGAGCTTCTGGATCTCATCTGTGGAACTCCCTACCACAAGCAAGTCATCAACAAAGACTAAGAGCATTAGATATTTGTTGCCTGTCCCCTTGGTGTACAGACATGGATCAGCCACACTCCTTTTAAAACCAATTTTTACAAGGGCTTCATTTAAACACTGGTTCCAACACCTTCCACATTGTTTGAGACCATAAACAGCCTTTCTCAAACGCCAGACTGCACCATTCCCCTCTTCAAACCCAGGGGGTTGTCTCATTAACACTTCATGGTCTAAATTTGCATGCAGATATGCAGCATCAACATCAAAATGGTGCACTGCTAGTTGTCTTACAGCAGCAATGGAAAGCATTAAACGAAAAGTTTCACTCTTTACCGTGGGAGAAAACACTTCATCATAACTCTCCCCTTTAATCTGAGTGAACCCTCTGGCTACTAATCTGGCTCGAAAACGTGGTTCCCCAGATGCAAGGGTTTTCCTTTTGTAAACCCACTTGCATGACACCACTCTGCCACCAGGTGGCGGCATTATGACCTCAAACACTTCGTTACGTTTAAAAGAGTCCATTTCTTCTTTCACAGCTTGTTCCCACAAAGCACGTTCCCCAGGGGGTAAGTCTAAGACTTCATGATAACTTTGTGGTTCCACACAACTCACATTGCATACTCTCACTCCTCCTAGGGTCAAACGCTGAGGAGGTACACCCTTGTTTGAACGCTGGGAGCGTCTAGGCACAACTACTTCTTCTTCCCCCCTTATCTCTGGCTCTTCTTCCTCTTCCTCTAGAGAAGTATTATCTATTGCCACATCTTTTGGGGAAATCTGTACCTCTTCCTCATCCTGCTCCTGTGTTGCCAATGGCTGAGAAGAAGCCTCTTCTCTTACTTGCAGGGGCAGTAGGCAGTCAGGGTTGGAATGGATCGCAGTCCATCTGTCCTGGTCAGCGAAGTCTGCACTTCGTGACAGAACCACGCGTCCTGGGCATAAATTGAAACGCCACCCTTTGCCATAGGACTGATATCCCACAAACCGCAGTTTCTGCGCTCTAGCGCCCCCTTTCTGGCGCTGAGCTTTGGGAATGTTTACATGTGCCCAAGAACCCCAATTATGGAGCATTGTCCACTCTGGTTCTTTCCCAAACAACATACGATATGGTATATCTGTTAGGATATTTCCGTTCCACCTTAAAAGGGAGCAGGCTTTGGGAGTCACAGAGTCTGCGCATGTCCTGTTCACAGGATGTTTATGTTCTGCTGTTGTTCCTTTCGATTTTGCCAGTTGGTCAGAGATGCTGACACAGAACGGTCATGTTTTCTTTTGTTCTGTTCAACGCTAAATAAAGTCTGTAAATTATGCTCTTCTGCGGTGCAAGCTTTCTGCTGTGTTTCTGCTGATAAACAGTGTACACAAGCCTGGAATGTGGGAATCTATTTCTAAGGCTTCGTGCCGCTAACTGCTGGATCTGCCTGTCTACGGGAGATCGATGGACGTCCGACAGCTGGCTTGGGCCATGATGGACTATATCTCCCTGGCAGTTTCCCAACAATATCTTTTATAGAGCTAGACCAGGTTCTATTAATCAAAAAGTTTGCGGTCAGAAAAGCCTCGCCCCACAGCCTATGGTTGTGGCCCAATCCTGCATCCACTAGCAGGCAGTCCTTTACTGACTGTATCACAGCCCCACGTCTTTCACACAGACCATTTTCAGCAGGGCTATAAGGGTTAGTCAAACGGTGAGTGATCCCCTTACGTCGCAACCATGTCCCAAATTGTTTGTTCAGAAATTCTCCGCCCCTATCTGTTTGCAACTGCACAACAGGGCGAGTAAAGAGCTTTTCAGCTTGGGTAACCCATTCTCTGAATGTGGGAAAACACTCAGATTTCTGCTTTAACAAAAACAACCAACTAAAACGTGATTTGTCATCTATTACCAGAAAAGCATATCTGGCGCCCCCTTCAGTCTTCTGTGGAAAAGGGCCTATCACGCCACAATGGACAAGTTCTAAAACCTCTTTAGATACTCTGTCGCTTTTAGAAGCCACAGGCTTCCTCTTAGATTTGGCCATTTTACATACATTGCAATCTAGGAAACAGTTACAGCTATTTACTTTTAGGTTCTTGCACACCTTTTGCATCTCTGAAAGCACACGGAAATTGGCGTGACCCAGTTTTCTGTGCAGTTCATGTACACACCCCTTATGAACTGGCAAATTATCCTGATCCACCTGGGCTGCTTTAACAGGCTTGTCCTGCATTACATATAACCCATTTTCCATCTTTGCATGGCCACATACCTGAGTTCCATTATTTATCAGACAGCCATCCTGCGTGAACTTAACACTAGACCCTGCATTAATCAAACAGCTTACAGACAGTAAACAAAAGTCCAAACTGCTGACAAACAGAGTCTCTGGTAGAGTAGTGTTCAAGCACTGCAGGAAACATGTTCCCTGGCCATCAATCTTGCTTCTACGACCATCAGCAAGATAAATTGAGTCTTTTCCATCAGCTGGCTTCTCCAGGGTCCTAAAGCCCTCCCGACTATTGCAGATAATCCTGCTGCTGCCAGAGTCCAGCAACCATGTTCCTCGAGGCATCTTTCTCTCCTCTCGAGAAAATGCAGACACAAACTGAGCAGAACACATGTTCTTCTTCCCTGAAGAGAACCCCTTCTGCTTACGTTTCTGTGTCGATTGCTGTCTCTGCTCCATGTCGTCTCCTGGAAGTCTTGCCCTGCATTGACGTTGGAGATGCCCGGGTTGGTTGCATCTATAGCATCTCCTCACCGCCATGGCCAAGTCCAAACCTTGGCGTTGCTCCATTGGCAGATTCTGCTGCTGGCCCCCTCGGCTGTAACTCCTCCGTTCTTGGAGTTCAGCCTGTCTATCTGACCTTCTTTCTGCTTCTTCGGTCAATCTGCCAACCACATACTCAAGGGTCAGATCTCGGGGACGCATACTCTCCATGCTGTTAATCACAGGCAACCAGCTTTCAGGAAAACTTGAAAGGATAATGTAGGTTTGGTCAGTCTCATCATAACGCTTACCTCTCTGTTGTAGTTGAAGAAACAGAGATTTCAGCGTTTGAAGATGAGTTGCCAAACTCTCACCTTCCTTCATAACAGTCCTGAACAGCCTTCTGGTCAGAGAAATGATAGTTCCAGCAGTGTCTCTGACATGCATTGCCCTTAATAAATTCCAGCACTCAAACGCTGTGCTGGCATTTGCTACATGCAATAACCGAGAGTTGCTCAAACACAGCATAATTTGGGCACGGGCCCTTTCATCTAGCCGTTTTTTCTCAGCAGAGTCAGTTCTCAAAACCTCAGTTTCAACACAGTCCCATAGTCCATCTCTCCTTAACAACTGCTGCATTTTAATTGACCAACTCAGCCAGTTGCTCTCTGAGAGAAGTTCAAAAGGGATGCCTCCCCCAATATTTACAACTTGGGAAGACTGGAAATCTGCCATCTCTGCTGGTGCTTGCTGAGCCCCTTTTGTGGGGTCTCCAGCAATCTCTCCTGACTCTCTCTTTAGAGTCCCACTGGATGGTCCTGGCTGGCACTCACCGGCTTCTAGCTGCTGCCTCTGTTGACCCTCAGGTCCCGCCTGGCTCTGCAACTGGTGTAGCCGCTCTGTGAGTCGCCTACTGTGGTCCTCTAGCAGTTCAAACTGTTCCAGTAGCCGACGCTGAGTGCTTTCCTGATCCTCAGATCCTAGCCGCTCCAGCGTCGCTGCAGACAGTTACAGCTTGCCACCAACTGCTCCAACGCACAGCCACTGTCTCCGTACACCACCAGGACTCACCAGCTCCTTGCTGAAATGCTGTTAGTCGTTTTGCACTCTGCACATGCTCAGAAACACTGGGCCCATAACCTGTCAGTGTTTGTAAAAAGCAAAAAAAAGATGGAAAGGGTTCTGACCTCCCTTTGTCTCCTCAGCCTGGTCCTCAGACCCTTGTCGGCACAAAAGAGTCCACGAGAATATCCTTGCAGAGTTTTATTCTTAAAAGTCCTTGTGCAAAACACGACTGAATACACACCAGCACCAACCAACCCAAACACCGGCCACAGCCCAAACTAACATTTCTAACTTATATATACAACTTGGTGCAGACCGCTGAGTCATGCTGACCCAGCTTTATTCGCATTAAAGAAACAGCGGCCATTTTAGCCGTGACAGGACTTTCATTTGAAAGAGTCTCAAAGCTATCTTCACTGATTGAGCCTGATTCTTGGCATATAAGGATCTAATCTGGATGGCTGCTTTAGATGCATTAGTTGTTATATAGTCTCTATGGGCCAGAAAAGACCTATTTGACCGTATTACTTGTCCCAGATATTTAAAGCAGTTAACCTGCTCTAAGGGGATCCCGTTCATCGACCATCGATGGAGTCTCGGTCGGGCAGAGAAGACCGTCATCTTGGTCTTAGCATAGTTGGGTTGGAGCTCATGCTGATCACAGTATTCATGTAGAGCTTGCAACATTCTCCTCAGTCCAATAGGGGATCTGGCAAGAAGTGCGGCGTCATCCGCATACAGAAGAACATTCAGAGATCGGCCTGCTAATTTGGGGGGGTGGAAAGCATCATTGGCCATGTGAGTCACCAGTGAGTTAATGTAAAAATTAAACAATGCTGGGGCCAATAGACAACCATGTCTTACCCCTCTATTGGTGGTAACAGGGTTGGAGACTAGGCCTTTATTGTCTAGCCTGATTCTCAGGAAGGTGTTTGTATGGAGGCTGATAATCAGATGAAGGAGACGATGATCGATCTTTGTAGCAGCCAGTTTTGTCCATAGCTGCTTTCTAGAGATTCGATCAAATGCCTGCTTAAGGTCACTAAAAGCCACATGAAGAACCTTTGGGGCTTTGCCGGCATACTTTTCCGCCAGGTGATTCAAGGTTAATATTTGGTCTGTAGTAGATCTTCCAGGGCGAAAACCCGCCTGTTCATCGGCAATGATATTGTCGTCCTCCATCCATTTCGATAGTTTGTTTAGCAGGTACCCCGAGTAAATCTTCCCAATGACATTTAGCAAGCTGATTGGCCTAAAGTTGCTCGAATCTGTACGTGGGCCTTTCTTATGTATTAATACAATCAACGCCGAGCTCCAGCTTGAGGGAAATTTTGCAGTTTTGTTTATATACGTGTAAAGTGCTGCTAAAAGTGGGATCCACCAATCTTTATTTGCTTTGATGGCATCAATGGATATAAGGTCATCACCGGGGGCTCTCTTCTTTAATTGCCATGCTAATAACCAGGCTCAGGTTATGTTTCAGGCTGTGTCTCTGTTTCAGGCTCCTGCACTTTATCAAACACTGTTGCAGACTCAGGCTCGGCCTGTGTCTCAGCCTTTGTCTCTGTTTCACGCTGTTTCTCTGTTTTAGGCTCCGGCGCTGTTTCAAGCCCTGTATCTGCCTCTGCCTCTGTTTCAGGCTTTGACACTCCATCAAGCACTGTTTCTGGCTGTGGCTCTCTTTCAGGCTCTGGTTCTGAATTAGGGTTTTGTTCTGGCTCTGGCTGTGTCTCTGGATCTGGCTGTGTCTCTGCTTCAGGCTCCTATGCTGTATCAAGCACTGTATCAGGCTCTGCCTCTCCCTCTGCCCCTGGCTACGTTTAAGCGTCAGGCTCAGTTTCAGACAGTGTCTCTGTTTCAGGATCCAGCACTCTATCAAGCACTATTTCAGAGGCTGAGGCTGAGGCTGAGGCTGAGGCTGAGGCTCTGACTCTGACTCTGACTCTGACTCTGACTCTGACTCTGACTCTGACTCAGGGTTTCGCTCTGGCTCTGGCTCTGGCACTCTATCAAGGACTGTTTCAGACTCAGGCTGTGGCTGTGGCTGTGGCTCTGCCTCTGTTTCAGGCTCAGGCTCTGTTTGAGCCTGTGTCTGTTTCAGGCTCCGGCACTGTATCAAGTACTGTTGCAGACTCAGGCTGTGGCTCTAGGCTGTGGCTGTGGCTGTTGCTCTGGTTTGGGCTGTGGCTCTTTTTAAGGCTCTGGTTCTGAATGAGGGCTTGGTTATGGCACTGCTTCAGGGTCTCGCTCTGTCTCTGGCTGTGTCTCTGTTGCACCTCAAACGGTGGTTTGTTGTTGTTGTTGTTGTTGTTGTTGTTGTTGTTGTTGTTGTTTTCTTTCTGGGGTGGGACAAATGTTTAGTTGGGGCGGGGATTATTTTAAGTTTAGCATAATTGTTTCTTGCTTTGTTTTTCTTTTACTATTTTTCTAGGTTATTGTATAGTTTGTATTTTGCATTTTAATTGGAAAGGGTCAGGGCTGCCTGGGAGGGGGCCTCAGCCAACAGAATGGCTGGGGCAAGTTCCCTACGGGGGGTGTTGATTGGAACACCCTATCTCTGTTATCGCGGGTGGGAGGAGCAGTTGCGCTAAGGCCAGACCACGTCTTTACCGAAGATCTGGTTCTGACTCTGATTCTGATTCTCTGATTCTGGCTCTCTATCAAGGGCTGTTTCAGACTCAGGCTGTGGCTGTGGCTGTTGCTCTGGTTCTGCCTCTGGCTCTTTCTCAGGCTCTGGTTCTGAATGAGGGCTTGGTTCTGGCACTGATTCAGGGTCTCGCTCTGGCTCTGGCACTCTATCAAGGACTGTTTCAGACTTAGGCTGTGGCTGTGGCTCTGTTTCCATTCTTAAAATGGAATGTACACAAAACAATAATCCTTTCTATATAAATTTTCCAATACATTCTGAAAACATAATAAATCCTTAATTGTTGTCCACCTCCATTTAGTTCCTTTATCACTCGAATGCTAGCACGGAGTCAAAACTATTATTGTATTTTTGAACATATCTTGTATAACCATCCCATTTTTCTGCAAATTTTTGCTTTGAGATTCCTCTGAGTTTGCTAGTCAATTGAGCCATCTCTACCAATTCCTGTAATTTGATTTGCCAATCTGTTATTTTTGGAGTCTCGTGATCTTTCCATCCCTTGGCCACAAGTATACGAGCTGCTGCGGTTGCATACAAGAATACCTCTCTTAGATTTTTTGGGATCTCTTTATCTAAAATACTTCATAGAAATGCCTCTGTTTTTTTCGTAAAAGTTATCTCCATCATCTTTTTTAATTCATCGTATATTCTCCCCCCCCAAAAAAAAAAATCCTAATCTTTTAACACGTCCACCACATGTGGCTCATGTCACCGTTATTTCCTCCACATCTCCAACAAGCATTCGCCAATTTTTTATACATTCTTGATCATCTGGAAGGAGTGAGGTACCACCTATGAGCCATTTTCATCATGTTCTCTCTTATATTATAGCTGGCTGTAAATTTCAAATTTACATTCCATCAGTTCCCCCCATCTTTTAGCATAATTGGACGGCCCACATCTTGGGCCCACTTTATCATTGAAGCCTTAACCTCCTCATCCATTACTTCGTAGTCTAAAAGAAGTCTATACATTTTTGCGATTATTTTGGTTTTACTATTCAGTAGTTCTCTTTCAAATCTTGAAGGCTCCTTTTCAAAACCTATCTGCTTATCCTGTCTGAACACTTTATTCACCTGGAAGTAATCTAGCCAAGTAGAAAAGTGATCTTTTAATTTCTCATCAATATTAGTTGACCCTCCTCCCCCCCCCTTTAATATTGTGTTATACGTTATCCAGTTCTCTTTGATGTTGTTGCTTTTTTTTTAACAGCGATTGCTTCTAGTGGAGAGTTCCATCTTGGGGTTTTCTGTTCCAAATATCTTTTGTATTTTCCCCATACCTTATATATAGCATTTCTTATTATATGATTTGAAAAACTCCTATGCGTCTTTATTTTCCCATAATTAAGATAGCCATGCCACCCAAAACGGGTGTCATGACCTTCTAGATCTAAAATATCCCAATTTTTTAATAAATACCAATCTTTCAACCAGAGAAGACATGAGGCTTCGTAATATAGCTTCAAATCCGGTAACCCGTAGCCACCTCTTTCTACAGTATCTATTAATATCTTGTGTTTTACTCTTGGTCTTTTACCCTTCCACAAAAATTTAGAAATTTCTTTTTGCAGCTTGTTCATACTGCTGGTCTTTCCTGTAATTGGAATCGTTTGGAATAGAAAGAGTAGCTTCGGTAAAACTATCATTTTAATTACCGAAATGCGGCCCAGGAATGATAAATTTAACCTTGTCCATGTCTCCAACTGTCTTTTGATATCTTTCCAACAATGGGTATAATTATCTTCATATAAGTTAATATTCTTTGGTGTTATCCATAATCCTAAATACTTGATTTTGGGGTAGATTTTAATGTGTATTATTTGTTCTTTTTTAAAAATATTTTATTCAGTTTTCAAACATAAAATAGAAAATCACATATCAATATAGAAGTAAAAGAAAGGAAAAAGAAAAAGAAAGAGAAAAACACAACTGTTCATAATATTGTATTGTATACCTAACTGCACTTCCTCACATCTCCCTATCCTGCATTCTCCATAATAAAAGTGCCAGCAAATTATTACCTTGTTTCGGCTCTTATTTTATACCTCTCAGATGTTATACTTCTAATCTTAAAGTAATTTTTAACAATTACTTATAACTTAAATTGAACATAACATTATTTTAAGTTTCGACCTTTTCTTACATATCACCTAACTTTCTAAATCTTTCAGACGAGTTGCTGGAACCATGTCTTCCTGAATCGTACAATTTCTTAACACTCATACAATTTGTATTGTTTTTGTAAATAGTCTTTAAACTTTTTCCAATCCTCTTCCATTGTTTCTTCTCCCAGATCTCGGATTCTGCCAGTCATTTCGGCCAGTTCCATATAGTCCATCAATTGCGCCTGCCACTCTTCCAGTGTGGGCAAGTCTTGTGTCTTCCAGTATTTTGCGAGAAGTATTCTTGCTGCTGTTGTTGCATACATTAAAAAAGTTCTATCCTTCTTTAACACTTTCTGGCCGACAATGCCCAAGAGGAAGGCCTCTGGTTTCTTAGTGAAGGTATATTTAAATACCTTTTTTAGCTCATTGTAGATCATTTCCCAGAAGGCCTTCACTCTTGGACAGGTCCACCAGAGGTGAAAGAATGTCCCTTCAGCCACCTTACATTTTCAACATTTGTTATCAGCTAGGTGATATATTTTTGCAAGTTTGACTGGAGTCATGTACCACCTATATATCATTTTCATAATATTTTCCTTCAAGGCATTACATGCCGTGAATTTCATACCGGTGGTCCATAACCTTTCCCAGTCTTCGAACATAATGTTGTACCCAATATCCTGAGCCCATTTTATCATGGCTGATTTGGTCAAGATTGAAACTTTCCTTGTTGGGACGAATTGCAGCTATAAAAATGAATGTATTGCCAAAGATGTTATTTTTGTTTCAAACCCTACAGATTGTGGACAGAGTGGAATGTTTTGGAAAGTGGCAGAAAGATATCTCGAAGTTTGTCTGGCAGGGCAAAAAGCCCAGAATAAAATTTAAAATTCTAACTGATGCAAAGGAAAGAGGGGGATTTGCCCTGCCAGATTTAAGGTTATATTATGAAGCTGCAACTTTCTGCTGGATGAAGGATTGGTTTCTCTTAGAAAACACTGATGTCCTAGATCTGGAAGGGTTCAATAATGCTTTTGGATGGCATGCATATTTGTGGTACGACAAGGTAAAAGTTCATAAAGTGTTCAAAAACCATATTGTCAAGAAAGCAATATTTATTGTCTGGACAAAGTATAAAGACTTATTAGAAAATAAGACCCCAAGATGGTTATCACCAATGGAGGCTAAGGCCCGGAAAAGACTCAATATGGAGGCCAGTTGGCCGAAATATTGGGAAATAATAGAAAAAATTGGAGACAATTGGAGGTTGCAGAGTTTGGAGAAATTGAAGAATAAGGTGCGAGATTGGTTACATTACGCTCAAGTCAAAGAGGTCTTTAATTTGGACAAAAAAATAGGATTCCAGGTGGAAAAATCGAAATTAGAAACAGAATTGTTAGAACCAAAGACAAAGGTACTTTCTAGAATGTATAATTTGCTGCTTAAATGGAACACCAACATTTTTCATAGTTATCTTCAAATAAGTTCAGATTTTTCGCAGTCAAGTTGACCCCTAGGTATTTCACTTTTTTAACCACATTTAAGTCTGTCTCTTTCTGAAACCTTTCTGATTCCAAAGGTGTCAAATTTTTCTCCAAAACCTTAGTTTTTTGCTTATTCAATTTGAATCCCGCCACCCGACCAAACTCCTCAATCAATTCCAAAACTCTTTTCGGGCTAGATTCCGGCTCCTGTAATTTTAAGACCAGGTCATCTGCAAAAGCTTTAAGTTTATACTGTTTCACTCCGACCTGTATTCCTTCCACCAACCGGTCCTCCCTGATCATGTTCAAGAGCACCTCCAGGACTGAAATAAATAACAAAGGGGATATAGGGCAACCTTGTCGTGTTCCTTTTTCAATTTTAAACTCTTCTGACACCACATTATTAACTATCAATTTAGCTTTTTGTTCTGAATAAATTGCCTCTATCCCATTTTCGAACCCCTGTCCCACTCCCATCCCTTCAAGATTTTTCTTCATAAACTTCCAAGATATATTGTCAAAGGCCTTCTCCGCATCTATAAAAATTAACACTGCTTTAGTGTTCATGTTTGTTTGCAAAAGCTCCAAAATGTCAATAATGTTCCTAGTATTGTCAGATAAATGTCTACCTGGGAGAAAGCCTGCCTGGTCCTTATGAATTACTTCATTCAAGACTTTTTTAAGTCTACCTGCCAAAATGTCTGCAAAAATTTTGTAATCCACATTTAGGAGTGAGATGGGACGGTAGTTCTTGAGTTGAGTCTTTTCAGTTTCCAATTTGGGAATCAATGTGATGAATGCTTCTTTCCACGATTCCGGTGCCTTCTTCCCCTCCATAATCTGATTGCAAACCTCCATTAATGGTTGTATCAAGAGGTCTTTCAATATCTTATAGTACTTGGAGGTAAGTCCATCCGGCCCTGGAGATTTGCCTAATTGCATATTCTGAATGGCACCTTCAATTTCTTGTTGTGTTATTTTATAATTCAGGATTGTTCTCTTTTCCTGGGATAACTTTGGTAGTCCATTAATTTTTAAGAATCGATCTATCTCAGTCTCTTTTTGCTGCCCTTGCGTGTAAAGTTGTTTGAAATATCTCTGGAAACATTTTCTAATTTCCTCGGGGTTCTGGATGTTTCTTCCATCAATCTCTAAATTTGTAACCGTATTCAGTTTTTGTCTCTTTTTCAACTGCCATGCTAGCAGTTTCCCACATTTGTTTGCTGATTCAAATGACCTTTGTTTCATTAATTTAATTTTCCACTCGACTTCTTGGTTTATCAATTTGGCATATTGTGCTTGGTGAAATTTAATTTCTCTCAGGATCTCCTGTGATTTTGGTTTTACTCTTAGTTTTTTCTCACCATCTCTTATCCTCTCCAAGATCTTATCCTTTTTCTCATTCCAAAGTCTTTTCTTTATCGTATTCTGTTGTATCAGAAACCCCCTCATAACAGCTTTGCTTGCATCCCAGATTACTCTTTTTTCCACTGTAGTATTCAAATTTATTTCAAAATAATCTTTTAAAGTCTTTTGGGCCTTCTTCACAATCTCCTGATCTCTTAACAAGGTGCCATTCATTTTCCATCTGAAGGAACCGATTGGAATTAATCTCATTTCCATTTTCATAGCGTTATGGTCGGAGCAGGTTTTAGGGCAGATTTCCACTTTTCTAGTCTTAGGTGCCAGTCCTCTAGTTGTCCATATTTGGTCGATTCTTGTCCATGTCAGATGGGCTTCAGAAAAGAATGTTCCTTCTTTTCCTAGGGGGTTCTTTGTCCTCCAAATGTCAATCAAATCCAAATTGTCAGTTAACTCAAAAAAAGTTTTAGGTAGTCTGCCGTCTTTCGTCAAATTTTGATTTTGTGACTTATCCATGTTTGTAGAGACCACCCCATTCATATCTCCCATCATAATGATGTTGGTATAATCCAGATAGTCCAGCATTGTCTCATGCAGCTTCTTATAAAATTCTGATTTCCCCTCATTCGGTGCATAAATTCCTAATATTAAAAACTTTTCTCCTTGAGTCTGTATCTCGATTGTCAAAATTCTTCCTTGCTCATCTTTGAATAAAATTTTTGGTGACAGGCTCTCCTTTGCATAAATCACCACTCCTCTTTTCTTGACTCTGTCCGATGAAATAAATTCTTGGCCTAGTCTTTTATTAATTAGCACTTTTCTATGGAGCCTAGTCACATGCGTTTCCTGCAAGCAGATAATGTCCAATTGTTCTTTTCTCAATACATGAAATATTCTTCTTCTTTTTTCCGGGGAATTCCCACCATTAATATTCCAACTGAGGAGCTGCAGAGACATCCTGGATCAGTCTGCTATTCCTTTGGTGGTGGCGTCTCTTTCTTTTGATCCTCTGGTCCCAACGGTGCAGGTACCGGTGCGGGTGCTGGTGCTGGAGGAGGTGGTGGCCAAGACCCAGGTCCTACTGCTCCTTTCTGAAGGTCCTCTCCGTGGTCGTTCAAAAACTTGCCTTGATCTTCTGCTGTTTTAATTTTAATTTTCTTTCCTTTAAAACTGAAAGATAGTCCTTGGGGAAATTCCCACCTGAAGGGAATTGAATTACTTTTCAGTAGTCTTGTTAATTCTGTATATGTAGATCTGAGGTCCAAAAGTTGCTTAGGAATATCCTTGTAAATTTCTGCTCTGGTACCTTGAATAACCAATGATTTTTCAAAATGAAGGCTTAATATTTTGTCTCTCTCTTGCTTGGATCTCAGAATAATCAAACAATCTCTGGATCTATCTTTCTTCACCAATCTTCCCAGTCTGAAAGCACTTACGATTTTAAAGTCCTTGTCTTCAATAGCCCAAAACATTAAAAATTCTGATGTCAGATAGCCTATTAAGTCCCCCTGTTCAAGTTCTGGGATAGCTCTCAATCTGAGATTGTTCTCCCTATTTCTCAGTTCAATCATAGACAGGTAGGCCTGCTGTTCACTTATCTGTTTGTGCAAAGGCTTTACCTCCACCTGTACTGCTTCAACCTTTCGGTTGGCTTCCGCGGCTTTTTGGTTCACTTCCTCAGCTAATTTACAGTTTTCTGCAGTTATTTCCTGAAGATTCTCAATTACTTGTGTATGTTGAGCAACTTGTTCAGTCAGTTTACTGATACTGGCTGTAGCTTGGTCAATTTTAGCCGAATGCTCATCTGCTTTCTTATTTAAACTTTCCAATTGTCCCAAATTTTGTTCTAAAACAGCTGCAGATCCTCCTGTAGCCATATCTTCTAATGATGTCTGCTCAGTTTCCCCTTCATGTATCTCTAAAACAGCTGGGACAGATGATCTGCGTGGCTGAGAAGTTAAAGTTGTTTGCACTAGTTGTTTAGCTTTCGCTTTAGCCAATCTTGTTTTGCCCGTACCACTCATTCCAGTCCTGTCTACGTGCCAAGGTCAAACTGTGTAAAGTCCCATGGGAATCACAATTCCAGAGAGTAAACAACAAAGCAGTAGAGAATAAAAACAAAAAGTGGGTCTCAGACAGCTATAAGTCCAAAATCCTCTAGGGGGAGTGTAGCGATGCCTCAGAAAATAAAATAAAGTTGTTCCGCCATTAAAGTCCAAACAGTTTTAAACCACAATGGAAGGATCCTTCAGCTCCCTTTTAGCATGCAGAGCTTTCCCAGAGTTGAAACAAAGTCTCTAAAGAGGTGCGAGAAACAGTTTTCCCATTTGTATCCAGTCTATAACGCTTCACTGTATCACTTTCAGTAGTTAAACAGTCTCAGCAATTTGACAGTTCTTTTTTAATCTGGCAGCCCGTGAATTTGGGCTTCTCCGTCATTTGTAATCCACAAAAAGAGGATGGAGAATCCAGTCCGTAACCAACAAAAATTAGAACAAAAGTTAACCCTCTTAATGTCTTAAAAACAAGTTCAGATGTTGCACAAAAACCCCAACTTCTAAAAGTCACTTTGAAAAGATTCCAGCTTGTCAAGTTCTTTGCTTTAATTCTTTAAGCACTGCAAGGAGACGGACTTCCTGGTTGCGTCCCCCGCTTTCACCAAATTTAATCACTTTAGGTCCCGAAATTCTTAAATTCCCCTTACTCACGGGTTTGTAGTTTTGAATCAAATGTTCCAGGAAAAAAGGTCGGTGCTCATCGGCAGCAGCTGCGCGGCTTCACTTCCGCAGAAAGAGCGATGAACTCACAGCACCGCGCCAGCCCTTCCACGTTCCGGAGCCCCTTACGGGGTTCCTTCTTCGTTTTGGGGGGGCGCTTTTGGTGCCCGCCGAGTCCCACGGCCACAGGCTCACTCTACCTGTGGTTTTTCTTTATGGGTCTCCGCTTCGCCGTAGCGGACGACCCTTTTCTGCGCAGCTCCCCTTCACAGCGCAAAGGGGACCGCCATTGCCGTTTCGCGCCACCTCCGGAAGTCTATTTGTTCTAATTCTGCTTTTTCATCTGGCGACATATTTTTAACTAATAGTTTTGTCTTGTTTAAATTCATTTTGAACCCCGCAACTTTACCGTAGCCATATATTATTTCCAACGCCTTTCTTAAACTCTGTTTTGGTTGCTCTGTAGTTATAATTAAATCGTCAGCAAATGCCCTCATTTTGTAACTTCTATTTCCCAGCATAATCCCTTTTTCCACCTTGGGCCTGGGGGTGGGCCCCATACTCCACCTCAGCATATAAGGCTCCAAGGAGGCCTCAGGACATTGCTGCTGTTGCTTTGCTGGTGAGTCTTGGGGAGGACCGCTCCCCCCTGATGCCCTTTTCCACCTTGGGCCTGGGGGCGGGCCCCATACTCCACCTCAGCATATAAGGCCCCAAGGAGGCCCGGGACATTGCTGCTGTTGCTTTGCCAGTGAGTCTCTGGGAGGACCGCCCCCCCTGAAGCCCATTCTTCACCTTGGGCCTGGGGGCGGGCCCCATACTCCACCACAGCATATAAGGCTCCAAGGAGGCCTTGGGACATTGCTGCTGCTGCTTTGCCGTGAGCTTGTGGGGAGGACCGCTCCCCCCTGAAGCCCTTTTCCACCTTGGGCCTGGGGGCGGGCCCCATACTCACCTCAGCAGCTTATGGGGCTCCAGGGAGGCCTCGAGTGTGTGGGGTGGGTGTTTAGTTGAGTGGGGGAATTTGTTTAATTTAATTATGTTGTGTTTGTAACTTTGTTTTTTGTTTTTATAGTTTTATTGTTCTGTTAGTTTGTTTTTTGTATAGGCTTTAATTTGATTTTAAGGGGAGGGGTCAGGGCTGCCTGGGAGTGGGTCCCAGCAAACAAAATGGCTGGGGCAGTTTCCACAGGGGGGGATGCACTCGGACAACCGATGTCAGTGATCATGGGTAGGAGGAGGAGTTACGCTAAGACCAGACCATGTCATTACCGAGGAAGCAGGCTTAGTTGTTGTCTGAGGACTATCCCTGCCTCCAGGTCTGGTCCTGACCGGAAGGATACTGGAATCAACAAGGGAAACCCACATGACCTGAAAGTGTTACTGTGCAATGCCAGGTCAATGATGAATAAAACCACTGCCATCCACGACCTGATTGAGGATGGAGGCTTTGACCTGGCATGTGTGACAGAGACCTGGTTGGATGAAGCAGATGGGCCTGTCCTTGCCGCTGCATGTCCACCAGGTTTTTCTTATGCACAGCAACCCAGGCCTTGTGGGCGGGGAGGGGGGGGTTGCAGTGATTTTTAGGAAGTCATTAGTTTGCACCGGGTGTCCTATTGGAAAGACCCAGTTCTCTGAGTGCATGTTCTGGAAGTTGGGCAATAGGGGCAGTACAGGATTCCTATTGGTGTACCGACCTCCTCGCTGCACCAAGGATTCCCTGCCCGAGCTGCTTCAGGTCGTGGCAGATGTCCTCGTGGAGACACCTAGTTTGGTTGTCCTAGGGGATTTTAACATCCATGCCAACACGACCTTACAAGGGGCCGCTCGGGACTTCGTGGAAAGCATGGCCTCCATGGGGCTGTCCCTGAATAAGTCTGGCCCAACTCATAGCCACGGGCATGCCTTAGACCTGGTGTTCACCTCTATGGATGTTGGTGATCTGATATTAAGTAAAAGCGAAACCAAAGAAGTGCCATGGTCAGATCACTTCCTGGTGCAACTGGACTTCTCCACGACCCTTCCCCTCTGCAGGGAGGTGGGACCGATTCGGATGGTCCGCCCCCACCACTTAATGGATCCAAATGGTTTCCAGAGAGCGGTAGTGGATGTTTTATCCCATGTTGATGGCCTTTCAGCTGATTCCCTGGTGGCCCGCTGGAATGTGGAGTTAACCAGGGCTATTGACTGTTTGGCTCCAAAGCGCCCTCTCCGATTGCATGGAGCCCGGACAGCCCCATGGTTTTCCACGGATCTGAGGGCAATGAAACTATCGTTGAGACGGCTAGAGCGCTGGTGGCGGATAACCCATTCTGAATCTGACCGGACACGGGTTGGAGCTCAATGTCGAAGCCTACCTAGTGGCGATAGCGACGGCGAAGAAGACTTTCTTCACCGCCTCTATTGCATCTGCGGAAAACAGCAGCAGGAGACTCTTTCAGGTGGTTCGCGATTTAGCGGAACCACCTGCTCCATCAGTGCCCAGTAGGGGCAACATGATCTCCTGCAATGACTTTGCAAAGTTTTTTGCAGATAAAGTCGCTCAGATTCGATAAGAGGTAGACTCCACCGTGGGAGCAGGGCCGGGGCGGGAGAGTGCTAGAGTCCTGTCTAGTCAAGTTGTGTGGGATCAATTCCAATCTGTTACCCCCGAGGATGTGGACAGGCTGCTTGGACGAGTGAAACCAACCACTTGTCTCCTTGATCCTTGCCCATCCTGGCTTATAAAAGCTAGCCGGGAAGGACTGGGTGATGGGCTTCGTGGGGTGGTGAATGCTTCCCTCCGTGAGGGAGCCTTCCCAGACTCGCTGAAAGAGGCGGTTATTAAACCGCTTCTTAAAAAACCATCTTTAGATGCGGCCACGATAGCCAACTATCGCCCAGTCTCAAATCTTCCATTCTTGGGCAAGGTGATTGAGCGAGTGGTTGCTGAACAACTCCAGGCACGCCTGGAAGAAGCGGACCATTTGGATCCCTTCCAGTCGGGATTCAGGCCTCATCATGGGACTGAAACTGCCTTGGTCGCACTGGTTGATGATCTCCGGCGGGCTAGGGACAAAGGTGACAGCTGTTTCCTAGTTCTGCTGGATCTCTCAGCGGTGTTTGATACCATCGACCATAACATCCTACTGGACCGTCTTGAGGGGCTGGGAGCTGGGGGCACTGTTATACAGTGGTTCCGCTCCTTCCTCCTGGGCCGTGTTCAGAAAGTGGTGATGGGGGATGAGTGTTCAGACCCCTGGGCCCTCACTTGTGGGGTGCCTCAGGGTTCTGTCCTCTCCCCCTTGCTTTTCAACATCTACATGAAGCCGCTGGGAGAGATCATCAGGGGATTTGGGCTGGGTGTTCATCAATATGCGGATGATACCCAGCTCTACCTCTCTTTCAAATCAGAACCAGTGAAGGCAGTGAAGGTCCTGTGTGAGTGCCTGGAGGCGGTTGGAGGTTGGATGGCGGCTAACAGATTGAGGTTGAATCCTGACAAGACAGAAGTATTGTTTTGGGGGGACAGGAGGCGGGCAGGTGTGGAGGATTCCCTGGTCCTGAATGGGGTAACTGTGCCCCTGAAGGACCAGGTGCGCAGCCTGGGAGTCATTTTGGACTCACAGCTGTCCATGGAGGCACAGGTCAAATCTGTATCCAGGGCAGCTGTTTACCAGCTCCATCTGGTATGCAGGCTGAGACCCTATCTCCCTTGCGGACTGCCTTGCCAGAGTGGTGCATGCTCTGGTTATCTCCTGCTTGGATTACTGCAATGCGCTCTACGTGGGGCTACCTTTGAAGGTGACCCGGAAACTACAACTCATCCAGAACGCGGCAGCTAGACTGGTGACTGGGAGCGGCCGCAGAGACCACATAACACCGGTCTTGAAAGACCTACATTGGCTCCCAGTATGTTTCCGAGCACAATTCAAAGTGTTGGTGCTGACCTTTAAAGCCCTAAACGGCCTTGGTCCAGTATATCTGAAGGAGCGTCTCCACCCCCATCGTTCTACCCGGACACTGAGGTCCAGCACCGAGGGCCTTCTGGCGGTTCCCTCACTGCGAGAAGCCAAGTTACAGGGAACCAGGCAGAGGGCCTTCTCGGTAGTGGCGCCCGCCCTGTGGAACTCCCTCCCACCAGATGTCAAAGAGAACAACAACTACCAGGCTTTTAGAAGACATCTGAAGGCAGCCCTGTTTCGGGAAGCTTTTAATGTTTGATGTATTATAGTATTTTAATATTCTTTTGGAAGCCGCCCAGAGTGGCTGGGGAAGCCCAGCCAGATGGGCGGGGTATAAATAATAAATTATTCTTATTCTTATTCTTATTCTTATTCTTATTCTTATTCTTATTCTTATTCTTATTCCCTAACTTGTTTACATAAAACTTCCAATGTTAATATGAAAATTAAGGGGGATAGTGGGCGACCTTGTCTGACCCCTTTACTGATTTCACACTCCTGTGATAAATTTCCATTGATTATGATTTTAGCTTTTTGTTTTGATTATATTGCTTCAATCCCTTTTATATACTTTATACCAAAATCCGTTATGGTGTAACAGACCTTTCATAAATTTCCAGGATACCCTGTCGAAAGCTTTTTCTGCATCTATAGCCATTAAGACTGCCTTCTTTTCTATTCTTAAGTCTAAATACGCTAATAAGTTTATAATGTTTCTAGTGTTGCTATAAATGTGCCTCCCGGGCAAAAAGCCAGCTTGGTCATTGTGTATCATCATCTGGAAGCCTTTTTTTGATCTTTCGGCTAAAATATTTGCATATAATTTATAATCGTTCTTTAGAAGTGCAATAGGCCTATAGTTGTTAATAAGTAGATTGTGCGTTCCCTGTTTTGGAATTAATGCAATAAGGCTGTCTTTCCAAGAATCCGGCATGGTTCCGTCTTTTAAGATGTTGTTCATGATACTTCTTAATGGGTCAGACAGTAAGTCCTCCATTTTTTTATAATATATTGCCGGTAGGCCGTCTGGCCCTGCTGGCTTTCCTATCTTTGCTTCCTTAATTGCTCTTTGAATTTCGTACGATGTAATAGGGACATTCAACAGTTCTTTTTGTTCTTTAGTAAGTTTCGGAAGACAGTTCTGTTCTTTAACTTCTTCTGTTGTTTCATTTCCTTCCTTATAGATTTCTCTAAAGAATTCGAGAAATCGTTTCTCTATTTCTTTAGGGTTGTTTATTATTTTCCCTTTGCACTTAACTCTATTTATAAGCCTTTCTGCCTCTCTCTTCTTTAATTGCCATGCTAATAACCAGGCTCAGGTTCTGTTTCAGGCTGTGTCTCTGTTTCAGGCTCCGGCGCTGTATCAAACACTGTTGCAGACTCAGGCTGTGGCACTATGGCTGTTGCTGTGGCTCTGGTTCTATTTCAGGCTCTGGCACTGTATCAAGTACTGTTTCAGGCTCAGGCTCAGGCTTCTGCTCTTTATTACGCTTTGTGTCAGTCTTTGGCTCTAGCACTTATTCTAGCTCTATTTCAGGCTCGGCCTGTGTCTCAGCCTTTGTCTCTGTTTCACGCTGTTTCTCTGTTTCAGGCTCCGACGCTGTTTCAAGCCCTGTATCTGCCTCTGCCTCTGTTTCATTCTCTGGCACTCTATCAAGCACTGTTTCTGGCTCTGGCTCTCTTTCAGGCTCTGGTTCTGAATTAGGGTTTTGTTCTGGCTCTGGCTGTGTCTCTGGATCTGGCTGTGACTCTGCTTCAGGCTCCTATGCTGTATCAAGCACTGTATCAGGCTCTGCCTCTCCCTCTGCCCCTGGCTACGTTTAAGCGTCAGGCTCAGTTTCAGACAGTGTCTCTGTTTCAGGATCCAGCACTCTATCAAGCACTATTTCAGACTCAGGCTGTGGATCTCGGCTGTGGCTCTAGGCTCCGTCTGTGGCTCTGTCTGTGGCTCTGGCTCTCTTTCAGGGTCTGGTTCTGAATGAAGATCTGGTTCTGACTCTGATTCAGGGTCTCATGATGGCTCTTCCTCTGCCTCTGACCCAGCTATGTTTCAGGGTCTGGCTCTCTTTCAGGCTCTGGTTCTGAATTAGGGTTTTGTTCTGGCTCTGGCTCTGGCTCTGGCTCTGGCTCTGGCTCTGGCTCTGGCTCTGGCTCTGGCTCTGGCTTTCTTTCAGCTCTGGCTCTGATTCATGGTCTCACTCTGACTCTGATTCAGGGTCTCGCTCTGGCTCTGGTTCTGGCACTCTATCAAAGACTGTTGCAGACTCAGGCTATGGCTGTGGCTGTTGCTCTGGTTTGGGCTGTGGCTCTTTTTCAGGCTCTGGTTCTGAATGAGGGCTTGGTTATGGCACTGCTTCAGGGTCTCGCTCTGTCTCTGGCTGTGTCTCTGTTGCACCTCAAACGGTGGTTTGTTGTTGTTGTTGTTGTTGTTGTTGTTGTTGTTGTTTTCTTTCTGGTGTGGGACAAATGTTTAGTTGGGGAGGGGATTATTTTAAGTTTAGCATAATTGTTTCTTGCTTTGTTTTTCTTTTACTATTTTTTTAGGTTATTGTATAGTTTGTATTTTGCATTTTAATTGGAAAGGGTCAGGGCTGCCTGGGAGGGGGCCTCAGCCAACAGAATGGCTGGGGCAAGTTCCCTACGGGGGTGTGTGTATTGGAACACCCAATCTCTGTTATCGCGGGTGGGAGGAGCAGTTGCGCTAAGACCAGACCATGACTTTACTGAAGATCTGGTTCTGACTCTGATTCTGATTCTCTGATTCTGGCTCTCTATCAAGGGCTGTTTCAGACTCAGGCTGTGGCTGTGCCTGTGGCTCTGGTTCTGGCTCTGGCTCTTTCTCAGGCTCTGGTTCTGAATGAGGGCTTGGTTCTGGCACTGATTTAGGGTATCGCTCTGGCTCTGGCACTCTATCAAGGACTGTTTCAGACTTAGGCTGTGGCTGTGGCTCTGGCTCTGTTTCCATTCTTACAATGGAATGTACACAAAACAATAATCCTTTCTATATAAATTTTCCAATACATTCTGAAAACATAATAAATCCTTAATTGTTGTCCACCTCCTTTTAGTTCCTTTATCACTCGAATGCTAGCATGGAGTCAAAACTATTATTGTATTTTTGAACATATCTTGTATAACCATCCCATTTTTCTGCAAATTTTTGCTTTGAGATTCCTCTGAGTTTGCTAGTCAATTGAGCCGTCTCCACCAATTCCTGTAATTTGATTTGCCAATCTGTTATTTTTGGAGCCTCGTGATCTTTCCATCCCTTGGCCACAAGTATACAAGCTGCTGTGGTTGCATACAAGAATACCTCTCTTAGATTTTTTTGGGATCTCTTTATCTAAAATACTTCACAGAAATGCCTCCGTTTTTTTCATAAAAGTTATCCCCATCATCTTTTTTAATTCATCGTATATTCCCCCCCCCAAAAAAAAATCTTAATCTTTTCATACGTCCACCACATGTGGCTCATGTCACTGTTATTTCCTCCACATCTCCAACAAGCATTCGCCAATTTTTTATCCATTCTTGATCATCTGGAAGGAGTGAGGTACCACCTATGAGCCATTTTCATCATGTTCTCTCTTATATTATAGCTGGCTGTAAATTTCAAATTTACATTCCACCAGTTTCCCCCATCTTTTAGCATAATTGGACGGCCCACATCTTGGGCCCACTTTATCATTGAATCCTTAACCTCCCCATCCATTACTTCGTAGTCTAAAAGAAGTCTATACATTTTTGCGATTATTTTGGTTTTACTATTCAGTAGTTCTCTTTCAAATCTTGAAGGCTCCTTTTCAAAACCTATCTGCTTATCCTGTCTGAACACTTCATTCAACTGGAAGTAATCTAGGCAAGTAGAAAAGTGATCTTTTATTTTTTCATAACTTATCAATATTAGTTGACCCTCCTCCTTCCCCCTTAATATTGTGTTATACGTTATCCAGTTCTCTTTGATGTTGTTGCTATTTTTAACAGCGATTGCTTCTAGTGGAGAGTTCCATCTTGGGGTTTTCTGTTCCAAATATCTTTTGTATTTTCCCCATACCTTATATATAGCATTTCTTATTATATGATTTGAAAAACTCCTATGCGTCTTTATTTTCCCATAATTAAGATAGCCATGCCACCCAAAACGGGTGTCATGACCTTCTAGATCTAAAATATCCCAATTTTTTAATAAATACCAATCTTTCAACCAGAGAAGACATGAGGCTTCGTAATATATCTTCAATTCCGGTAACCCGTAGCCACCTCTTTCTACAGTATCTATTAATATCTTATGCTTTACTCTTGGTCTTTTACCCTTCCACAAAAATTTAGAAATTTCTTTTTGCCACTTGTTGATACTGCTGGTCTTTCCTGTAATTGGAATCGTTTGGAATAGAAAGAGTAGCTTCGGTAAAACTATCATTTTAATTACCGAAATGCGGCCCAGGAATAATAAATTTAACCTTGTCCATGTCTCCAACTGTCTTTTGATATCTTTCCAACAATGGGTATAATTATCTTCATATAAGTTAATATTCTTTGGTGTTATCCATAATCCTAAATACTTGATTTTGGAGTAGATTTTAATGTGTATTATTTGTTCTAATTCTGCTTTTTCATCTGGCGACATATTTTTAACTAATAGTTTTGTCTTGTTTAAATTCATTTTGAACCCCGCAACTTTACCGTAGCCATATATTATTTCCAACGCCTTTCTTAAACTCTGTTTTGGTTGCTCCGTAGTTATAATTAAATCGTCAGCAAATGCCCTCATTTTGTAACTTCTATTTCCCAGCATAATCCCTTTTATTTCTTTTTCTTCCCTAATTTGTTGACATAAAACTTCCAATGTTAATATGAAAATTAAGGGGGATAGTGGGCGACCTTGTCTGACCCCTTTACTGATTTCACACTCCTGTGATAAATTTCCATTGATTATGATTTTAGCTTTTTGTTTTGATTATATTGCTTCAATCCCTTTTATATACTGTATACCAAAATCCATATGGTGTAATAGACCTTTCATAAATTTTCAGGATAACCTGTCAAAAGCTTTTTCTGCATCTATAGCCATTAAGACTGCCTTCTTTTCAGTCGGATTCTCAGTCGAAGTGAGAGGTAACTGGCCATTCTCCAGGCATCCGGCTTGAGATCCTGGTTGACCTTCGGACTTCCGGAGCCGGCGCGAACGGCAATGGCGGTCTCCTTCGTGCGGTGAAGGAGAAGCTCCCCAGAAACGGGTCGTCCGCTACGGCGAAGCGGAGACCCACACCGGAAAACCACAGGTAGAGTGAGCCTGTGGCTGTGGGACTCGGCGGGCACCAGAAGCGCCCCCCGAAACGAAGAAGGAACCCCGTAAGGGGCTCCGGAACGTGGAGGAGTGGCGCGGTGCTATGAGTCGATCGCTCTTTCTGAGGAAGTGAAGCCGCATAGCTGCTGCCGATGAGCACTGACCTTTTTTCCTGGAACATCCGATCTGAAAAGCTTTAACCCGTGAGTAAGAGGGATTGAAGGAATTTGAGACCAAATTAAATGTAAAATTCGGCCAAAGCGGGAGACGCAACCAGGAAGTCCGTCTCCCGGTTCTGCTTAAAGTTCCGAAGCAAAAGACTTTGATTTGCCTGAAGCCTTTGAAGTGGCGGAAAAAGTTTTCAATTCGTGCCTTGCTTGAGTTGCTTTAATAGAGACTAAGGGATTTAATTTCTTATGGTTCTGGACCTGCTCTACCTTCTCCCCGTGAGCTTAGAAATTTTACTGAGAAGCCAGGTGCTCGGACTGCCGGATTAATAGAACTGTCAGATTGTGTATTTTGTTGCTGCTATTTAGAACTGCTACATTTGAGCACTATTGGCTTGGATATATCGAAACATTGTTTCTGGCACTTTTTAGAGACATTGTTCCACTTTAAGGATTATCTCTGCTAGCTGCAAGAGAGCCGAGGGTCTTCTGGAAATATATGGCTGTTTGGACATTGCTAAAAAGTTTTGAAGTTTTTGTTATAACTTGCTTTAGGAGTAACAAATTTACCGCTTCCCTTGAGACACGACTGAACTCCCCCTAGAGGATTTGGGATTTACAACTATTTGGGACTTGTTTTTCTCCTTTTTTCTACTTTATTGTTTATTCTCTGGACTTGTGGATTCCCATGGGACTGTACACAGTTTGACCTTGGCACGTAGACAGGAGTGGAATGAGTGGCTTTGGGAAAACAAGATCGGCTAAAGCTAAAGCTAAACAATTAACGCAAACAACTTTGACTACACAGCTACGCAGATCATCTGCCCCTGCTATCTTGGGGGCACAAGAGGAAGAAACTGAGCAGACTTTGCTAGAAGGTATGGCTGCAGGAGGATCTGCCTCAGTATTAGAACAAATTTTGGGAAAATTGGAAAGTTTGGATAAAAAGGCAGATGAGCATTCGGCTAAAATTGAACAATTGGTCAGACCTCACCTAGAGTACTGTGTCCAGTTCTGGGCACCACAATTCAAGAAGGACACTGACAAACTGGAACGTGTCCAGAGGAGGGCAACCAAAATGGTCAAAGGCCTGGAAACGATGCCTTATGAGGAACGGCTAAGGGAGCTGGGCATGTTTAGCCTGGAGAAGAGGAGGTTAAGGGGTGATATGATAGCCATGTTCAAATATATAAAAGGATGTCACATAGAGGAGGGAGAAAGGTTGTTTTCTGCTGCTCCAGAGAAGCGGACACGGAGCAATGGTTCCAAACTACAAGAAAGAAGATTCCACCTAAGCATTGGGAAGAACTTCCTGACAGTAAGAGCTGTTCGACAGTGGAATTTGCTGCCAAGGAGTGTGGTGGAGTCTCCTTCTTTGGAGGTCTTTAAGCAGAGGCTTGACAACCATATGTCAGGAGTGCTCTGATGGTGTTTCCTGCTTGGCAGGGGGTTGGACTCGATGGTCCTTGTGGTCTCTTCCAACTCTATGATTCTATTCTATTCTATTCTAAGCTACAGCCAGTGTTAACAAATTGACTGAACAAGTTGCTCAGCATGCACAAGCAATTGGGAACCTTCAGGAAGCCACCACAGAAAATCGTAAATTAGCTGTGGATGCCAATCAAAAAGCTGAAGCAGTAAAAGAGGAGGTAAAACCACTATACAAACAGGTTGGCGAACGGCAGGCCTACCTGTCTATGATAGAATTACGTAGTAGGGAAAACAACCTGAGACTGAGGTCAATTCCTGAATTTGAACAAGGGGATTTAATTGACTTTCTAACAAAAGAATTTGCTAAGTTTTGGCCCTTGGAAGAAGATAAGTTTAAAATTGTGACTGCTTTTAGACTTGGAAGAGTAGCAAGGAAAGACAAACCTAGAGACTGTCTGATTACCTTGAGATCCAAGGAAGAAAGAGGTAAAATATTAAGCCTACATTACGAAAAGTCACTTGTAATCCAAGGCAGGAGGGCAGAAATTTACAAAGATATCCCAAAACAACTTTTGGATCTCAGATCTATATACACAGAGCTTGCTAAACTGCTGAGGAGCAACTCGATTCCTTTTAGGTGGGAATTTCCCCATTTCTTTTACATTTAAAGGGAAGAAAGTGAAAATAAAAACAGCCGAGGACAAAGAAAAGTTTCTGAACGACTACGGAGAAGACCTTCAGAAAGGGATTTTTGGAATTCCAGGGCCTGGGCCTTTGCCTGCACCTACACCCTTGCCTATACCCACACCTTTGGGGCCTGAAGACCAGAAGAAAGAAACGCCACCACCAAGCGAATAGCAGATTTGTCCAGGATGTCTCTGCAACTTCTCAGTTGGAACATTAATGGCGGTAATTCCCCGGAAAAAAGGAGAAGAATATTCCATGTATTAAAGAAAGAACAGTTGGACATTATTTGCTTGCAGGAAACGCATGTGACTAGGCTCCACAGAACAGTGTTAATTAACAAGAGATTAGGCCAAGAATTTATTTCATCGGACAGAGTTAAGAAAAGAGGAGTGGTGATTTATGCAAAGGAGAGCCTATCACCAAAATTTCTATTTAAAGATGAGCAAGGAAGAATTCTGGCAATAGAGATACAAACCCAAGGTGAAAAGTTTTTGATATTGGGAATTTACGCACCGAACGAGGGGAAATCAGAATTCTACAAGAAGCTGCATGAGACAATGCTGGACTATCTGGACTATAGCAACATCATTATGATGGGAGATATGAATGGGGTGGTTTCTACAAACATGGATAAGTCACAAAACCAAAGTTTGACAAAAAACGGCTGTCAGGGGTACAGGGACAGAGGCACAGGGAAGGCAGGAGATGGAGAGCGATGGGGAGGAATCCCAGGACAGCGAGGAAGAAGATGACGATGACGCAAGGGATTCCATGAGTTTCTCCAGCGAATCAGAGGATTCCCAGAAGGGGGCGCCAGTGGTCAGGGCAAGGGGAGCCCCAGGGGGAGAGTGTCAGGAGCGGGGGGTCAGCAGGGGACCCCAAAGCGGCAGCTGGGAATCAGGGCCGGCTTCCCCACCAGAGCGCAGCGAAGGGGGGGGGGAGGTTCCAGTGTGTCAGGGGAAACAGCTCCGGCAGCAGCGAAGGAGGAGGGCTCAGAGGAAACCATTCTCCCGGAAGGGGAGGAGGGCAGTGAGGGGAGTAGCATAACTGTCAAAAGGAAGGTTAGAGGTTGGGCGCGCGCGCCAAGTTCAAATGTAGAGGCGCGCGGAAGTACAGGAAGCCCGGGGGAGGAGCCAGGGCCCAAAGCACGCAGGAGGGGGGGAGAGCAGTCTGAGGATTCGGCGTCAGGAGAATCCCGAAGAAGCGGAACCCCAGCGGGCAGAAGGACCCTGCGGAAAAGGAAAGAGAGAAAGAGGTGGAGTAGCGTAAGCCTCTTAAACTGGTGTAGGGGAGGGACGGATTCAGAGGGGACTTCTACCGTCTAAGGTTAACAGACGTGGGGGCTGCACGCCTCGGTTGTGGAACTTACTATGAACTGCAATAAACATCCTTGTATATAAGAAGAACTTGGCGTTGGTCTTTTGTGAGCTGAGACCTGAGGCAGCTCTGACAACGGCAGACTACCAAAAACCTTTTTTGAGCTAACTGACAACATGGACTTGATTGATATTTGGAGGACAAAGAACCCCCTAGGAAGAGAAGGAACATTCTTTTCTGAAGCCCATCTGACATGGACAAGAATCGACCAAATATGGATAACTAGAGGACTGGCACCTAAGACTAGAAAAGTGGAAATCTGCCCAAAAACCTGCTCCGACCATAATGCAATGAAAATGGAAATGAGACTAATTCCAACCGGCTCCTTCAGATGGAAGATGAATGACACCTTGTTAAGAGACCAGGAGATTATTAAGAAGGCCCAAAAGACTTTAAGAGACTATTTTGAGATAAACTTGAAGACCACAGTGGAAAAAAGAGTAATCTGGGATGCAAGTAAAGCTATTATGAGGGGGTTTCTGATACAACAGAATACGATAAAGAAAAGAGCACAGAATGAGAAAAAGGATAAGATCTTGGAGAAAATAAGAGAAGGAGAGAAAAAGTTAAGATTGAAACCAAAGTCTCAGGAGATCCTGAGAGAAATTAAATTTCACCAAGCACAATACGCCAAACTGATAAATCAAGAGTGGAAAATTAAGTTAATGAAACAAAGGACATTTGAATCAGCAAATAAATGTGGGAAACTGCTAGCATGGCAGTTGAAAAAGAGGCAAAAATTGAACACGGTCACAAACCTAGAGATTGAAGGGAGAAATGTTCAGAACCCGGAGGAAATTAGAAAGTGCTTCCAGAGATACTTTAAACAACTTTATACGCAAGGGCCGGAAAAAGAGACTGAGATAGACCAATTTTTTTAAAAAAAATGGACTACCAAAACTATCTCAGGAAAAGAGAACAATTCTGAACTATAAAATAACACAACAAGAAATTGAAGGTGCCATCCAGAATATGCAACTAGGCAAATCTCCAGGGCCAGATGGACTTACCTCCAAGTATTATAAGACATTGAAAGACTATTTGACACAACCATTAATGGAGGTTTGCAATGAGATTTTGGAGGGGAAGAAGGCACCGGAATCGTGGAAAGAAGCTTTCATCACATTGATACCTAAAGTGGAAACTGAAAAGACTCAACTTAAGAACTACCGTCCCATCTCGCTCCTGAATGTGGATTACAAAATTTTTGCAGACATTTTGGCAAGTAGACTTAAAAAAGTGTTAAATGAAGTAATTCATAAAGACCAGGCAGGTTTTCTCCCAGGTAGACACCTGTTTGATAACACTAGGAATATTATTGACATTTTGGAACTTTTGCAAACGAACATTAATACAAAAGCAGTGTTAATCTTTATAGATGCGGCCTTTGACAACATCTCATGGAAGTTCATGAAGAAAAACCTTGAAGGGATGGGAGTGGGACGGGGGTTTGAAAATGGGATAGAGGCAATCTACTCAGAACAAAAAGCTAAATTGATAGTTAACAATGTGGTGACAGAAGTGTTTAAGATTGAAAAAGGAACACGACAAGGTTGCCCTATTTCCCCTCTGTTATTTATCTCGGTTCTGGAGGTGCTTTTGAATATGATTAGAGGGGACCGGTTGGTTGAAGGGATTCAGGTCGGAGCCAAACAGTACAAACTTAAAGCTTTTGCAGATGACCTGGTTTTAACACTAGAGGAGCCAGAATCTAGTACGAAAAGAGTTTTAGAATTGATTCATGAGTTTGGTCGGGTGGCGGGATTTAAACTAAACAAGCAAAAAACCAAGGTTTTGGGGAAAAAATTGACATCTTTGGAATCAGAAAGGTTTCAGAAAGAGACAGATTTAAATGTGGTTAAAAAGGTGAAATACCTAGGGGTTAATTTGACTGCCAAAAATTTGAATTTATTTAAAGACAATTATGAAAAATGTTGGTCAGAAATTAAAAAGGATTTAGAAATTTGGTCAAGATTGAAACTTTCCTTGTTGGGCTGAATTGCTGCTATAAAGATGAATGTGTTGCCAAAAATGTTATTTTTGTTTCAGACCCTACAGATTGTGGACAGAGTGGAATGTTTTGGAAAGTGGCAGAGAGACATCTCTAAGTTTGTCTGGCAGGGCAAAAAGCCCAGAATAAAATTTAAAATATTAACTGACGCAAAGGAAAGAGGGGGGTTTGCCCTGCCGGACTTAAGGTTATATTATGAAGCTGCAGCTTTCTGCTGGATGAAAGATTGGTTACTTATTGAGAACACTGATGTCCTGGATCTGGAAGGGTTCAATAATGCTTTTGGATAGCATGCTTATTTGTGGTACGACAAGGTAAAGGTTCATAAAGCTTTCAAGAACCATATTGTCAGGAAAGCGATATTTAATGTCTGGACAAAATACAAAGACTTATTAGAAAACAAGACCCCAAGGTGGTTGTCACCAATGGAAGCTAAGGCTCGGAAAAGACTCAATATGGAGGCCAGTTGGCCGAAATATTGGGAAATAATAGAAAAAGTTGGAGATACTTGGAGGCTGCAGAGTTTGGAGAAATTAAAGGATAAAGTGCGAGATTGGTTACACTATGCTCAGATTAAGGAGGTTTTTAATTTGGACAAAAAGATAGGATTCCAGGTGGAAAAATCGAAATTAGAAACAGAATTGCTAGAACCTAAGACTAAGGTACTTTCAAAAATGTATAACTTGCTGTTAAAATGGAATACTCAGGATGAAACAGTTAAATCAGCCATGATAAAATGGGCGCAGGACATTTGGTACAACATCATGTTTGCTGACTGGGAAAGGTTATGGACCACCGGTGTGAAGTTTACAGCTTGTAATGCCTTGAAAGAAAATATCATGAAAATGATATATAGGTGGTACATGACCCCAGTCAAGCTGGCAAAAATATACCATCTGCATGATAATAAATGTTGGAAATGTAAGGAGACTGATGGAACATTCTTTCACCTCTGGTGGACTTGTCCGAGAGTGAAGGCCTTCTGGGAAATGATCTATAATGAGTTAAAAAAGGTATTTAAGTATACCTTCCCTAAGAAACCAGAGGCCTTCCTTTTAGGCATTGTTGGCCAGAAGGTGTTAAAGAAGGACAGAACCTTTTTTTATGTACGCAACAACAGCAGCAAGAATACTCATCGCAAAATATTGGAAGACACAAGATTTGCCCACACTGGAAGAATGGCAGACGCAACTGATAGACTATATGGAGCTGGCCGAAATGACTGGCAGAATCCGAGACCTGGGAGAAGAGGCAGTGGAAGAGGACTGGAAAAAGTTCAAAGACTATTTACAAAAACATTACAAGCTATATGAATGTTAAGAAAATGCACGAAAGGAAATAACATGGCATCAGCAACTTAGTTGAAAGATATATGAGAATAAGTGGAAGTTAATGATAAAGATGAAACTTGAAGTAATGTTATGTCTAAACCAAGTAGTTAAGCACTTGATAAAAAAAATACTTAAAGTTTGAGGCATAATGTATGAGAACTAGAAAATAAGAATTGAAATAAGGTAATAAATTGCTGTCTATAACTTTATTACGGAGAACGCAGGAAAGGGAGATGTGAGGAAGTCCAGATAGTCATGAAAAAACAATGTATGAACGGTTATGCTCTTTTTTGTTCTATGTTTATGTTTCTGTTCACTTATGTTTTCTTTCCTTGTTACTTTTTGGTGAAGGTATTGTATATGTCTGGTGATTTTCTTTTGTTCAAAACTTGCAATAAAATATTTTATAAAAAAAAGAGATCCTAGTTGACCTTCCCGTCTGCGTCTCCCGGCAGGATACAGGCAAGGTCACTCTCGGCGATCCCACTCAGCGTGAGAGGGACACACCAACTCCTCCCTCCTCCCTCAGGGAGGGGAAAAGAGACAGACAGAAATCTATTTACATTGCTTTATTTCTGTCATTACAGCAGTACAGAGAAACAGGTCTGCACTCTCCAGTCTCCAACAGTAGAGTAATAAACTCCACCCCTGTACTTCCAGTACAGGTCAGATGACACTCTGAGCTAACACCCGGTGCTCAGTACAGTGAATAGACTGCCCCTTTGTTCCAATAGTAGAGTCCCAAACATCAACATCCTGTTTTGCATTCCAGACACTTGCAGCTCGCTGTCGCATTGCTGCTTTTTCCTGACATCCTCCCCCAAAAGTATCAATGTGCGTTGCGAGCAAAGCATTCTCCAGAGAAGAAAACAAACAGTTGTTATCAGAGCTAGCAGGGAAGAAGTTGAAGAAGGAGCAAAAAGGGTTTTCTCTTGTGTGTTTGTGTTTCTCTGTGGCTGATTAGCTGTTCTCCCTGTGCAAAGGTCAGAGGGGGCAGGGTTTCTGTTGAGGAAGGTGATTAGCTGTGGGAGGAGCTTATCAGAGCTAGCAGGGAAGCGGTTCAATCCATCTTTTAGATTTAGAGGAGCTAGTCTCAAACGTTTGTTGGGGGAGACCTAGGTTTTTTTGTGGGGGGAGTTATTTGTCCTTTCTTCACGCTTTTTATGATGGAGGACCGCTGTAGCCACCCCCAACGACACATTCTCAAGATGGAGGGGGAGGGAACAGCTGCAGTCCCCTGCGATTCCTGCGCAATGTTTGCCATCTTGCCAAAGGTTGCAGGCAGCTTTACCTGCAGCAATTGCATGTTGATTGCCCTCTTAAAAGACAAAGTCCAGCAACTGGAGGAACGTGTAGCTACGCTCCAAAGAATTAGAGAGCTGGAGCTCTTCTTGGAAGCAACAGACCACACCGTCTCCATCAAGGAGGAGACAGGGGACTCCCCTGAGAAGGAGGCTAGTTCACCAACACAGGAGCCAGATATATGGAGAAACGTGACTCAAAGAAGTAGGAGGCCCAGGGTTCGTTCTGATTGTTTAGAAATACACAATCGCTTTGAGGTCCTCTCCCCTAGCATGGAAGATGAAGAGCAGACTCCATTTGAGGATCTCTCCCTCATTTCAGTCGATCAGGTAAATGAAGACGAGCAGCAAAGTCAGTCCTCAGGGAATGTGCAGGCGACCTTGGAACAGACAGCTCATGGAAGAACCCCAACCAAACCTAAGAGGAGGCGTGTAGTGGTGATAGGGGATTCCCTACTGAGGGGAACAGAAGCAGTGATTTGTGGGCCTGACAAGATGTCTCGGGAAGTGTGCTGTCTCCCCGGGGCTAAGATCCAAGATGTAACTGAACGACTGCAAGGAATCATAAAACCCACTGACAAATACCCCTTCCTCTTGGTTCATGTGGGAACCAATGACACTGCAAGCAATAGCCTCCAGAAGATCAAGAGAGACTACGAGGCTCTCGGCAGGAAGTTGAAGCAACTAAATGCACAAATTGTCATCTCATCTCTCCTCCCAGTTGAACGACGTGGCCCAGGGAGAGAGGGAAAAATAGTGGAAGTGAACAGCTGGCTTCGCAGGTGGTGTAAGCAGGAACGGTTTGGATTCTTAGATCACGGACTGCAGTTTCTTGAAGATGGACTTCTGGCAAGTGATGGGCTGCACCTCACAACGGTTGGGAGAAATGTTTTTGCCAAAAATCTCAGAAACCTCATCAGGAGGGCTTTAAACTGACTAATGTGGGGGAGGGAGACAGTGCTCCTGAAGGTAGGAGCCTATCAATTGATGAAGATGATCATCCAAATGTCATATACCAAATGGAGCAAACAGCACGCAGACCTAGTGGTGGGAGGAAAAAATCCTTAAATAAGGGACACGGGGGAATGATTAATGGACTTCAATGTCTGTACACTAATGCGCAAAGCATGGGAAATAAACAAGATGAGCTTGAGCTCTTGGTACAGCAAACTAAATATGACATAATAGGCATCACTGAAACCTGGTGGGATAAGTCCCACGATTGGAATGTAACAATGGGGGGATACAATCTATTTCAGAGAAACAGACCAGACAAGAAAGGAGGAGGAGTGGCGTTATATGTCAGGGATGTGTATACCTGTGAAGAGATCCAAGATTTAGAACCTCAAAGCCAAAGTGAGAGCATTTGGGTCAAAATTAAGGGAGAGAAGAATAACAGGGACCTCATTGTGGGAGTTTACTATAGATCCCCAAGCCAAACGGAGGACATAGATGATGCCTTCCTGGAACAGATGGCCAAGCACGCAAAAGGAAGGGAGATAGTAGTAATGGGGGACTTCAATTACCCGGATATTTGTTGGATGTCAAGCTCAGCCAAGAGCATAAGGTCAAACAGATTCCTCACTGGCCTTGCAGACAACTTCATTGTCCAGAAAGTGGGAGAAGCAACAAGAGGAACAGCCATTTTAGATCTGGTCCTAACCAATGTTGATGATCTGGTTAGTGGGGTAGAAGTGGAAGGATCATTAGGCGCGAGTGATCATGCTCTTCTGAAGTTTACTATACAGCGGAAAGGAGCAGCCAAGCATACTAGGACTCAATTTCTTGACTTTAAGAAAGCCGACTTCATAAAACTTAGGGAAGTGCTGGGTGAGATCCCATGGACAGTAATACTAAAAGGAAAGGGAGTTCATGATGGCTGGGAGTTTGTTAAGAGGGAGATACTAAAAGCACAATGTCAGGCAATACCAATGAGACGGAAACATGGAAGGTGCCTAAAGAAGCCAGGGTGGCTATCTAAAGAACTTTTAACTGAGTTACGATTAAAAAAGGATGTGTACAAAAAATGGAAAAGGGGGGAAACCACCAAAGAGGAATTCAAACAAATAGCCAGCACGTGTAGACACAAAGTCAGAAAAGCTAAAGCACAGAATGAACTCAGGCTTGCTAGAGAGGTTAAAAGCAACAAAAAAGGCTTCTATGGGTATGTTCGTAGCAAAAGGAAGAACAAAGAAACAGTGGGGTCACTCAGAGGAGAAGATGGTGAAATGCAAACAGGGGACACAGAAAGGGCTGAACTCCTCAATGCCTTCTTTGCCTCAGTCTTCTCCGATAAGGAAAACAATGCCCGACCTGAAGAATTTGGAGCAAATGATTCAACAAAGGAAACACAGCCCAGAATAACTAAGGAGATAGTACAAGAATACTTGGCCAGTTTAGATGTCTTCAAGTCTCCAGGGCCAGATGAACTGCATCCAAGAGTATTAAAAGAACTGGCAGATGTGATCTCAGAACCACTGGCAGTCATCTTCGAGAAATCCTGGAGAACAGGCGAAGTCCCGGCAGACTGGAGGAGGGCAAATGTTGTCCCTATTTTCAAAAAGGGGAAAAGAGAGGACCCAAATAATTACCGCCCAGTCAGTCTGACATCAATACCAGGGAAGATTCTGGAGCAGATCATTAAGCAAACAGTCTGTGCGCACCTAGAAAGGAATGCTGTGATCACCAATAGTCAGCATGGATTTCTGAAAAATAAGTCATGTCAGACTAACCTGATCTCGTTTTTTGACAGAATTACAAGCCTGGTAGATGAAGGGAACGCAGTGGATGTAGCCTACCTTGATTTCAGCAAGGCATTTGACAAGGTGCCCCATGATATTCTTGTAAAGAAGCTGGTAAAATGTGGTCTTGACTATGCTACCACTCAGTGGATTTGTAACTGGCTGACTGACCGAACCCAAAGAGTGCTCATCAATGGTTCCTCTTCATCCTGGAGAAGAGTGACTAGTGGGGTGCCACAGGGTTCTGTCTTGGGCCCGGTCTTATTCAACATCTTTATCAACGACTTGGATGATGGACTCAAAGGCATCCTGATCAAATTTGCAGATGACACCAAACTGGGAGGGGTGGCTAACACCCCAGAGGACAGGATCACACTTCAAAACGACCTTGACAGATTAGAGAACTGGGCCAAAACAAACAAGATGAATTTTAACAGGGAGAAATGTAAAGTATTGCACTTGGGCAAAAAAAATGAGAGGCACAAATACAAGATGGGGGACACCTGGCTTGAGAGCAGTACATGTGAAAAGGATCTAGGAGTCTTGGTTGACCACAAACTTGACATGAGCCAACAGTGTGACGCGGCAGCTAAAAAAGCCAATGCAATTCTGGGCTGCATCAATAGGAGTATAGCATCTAGATCAAGGGAAGTAATAGTGCCACTGTATTCTGCTCTGGTCAGACCTCACCTGGAGTACTGTGTCCAGTTCTGGGCACCACAATTCAAGAAGGACACTGACAAACTGGAACGTGTCCAGAGGAGGGCAACCAAAATGGTCAAAGGCCTGGAAACGATGCCTTATGAGGAACGGCTAAGGGAGCTGGGCATGTTTAGCCTGGAGAAGAGGAGGTTAAGGGGTGATATGATAGCCATGTTCAAATATATAAAAGGATGTCACATAGAGGAGGGAGAAAGGTTGTTTTCTGCTGCTCCAGAGAAGCGGACACGGAGCAATGGATCCAAACTACAAGAAAGAAGATTCCACCTAAACATTAGGAAGAACTTCCTGACAGTAAGAGCTGTTCGACAGTGGAATTTGCTGCCAAGGAGTGTGGTGGAGTCTCCTACTTTGGAGGTCTTTAAGCAGAGGCTTGACAACCATATGTCAGGAGTGCTCTGATGGTGTTTCCTGCTTGGCAGGGGGTTGAACTCGATGGCCCTTGTGGTCTCTTCCAACTCTATGATTCTATGTTATACACATAACAATCCCCTGTTGTTCCAGTTCCACCCTTGGAACTCCCCGCCACTGGTTTCCCCAGTGTACCTCTCTGGTTGTCTGGTTTCCAAGGAATGAGTGAATCTGCATTACCTTGGCTAGCAACTCTCTGTTGTGTCTTTGTCTCTGACTTTGACACAGCTTCAACCTGTCTTGAGTTGTTAACAACAGCAACACATGCAACAGCTAAGTTAGCAAACTCTTTGGAATACCTCTTGGGTGGTACACCCTTTGTAGCTCTCTCAGACCTTCGTATGAGGTGCTGATCCTCTCTGCTCGCTGGTTCAGCCTCTGGACTCTTTGGAGAACCAGATCCAATAGTAAACAGTGGTTCTTCCTCCATCTGTGAAGGCCTATCCATTGTGTAAGACTTTCTCTCAATGACTGTGTCAACTGAGCTCTGTGAGCTATCACTGTCATCATCACCACTGTAATCAGTAAATTCATCATCATCATCTGAATTGTCCTCTGTGGGAAATGTGTGAACAATTACTCTCTCCTCTTCAGGAGCACTCTCTAGAAACTTTGTGAGAATCACCTGACCAGATTCAGACAAAATTACTCTGTAGAGACCCTTTTCATATCCCACAAAAATGCCTCTGGAATTCTTTACTCCACCTGGAGTTTCTGTTCTCACTTGAGACCCAAAAACCTTAAAATAGGCAACAGAAGGTTTTCTATGGAACAGCTTCTCAAAAGGAGAATTTCCCAACTCTTTTGAGACCTTTCTCAACCACGTGTGAACATAAGACATTAACGACTCTGCCCAATATTCATGTGGCAAATGTGAACTAAGCAATTGCGCATTCATCTCCTTTTGCAATTCTTTGTTCACCCGTACACAGACACCCCTGTTCCACACTTCCGCTGAAACAGCAACCTGGTGGTTAATCTCTTTCTCATCCAGGAACGTCTGAAAATCCTGTAAAAGAAAAATTGGCTTCTCATCTGTGAAGAGACAATCAATGTTAGCATCATGCACATTCTTAACCTTGTCGCAAAACTCCTTAAACCTTTCTAAGGCTTGTTTTGGATTCTCTAATGTATATACAGGATGCAGGCAAGGTCACTCTCGGCGATCCCACTCAGCGTGAGAGGGACACACCAACTCCTCCCTCAGGGAGGGGAAAAGAGACAGACAGAAATCTATTTACATTGCTTTATTTCAGTCGTTACAGCAGTACAGAGAAACAGGTCTGCACTCTCCAGTCTCCAACAGTAGAGTAATAAACTCCACCCCTGTACTTCCAGTACAGGTCAGATGACACTCTGAGCTAACATCCGGTGCTCAGTACAGTGAATAGACTGCCCCTTTGTTCCAATAGTACAGTCCCAAACATCAACATCCTGTTTTGCATTCCAGACACTTGCAGCTCGCTGTCGCATTGCTGCTTTTTCCTGACATTTTCTATTCTTAAGTCTAAATACGCTAATAAGTTTATAATGTTTCTAGTGTTGCTATAAATGTGCCTCCCGGGCAAAAAGCCAGCTTGGTCATTGTGTATCATCATCTGGAAGCCTTTTTTTGATCTTTCGGCTAAAATATTTGCATATAATTTATAATGGTTCTTTAGAAGTGCGATAACCTATAGTTGTTAATAAGTAGATTGTCCGTTCCCTGTTTTGGAATTAATGCAATAAGGCTGTCTTTCCAAGAATCCGGCATGGTTCCGTCTTTTAAGATGTTGTTCATGATACTTCTTCATGGGTTCTGAATTAGGGTTTTGTTCTGGCTCTGGCTGTGTCTCTGGCTCTGGCTCCGGCTCCGGTTCCGGCTCCAGCTCCAGCTCCGGCACTGTATCAAGTACTGTTGCAGACTCAGGCTGTGGCTCTAGGTTGTGGCTGCAGCTATGTTTTGCGCTCCGGCCCTGTATCAAGCCCTATTTCTGGCTCTGGCTCTGGCTCTGGCTCTGGCTCTGGCTCTGGCTCTGGCTCTGGCTCTGGCTTTCTTTCAGCTCTGGCTCTGGCTCTGCCTCTGCCTCTGATTCATGGTCTCACTCTGACTCTGATTCAGGGTCTCGCTCTGGCTCTGGTTCTGGCACTCTATCAAGGACTGTTTCAGACTCAGGCTGTGGCTGTGGGTCTGCCTCTGTTTCAGGCTCAGGCTCTGTTTGAGGCTGTGTCTCTGTTTCAGGCTCCGGCACTGTATCAAGTACTGTTGCAGACTCAGGCTGTGGCTCTAGGCTGTGGCTGTGGCTGTTGCTCTGGTTTGGGCTGTGGCTCTTTTTCAGGCTCTGGTTCTGAATGAGGGCTTGGTTATGGCACTGGTTCAGGGTCTCGCTCTGTCTCTGGCTGTGTCTCTGTTGCACCTCAAACGGTGGTTTGTTTTTGTTGTTGTTGTTGTTGTTGTTGTTGTTGTTGTTGTTGTTGTTGTTGTTATTTTCTTTCTGGGGTAGGACAAATGTTTAGTTGGGGCGGGGATTATTTTAAGTTTAGCATAATTGTTTCTTGCTTTGTATTTTGCTTTTTAAGGGGAAAGGGTCAGGGCTGCCTGGGGGGGGAGGCTCAGCCAACAGAATGGCTGGCGCAGGTTCCCTACGGGGGGATGTATTGGAACACCCAATCTCTGTTAGCGCGGGTGGGAGGAGCAGTTGCGCTAAGACCAGACCACGTCTTTACCGAAGATCTGGTTCTGACTCTGATTCTGATTCTCTGATTCTGGCTCTCTATCAAGGGCTGTTTCAGACTCAGGCTGTGGCTGTGGCTGTTGCTCTGGTTCTGGCTCTGGCTCTTTCTCAGGCTCTGGTTCTGAATGAGGGCTTGGTTCTGCAACTGATTCAGGGTCTCGCTCTGGCTCTGGCACTCTATCAAGGACTGTTTCATACGGCTCACATCTTGGGCCCACTTTATCATTGAAGCCTTAACCTCCTCATCCATTACTTCGTAGTCTAAAAGAAGTCTATACATTTTTGCGATTATTTTGGTTTTACTATTCAGTAGTTCTCTTTCAAATCTTGAAGGCTCCTTTTCAAAACCTATCTGCTTATCCTGTCTGAACACTTCATTCACCTGGAAGTAATCTAGCCAAGTAGAAAAGTGATCTTTTATTTTTTCATAACTTATCAATATTAGTTGAACCTCCTCCTCCCCCCTTAATATTGTGTTATACGTTATCCAGTTCTCTTTGATGTTGTTGCTTTTTTTAACAGCGATTGCTTCTAGTGGAGAGTTCCATCTTGGGGTTTTCTATTCCAAATATCTTTTGTATTTTCCCCATACCTTATATATAGCATTTCTTATTATATGATTTGAAAAACTCCTATGCGTCTTTATTTTCCCATAATTAAGATAGCCATGCCACCCAAAACGGGTGTTGAAGGAAAGCATTGCTTTTGCACATGACCATGGCATGATGGGAAGCATTGCTTCTGCACATAACTGTGGCATGATGGGAAGACTTGCTTCTAAGCTTTGTTCTGCTCATGCTGCACAAACCGTGCTGATGCTAAGACATTCCCTCATCACCCTGGTACGTTCTGTTCACCTTGAGTTCACACCATATCAATCTGTACTTACCCCTCCTTGTACATTCCTTTTCGTACCACTCTGGTACGGGCAGTCCGAAACCATGCCTGTGTAAACTCCGCGTTCCTTTTCCCAACCTTTAACCTGTCTATGATTAATGTCTTATATGCAAAAATTAATGTCTTATATGGAACCCTTGCTTTGTACTTATGTTAACCAATCAGCAACAAGCACACACGTGGCAAACGCTGTATAATATCCAATAAAAGGGAGTCTCCGAGGCTTGCTCGAGAGACACCTCCTGTATGACACCTACCTACTCGTCTGTCGTTCATTTCAACCCAACATCTGGTGACCCTCGACGTGCCAGATCCCTTTACGCAGCCTCATACTTCACTCGACTGGAAAAGTCTCAGCACGCTACACCGTGAGTATGTGGGGGGGAAGCTCCCAAAAAGAGCATGCTAAAGAACTGTTTCATTTAGTCAGACAGAGAGTAGCAGGTGTGCATATTTCCTTAAGAGAAATTGAACGATTGTTATGTCATATTGCTTGTGAGTGCCCCTGGTACCCAGAATTAGGGTCCTTGGGGATGGAGACTTGGCATTCATTGTCTGCTCACTTGGTAGAAGTGTGCGGATGCCGTCGCTAGATTAGGTCCTCAGGTGTCTCCGTCAGCACCCGCACCAGACAATTCCCCACCAACTGTCCTGTCACCTGCCCTTTTAGCCGCAACAGACATTCTACCTCCTTACCCAAAGCTTTTGCCTCCATCGCAACTTTCTCTAACCCCCCCTTCGCCTCAGCCCACATCCCCCCCACCTCCCTACCCTCCCTCCTTCGCCTGCTCCTACAGGAGCTGTGCGTGCTGCACTTTTTCAAGCTAGACAGGAAGGAATTCTTTCCTTGGAGGAGGAGGCGGGGTGGGCCGGGGAACTGCCGTCTGCTTTCCCTATTTCTTATACTAACCCTGGCACTGCGTAACAACAAATTATGTATGAGACGCTTCCTTATTCTATTCTGAGAGAATTAAGGAAAGCCATTACTGATTCCGCCTTAAAATCCACTTATGTGACAGGAATGCTGGAGGGAATAGCAACTGGTTATACAATGCTACCTCAAGATTGGAAAGATCTGATGTGCATGCTGTTATCCCCGGCTCAGTATGTAGTTTTTGAAAGTGAATTTAAGCATTGTGCAGTAGTCCTGGCTGATCCACAGCATTCAGCCAACCAACTCTTTGGTGCTGGTCCGTATGATGATATACCAGCCCAAGCGCAATTAACACCTTTACATTTTAGTCGCACCGCGACCTGTGTGCAACGTGCCTTTCGCAAAGTCCCTGTCTCAGGACAACCACTTAGCTCCTTTGTTAAGCAACAACATTCGGAGCCCTACCATCAATTTATAGATAGATTGAAAGAATCCGTCACTAGGCAGAGTGATGATGCTACAGCTCAAAATGAATTGATGAAAAAAATGGCTTTCGGAAATGCAAGTACTGACTGCAAAAAGGCTTTGCAGTCGATCATACATCGCCCTAAATATGACCTGGCCGATATGATTCAAGCCCGTGCAGATGTTGGAAGCCAGAGTCATGCAATGTCCTTGCTTGCCGGTGCCATCCAGGCTGGCAACAAGCCCACTGGGAACTGCTTCAACTGCAAGCGCCCAGGTCATTTTGCTAAACAATGCAGAGCCCCTGGCGGGGGTGCAAACAGGAATGGTGATGCCAATAAGGCTAAGCCTTCCAAGAAATGCCTGAAGTGCGGTAAATGCTATCATTGGGCAGGTTATTCCAGGAGTTCTGGATCCTGACTACGTGGGCACAATAATGGTTCAACTTTGGAGCCACATGCCCATGCAGTTAAAGAAGGGTGAGTCATGGGATCATTTGGTGGTGCTCCCTTCTCACCCTACTGTTTCTATTATTGATAGTAATTTGCATGAGCTCTCTCCTTTTTCTCCACAGCTGTTAGCTGTAATCCAGCGGATTGGTCATCAGAAACTTCTTCGTAAATACAAGATAAATGGCAAGGTTCTGGAAGGCTTGATTGACACAGGCGCAGACATTTCTGCAATTTCCAGTAGTTGCTGGGACCCCACGTGGCCCCTTGAGTCTGCCTCTGCAGTTTGGGGTGTAGGTGGACCTCAAACCTCTTCCCAAAGCGTACAGTGGCTGCCTGTTTCTCTGCCTGATAGCTCTGAAACCCTTGCATATATCCAGACCTGTGTGTTAAAAATCCATCTCAATCTGTGGGGCAGAGACTTACTACAACAATTACAAGCTACCATTCAATTAAATGAGTAAGCTTGCACTCCCCCTCCACTGGAAATCAACCACCCCGGTATGGGTGGAACAATGGCCCATAACGGGGGAAAAGCTACTTGCTTTAGTGCTCATTTTCAGCGTTTTGTTTTTGCCTCTTTCTGCTTCCGCTCTTAATAGTGGTAACTCCACACCAACAAATGTGTGGGAATCTTTTGCAAAGACCCTCAATATTTCTTCCTTTTGCCTAACCCAACTGGTATCAATACGTGAAATTCTTGGCTCCTGCCTTATCCCTGTTTGCCATGACCCTTTTGACATACAAAATGATACCTGGTTTTTCTCATCCCTACCCCAAAACGAGTCTCTCCGCACCCTTGGTTATTCCGGTTACCACAACTGGGGTAACCAAGTGCGCCGACGCCCACCTTTGGCCATTGATTTGTTGACCCCATACGTGGCTTCTTTTAATGTCACCTGTGCCCGTATGGTCAATTGCACAAAATCCAACTGTGTGGAAATGGGCAAGGATAATTTCCAGTGCTCTAATTATGTCAATATTTCTTATGTATATAAATGCAAAGAACTACCTGCTGGCTGGTTCTGGACGTGTCCTGGCTATACATTTAATTACATTCCAGCAAACATCAGCCATGGCACACCCTGCTGCTTAAGCCGTTTGTCCATTGTATTACCCAAAAAGCATCATTTGACCCGCTCTCGATATCGCCGCTCTATTGCATTGACTAACGATTGTGACGATTCAATTTCTCTTCCCAGTAGGTCTGAATATATCTCTTTAGCTGTTTCTCTCCTAGGAGTCCCTGGATTGGCTGTACGCAATAGTAGGAACATTAACTCTTTAGCTTGTTCTGCAGCAAAAGCCCTGAATTTTACTTCTCAGAGTGAACTCCAGCATGGTCTTCTGCAGAACTGTGCTGCTATCGATTATCTATTGCTGCTTCATCATTACGGCTGTGAACAAGTGGATGACATGTGTTGTTTTAATATTACTGATAATTCCAAAGCCATCCAAAAGCAAATCTCTCATTTGCAAAATCTTTTTTTTTAAAAAAATCTCTTTTTATTAAGTTTCATGTAGATATCCAGAAAAAAAGAAAACTAATCAACCATTACAAAAAATAAAAGAAAATAACCAACATCTAAACATAACATAAAAGTGTTACCCGTTACCATTACAGTTAAATCTTTTCACATTTATCTCATTATATCTTTAAAAGCTTAGATCATTCTTCTATGCCCTAGCGACTTCCATCCCTCCCGTTTTCAGGCTTCTTAATATACATAGTTTGTTTTCCCTGCAGCTAGTAAATGTTAATGATTTGCACATCGTTGGATTTATATCAAACCTGCTATAGTTTTTATGTTCCCATAATTCCCTTCAATATATATCATAAATTTGTTCCAATCGTCAATAAACTTTGTATTTTTTTGGTTTCTGATTTTTTGTGTCAATTTCGCAAGTTCAACAAATTCAAATAATTTTGTTTGCCAGTCTCTAATTGAAGGGGCATTTCGGTTTTTCCAATTTTGGGCGATTAATAATCTGGCGGCGGTTGTAGCGTACTGAAATAGTGTCTTATCTTCTTTTTTTAATTTCGTCCCCGATTATTCCTAGTAGGAATGCTTCTGGTCTTTTAGGGAATGTGTATTTAAATATTTTTTTAAACTCATTATAGATATCTTCCCAATATTTCTTCATTTCGTCGCATGCCCACCACATGTGGAAAAAATTACCCTCTTTAGTTTTACACTTCCAGCAGTTCTTATTTCCTGTTTTATACATTTTCCTTAGCTTTGCTGGTGTGATGTACCACCTATACATCATCTTTTCTAAATTTTCCCTGAGTGTTACACATGCCATAAATTTCATTCCACAAGTCCATATTTTCAGCCATTTATCATACTCTATATTATATCCCAGATCCATTGCCCACCTTGTCATTACCCCCTTTATTTCTTCATCTTTGGTATCCCACTCTAATAATATGTTATACATTTTGGATAATAATTTGGATTTTCCTTCACTTATCTCTATCTGGAACTTGGATTTCTTTTCGTTCATCCCTATTTTTTTATCCTCCATCCATACTGCATTTATTTGATGGAATTGCATCCAGCTAGTTAATTTATCTTTCAACTCCTCATAAGTTCTCAACTTCCAACCGCTTTCTGATCTTATTAGTAGGTCTTCATAAGTTAACCTTTCTCCCTCCATATTTTTTTTTTTTATTAATAGAATGTCCATTGTCGATAACCACCAGGGTGTTTTCCATTCTAGGAGTTTTTTATTCCTCTCCCACACCTCGTAAAGGGGCCCTCTTATAATATGATTTGAGAAACCTTTATGTACCTTTCCTTTATTTTGCCATAAATAGGCATGCCAGCCGAACCTGTTGTCGAAACCCTCTAGGTCCAACAAATCGGTATTTTTTAGATTAATCCAATCTTTAATCCAGCAAAGGCTAGCAGCCTCATAATATAGTTTTAAATCAGGTACCGAGAAGCCCCCTCTTTCTTTCCGGTCCGTAAGGATTTTAAAACTAATTCTTGGTCTTTTGCCCTGCCATATAAATTTCGAGAGGGTTCTTTGCCATTCCGTAAATATTTTAGAACCTCTAATCACTGTGATGTTTTGAAACAGGAACAGCATTTTTGGAAGTAAGTTCATTTTTATCGCCGCCATTCTTCCCCTCCACAAGAGCTTCACTCTGTTCCACATTTCTAGGTCTTTCTTAATCTCCTTCCATGTTGCAAAGTAATTATCCTGGATTAGGTTTATATTTTTTGTGGTTAACCAGATTCCCAGATATCTTATTTTTTTGCCACCTTAATTCCATGCTGCATCTCCAATCTTTCACTTTCCTCTTTTCTCATATTTTTGGTCAACATTTTTGTCTTTAATTTGTTCAGTTTAAATCCAGATAGTTTTCCGAATTCTTCTAACATCTCTAAAGCTACGCCAACGCTTTTCTGCGGGTTTTCCAGAGATAACATTAAATCATCCGCATACGCTTTGAGTTTAAATTCTTTTGTTCCTATTTTGATCCCTCGGATCTCTGATGTTACTCTTATTTTATTCGTGATTATCTCTAATGCCATGATAAATAACAGCGGGGATAAAGGACATCCCTGTCTTGTTCCTTTTTCAATTTTAAAGGAATTTGTTAGGTTATTATTTATAATCAATTTTGCAGATTGATTCGAATATATTGCTTTTATTCCGTCCATAAACTCGCCCCTTAGCCCTGCTTTCTCCATACTCTTCAGAAGGAACTTCCAAGAAACGTTGTCAAATGCCTTTTCAGCGTCTATAAAAATTAGCGCTGCGGGTATCTCACTCTTGCACTCCAAGTACTCAATGATGTTTATGGTATGCCTTACGTTATCTTTAAGAAATCTATTTGGAAGAAATCCTGCTTGATCCTTATGTATTATGTTTACCAAACATTTTTTGAGTCTACTTGCCATCACCTCCGCAAAGATTTTGTAGTCGTTATTTAAAAGTGATATTGGTCTATAATTTTTAATGTTCAACTTATCCGTATCAGGTTTAGGGATCATCGTGATGTAAGCCTCTTTCCATGTCTCTGGTATCCTTCCTCCTCTTAAGATGTTATTCATAATGTCGCATAGCACTGGCGTTAGTTGGCTTTCTAGTACTTTCTAGTATTTAGTTGACAGTCCATCTGGTCCTGGGGCTTTCCCTATTCTCATCTTCTTTATCGCATTTTGGATCTCTTCTACTTTTATGGGGTTATTTAATTGAGTTCTTTCTTCCTCTGTTATGGTCCTCCCGCTGTATTCTTCTAAATATTTTTCTATTTGGGTTATTTCTTCTTTTTCTTTTTTATACAGCCTCTCATAGAATTTGAGGAAATTCTCCTTAATTTTTTTTGGATCTTCTATCAAATGCTCATCTACTTTTATTTTATTTATCACGTTCTGTTTCTGTCTTTTTCGCAGTTGCCAGGCTAATAATTTACCCGTTTTATTAGCTGACTCAAAATATTTTTGTCTCATTATTTTTATTTTCCACTCAATTTCTTGGCTTGTTAACATTGAATATTGAGATTGCAGCATTTTTATTATTTGAATGTTTTGTTCATCTTTTGGATTTATTGTTAATTTTTTCTCACACTCTCTTAGCTGTGTTAGAATTTCCTCCTTCTTCTGTTCTCTTACCTTCCTCCTGTAACTGTTTTGTTGGATAAAAAACCCTCTTAGGACCGCCTTACTGGCGTCCCAGACTATGTCCATACCTGTTTCTGTATTAAGGTTCAGGTCAAAATAATCTTTTAAAGTAGTTTTAGCTTTTTCAATCACTTCATCATTTTCCAGTAAATATTCGTTTAATCTCCATCTGAACCCGCCTTGTGGTTTGCCTTTTAGTTCCAGAACTACCGAATTATGATCCGAGAGAGTTCTAGGTTGAATTTCACACTTTATGGTTCTCAATGAAAGCTCCCTCAAGACCCAAATTTGATCAATTCTACCCCAACTCTTATGTGGTTCTGAGAAAAAGGTGAATTGTTTCTCTAAAGCATGTTTGTATCTCCAAACGTCTATTATATCTAGGCATTCTTTCAAATTATTAAAGGATCCTGGCAGTTTCCCTTGAGTATTTTTTCCCCTTTCTGATTGCCTATCTAATTCTGGATTCAGTACTCCATTAAAGTCTCCTAGTAGTATCGTCTTGTTACATTCTAACCCTAATAAAATTTGTTCTAGTTTTTTAAAGAATTCCGATTTGTTCAGATTTGGGGCGTATATATTTATCACATTATATTTTTCCCCCTGGAAATTGATTTGTACTCCCAAAATCCTTCCTTCATCATCTTTACAAATCATTGGGGGGGGGTTCCCATTTTTCTTTCACATATATCACTACCCCTCTTTTCTTTTCCGCTATACAATTTGTAAATCCAGCCCCCAATTTTTTGTGTATCAAAATATGTTTGTGCTTTTTAGTTACGTGTGTCTCCTGTAGACAGATTAGATCTAAGTTCTTTCTTTTCAACACATTTACTATTTTATTCCTTTTAGTTTTTTCATTCAGACCATTCACATTCCACGACAAAACTTTCAAGTTCATTATACTGACTGTTTTCCCGTTTATCAACAGCTAATAATTTAAATTTGAGTGGTTTTGTTTTCTCCGTTCACTTCCTCTTCTTCTTCTCTTCCTCTTCCTCTTCATCTACTTCTCCTTCTCTAGCTATATCTTCTTTATTTTTTGTTAATTTATTTCTCTTTCTTTTCTCCTCCAAGTCTTCACTTTTCCCTTCTTGTCTCTCCTCTACTCTTCCTAAGTCTCTCTCATATCTACGCAGAAATTTCTTCACCTTTTGAATCTCTGCAATCCTGAATCTTTTATCTTTATAAAAAAAGGAGATCCCTTCCGGGAACTCCCACCTATATTGTATATTATTCTTTTTTAGGACACTTGCCAACTGTTTGTAACCTTCCCTTCTGCGCAGAAATCTAGTTGGTATCTCTTTAAAGATGATGATTGGTCTGCCATCAATAATTAATCTCTTTTGGTAGCTTGTTTTTAATATCATATTTTTCATCTCTATTGAATTAAAAATGACTAAACAATCTCCTAACACTTTTTTTGGTTTTGATTGTTTGTTCTTTGTTTTTATTCTAAACGCGTTTTCCATCGTATATGCCACCTCTTCTTCTTTCAGTTCTAACCACTTCGCTAATTCTTTGATCATTTTTTCTTTAATGTTTTCATTTATTTCTTCTCCTACTCCTCTAAATTTCAAATTTAACTGTTTTTGTTTCATTTCAATCAATGCCAAATTATCCAAAGTCTGATCTTGGGTTCTGTTAAGTTCTCCTATCTCTTTTTTTTTATTATTTGCATTGAATTTTTATTCATATTTAATAAAGGACAAACAAATATGTAAACAAGCAAGTTAACATAACAAACAAATTAACAATAACATAAATTATTATTCCCATTTCCCATTCTATGCAAACAAAAATTAAACATACAGAATCATACAAATAAAAAATGTTTTATACTCTGTCGGTTCTTTGACTTCCCTCCACCCTTTTGGTAAGTTTCTAATAAATTCCATGGTTACGTATTTATTTTTAATCTTAAGATTGTCGCTGATAGAGTTTTTCTCTCCCCGCCAGATCATCTTATAAATCTGTTCCAATATAATTCCAAAATTTACTCCAATTTTTCTTGAATTTCTGTTCATCTTGGTCTCGTAACCTGCCTGTTAGTCTATCCAGCTCGGCGTAATTTACCATTTTAATCTGCCAATCACTTATGCCAGGTACAACCTCCGACTTCCAATTTTGTGCCAGCAGAATTCTTGCAGCTGTGGTGGCGTAGAGGAATATTATTTTGTCCTCACTTTTTATTTCTTTGCCCATTATACCCAACAGAAAGGCCTCCGGTCTCTTGGGAAAGGTATATTTTAATATTTTTTTAAGCTCATTATAAATTAATTCCCAAAAGGCCTTCACCTTACTGCATAACCACCACATATGATAAAGGTCTCCCCCCACTTCACCACATTTCCAGCATGTCTTATTCTTTAATCTATACATTTTGGCCAATTTCGCCGGCGTAAGGTACCATCTGTATATCATCTTCCAGACATTCTCTCTCAATGCTGTACAAGCCGTAAACTTAATATTACTGTTCCACAATTCCAGCCACCTCTCAAAATCAATGTTATAGCCAAAATCAATTGCCCATTTAATCGTTGCTTCTTTCACCTCCTCATCTTTTGTGTACCATTCCAACAGCATATCATATATTTTAGATAATGTTTTGTTCTTTCCTTCTACTATCTCTATGTTAAATCTTGATTTTTTGTCATCAAAACCTATTTTCCTCTTATCCTCTTTTAACAGGTCATTCACCTGATGATATTGTATCCAACCAGTAAATAAATGTTTTGTCTCTTCATAAGGTTTAAGTTTGGGCCCTTGTTCTGTTTTTCTTACCAGATCTTCGTATGTGGCATTTTCCCCTTCCATATTAGTTTTCTTAATTGTTAATACCTCTATTGGTGAGATCCACCAGGGGGTCTTTCTTTCAAGGAGGTTTTTATTTCTCTCCCAAACCTGGTATAACGGTCCCCTAAAGATATGGTTTAGGAAGCCCCTATGGGCCTTCACCTTCTCATACCAGAGGTATGCATGCCACCCGTACCGGTTGTTGAAACCTTCCAGGTCCAGCAAATCTCTGTTCTCCAGTTTTATCCAATCCTTTAACCAAAGTAGACACGCTGCTTCATAGTAAATGCTCAGATCTGGGAGTGAAAAACCCCCTCTTTCCTTTTTGTCAATCAATATTTTCATTTTTATCCGTGGTCTTTTTCCCTGCCAGATGTATCTCGCCAGGGCTTTCTGCCATTCTTTACATTGTTTTAAACCTTTAAGTACTGGGATAGTTTGGAATAAGAACAGCATTCTAGGCAAGATGTTCATTTTAACCACAGCTATCCTCCCCAAAAAGGAAAGTTTCATCCTCCCCCAAATTTCCATATCTTTCTTTATATTCCTCCAGGTGACCTCATAGTTGTCCTTATATAAATTTAAGTTTTTGGCCGTAATCCACACTCCAAGATATTTCACTTTTTTAACTGCCATAATTTCCACCTTTCGTTCTAATTCTGTCGTCTCTTCCTTATTTAAATTTTTGACCAACATTTTAGTTTTAGTCTTATTTACTTTGAGTCCTGCCACACCCCCGAATTCCTCTATTTTTTGTAAGGCTTCTTTAACACTCTCCTTTGGATCTCCTAGAGTCAGTACGATGTCGTCCGCAAATGCTTTAATTTTAAATTCCCTTTTTCCCACCTTGATTCCTTTCACTTCTGTTGCCTCCCTCAGTCTCTCGTTGAGTATTTCCAATACTATTATAAATAATAGAGGGGATAGGGGGCAACCTTGTCTAGTTCCTTTATAGATGTTCAAATATTCTGTAGTGGTGTTATTTATTACCAATTTTGCTTTCTGCTCCTTATATATTGTTTCTATTCCTCTTCTAAAATTTTCCCCTATTCCCATCGTTTCTAGACTTTTCCTTAGGAAATCCCACGAGATATTGTCAAATGCCTTTTCGGCATCTATGAAAACCAGAGCGGCCTGTCTGTCTATTTTCATATCCAAATATTCAATAATATCTATCAGATTTCTTACATTATCCCGTAGTTGTCTCCCTGGAAGGAAGCCTGTTTGATCTTTATGTATTTTATTAATCAAGACCTTTTTTAATCTTTCCGCCATTATATCTGCGAATAATTTATAATCATTATTTAATAATGAAATTGGCCTGTAATTCTTCACTTCCAGATTGTCTACATCTTTTTTAGGAATCAATGTAATATATGCTTCCTTCCAGGTGTTTGGAAACTTTCCTTCCCTCAGTATGTTATTCATCACCTCACCCAGCACTGGGGATATTTTATAATATTTGGCCGAAAGGCCATCCAGCCCCGGCGCTTTCCCCGCTTTCATCTTTTTAATTGCCTTCTTTATCTCTTCTTGACTGATTTTCTGGTCTAATATCTCTTTTTCCTCTTTTGGGATTTGCTTTAGATGGTATTTTTGCAAGTATTGGTCTATTTCTTGTTCTGTTTCGTTTCCTCTTTTATATAAATCCTTGTAGAATTTTTGAAATATCCTTTTTATTTCCTTTGGTTCTTCCACAATTCTTTCTCCTTCTCTTATTTTACTAATCGTATTTTGTTTCTTCCTTTCTCTTATTTGCCAGGCCAAGTACTTCCCTATCTTATTTGCGGATTCAAAGCTCTTTTGAGTCAATAATTTAATTTTCCACTCTATCTCTTGGTTTATTATTGTGGAGAATTTGGCTTGTAAAATTTTTAAATTCTGTTTAGTAGTCTCATCGCTAGGGTTAATAGTTAATTTTCTTTCATTTTCCATAATCTGTAGTAAAGTGTCTTCTTTCTTTGTCTCTTTTTCTTTTCTTAATTGACTGTTTTTCTGAATCAAGAATCCCCTCATAACTGCCTTTCCTGCATCCCACACAGTCTCTATAGGGGTTTCTCCATTTAAATTCCACTTAAAATATTCTTCAATTGTTTCTATGGCCTTATTTACGATGTTCTGATCATTAAATAAGAATTCATTCATTCTCCATCTGCCTACTTTAACATCTTTGCCTTTTAATTCAATAGTAACCGCGTTGTGATCGGATATAACTCGTGGTTGAATTTCAGATTTAGTTAAATTCCGTACCAGTTCGTTCGAAATCCAAATACTGTCTATTCTCCCCCAGCTTTGATTTGGGTTTGAGAAAAAAGTGAATTGTTTCGTAGTGGGGTTCTTAAATCTCCATGCATCAAATAATCCCAAATTATTTACCATATCGAAAAAAGATCGGGGCAGTTTGCCATCTTTCATCTCCTGTCTTTTTGTTAGTTTATCTAAGTTTGGGGACACCACCCCATTAAAATCACCCATCAATATCATTTTTTGATCCATCCATTCCATCAGTATATTACCTAGTTCAAAAAAGAAAGCGGATTTTTTATCATTTGGTGCATATATTCCAGCCACAATTATTTTTTCCCCATGAAACACCATCTGAACTACAACCACTCTCCCTTGTTCGTCTTTGTACAGTAATTGTGGATTGAGTTTTTCCTTAATGTATAGTACTACCCCTCTTTTCTTGACCTTATCCGAGGTCACAAAATCCAATCCTAATCTCTTGTTACTTAATACCCTTTTATGTTTGTTTATTACATGCGTCTCTTGTAAGCAGATTAGATCCCAATTCTTTTTCAGTAATACATGCGTAATCTGATTCCTTTTATTTTTGTTGTTCAACCCATTCACATTCCAACTTAGTGCTTTTAGAGCCATCTGTTATGTTGTATTAACTGATTTCTCTAATCTAGATAGGAACTACTGTTCCTTGTCTTCCCTTTGTTCTTCCTCACTTTCTTCTACTAAACTCTCCTCTCTTTCCTCTTCCTCGCACCCTCCTCCCTCTTCGTCTCTCAACTGTTCCCCCCTTTCCTCCTCTCCCTCCAACTTTCCAAAATCCTTCTCATATCTCCTTACAAATTTCTGGAGTTCTGTAGTGGAAGACAATTTAAACCTTTTTTCCTTAAAGTAAAACGAAATGCCTTCCGGGAACTCCCATCTGTACAAGATCCCGTTTTTCTTCAATTGATTTGTCAGTTTTTTATATGGGTCTCTCCTTCGAAGAAATCTTGAAGGGATTTCTTTAAAGATAATGATTGGGTTTCCTTCAATAAATAGCCTTTTAATATGGTTCTGTTTCAATATTTCATTTCTTATCTCTAGCGAATTGAACATAACAATTACATCTCCTGGCAGTTTTTTCTTTTTAACTTTGATCGATTTTGACCTTATTCGAAAAATATTTACTAAATGGTAGCTTATCTCGACCTCTTTCTTGTCTAACCAGATTGCCAGTTCTTTTATCACTTTGGTTCTAATATTCTCATTTAGATTCTCTGGTATACCTCTGAGTTTCAGATTAAATTGATTTTGTCTCATCTGCGTCATAGCCATGTTATCCAACAACTCTTCCTGCACCTTTTCTATCTCTTTGACTTCCCCTCTAATCCTATCCACCTCTTTCTTATTGTCTTTCATATCTTTTTGCGCCCTTTTCACTGAATCCTCAAGAACCTTAGCTCTCACCGATAGGTCTTTAACCTTCCCTGTCAGTTCCCCCACCACTCCCTCCAGTTTCTTATCCAAAGTATTTTGCATTTCAAATAATTTCCTTTCAATATATTGTTCATTGTTTTTAAATTCTTTTCTTATTTCAGCCATCAAGCTGCTATAGTCTTTAATTTCTTTTGCCTCCTTGCCTTCTTCTTGTCTCGATGGTCTCCTTTCCGCTGGCGTTGCCACCCCTTTCTTTGAACCGTTTGTCATTTTAAAGTCTTGGTGTTATTTCCTCCTTTAGTCTCTGTCAGGTTGATGAGTTACCAAAGGTGTCGCAGGGGTAGGGAACCAAATATTAACACAGTCTCAAAGCACCTAAGTTTATACACACTTTTATGTCCTTGTATTCTTGGGGGTATATATATTGAGCGTCTGAAGCCACAAAATTTTTCCTATACAGAGGCGTGGAAGAACAGTCAAAAAATATTCTTTATATTCAAGCTGATTACTAACGTCTCTTATTCCCACTTTATCATATGTCCCTTTAAATCCAAATGAGTATGCAAATGAGTAGACACAGCCAGGTGTTGAATATCAGGAACCGAAACCAAATCACCTGTAATGACTTCCTCCAACACGACACAGAGTTGCCCAAACTTTATCCCAGCCACCTAGTCCACACTGCGAATTGGCAGGGCACACAGAGTTTCTTCTAAACAGAGGCGTGGAAGAGCAGCCGGGAAGTATTCTTTATATTCAGGGCTGGTTGCTGCCGTCTCTTGTTGCCACTTTGTCATATATCCCTTTAAGTCCATATGAATACACAGGCAAAGCAAAACCAGGTGTTGGATGTCAGAAACCAAGTCTCCTTTAATGACTTCCTCCAACACGACACAGAGTTGCCCAAACTTTATCCCAGCCGCCTAGTCCACACTGCGAATTAGCAGGGCATACAGTTCCGTCCTCCACTTCCCTCCTTCCCCTCTTCAGGCACCACACTCAAGGGGTCTGGAGGTGGAAAAACCCGTTTGCTCAAAACCCGTCAATTATAGCGTCTTCCAGATGAGCCAGAAACTCTTCTTTTCCTTCCTCTCTGATTCCTTAAAGAGCCCCACTGTAAAGGACTTTCGTTATACCTTGCCTCCAACTCTTTATACTTTGCACTTCTGTTTTGTACTTTGTAACCGAGGTTATTCTTTTCTCTCACTTAGCGGCTAGTTTTTAACTCTTACTTCCTCTCTCCCAGCCTTTCGTTATACTCCGTTTTCTATCTTACCGCCAGTGGTGGATTCCTCCTCCTTTCGCCATAATTTTCGTCTCCGCTGGGTTCTTATATCAAAGTTCCTTTTATTTTAGTTAAATTCTTCTTCAATATTTTCCTCTTATCTCCTCTGCATCCTCTGCAGGGTTTTTAAACTGTTTCCCAGCTTTTCCGCTGCTGTTGGAGATCCGCCGCTTTCCCTCGGAGCTTGAGGCTTCACAGCATGGAGTCTGGTGCTTCCCCTCACGCTGCGGCTCCAGCCCTGTTAAACGCCGGCAACAGGGCGAGCACAAGCAGCGTCGCTGGGTGCATTGTCCCCCAGGACAATCCTCCTGGGGTTTTGGGGTTCACGGAGCCTTCGTGACCCCTATTTAGACCCGTGCTGTTCGAGACTCCCCCGGAGGGTTGCCTCGCGCTCCTTTCCGTGGCCGCGGCGTCCCGGAAGTTCTCCTATCTCATCCTTTATCCTATCTGTCTCCCTTCTCTGTTCTTTCATTTCTTTTTGAATTTTTTTATTTGTTTCTTCTAAAGTCTTTGACCGGGCTGTCAAGTCTTTGATTTTGCTTGACAATTCTCCTACTGCTCCCTCTATTTTCTTATCTATCATCTCATGCATCTCTCCTAGTTTTTTCTCCATATGTATTTCACTCTGTTTGAACTCCTCTTTTATTTTTAGCCACAAAATGTCTAAATCCTTAATCTCTTCTTGTCGAGATGTTTTCCTTTCCGATGGTGTTCCTCCTATCTTTTTTCCATTTCCCCCCGACATTTTCTCCTCCTCTAATTGTTTAATTAAACCCCTTGTAATATTTGTTCTCTCCCCTAGAGGGTGCACAATCTAATCCCAGTCTAATTAATTATCAAACAATATATTCCCAGATAACAGTTAATTTCCAAAATTAAAGACCCAGTTGATAAACTTACAATCTATCGATTCCAAATCTAAATAGAGTCTAACATAACTTCACAGCTAATGCCAGTTATTCCAAATTATTGCATTAATAGACTTATTAAAGGCTTATTAGTTGTGTAACGATAAGGGCCCTATAGGAAGATCCATAATAATCTATCAGTTTTACAAGGATACCTTTGTAATGAGAAAAAAATTGAAAAAAAGAGGAAGAGGAAAAAATATAACAACAAACAGAGCACCAAACTGACATTAAAGGCAGCAGCTTCAATTTAACATATATCTAAATTTTGTTTTATCTAAAGGCTCCCTTTCCTTCTTTCTGTTTAACCTTCGGCCACTTATTCAACTTAGACCGACTCCACCATTTCACCAGGAGGATGCATCCATGTTTAAGGGTTGGTCTCAGTAACCAAATCTTTGTGGTCAAGGAAAGGAGCGGGGAACCTCGAGGCAGTTCGTAGAGGAAGAAAATATGAATAAACAGGAAAATAAGAAGTAAGCCCAATCCCTAATGTACAGTACGATATGCTCCACACAGTCAGGTCTCCCCAGGTAGTGAAAAAAGGGGGAGATAAATTATTTACTTGACTTCTAGCTTCTTTTTTCTTCAGCCACTTGCTGGCTTAATCCAATATTGGGCTATACTTATAAAAGAATCAGAGGTCTGAAAAACCAAGCATCAAATCCAATCCAACAAATAGGTAGAAATGAGTAGAGATGTGTCCTTCAATAGTCCATTCCAAATTTCCAAACCTTTAAGAGTCTGAGACATTCAAATTTAAGTCCAGTCATGCAAAAGGCAGAAGTAGGTATTCAAATAAAAATTAGTCTGTATCCCTGTATGTTCAGTTCATGAAGAGTTCCAAACAATTCAAGGATAAGGAGAAAGACAAAAAATCTAAGGTTTTTTTAAGAGGAGGAGGGAGTGGGTTAATGTCCAAGTTTATTTTGTTTTAAAGCCATTATTCTGTTTTCGTCCTTTCTTCCCTCTCCCTCTTTCCCCCTAATGTTTCAATATTGGCGTTTAAAAAGAATATTTGTTTCTTTGTAACCACTCTGTTCTCTTATTTTTAATGTCTTCCCCCAAAAGGAATACAAAGTTTCTAGAGGTCTGTTCAGTTATTAATTATTTTAGTTCCCTTTGCCTCGCTTAAAAAATAGCTGAGGACTTTCACTTTTCTGTTTTCTACAGCAGGTGAATAGCCGCTTCCTTTCTTCACTTCTACAACTAATTATCCTGCGCCATTTTCACTCTGAAAAACAGGTCGGGCTCCTCAATCAAATCTTTTCTCATCCAGAGCTCCCTTAGTGTTTAATCCAAAACTTTTTACACAGAATTACTCCAAAAACACAAAGAGTTCTGTTCTTAAAGTTACGGAGGTCTGTCGCTTTTCCAGTAGGAGCTAGAGGCATCGCTACACGGGGTCCGCAGAGCTTACCATTCGCGTTTCTCAGTCCTGTCGTTCTCGAGACTTAAAAAAAAAAACCCCGAAAAAACTTCGGAGCCATTCCAACGGTGCTGGATAGCTTATCCCTCAAGGGTACCCCCCTTGAGATTTTGGTGGTCGCAGTGCCTTTGCGACGCCCCCAAGCCCCCGTAAAGCTCGGAGAAGCTCTCAGCGGCTTCTCCACGCTCCCTGCTGCTTGCGATCCCAAACCGGAAGTCTCAAAAAACGAACATTCTTCATTTGCAAAATCTTACACACCACATTAAACAGGACGTTGGACTTTCTGGCCTGTGGGACTCATTCACCCAGTGGCTCACTGGCTGGTTGCCAAACCTGAATTGGCTTCGTAATCTCTTTCAATATGCCATTATTATAATATGTATATTGATTTTGCTATGTTGCTTCCTCCAATGCATTCCTGGACTCATAAGTCTTTTGTCTCGGTTTCTCTCTCCCCCTCAGCCACCCAATAAAATCATTGCTGCCTACTTTGCAAAATTGCAGCACCAGCAGTAAACATTAGGGGAGATGTGGCGAACTTATTTCGGGCATGCGCTGGCATACCACGTATCCCGAAGTATTTTTGTCTTATTCACCCAGAACACCTCACAAATAAGAAAAGAAAGGGGGAGATGAAGGAAAGCATTGCTTTTGCACATGACCATGGCATGATGGGAAGCATTGCTTCTGCACATAACTGTGGCATGATGGGAAGTCTTGCTTCTAAGCTTTGTTCTGCTCATGCTGCTCAAACCGTGCTGATGCTAAGACATTCCCTCATCACCCTGGTACGTTCTGTTCACCTTGAGTTCACACCATATCTGTCAGGGAACTGCCATCGGAGCCAAGAGTGGAGGTAAGGCTCCCCGACCATGCAGGAGAAGGGACCAGCAGAGGGAGAGAGAACACTCCCTTTGGGGAAGGTTATCAGCGTGACACCGGGGAGGAAGGGGACCAGGGAAGGACTTTGGAGAGAGGGCTCCAAGACTCTTCCACAGAGACCAGCGGGGAGAGTCCAGGACCTCCGCTGGCTACGCCTACTCTGCGCAGAAAGCTTCCGCGCAGGGAGGCTAGGCGGAGACTGGGCGTCAAGGAATTTTTATGTTGGAAGAAATTCAGGAAACGGCCACTGACGGATTCTGCCAGCGACTGACACAGCCACGGAGGAAGGGCTGTCCAGCCAGGGAAAGGTTTAGCCAGGCAACGTTGCCTAGAACTTCAGCATCCTTTACGCACGAGCAACCCCAATTCCCATTACAGCAATCAGTCAGTCCCTGACGTTGCTCGCGCACCACGACAGGACAGGCAGCATCATGAGTCAAAGCGGAGGAGCAGGCGCCGGAGAGGGAGCAGCGGCAGCGCCAAATCTGGAGGAGAGAAACCGAGATTTGGAAAAGCAGCTTGCTGTGTTAGAGGCGCGGCTAGATGAACAGAGGACTCAGGATGCCCGGGGAAGGCCCACCCCCATCGCAAAGAAGTTACCGGGACTAGTGCACAAGTTTGGGGGGAACCCAAGAGAGGGTTTTCTTGTGCGTGTGTGTTTCTTGTGGCTGATTAGCTGTTTTCCCTGTGTAAAGGTCAGAGGGGGCAGGGTTTCTGTTGAGGCAGGGGATTAGCTGTGGGAGGAGCTTATCAGAGTTTGTAGGGCAGCAGTTGAAGAAGGAGCAAAAAGGGTTTTCTTGTGCGTGTGTGTTTCTTGTGGCTGATTAGCTGTTTTCCCTGTGTAAAGGTCAGAGGGGGCAGGGTTTCTGTTGAGGCAGGGGATTAGCTGTGGGAGGAGCTTATCAGAGTTTGTAGGGCAGCAGTTGAAGAAGGAGCAAAAAGGGTTTTCTTGTGCGTGTGTGTTTCTTGTGGCTGATTAGCTGTTTTCCCTGTGTAAAGGTCAGAGGGGGCAGGGTTTCTGTTGAGGCAGGGGATTAGCTGTGGGAGGAGCTTATCAGAGTTTGTAGGGCAGCAGTTGAAGAAGGAGCAAAAAGGGTTTTCTTGTGCGTGTGTGTTTCTTGTGGCTGATTAGCTGTTTTCCCTGTGTAAAGGTCAGAGGGGGCAGGGTTTCTGTTGAGGCAGGGGATTAGCTGTGGGAGGAGCTTATCAGAGTTTGTAGGGCAGCGGCGCGCGCCTAGCGGCGCGCGCAGTTATATCCATCTTTTAGATTTAGGGGAGCTAGTCTCAAACGTTTGTTGGGGGAGACCTAGGGTTTTTTTTTTGTGGGCGAAGTTATTTGTCCTGTCTTCAAGCTTTTTATGATGGAGGACCTCTGTAGCCACCCCCAACAACACGATCTCAAGATGGAAGGGGAGGGAACAGCTGCAGTCGCCTGCGATTCCTGCGCAATGTTTGCCATCTTGCCAAAGGTTGCAGGCAGCTTCACCTGCAGCAATTGCATGCTGATTGCCCTTTTAAAAGACAAAGTCCAGCAACTGGAGGAACGTGTAGCTACGCTCCAAAGAATTAGAGAGCTGGAGCTCTTCTTGGAAGCAACAGAGCACACCGTCCCCACCAAGGAGGAGACAGGGGACTCCCCTGAGAAGGCGGCTAGTTCATCAACACAGGAGCCAGATATATGGAGAAACGTGACTCAAAGAAGTAGGAGGCCCAGGGTTCGTTCTGATTGTTTAGAAATACACAATCGCTTTGAGGTCCTCTCCCCTAGCATGGAAGATGAAGAGCAGACTCCATTTGAGGATCTCTCCCTCATTACAGTCGATCAGGTATATGAAGACGAGCAGCAAAGTCAGTCCTCAGGGAATGTGCAGGCGACCTTGGAACGGACAGCTCACGGAAGAACCCCGACCAAACCCAAGAGGAGGCGTGTAGTGGTGATAGGGGATTCCCTACTGAGGGGAACAGAAGCAGTGATCTGTGGGCCTGACAAGATGTCTCGGGAAGTGTGCTGTCTCCCCGGGGCTAAGATCCAAGATGTAACTGAACGACTGCAAGGAATCATAAAACCCACTGACAAATACCCCTTCCTCTTGGTTCATGTGGGAACCAATGACACTGCAAGCAATAGCCTCCAGAAGATCAAAAGAGACTACGAGGCTCTCGGCAGGAAATTGAAGCAACTAAATGCACAAATTGTCATCTCGTCTGTCCTCCCAGTTGAACGACGTGGCCCAGGGAGAGAGGGGAAAATAGTGGAAGTGAACAGCTGGCTTCGCAAATGGTGTAAACAGGAACGGTTTGGATTCTTAGATCACGGACTGCAGTTTCTTGAAGATGGACTTCTGGCAAGTGATGGGCTGCACCTCACAACGGTTGGGAGGAATGTTTTTGCCAAAAATCTCAGAAACCTCATCAGGAGGGCTTTAAACTGACTAATGTGGGGGAGGGAGACAGTGCTCCTGAAGGTAGGAGTCTATCAATTAATGAAGATGATCATCCAAATGTCATAGACCAAATGGAGCAAACAGCACGCGGACCTAGTGGTGGGAGGAAAAAATCCTTAAATAAGAGACACGGGGGAATGATTAATGGACTTCAATGTCTGTACACTAATGCGCAAAGCATGGGAAATAAACAAGATGAGCTTGAGCTCTTGGTACAGCAAACTAAATATGACATAATAGGCATCACTGAAACCTGGTGGGATAAGTCCCACGATTGGAATGTAATAATGGGGGGATACAATCTATTTCAGAGAAACAGACCAGACAAGAAAGGAGGAGGAGTGGCGTTATATGTCAGGGATGTGTATACCTGTGAAGAGATCCAAGTTTTAGAACCTCAAAGCCAATGTGAGAGCATTTGGGTCAAAATTAAGGGAGAGAAGAATAACAGAGACCTCATTGTGGGAGTTTACTATAGATCCCCAAGCCAAACGGAGGACATAGATGATGCCTTCCTGGAACAGATGGCCAAGCATGCAAAAGGAAGGGAGATAGTAGTAATGGGGGACTTCAATTACGCGGATATTTGTTGGACGTCAAACTCAGCCAAGAGCATAAGGTCAAACAGATTCCTCACTGGCCTTGCAGACAACTTCATTGTCCAGAAAGTGGGAGAAGCAACAAGAGGAACAGCCATTTTAGATCTGGTCCTAACCAATGTTGATGACCTGGTTAGTGGGGTAGAAGTGGAAGGATCATTAGGCGCGAGTGATCATGCTCTTCTGAAGTTTACTATACAGCGGAAAGGAGCAGCCAAGCATACTAGGACTCAATTTCTTGACTTTAAGAAAGCCGACTTCATAAAACTTAGGGAAGTGCTGGGTGAGATCCCATGGACAGTAATACTAAAAGAAAAGGGAGTTCATGATGGCTGGGAGTTTGTTAAGAGGGAGATAGTAAAAGCACAACGTCAGGCAATACCAATGAGACGGAAACATGGAAGGTGCCTAAAGAAGCCAGGGTGGCTATCTAAAGAACTTTTAACTGAATTAAGATTAAAAAAGGATGTGTACAAAAAATGGAAAAGGGGGGAAACCACCAAAGAGGAATTCAAACAAATAGCCAGCACGTGTAGACACAAAGTCAGAAAAGCTAAAGCACAGAATGAACTCAGGCTCGCTAGAGAGGTTAAAAGCAACAAAAAAGGCTTTTATGGGTATGTTCGTAGCAAAAGGAAGAACAAAGAAACAGTGGGGTCACTCAGAGGAGAAGATGGTGAAATGCAAACAGGGGACACAGAAAGGGCTGAACTCCTCAATGCCTTCTTTGCCTCAGTCTTCTCCGATAAAGAAAACAATGCCCGACCTGAAGAATTTGGAGCAAATGATTCAGCAAAGGAAACACAGCCCAGAATAACTAAGGAGACAGTACAAGAATATTTGGCTAGTTTAGATGTATTCAAGTCTCCAGGGCCAGATGAACTGCATCCAAGAGTATTAAAAGAACTGGCAGATGTGATCTCAGAACCACTGGCAGTCATCTTCGAGAAATCCTGGAGAACAGGCGAAGTCCCGGCAGACTGGAGGAGGGCAAATGTTGTCCCTATTTTCAAAAAGGGGAAAAGAGAGGACCCAAATAATTACCGCCCAGTCAGTCTGACATCAATAGCAGGGAAGATTCTGGAGCAGATCATTAAGCAAACAGTCTGTGAGCACCTAGAAAGGAATGCTGTGATCACCAATAGTCAGCATGGATTTCTGAAAAATAAGTCATGTCAGACTAACCTGATCTCGTTTTTTGACAGAATTACAAGCCTGGTAGATGAAGGGAACGCAGTGGATGTAGCCTACCTTGATTTCAGCAAGGCATTTGACAAGGTGCCCCATGATATTCTTGTAAAGAAGCTGGTAAAATGCGGTCTTGACTCTGCTACCACTCAGTGGATTTGTAACTGGCTGACTGACCGAACCCAAAGGGTGCTCATCAATGGTTCCTCTTCATCCTGGAGAAGAGTGACTAGTGGGGTGCCACAGGGTTCTGTCTTGGGCCCGGTCTTATTTAACATCTTTATCAACGACTTGGATGATGGACTCAAGGGCATCCTGATCAAATTTGCAGATGACACCAAACTGGGAGGGGTGGCTAACACACCAGAGGACAGGATCACACTTCAAAACGACCTTGACAGATTAGAGAACTGGGCAAAAACAAACAAAATGAATTTTAACAGGGAGAAATGTAAAGTATTGCACTTGGGCAAAAAAAATGAGAGGCACAAATACAAGATGGGGGACACCTGGCTTGAGAGCAGTACATGTGAAAAGGATCTAGGAGTCTTGGTTGACCACAAACTTGACATGAGCCAACAGTGTGACGCGGCAGCTAAAAAAGCCAATGCAATTCTGGGCTGCATCAATAGGAGTATAGCATCTAGATCAAGGGAAGTAATAGTGCCACTGTATTCTGCTCTGGTCAGACCACACCTGGAGTACTGTGTCCAGTTCTGGGCACCACAATTCAAGAAGGACACTGACAAACTGGAACGTGTCCAGAGGAGGGCAACCAAAATGGTCAAAGGCCTGGAAACGATGCCTTATGAGGAACGGCTAAGGGAGCTGGGCATGTTTAGCCTGGAGAAGAGGAGGTTAAGGGGTGATATGATAGCCATGTTCAAATATATAAAAGGATGTCACATAGAGGAGGGAGAAAGGTTGTTTTCTGCTGCTCCAGAGAAGCGGACACGGAGCAATGGATCCAAACTACAAGAAAGAAGATTCCACCTAAACATTAGGAAGAACTTCCTGACAGTAAGAGCTGTTCGACAGTGGAATTTGCTGCCAAGGAGTGTGGTGGAGTCTCCTACTTTGGAGGTCTTTAAGCAGAGGCTTGACAACCATATGTCAGGAGTGCTCTGATGGTGTTTCCTGCTTGGCAGGGGGTTGGACTCGATGGCCCTTGTGGTCTCTTCCAACTCTATGATTCTATGATTCTATGATTCTATGATTCATTCAGGACGGAGGTACAGTACACGCTGGAACTGCAGTATGATGACTTTGCTGATGATGAGGGGAGAGTTGCTTACGTTATCGGGCATCTTCAGGACGCTGCTAGGGAATGGATCCGGCCATTAATGGCGATGCAGAATGCTGCCCTAAAGGATCTTTGAAAAAATTTTGGCGCCATGGACGCCATGTTCGCAAGTGGAGTGGAGCAGAGTGTGACACGCAGGGACCTAATGGCGTGCAAACAAGGGGGCCAGACACTTAGAGAGTACTGGTCGCGTTTTGCGATGCTTATCCATAAACTGGGGTGGGAACTGAGCTCGGAACAAGTGCAAATGCTGTTTGAGGAAGGCTTATCCCCCTCAGTGAAAGACGAACTTTCCCGCGCGCCCCACCCTCAGTCGATGGATCAGCTGACTAAGGCTGTGCTTGCGATTGGAGTACGGCAAGAAGCGCGTGCGCAAGAGAGACGGGAGTGGAGAGGAGAGCGTTGGCATGACAACCGCATTCCTGAAATACCAGAGCCACTTTCCCAGGCTGAGGAACCAATGGAGATTGGGGGGGCACGAGCGCGGGGGGTTTCAAACTCCAACGAAGGACGAAAGAAGGAGGGGAAAGAGGGAAAAACAGCAGTGTTTCCTCTGCCTACAGCCAGGGCATTTTGCCAGGGTCTGCCCTCAAAGGAAGGCATGGCAAGGAATGGTGGGGGCTGCTGACTGTGAGGAGGAGGGCGCTAAGGAGCAGGGAAACGCCAACGCTTGGCTGCCGATCAGCGGGCACAGCAGCCAGGCAAGCAACCAGTAAAAGTGCCCAAGCCAGACCACCCCCCCAAGCAGCCATAGCCATAGAGGTGGTGCTAGAACTCCCTAATGGGCACCCAATCAAGGTTAAGGCACTGCTGGACTCAGGCAGTTCCTGTAATTTTTTCAGCAAGGATTTCGCGCTGGAGCACCAGTTACACCTCCTGCCGCTAGAGTGCCCCTTACAAGTAACGACCATTGATGGCAGGGAACTCCTGGGAGGGGAAGTGACGCACCAGACTCCCCCCATGAGAATGAGGGTCTCCAGACACACAGAAACCCTTGCCTTTCATGTAGCCAGACTGGCAGGACCATCAGTCATCCTGGGAATGAGCTGGTTGGTGCTACATGATCCAGTGGTGGCATGGCACCAGCGGACAGTGACCTTTGGGTCAGCTCACTATTTGGAACACTGTCACGGTGGGGAAGTCCCGAGGGTAGCTGTGGCTCAGGAAGCAGGAATGGCAGTGGGAGAAAAGGGGAAGGTACCACCACAATACGCTGACCTGCAGGATGTTTTCAGCGAGAAGGAAGCGGATAAACTACCCCCCCCATAGGCCCTTCGACTGTCAAATCAACCTACTACCAGGAGCTCAGCTGCCAGTGGGTAAATTGTACGCCATGTCGGACAAGGAGATGCAGGAGTTGTGGGAGATTATTGACAAGAACCTGAAAAGAGGCTTCATAAGGGAATCAAGGGCGGTGAGAGGCAGTCCGGTGTTCTTTGTGGACAAAAAGGACACTAAACAGCCCAGATTGGTCGTAGATTTCAGGTCCTTGAACCTTGTATCGGAACCCGTGACCTTCCCAATGCCCAGGATTGACGATATTTTAACCCGGGTGAGGAAGGGAAAGATCTTTACCAAGCTGGACCTTCAGGGGGCGTACAATTTGATTAGGATGAGGGAAGGGGATGAATGGAAAACCACCATGTTCACCCCTCTGGGAGCCTTTGAGTACCTTGTTATGCCCTTTGGATTACAATCAGGCTCCGCCTGTTTTCAATCTTTCATGCACCATGTGTTGGGATCCTTGCTATACAAGAATTGTGTGGCCTTTCTAGATGACGTGTTAATCTATTCGAACAACGAGGAGCAACACGTTCGGGACGTTCAGGAAGTGCTAAAGAGGCTACAGGAACACCAGTTGTGGGTCAAATTGGAGAAGTGCCAATTCCACACGCGAGAGGTCGAGTTCCTGGGATACAGGTTGTCGGACAAGGGCCTAGCTATGGACCCAAGCAAGGTGCAGGCGGTGCTGGAATGGAAGGCCCCCAAGACCCGGAAGGACGTGCAGAGGTTCTGGGGTTTGCGAACTTCTATCGGAAGTTCATCAAGAAATTCACCCACTTAACCGAACCCATCACCGATTGTCTCAGTAGCAAAAGGAAGTTCGTCTGGACAGAAGAGGCACAGCAATCTTTCGAAAGGCTAAAAAAGGCGTTTGCTTCGGAAGAGCAGCTCTTGCACGTGGATCTGCAAAAGCCAATGAGGTTGGAGACAGACGCGTCAGACAGAGCGGTAGGGGCGGTGCTCTTCCAGCTGGAGGCCGTGCACATTCTTCTCGAGGAAGCTGAGCAAGTCTGAGCAAAACTACACGGTGTATGATCGAGAACTGCTGGCTATTTATGAAGCCTTTAGGCGCTGGAGACATTTGTTAATAGGGGCTCAGCACAAGATCCAGGTGTGCACGGACCATAAGAACCTAGAGTACTGGAGGACTGCACGAGTACTCAACCAACGACAGGTGCAGTAGGCTCAAGAATTCTCCAAGTTTTTCTTCGAGATTCGATACGTGCCGGGAGAGGAAAACGTCAGAGCAGACGCCCTCTCCCGGAAGCCGGAGTATCTGGAAGGAGAAGGACCACCAGAAGCACGACATGTGATTCCCGAGAACCGATGGGTGTGGGGGGGGAGTGTTAGTTGACATACGAGAACTAGTAGGACTGACGAGGGACGACGAGTTCGCCCAGACGAAAATCCGGGAACTCAGTGGCACGGGGGGAAACCATGGGGGGTTTGAGGAGAAAGATGGGGTACTATATTACAGGGGAGCACTATATGTACCAGGGGATGACTTGAGGAGAAGGGTACTCAAACAACTCCATGATAACCCGACGGCGGCGCATTTCGGTCAACACAAGACCATGTTGCTGGTCACCAGGCAGTTCTGGTGGCCAAGGGTGAGGGAAGATGTACGGGAGTACGTACGAGGGTGTGACTGCTGCCAGCGAGCAAAGGGGGAGAGGGCGGCGCCCGCGGGACTACTGGAACCTTTACCCACACCGGGAAAACCATGGGAGGTGGTGTCCATAGATTTTATGACAGATATGCCCAAATCGAGAGGGGAAACAGCTGTCATGGTGGTTGTTGACCTGTTAACAAAAATGTGCCATTTTATCGCTTGCTCGCATGCGGTGACGGCAGAGGAAACTGCCAGGCTGTTTGTGGATCACATCTTCAGACTGCATGGCGCCCCCTTGAGGGTTTTGTCCGACCGAGGGAAGCAATTTACTTCCCGGTTCTGGAGGAAGCTCATGAGCTTACTGGAAGTCGAGGTGAGCTTCTCGACGGCCAGACAGCCAGAGACCAACGGACAAGTGGAAAGAGCGAACAGTATACTCCAACAATATCTACGCTGCTATGTCAGCGAGAGGCAGAACGACTGGGTGGATAAACTGGGGCTGGCAGAATTTGCGTACAATAACGCGGAACACGTGTCCACGGGGATGAGCCCGTTCATGGCCAATTACGGGTGTCATCCCAGGGCTTTCCCAGGGGGTGGGGAGGAGAGGTGGAGTGTGCCAGCAGCGGAGCAGTTTGTGGAAGAAATGGAAGCCTTACACCAACAACTTAAAATGAACTTGGAAAGGGCCAAGGAAGTGTATAAGAGGCATGCAGACAAGCACCGCAGGGAAGGAGAAACCATACGGGTGGGGGACCGGGTGTGGTTGTCAACCCAGGGGTTACCTTTCAAGGGAGGGTGCAAGAAATTGCGGCCCAGGCGGCTGGGACCTTTCGAGGTAACAAAGCAGGTCAATCCAGTGGCCTTTCGGCTCAAGTTGCCGACCAGTATGAAACTACACCCGGTGTTCCATAGGTCCCTACTCTCTCTGTACAGGGAGGGGCTGGAATTTCCGGGGCGAGAGAGAGAGGTCCCCACTCACCCACGCATAGAGGAGAGGGAACTCAGCAGTCAAGCCACGGAAATACTTGATTCAAGATTGAGAGGAGGGGTAGTGGAGTATTTGGTGGCTTGGGAGGGGGAACCTGAGTCGGAAAACACGTGGGTTCCTGCGGAGATCATCAGGGATGAGGATCTCAGGGGGGAGTTTCACAGCAGGTTCCCAAGGAAGCCCAAACCGGTAGCGAGGTTCTGGGAGGAGCAATTTGGCACTACAGATGAGGAAGAAGAGTTTGTGGGGTTTCCGGCCTCCGACAAGGAGGAAGGAGAGGAATCTGAGGGTGAGGAATCGGACTGGGAGGGTGATCCGGTACGAAGAGATAGCAGCAGGTGGAGAGCTATGTTTGAATCTTCAGAGGATGGGGGTAGCTCCTTCAGGGGATTTCCCGCATCGCCGTCAGAGGGAAGGGAGGAATTTAGGCCAAAGGAACGGGACGGAGGTGAGGGGGGTTCTGGGGGGAGGTGGAGGTGTCCAGCCAGGGAAAGGTTTAGCCAGGCAACATTGCCTAGAACTTCAGCATCCTTTACGCACGAGCAACCCCAATTCCCATTACAATATCAATCTGTACTTACCCCTCCTTGTACATTCCTTTTCGTACCACTCTGGTACAGGCAGTCCAAAACCATACCTGTGTAAACTCTGCGTTCCTTTTCCCAACCTTTAACCTGTCTATGATTAATGTCTTATATGCAATAATTAATGTCTTATATACAACCCTTGCTTTGTACTTATGTTAACGAAACAGCAAGAAGCACACACGTGGCAAACGCTGTATAATATCCAATAAAAGGGAGTCTCCGAGGCTTGCTCGAGAGACGCCTCCCGTATGACACCTCCCTACTCGTCTGTCGTTCATTTCACCCCAACAGGGTGTCATGACCTTCTAGATCTAAAATATCCCAATTTTTTAATAAATACCAATCTTTCAACCAGAGAAGACATGAGGCTTCATAATATAGCTTCAAATCCGGTAACCCGTATCCACCTCTTTCTACAATATCTATTAATATCTTGTGCTTTACTCTTGGTCTTTTACCCTTCCACAAAAATTTATAAATTTCTTTTTGCCACTTGTTGATACTGCTGGTCTTTCCTGTAATTGGAATCGTTTGGAATAGAAAGAGTAGCTTCGGTAAAACTATCATTTTAATTACCGAAATGCGGCCCAGGAATGATAAATTTAACCTTGTCCATGTCTCTAACTGTCTTTTGATATCTTTCCACCAATGGGTATAATTATCTTCATATAAGTTAATATTCTTTGGTGTTATCCATAATCCTAAATACTTGATTTTGGGGTAGATTTTAATGTGTATTATTTGTTCTAATTCTGCTTTTTCATCTGGCGACATATTTTTAACTAATAGTTTTGTCTTGTTTAAATTCATTTTGAACCCCGCAACTTTACCGTAGCCATATATTATTTCCAACGCCTTTCTTAAACTCTGTTTTGGTTACTCCGTAGTTATAATTAAATCATCAGCAAATGCCCTCATTTTGTAACTTCTATTTCCCAGCATAATCCCTTTTATTTCTTTTTCTTCCCTAATTTGTTTACATAAAACTTCCAATGTTAATATGAAAATTAAGGGGGATAGCGGGCGACCTTGTCTGACCCCTTTACTGATTTCACACTCCTGTGATAAATTTCCATTGATTATGATTTTAGCTTTTTGTTTTGATTATATTGCTTCAATCCCTTTTATATACTGTATACCAAAATCCGTTATGGTGTAATAGACCTTTCATAAATTTCCAGGATACCCTGTCGAAAGCTTTTTCTGCATCTATAGCCATTAAGACTGCCTTCTTTTCTATTCTTAAGTCTAAATACGCTAATATGTTTATAATGTTTCTAGTGTTGCTATAAATGTGCCTCCCGGGCAAAAAGCCAGCTTGGTCATTGTGTATCATCATCATCTGGAAGCCTTTTTTTGATCTTTCGGCTAAAATATTTGCATATAATTTATAATCGTTCTTTAGAAGTGTGATAGGCCTATAGTTGTTAATAAGTAGATTGTCTGTTCCCTGTTTTGGAATTCATGCAATAAGGCTGTATTTCCCAGAATCCGGCATGGTTCCGTCTTTTAAGATGTTGTTCGTGATACTACTTCTTTTTTTTAAAAAAATACATTTTTATTAAAGTTTTAAACAAACACAAAAACACAAACAAACACAACACAAATAACAAGTATAGTTTCAAATCCTTATTTTCTTAACATCTTTCCGTGACTTCCCCACACCTCACCTTCTTGTATTCCAATTCCAATAATTAGCTCAGTAAGTTCTTGTCCCCAACTTTTACCTTATTATTATTATACTTAATTCATCTTAATTAACCAATTTTAAGTTATAGACCTCAATTTAAACAACAATACTCATTCTTTACACCCTTTTCTAAGGTCGATCCAAATTCCCTTCCACGAATTTCCCAATTTTTATATTAATTGCAAAACAAAATAACAGAAAAACAACATATAATTATTCACCCTTTGGATTCTAAATCTCTCACCCCCCCTTTCCCGGTTTCGATCCCCAAAAAATGTCCATCAGTCCATGAACTATCAGCCTGGAGATCTCACGTCCGAGGCCCTCAAATCTCTCTCAGTCCCTCTCTGCCGGTTTTTTTGGTAGTCCTTTATATTAGACATCAGGTCTCGGAGAAGCTCTGTCCCTATAGGGTCTATGTTTCTTCCAACCAGACCTCCATGTTCAAAAGTGGAGCCCAAATCTTGTTTCTTGTTGCTTTTAAGTCCAAATGTCCCAAATGTCCCCAAAGCTCCAACTTTCGCCTTGATCAGATTTGTAATCCATAGGTCTTCAGATCTCCCCATAGGGAGATCCCTCCATTCTTCATTCTCTAATTCAAACCAAGCTCTCATAATCCAAATCTTGTTTTTCTTAGCATCTATCTTAGCAGGCCTCTGGCTCTCCTTTGTCGTCTGCGGCATTTCAGCTCCTCCTTCCCACTCCTCTGAAACAGCACATATCTCTTCTTGTTCAGCTGCATAGGTTTCTTGAGTCAAGTCCTTGACACATTCAACAAGTTTCTTTACTTTTAAATTCAAAGTTGTAGCATTTGTAGCCAAAGCTTCAATCTGACCTTGTAACTTTCCCAAGAGAAAAAACATTCTATCCAGCTCAGCCTGTATTTTTCCACCTGCAGCCATTGTAATGTCTCAGAACCCCCTCTAGAGGGATTCTAGTTACTTAATATTCCTTCCACCTCCAATCCAACATTCAAGTTAATTTGTTTCTATTCTTCTTTATTTTCAACAGTTTAAAGTCAAATTGTAACAAAAATAACCAGCAAAGATAGCAGAAACCTTTTTTTTTCCTTTTCCAACTTTGACAGCTAATTTGACAGCTGTCAAACTCTTTATGTCTCCTCAGCAGGCTCTCTTGCGGATCACTCCCGGGTCCCGGGGGGTTGCACTTCAGCTCTTAAAATCAGTTCTTATCCTCCAGCAAAGTTACTTATATTGCCAAGTCGTGGAAATAATAGCTTTTATCCCGTAAAGAGAAGGATGTTCTCTCAACCTTAGTTATCAATTCTTGCTTTAATTTATCTACAGGAAGGGGAGACGGACTTCCTTTTAGCACCTCCCCCGATCGTACCAAATTCAGAAAAAACGATTTTTAGTTCCAATTTCTGTACTACTCACGGGTTGTTACTTTTAAAGTCCAAATGTTCAAAGAAAGAAGTCAGCGCTCTCCGGCCATGACATGCGGCTTCGCTCCGTATTGGAACACCCACTCTCTGTTATCGCAGGTGGGAGGAGCAGTTGCGCTAAGACCAGACCACGTCTTTACCGAAGATCTGGTTCTGACTCTGATTCCGATTCTGATTCTCTGGTTCTGGCTCTCTATCAAAGGCTGTTTCAGACTCAGGCTGTGGCTGTTGCTCTGGTTCCGGTTCTGGCTCTTTATCAGGCTCTGGTTCTGAATGAGGGCTTGGTTCTGGCACTGATTCAGGGTCTCGCTCTGGCTCTGGCACTCTATCAAGGACTGTTTCAGACTCAGGCTGTGGCTGTGGCTCTGGCTCTGTTTCCATTCTTACAATGGAATGTACACAAAACAATAATCCTTTCTATATAAACTTTCCAATACACTCTGAAAGCATAATAAATCCTTAATTGTTGTCCACCTCCTTTTAGTTCCTTTATCACTCGAATGCTAGCACGGAGTCAAAACTATTATTGTATTTTTGAACATATCTTGTATAACCATCGCATTTTTCTGCAAATTTTTGCTTTGAGATTCCTCTGAGTTTGTTAGTCAATTGAGCCGTCTCCACCAATTCCTGTAATTTGATTTGCCAATCTTTTATTTTTGTTTGTTTTTTTTTAAAAAAAATTATTGTATTTTCACAATGTACACAAACACAGACAATACACAACACAGACATACAAACACAAAGACAAACACATGTAATTTCAATTCCCTAATTTCTTAATCACTTTCCCTGACTTCCCCACACCTCCCCCTCCTGCATCCCAACTTCAATAGTTAACTCAGCAAGTTCTTATCTCTAACTTTTACCTTATTAATATTTTACTTAATTCTTCCTAATTAACCAAATTTGACTTGCAAACCTCAATTAAACCAAAATACACATCCTTTACATACTTTTCTAAGGTCGACCCAATTTCCCTTCCACAAATTTCCCAATTTTTATATTATTTACAAACCAAAATAACAGAAAACAACATATAATTATGCACCCTTTGGGTTCCAAAACTCTCCCCCCCCCCTTTCCTGGTTTCGATCCCCAAAGAATATCCATCAATGTATCAACTCTCAGCCCGGATCCCTCACGTCCGAGGCCCTCAAATCTCTTTCAGCCCCTCTCTGCCGGTTTTGTTGGTAGTCCTTTATCGTGAACATCGAATCTCGGAGAAGCTCTGTCCCGAAGGGGTCTACTTTTCTTCCAACCAGACCTCCGTATTCAAAAGTGGAGCCCAAATCATGTTTCTTGTTCCTTTTAAGTCCAAATGACCCAAATGTCCCAAAAGCTGCAACTTTCACCTTGATCAAATTTGTAATCCATAGGTCTTCCGATCTCCCCATAGGGAGATCTCTCCAATCCTCATTCTCAAGTTCAAACCACATTTTCATCATCCAGGTTTTGTTATCTTTGTAATCCATTTTTACAGGACTCTGGTTGTCCTTTTTCACCTGCAACATTTCAGCTCCTCCTTCCAACTCCTCTGAGTCTGCAAACATCTCTTCTTGTTCAGCTGCAAAATTTTCTTGAGTCAAGTCCTTGGCACCATCAACAAGATCGTTTACTTTAGAATTCAAGGTCATAACATCTGTAGCCAGAGCTTCACTCTGTTCTTGTAATTTTCCCACGAGAAGAACATTCTATCTAGCTCAGCCTGTATTTTTCCATCTGCAGCCATTGTAATGTCTCAGGACCCCCTCTAGAGGGGTTCTGGTTACTTAGTATTCTTTCTCCAACAGTCTAGTTACTTTGTTTTTATTTTTTCTTTATTTTCAACGACTTAAAGTCAAATGTATCAGAAATAACCAGCAGAAATAACAGAAGGCAAATTTTTCTAATTTTGACAGCTCGTTTGACAGCTGACAAACTCTTTATCTCTCCTCAACAGGCTCTCTCGCGGATCGCTCCCGGATCCCGGGGTGTTGCGCATTAGCTCCTTAAAATCAGTTCTTGTCCTCCAGCAAAATACTTATAATGCCAAATCATGGAATTAATAACTTTTTTTCTCGCAAAGAGAAAAGTGGTCTCTCGACCTTAGTTGTCCAATTCTTGCTTTAAGTTGCCTACAAGACGGGGGGGGGGACTTCCTTTTAACGCTCCCCCCGGTCGTGCCGAATATAAAAGAAAACTTTTTAAGTCCAATTTCCGTACTACTCACGGGTTGTTACTTTTGCAGTCCAATTGTTCAAAGGAAGAAGTCAGCGCTCTCCGGCCATGGCTCTGTAGAAGAAGCGGTCTACTCACAGCACCACGCCACTCTCCGTCACCCGCTCCGAAGCCTTTAAAAAGGCTTCTTCGTGGGTCGGGGAGGGCGCGAATGGTGCCCACCGAGTCACCAAGTCCACAGGCTTCCGCGCCTGTGGTTTCTGAGAGTCCCCGCGTCGCCGCCGTGGCATGACCCGTCTTCCACAAAGCCGATTCCCTCCGGAGCTCGGAGGCAATCCGCCATTAGCCAAGCGCACTAACCCGAAAGTCCACGAATCTGTTATTTTTGGAGCCTCGTGATCTTTCCATCCCTTGGCCACAAGTATACGAGCTGCTGCGGTTGCATACAAGAATACCTCTCTTAGATTTTTTGGGATCACTTTATCTAAAATACTTCATAGAAATGCCTCCGTTTTTTTCGTAAAAGTTATCCCCATCATTTTTTTTAATTCATCGTATATCCCCCCCCAAAAAAATCTTAATCTTTTCACACGTCCACCACATGTGTTTCATGTCACCGTTATTTCCTCCACATCTCCAACAAGCATTCGCCAAATTTTTATCCATTCTTGATCATCTGGAAGGAGTGAGGTACCACCTATGAGCCATTTTCATCATGTTCTCTCTTATATTATAGCTGGCTGCAAATTTCAAATTTACATTCCATCAGTTTCTCCCATCTTTTAGCATAATTGGACGGCCCACATCTTGGGCCCACTTTATTATTGAAGCCTTAACCTCCTCATCCATTACTTCGTAGTCTAAAAGAAGTCTATACATTTTTGTGATTATTTTGGTTTTACTATTCAGTAGTTCTCTTTCAAATCTTGAAGGCTCCTTTTCAAAACCTATCTGCTTATCCTGTCTGAACACTTTATTCACCTGGAAGTAATCTAGCCAAGTAGAAAAGTGATCTTTTATTTTCTCATAACTTATCAATATTAGTTGACCCTCCTCCTCCCCCCCTTAATATTGTGTTATACGTTATCCAGTTCTCTTTGATGTTGTTGCTTTTTTTAACAGCGATTGCTTCTAGTGGAGAGTTCCATCTTGGGGTTTTCTGTTCCAAATATCTTTTGTATTTTCCCCATACCTTATATATAGCATTTCTTATTATATGATTTGAAAAACTCCTATGCGTCTTTATTTTCCCATAATTAAGATAGCCATGCCACCCAAAACGGGTGTTGAAGGAAAGCATTGCTTTTGCCCATGACCATGGCATGATGGGAAGCATTGCTTCTGCACATAACTGTGGCATGATGGGAAGTCTTGCTTCTAAGCTTTGTTCTGCTCATGCTGCACAAACCGTGCTGATGCTAAGACATTCCCTCATCACCCTGGTACGTTCTGTTCACCTTGAGTTCACACCATATCAATCTGTACTTACCCCTCCTTGTACATTCCTTTTCGTACCACTCTGGTACGGGCAGTCCGAAACCATGCCTGTGTAAACTCCGCGTTCCTTTTCCCAACCTTTAACCTGTCTATGATTAATGTCCTAGGCAGAGATTATGGTCCAAACTTGCCCATCTGGGAATTGATCCGCACCTCCTCTCCCTAATTATTTCCCTTTATTCAAACACCACAGCCCGCGTCCGAAGCGGTCCCAACGGCTCCCTCACTACTCCATTTCCAACGGCCAAGGGCGTCCGACAAGGTTGTCTCTTGGCCCCTTTATTGTTTAATCTCTATCTTCACGATGCAATTTCCACTTTGAAGCTAGCATCTAAGTATCCTCCTCACTTAGCAGGCCACCCCGTTGCTTCCCTTTTCTATGCTGATGATGCCGTCATCTTATCCAGAACAGCTGCGGACCTAGCAAATGCAGTTAATGCATTTATCGCCTATTGTAAGGCGGAAGCTCTTAACATTAATTATAAAAAACCGAAAGTCCTCCACTTCACTCGTTCCCGCAAACTCAAGTTGGAGCCGCTTAAGATCACAGGTGGCTACTTAGAAAAGGTAAAAGCCTTTAAATATCTAGGCATAATATTCACTTATAATCTGTCCTGGACCACCCATCTACAATCTGCCTTTCTCGCTGCAACTACGACCTCTAACGCCATAGTCCGATTTTACCACCAGAAGGGCGGCAAACATCTTCCAGCAGCAATTCAAATATTTAATGCCAAAGTTGTCCCTAAATTATTATATGGATGCGAAGTATGGACTACAGCAATATCAGGTAACTTGGATCGCCCTCTTCATGTTTCTGAGATCTCTTTCCAGCGTCCCAAGATGTGTCTCAGGTGCAGCCCTATGACTCGAGTTCGCCCAGCCCTCAATTGTTAAAAGAGCATGGAGTCGAGCCATTTCCTACAGCTTCCACCTATTAGCATCGGATGCTCGAATTAGAGGTGGTTTTTCCAATCTGATCCTAAGAGACATTCATAATTCCCCTTGGAAAACTACAATTAACCTCAAATTCCGCTCTCTTCTCAATTTGAATTGTAAAACTATTCTTAACTTAGAGTGTATCAGCCCGGCGGCCCTACCTCTAATCAAAAAGAAACTACAGCAACTTGACTTCTCTAACACAGCCTCCTATGCAAGAGGACCGTGTTCAGGCCTAGCCCTAGCTATTCCACCCCCTGAAGGGATCCCTCTATACTGCTTCACAATTTCCTCGGAGGCTAAGCGTAGGGCCTTTACCTGTGCCCGTCTCAACTGTTTTCCTACAGCAGTTCTGTCGGGTCATTATTCCAGAGTTCCCAATCGCAAATAGAACATGCACCTGTAATGACACGACCCTGGAGACAATGGAACATGTAATGCTCTTCTGTCCCAACTGGACAGTTGAAAGATCTCGGTTTTTAACTCCCCTCGTGAATAAGCTTCATCTCCCAATCCAGCCTTGGATAGTGTCCCTCCTTTTGCAGGATTCTGATTGTTGGATTACCGAGATGACAGCTAACTTCCTGCTTAGTGTGATGAAGAGGAAAGCGGCACTAACTTCTTCCTTAACATCACAGCTGCAGTCGATACGCCGCACAACCGAACGAAGTTCCAAGTAGCCTTATTGCACAAGGACAATCGAGTTAGGACATATCTGAGGAGCTGAAGGACCCTTTAACGGTCCTCCTCCAGCCTCAGCAGTTTTTTTTCCCTTTCTTTAAGTAATCGCCCAGGATGATATCTACCTTTACCTCCCCACCCCCATTTTATGTTGTTATTTCAATGTATATCATGCTATGGCCACACGGCTAATGCAATAAAATGAAATGAAGAATGAATAATTAATGTCTTATATGGAACCCTTGCTTTGTACTTATGTTAACCAATCAGCAACAAGCACACACGTGGCAAACGCTGTATAATATCCAATAAAAGGGAGTCTCCGAGGCTTGCTCGAGAGACGCCTCCCGTATGACACCTACCTACTCATCTGTCGTTCATTTCAACCCAACATCTGGTGACCCTCGACGTGCCAGATCCCTTTACGCAGCCTCATACTTCACTCGACTGGAAAAGTCTCAGCGCGCTACACCGTGAGTATGTGGGGGGAGCTTACAAAGTCCCAAAAAGAGCATGCTAAAGAGCAGTTTCATTTAGTCAGACAGAGAGTAGCAGGTGTGCATATTTCCTTGAAAGAAATTGAACGATTGTTATGTCATATTGCTTGCGAGTGCCCCTGGTACCCAGAAATAGGGTCCTTGGGGATGGAGACTTGGCATTCATTGTCTGCTCACTTGGCAGAAGTGTGCGGATGCCGTCGCTAGATTAGGTCCCCAGGCGTCTCCGTCGGCACCCGCACCAGACAATTCCCCACCAACTGCCCTGCCACCTGCCCTTTTAGCCGCAACAGACAATCTACCTCCTTACCCAAAGCTTTTGCCTCCATCGCAACTTTCTGTGTGGTGTAGTGGTTAAGAGCGGTGGACTCGTAACCTGGGGAACCGGGTTCGTGTCTCCGCTCCTCCACATGCAGCTGCTGGGTGACCTTGGGCTAGTCACACTTTTCGGAAGTCTCTCAGCCTCACTCACCTCACAGAGTGTTTGTTGTGGAGGGGAAGGGAAAGGAGAATGTTAGCCGCTTTGAGACTCCTTCGGGTAGTGATAAAGCGGGATATCAAATCCAAACTCTTCTTCTCTAACCCCCCCTTCGCCTCAGCCCACATCCCCACGTCCCCCCTACCCTCCCTCCTTCGCCTGCTCCTACAGGAGCCGTGCGTGCTGCACTTTTTCAAGCTAGACAGGAAGGAATTCTTTCCTTGGAGGAGGAGGCGGGGTGGGCCGGGGAACTGCCGTCTGCTTTCCCTATTTCTTATACTAACCCTGGCACTGCACAACAACAAATTATGTATGAGACGCTTCCTTATTCTATTCTGAGAGAATTAAGGAAAGCCATTACTGATTCCGGCCTAAAATCCACTTATGTGACAGGAATGCTGGAGGGAATAGCAACTGGTTATACAATCCTACCTCAAGATTGGAAAGATCTGATGCGCATTGTCAGGGAACTGCCATCAGAGCATCAGGTGGTGGAGGGACTCAGGCAGGATGAAAGAGACTCAACTGCTGAAGCAGGGACCAGCAGGGGGAGGAGTGGGTCTCTGAGGGAATGCGAGCAGGAGGGAGGGCTCAGGGAGGCTTCCAGCGAGAACAGTGGAGAGGTATCGGAGTCTCCCATAGGGAGACCCATACCTCGCAGGAAACTGTCACGCCGTGAGTCCAGGAGACGCGTTTCCGTTAAGGAACTTCTTTGCTGGAAACGCTTCCGCAGACAGCCACTGTCGGACTCTACTAGTGACTAGAGCAGACATGTCTGAGGAGCTCCGTCACACACGGAGGTTTGTGGGGGCGCACAAACTCTGAGGGAGCACGTTTTCACGCACAAGCAGCTAATCAAACCCTCACAGCAGTCCGACAGTCTTTGTACGCTGCCTGTGCAAGAGAAGGCATCATGAGCGAACCAACCGGAACCGGAGGAGCAGGGGCTGGAGCTGGTCCAAGCTTGGAAGATAGATACCGAGCGTTGGAGGTTCAACTGGCCCTGCAGACGGCGAGGCTGGAGGAGAGAAGGGCTCAGGATGCAGACAAGAAGGGGAGAGCCACTCAATTCCCCAGAAAGGTACCAGGATTGGTGCAGAAATTTGGGGGGGACCCCAAGGACTACCATGCTTTTAGGACAGAGATGCAATATGCCCTTAATGTGCAGTTCGATGAGTTCCCTGATGAGGAATCGCGAGTTGCTTTTGTAATTGGGCATCTTGAGAAAGGGGCTAGAGACTGGGTGCGACCCCTAATGGCAACGCACAATGACATACTAAAGGACACAATGAAGTTCTTTCGTGCAATGGATATCATGTTTTCCAGCGATATTGAGGAAGGGGTGGTGCGCAGACAGCTAATGGCTTGTAAGCAGGGGAGTCGATCTGTCCGTGAATATTGGACTGAGTTTACCATGCTGATTCACAGACTGAGTTGGGATTTATCGGCGGCACCCGTTCAAATGCTATTTGAAGAAGGTCTTTCTTCGGGGGTGAAAGACGAGCTGGCACGGAGCCCCAGGGCGGAGTCTATGGATCAGCTGACCAAATCTGCGCTGACCATAGGAGCGCGGCAGGAGGCAAGAGCCTTGGAGAGGCGGGAAGGGAGAGGGGAACGTTGGAAGGAGTTCCGCATTCCAGACATTCCTGAGCCAGCTTTCCCGCCGGCAGAGCCGATGGAAATCGGAACAGCGCGCGCGCGCGCATTTTCAAAAACCAGCGAGGGAGCTAAGAAGGAGGGAAAGGGCCCCCGGAAATGCTATCTCTGCCAACAGCCAGGCCACTTTGCCAGAGTCTGCCCCCAGAGGAAGGAATGGCAAGGGATGGTGGGAGCTGTTGAGGGGGGAGAAGAAGGGGGAGCGGAGCAGGTAAAAGCCAACGCCTGGTTGCCACAATTGGGGCACTGCAACCAGGCCAAAGAGCAGTGAAAGTGCCCGTGCCAGAAGCTCCTCGACCTGCTCTAGTGATTGAAGTGTCGCTAGAGCTGCAGAATGGGCACCCCCTAAAAATAAAGGCGCTATTGGACTCAGGCAGCTCCTGCAATTTTATGAGCAAGGAGTTTGCTGCTGAACACCAGATACAGACCATCCCTTTAAGCAACCCCCTGCAGGTGACCACGATTGATGGCAGGGAGTTGTTGGGAGGAGGAGTCCGCTTGCAGACTGTCCCAATGATAATGAGGGTGGCAAGGCACACAGAACTGATAGCGTTTAATGTGGCCACCCTGGGAGGCGCTCCCATTATTTTGGGAATGAGCTGGCTAGCTCTACATGATCCGCTGGTTGGCTGGCATCAAAGAGTGGTGTCCTTTGGTTCAGCACATTGCCTAGAACACTGCAAAGGGGAGAAGGGTTCAGTAGGGGCCCAAGCCACCCTAGCAGGGACTGAAGTAATGGGGAAGGTGAAGGTACCACCACAGTATGCAGATCTCAGCGACGTGTTCAGCGAGAAGGAAGCTGACCAACTACCACCTCATAGACCCTTTGATTGTCAGATCAATTTACTCCCTGGAGCACAGCTTCCCGTGGGCAAGTTGTATGCCATGTCAGACAGGGAAATGCAGGAGTTGCGAGGGTTCATTGACAAGAACCTGAAGAGAGGCTTCATCAGAGAGTCCAAAGCAGCAGGGGGGAGCCCAGTGTTCTTTGTGGACAAAAAAAATGCAGACAAGCCGAGACTTGTATGTGATTTTAGGCGGCTGAATGCAGTGACTGAACCGGTGGCGTTCCCTATGCCCAGAATTGATGATATTTTGACCATGGTGAGGAAGGGAAAGATTTTCACAAAGCTGGATCTAAGGGGGGCGTACAACCTGATACGCATAAGGAAAGGGGATGAATGGAAAACCACCATGTTTACCCCTTTGGGGGCGTTTGAATACCTCGTTATGCCATTTGGATTACAAGCAGGCTCCGCGTGTTTTCAATCTTTTATGAACCACGTGCTGGGCCCTTTGCTCTACAAGAATTGCGTTGCCTTTCTAGATGATGTGTTGGTGTATTCTGAGAATGAGGAGCAACATGTGAGAGACGTCAGAGAAGTGTTGAGCAGACTGCAAGCCAACAGGCTGTGGGTCAAACTGGAGAAGTGTCGGTTCCATACCAAGGAGGTGGAATTCCTGGGGTACCGCCTGTCAGACAAGGGATTGGCCATGGATCCCGGCAAGGTACAGGCAGTGCTGGAATGGAAAACACCCAAAACCAAGAAGGATGTGCAGAGGTTCCTAGGGTTTGGAAACTTTTATCGTAAGTTCATCCGCAACTTCGCCCATCTGACGGCGCCCATCACTGACTGTCTCAGCAGTAAGAAGAAGTTTGTATGGACGGCGGAGGCGGGGCGAGCGTTTGAGGAACTGAAAAGGGCCTTCGCCTCTGAAGAACAACTTCTGCATGTGGATTTACGAAAGAAGCTAAGGGTTGAAACAGACGCATCTGACAGAGCCATAGGGGCGGTGCTTCTTCTGCAGCCGGGGAAGGAGGAGTCGGAGTGGCGTCCGTGTGCCTTCTTCTCGCGGAAGCTGAACAAATCCGAGAGGAACTACACGGTGTACGACCGAGAACTGCTTGCTATTCATGAGGCGTTCCGGAGATGGAGGCATCTGCTAGTTGGTGCACAACATAAAGTGCAAGTGTGCACGGACCATAAAAATCTAGAGTACTGGAGAACGGCGCGAGTGCTCAACCAAAGGCAGTTGAGATGGGCCCAAGAGTTCTCCAAATTTAACTTTGAGATTTGTTATGTGCCAGGCCCAGAGAATGTTAGGGCGGACGCTCTCTCACGCAAACCTGAATATTTGGAGGGGGAGGGAGCACCCGAAGAAACCCATATCATTCCAGAGGACCGCTGGGTGTGTGGGGCGACTTTGGTGGGGCAAAGGGAATTGGTAGAGGGTACGGTGCAGGATGCATACGCCCAGGGGAAACTCAGGGATCTCAGAGGGGAGGAAGACAAACCCGGTGGTTTTGAGGAGAGAAATGGGGCATTGTATTATAAGGGAGCGTTATATATACCTGAAGGGGAATTGAGGGAGAAAGTACTCAAGCAGCTGCACGATAGCCCCACAGCAGGGCACTTTGGGCAACACAAAACCATGTGGCTGGTTACCAGGGAATTTTGGTGGCCCAAGGTCAGGGAAGATGTGCGGGAGTATGTGAGAGGGTGTGAACAATGCCAAAGAGCCAAGGGGGAGAGGCAGGCGCCGGCTGGTTTATTAGAACCACTGCCCACACCTGAGAGACCGTGGGAAGCAGTGGCAATAGATTTCATGACTGATCTGCCAAGGTCTAGAGGGAAAACAGCCATCATGGTTGTAGTAGACCTGTTAACTAAAATGGCCCACTTCATAGCCTGCTCACATGCGGTTACAGCAGAAGAAACCGCCAAATTGTTTGTAGAGAATGTGTTTAGGTTGCATGGCGCCCCCTTGAGGGTGGTTTCAGACCGAGGGAAACAATTTACTTCCAGGTTCTGGAGGAAGCTCATGAGCTTACTGCATGTAGAGGTTAATTTCTCGACGGCCCGTCATCCTGAAACCAACGGGCAGGCGGAAAGAGCAAATGGGGTTCTCCAACAATATTTGAGGTGTTATGTTAATGACAGAGAGAATGATTGGGTGGAGAAGCTGGCGTTGGCAGAATTTGCCTACAACAATGCAGAGAACGTGTCCACGGGGATGAGCCCCTTTTTGGCTAATCACGGGTGCCATCCCAGAGCCTTCCCAGGGGGGGAGGGGGAGAACTGGAGCGTTCCAGCTGCAGAACAGTTCGTGGAAGAAATGGAAGCGATCCATCGCCAGCTCCAACTCAACTTAAACAGGGCTAAGGAGGAATATAAGAGGCAAGCAGACAAAAACAGAAGGGAAGGTGAAAGCATCAGGGTGGGGGACCAGGTGTGGCTGTCAACCCAAGGGTTGCCATTCAAAGGAGGTTGTAAGAAATTAAGACCCAAAAGGCTGGGTCCGTTTGAAGTCATACAGCAGGTCAATCCAGTGGCTTTCAGGCTCCGGTTACCGAACCACATGAAGCTGCACCCAGTTTTTCACAGGTCGTTGCTGTCACCGTATAGAGGAGACAGTGAGGGGAGGGTCACTAGGGGACCAGCAATGGAGGAGAAGGAACACAGCTACCATGTAGCGGAGATCCTCGATTCCAGGTGGAAGGGAGATCAAGTAGAGTATTTGGTAATGTGGGAAGGGGAACCGGAGTCGGAAAACACCTGGGTTAGGGCAGAGGATGTCAATGACGAGGTTTTAATAGAGACTTTTCATCAGAGGTTCCCACGTAAACCTCAGCCTGTAGCGAGGTTCCGAAGGGAATACTTTGCCACCACCGACGAGGAAGAGGAGTTGGAGGGGTTCCCAGATTCTGAAGAGGAGGAGGATTCAGCTGGCCAGGACGACGATCGATGGAGAGAATTGTTCGAGACGTCAGAAGATGAGGAAGATTCGTTTCGGGGTTTTAGCCCTTCACCTCCCAGGGGGGAGGAATTGGGAGGGGGTGAGGGGGGCCCTGGAGGGGAGGTGGATGTCAGGGAACTGCCATCAGAGCATCAGGTGGTGGAGGGACTCAGGCAGGATGAAAGAGACTCAACTGCTGAAGCAGGGACCAGCAGGGGGAGGAGTGGGTCTCTGAGGGAATGCGAGCAGGAGGGAGGGCTCAGGGAGGCTTCCAGCGAGAACAGTGGAGAGGTATCGGAGTCTCCCATAGGGAGACCCATACCTCGCAGGAAACTGTCACGCCGTGAGTCCAGGAGACGCGTTTCCGTTAAGGAACTTCTTTGCTGGAAACGCTTCCGCAGACAGCCACTGTCGGACTCTACTAGTGACTAGAGCAGACATGTCTGAGGAGCTCCGTCACACACGGAGGTTTGTGGGGGCGCACAAACTCTGAGGGAGCACGTTTTCACGCACAAGCAGCTAATCAAACCCTCACACGCATGCTGTTATCCCCGGCTTGGTATGTAGTTTTTGAAAGTGAATTTAAGCATTGCACAGTAGCCCTGGCTGATCCACAGCATTCAGCCAACCAACTCTTTGGTGCTGGTCTGTATGGTAATATACCAGCCGAAGCGCAATTAACACCTTTACATTTTAGTCGCACCGCGACCTGTGTGCAACGTGCCTTTCACAAAGTCCCTGTCTCAGGACAACCACTTAGCTCCTTTGTTAAGCAACAACATTCGGAGCCCTACCATCAATTTATAGATAGATTGAAAGAATCAGTCACTAGGCAGATTGATGACACTACAGCTCAAAATGAATTGATGAAAAAAATGGCTTTCGAAATTGCAAGTACTGACTGCAAAAGGGCTTTGCAGTCGATCATACATCGCCCTAAATATGACCTGGCCGATATGATTCAAGCCCGTGCAGATGTTGGAAACCAGAGTCATGCGATGTCCTTGCTTGCTGGTGCCATCCAGGCTGGCAACAAGCCCACTGGGAACTGCTTGAACTGCAAGCGCCCAGGTCATTTTGCTAAACAATGCAGAGCCCCTGGCGGGGGTGCAAACAGGAATGGTGATGCCAATAAGGCTAAGCCTTCCAAGAAATGCCCGAAGTGCGGTAAAGGCTATCATTGCGCAAATCAGTGCAGGAGTTCGGGAAACTCCTTAGGGGCCCGGACAAATAGGGAGCACTCCGCCGTTAGGCTCCACTATTAAAACCATCTCAAAGGATACACGCTCTGATTTTACCATCAACTTAATTAATCAAGAAACCAAAGACACTGTTTTACCTGGTGAAATTGTGCTTATGCCCACCCAATTGGTGGGCCCACTACCTCCTAAAGTCGCAGGTTTAATTTTACCCAAAATTTCTGTGGCAAAAGAAGGAATCCAGGTTATTCCAGGAGTTCTGGATCCTGACTATGTGGGCACAATAATGGTTCAACTTTGGAGCCACATGCCCATGCAGTTAAAGAAGGGTGAGTCCTGGGCGCATTTGGTGGTGCTCCCTTCTCACCCTACTGTTTCTATTATTGATAGTAATTTGCACGAGCTCTCTCCTTTTTCCCCACAGCTGTTAGCTGTAATCCAGAGGATTGGTCATCAGAAACTTCTTCGTAAGTACAAGATAAATGGCAAGGTTCTGGAAGGCTTGACTGACACAGGCGCGAACATTTCTGTAATTTCCAGTAGTTGCTGGGACCTCACGTGGCCCCTTGAATCTGCCTCTGCAGTTTGGGGTGTAGGTGGACCTCAAACCTCTTCCCAAAGCGTACAGTGGCTGCCTATTTCTCTGCCTGATAGCTCTGAAACCATTGCATATATCCAGCCCTGTGTGTTAAAAATCCATCTCAATCTGTGGGGCAGAGACTTACTACAACAGTTACAAGCTACCATTCAATTAAATGAGTAAGCTTGCACTCCCCCTCCACTGGAAATCAACCACCCGGGTATGGATAGAACAATGGCCCATAACGGGGGGGAAGCTACTTGCTTTAGTGCTCATTTTCAGCGTTTTGTTTTTGCCTCTTTCTGCTTCCGCTCTTAATAGCGGTAACTCCACACCAACAAATGTGTGGGAATCTTTTGCAAAGACCCTCAATATTTCTTCCTTTTGCCTAACCCAACAGGTATCAATAGGTGAAATCCTTGGCTCCTGCCTTATCCCTGTTTGCCATGACCCTTTTGATATACAAAATGATACCTGGTTTTTCTCATCCCTACCCCAAAACGATTCTCTCCGCACCCTTGGTTATTCCGGTTACCACAACTGGGGTAACCAAGTGCGCCGACGCCCACCTTTGGCCATTGATTTGTTGACCCCATACGTGGCTTCTTTTAATGTCACCTGTGCCCGTATGGTCAATTGCACAAAATCCAACTGTGTGGAAATGGGCAAGGATAATTTCCACTGCTCTAATTATGTCAATATTTCTTATGTATATAAATACAAAGAACTACCTGCTATCTGGTTCTGGACGTGTCCTGGCTATACATTTAATTACATTCCAGCAAACATCAGCCATGGCACACCCTGCTGCTTAAGCCGTTTGTCCATAATATTATTGGCCTCTTGGCAAATAGCCCTGCTGTCCAGCCAGCGCTTCCCTTGCGCAGCTCTGCTCGGAAGCTGCAAGCTGACCCAGGCAGGGGGAGCAGAGTGCACACAGCGTGAAACTGTTGCTGTGCGTGTGTGTAAACATAAATCAGGCAGCACACACGGTGTCTTCCTTACCTTCTAAAAGTCTTTATTCATGTAGAAAAACATCTCTCCGGGCGACAACTCACCCATCTTGCGTCCACCCTCCGCAAAAGCGAAACCAGAACTGAACTCAGGAAACACTCCCCTCAGTAAACTCAACCACGCCTCAGAATGTAAGACGTCACACAGAACCTCTTAACACTTTAGGTTCTGATTCTCTCCACACGTATTACCCAAAAAGCATCATTTGACCCGTTCTCGATATCGCCGCTCTATTGCATTGACTAACGATTGTGACGATTCAATTTCTCTTCCCAGTAGGTCTGAATATATCTCTTTAGCTGTTTCTCTCCTAGGAGTCCCTGGATTGGCTGTACACAATAGTAGGAACATTAACTCTTTAGCTTGTTCTGCAGCAAAAGCCCTGAATTTTACTTCTCAAGTGCTTCATCTTCTAAATAAAGAGCAGAGTGAACTCCAGCATGGTCTTCTGCAGAACCGCGCTGCTATCGATTATCTATTGCTGCTTCATCATTACGGCTGTGAACAAGTGGACGACATGTGTTGCTTTAATATTACTGATAATTCCAAAGCCATCCAAAAGCAAATCTCTCATTTGCAAAATCTTACACACCACATTAAACAGGACGTTGGACTTTCTGGCCTGTGGGACTCATTCACCCAGTGGCTCACTGGCTGGTTGCCAAACCTGAATTGGCTTCGTAATCTCTTTCAATATGCCATTATTATAATATGTATATTGATTTTGCTATGTTGCTTCCTCCAATGCATTCCTGGACTCATAAGTCTTTTGTCTCGGTTTCTCTCTCCCCCTCAGCCACCCAATAAAATCATTGCTGCCTACTTTGCGAAATTGCAGCACCAGCAGTAAACATTAGGGGAGATGTGGCGAACTTATTTCGGGCATGCGCTGGCATACCACGTATCCCGAAGTATTTTTGTCTTATTCACCCAGAACACCTCACAAATAAGAAAAGAAAGGGGGAGATGAAGGAAAGCATTGCTTTTGCACATGATCATGGCATGATGGGAAGCATTGCTTCTGCACATAACTGTGGCATGATGGGAAGTCTTGTATCGGAACCCGTGACCTTCCCAATGCCCAGGATTGACGATATTTTAACCCGGGTGAGGAAGGGAAAGATCTTTACCAAGCTGGACCTTCAGGGGGCGTACAATTTGATTAGGATGAGGGAAGGGGATGAATGGAAAACCACCATGTTCACCCCTCTGGGAGCCTTTGAGTACCTCATTATGCCCTTTGGATTACAATCAGACTCTGCCTGTTTTCAATCTATCTTGCACCATGTGTTGGGATCCTTGCTATACAAGAATTGCGTGGCCTTTCTAGATGACGTGTTAATCTATTCGGACAATGAGGAGCAACACGTTTGGGACGTTCGGGAAGTGCTAAAGAGGCTACAGGAACACCAGTTGTGGGTCAAATTGGAGAAGTGCCAATTCCACGCACGAGAGGTCGAGTTCCTGGGATACAGGTTGTCGGACAAGGGCCTAGCTATGGACCCAAGCAAGGTGCAGGCGGTGCTGGAATGGAAGGCCCCCAAGACCCGGAAGAACGTGCAGAGGTTCCTGGGGTTTGCGAACTTCTATCGGAAGTTCATCAAGAACTTCGCCCACTTAACCGCACCCATCACCGATTGTCTCAGTAGCAAAAGGAAGTTCGTCTGGACAGAAGAGGCACAGCAATCTTTCGAAAGGCTAAAAAGGGCGTTTGCTTTGGAAGAGCAGCACAAGATCCAGGGGCGCAGCACAAGATCCAGGTGTGCACGGACCATAAGAACCTAGAGTACTGGAGGACTGCACGAGTACTCAACCAACGACAGGTGCGGTGGGCTCAAGAATTCTCCAAGTTTTTCTTCGAGATTCGATACGTGCCGGGAGAGGAAAAAGTCAGAGCAGACGCCCTCTCCCGGAAGCCGGAGTATCTGGAAGGAGAAGGACCTCCAGAAGCACGACATGTGATTCCCGAGAACCGATGGGTGTGGGGGGGGAGTGTTAGTTGAGACACGAGAACTAGTAGGACTGGCGAGGGGCGACGAGTTCGCCCAAACGAAAATCCGGGAACTCAGTGGCACGGGGGGAAACCATGAGGGGTTTGAGGAGAAAGATGGGGTACTATATTACAGGGGAGCACTATATGTACCAGGGGATGATTTGAGGAGAAGGGTACTCAAACAACTCCATGATAACCCGACGGCGGGGCATTTCGGTCAACACAAGACCATGTTGCTGGTCACCAGGCAGTTCTGGTGGCCAAGGGTGAGGGAAGATGTACGGGAGTACGTATGAGGGTGTGACTGCTGCCAGCGAGCAAAGGGGGAGAGGGCGGCGCCCGCGGGACTACTGGAACCTTTACCCACACCGGGAAAACCATGGGAGGTGGTGTCCATAGATTTTATGACAGATTTGCCCAAATCGAGAGGGAAAACAGCTGTCATGGTGGTTGTTGACCTGTTAACAAAAATGTGCCATTTTATCGCTTGCTCGCATGCGGTGACGGCAGAGGAAACTGCCAGGCTGTTTGTGGATCACATCTTCAGACTGCATGGCGCCCCCTTGAGGGTTTTGTCCGACCGAGGGAAGCAATTTACTTCCCGGTTCTGGAGGAAGTCGAGGTGAACATCCCGGTTCTTGCTGGAAGTCGAGGTGAGCTTCTCGACGGCCAGACACCCAGAGACCAACGGACAAGCGGAAAGAGCGAACAGTATACTCCAACAATATCTACGCTGCTATGTCAGCGAGAGGCAGAACGACTGGGTGGATAAACTGGGGCTGGCAGAATTTGCGTACAATAACGCGGAACACGTGTCCACGGGGATGAGCCCGTTCATGGCCAATTATGGGTGTCATCCCAGGGCTTTCCCAGGGGGTGGGGAGGAGAGGTGGAGTGTGCCAGCAGCGGAGCAGTTTGTGGAAGAAATGGAAGCCTTACACCAACAACTTAAAATGAACTTGGAAAGGGCCAAGGAAGTGTATAAGAGGCATGCAGACAAGCACCGCAGGGAAGGAGAAACCATACGGGTGGGGGACCGGGTGTGGTTGTCAACCCAGGGGTTACCTTTCAAGGGAGGGTGCAAGAAACTGCTGCCCAGGCGGCTGGGACCTTTCGAGGTAACCCAGCAGGTCAGTCCAGTGGCCTTTCGGCTCAAGTTGCCGACCAGTATGAAACTACACCCGGTGTTCCATAGGTCCCTACTCTCTCTGTACAGGGAGGGGCTGGAATTTCCGGGGCGAGAGAGAGAGGTCCCCACTCACCCACGCATAGAGGAGAGGGAACTCAGCAGTCAAGCCACGGAAATACTTGATTCAAGATTGAGAGGAGGGGTAGTGGAGTATTTGGTAGCTTGGGAGGGGGAACCTGAGTCGGAAAACACGTGGGTTCCAGCGGAGACCATCAGGGATGAGGATCTCAGGGGGGAGGCCAGACACTAGTACGAAAAGGGTTTTAGAACTAATTCAAGAATTTGGTCAAGTTGCAGGATTCAAGTTGAATAAACAAAAAACTAAAGTTTTGGAGAAAAATTTAACAGCTATGGAAAGGGAGAGGTTCCAGAATGAAACAGGGTTGACAGTGGTCAAGAAGGTGAAATACTTGGGGATTAATATGACATCTAAGAATGTGAATTTGTTTAAAGATAATTATGAGAAATGCTGGACAGAAGTTAAAAAGGATCTAGAAATATGGTCAAATTTGAAGCTTTCCTTGTTAGGCCGAATTACAGTTATTAAGATGAATGTATTGCCTAGAATGTTATTTTTATTTCAAGCATTGCAAATTCTTGACAAGATGGACTGTTTCAAGAGGTGGCAGAAAGACATTTCGAAATTTGTCTGGCAGGGCAAAAAACCCAGAATAAAGTTTAAAATTTTAACGGATGCAAAGGAAAGAGGGGGATTTGCCCCGCCGGACTTAAAACTGTACTATGAATCAGCAGCTTTTTGCTGGATGAAAGAGTGGCTGCTCCTCGAGAATACAGATACTTTGGACTTGGAAGGTTTTAATAATGTATTTGGATGGCATGCATATCTATGGTATGATAAGGTTAAAGCGCATAAAGCTTTTAAAAATCACATTGTTAGGAAAGCATTATATAATGTCTGGATCAGATACAAAGATTTGTTGGAAAATAAAACCCCAAGGTGGCTATCGCCAATGGAAGCTAAAGCCGTGAAAAAACTTAACATGGAGGCCAAATGGCCAAAATATTGGGAAATTTTGGAACAAGAGGGAGATAAACGGAAATTACAGAGTTATGAGAGATTGAAGTCTAAAGTACGAGACTGGCTCCATTACTATCAAATAATGGAGGTGTATAAACAGGACAGGAAAATTGGCTTCCAGGTGGAGAAATCAAAACTAGAAACAGAACTGTTAGAACCCAATGCTAAGAATCTGTCAAGAATGTATAATTTGTTGCTGAAATGGAATACACAAGATGAAACAGTTAAATCTGCTATGATTAAGTGGGCACAGGACATTGGTCATAACATTAAGTTTGCTGACTGGGAACAGTTGTGGACCACCGGTATTAAATTCACGGCATGTAATGCCTTAAAGGGAAATATTATGAAAATGATCTATAGGTGGTACATGACCCCAGTCAAGCTAGCAAAAATTTACCATTTGCCTGATAATAAGTGTTGGAAATGTAAAGAAACTGAAGGTACTTTTTATCACCTTTGGTGGACGTGCCCGAAGATTAAGGCTTTCTGGGAAATCATATATAATGAAATGAAAAAGGTACTTAAATGTACTTTCCCTAAGAAACCAGAGGCCTTTCTCTTGGGCATTGTCGGCCAATTGGTGCCAAAGAAAGACAGAACTTTTTTTATGTATGCTACAACAGTAGCAAGAATACTCATCGCAAAGTATTGGAAGACACAAGATCTACCCACTCTGGAAGAATGGCAGATGAAGGTGATAGACTACATGGGACTGGCTGAAATGACCGGCAGAATCCGTGACCAGGGGAAAGAGACGGCGGATGAAGACTGGAAGAAATTTAAAATTTATCTTAAGAAACATTGCAAAATTAATGAATGCTAAAATGTTGAGGTTTTAGAAAAAAGGGGATTACAGCTGTAAAAGATTAAGTATAAGAAAAGAATAAGGGAAAATTCGATAAAACCAAGGGGCAGGATTTGCTGAAACAAATTTGGAAATTGGGATGCAGAAAGGGGAGGTATGGGGAAGTCGGTGAAGTAAGGTTTAAGAAAAAAGGACTTGACTTCCGGAGGCGGCGCGAAACGGTAATGGCGGTCCTCTTTGCTCTGTGAAGGGGAGCTCCGCAGAAACGGGTCGTCCGCTCCGGCACAGCGGAGACCCATAAAGATAAACCACAGGCAGAGTGAGCCTGTGACCGTGGGACTCGGCGGGCACCAGAAGCGCCCCCCGAAACGAAGAAGGAACCCCGTAAGGGGCTCCGGAACGTGGAAGGGTGGCGCGGTGCTGTGAGTTGATCGCTCTTTCTGCGGAAGTGAAGCCGCGCGGCTGCTACCGATGAGCGCTGACCTTTTTTCCTGGAACAATTGATTTAAAACTACAAACCCGTAAGTAAGGGGAAATTAAGAAATCTTGGGACTAAAGAGACTGAATTTGGCTGAAAGCGGGAGATGCAACCAGGAAGTCCGTCTCCCGACCGTGCTTAAAGAACTAAAGTAAAGATTTTGACAAGCTGGAATCGCTTTTTTAAAAAAAGGTTTTAAAAGTGTGGCTTATTGTGCAACAACTGAATTTGCTTTCAAGAGACTTTTAAGAGATTAAGAGACAATTTCGTTTTACTTTTCTTGGTTACCCTCCCTTTTCTTTCTGGATTGTTTAAAAGAAGCCCAATTCACGGGCTGTCAGGCTAAAGGCAAAAAGAACTGTCAAACTGCTGAATCTGGCTAACTGTCGAAAGTGTTACATTGGAGCGTTACAATTTGGATACAAATGGGGAAGTTATTTCTCGCACCTCTTTGAGACTTTGTTTTAACTTTGGGAAGTTCTGCATCGCAAAAGGGAGCTGCAGGATCCTTTCAACGTGTTTTAAACTGCTGGGATTTTAATGGCGGAACAACTCTATTCTTTCCTTTGAGACATTGTTGCACTCCCCCTAGAGGACTGTGGATTTACAATTGTCTGGGATTTGCCTTCTGTTTTGATTTTCTGCTGCCTTGCTGTTTACTCTCTGGAACTGACTTTCCCATGGGACTGCACATAGCTTGACCTTGGCACGTAGACAGGATTGGAATGAGTGGCACGGGGAAAGCAAGATTGGCTAAAACGAAAGCTAAACAATTAGTACAAACAACTCTGACTTCTCAGCCACGCAGATCATCTGTCCCAGCTGTTTTAGGGATACAAGAAGGAGAAGCTGAGCAGACATCATTAGAGGATATGGCTACAGGAGGATCTTCTGCACTTTTAGAACAATTTTTGGGACAATTGGAAAGTTTAAATAAAAAGGCAGACGAGCATTTGACAAAAATTGACCAAGCCACAGCCAGCATTAATAAATTGACTGAACAAGTTGCTCAACATACACAAGCAATCGGGAATCTACAGGAAGCAACTCTAGAAAATCGCAAACTGGCTGAGGAAGCTAATCAAAAAGCTGTGGAAGCCAATCAGAAAGTTGAAGCAATACAGGTGGAAGTAAAACCTTTGCACAAACAAATTAACGAACAGCAGGCCTACCTGTCTATGATTGAATTAAGAAATAGGGAAAATAATCTCAGATTGAGAGCCATCCCGGAACTTGAACAGGGGGATTTGATTGGTTATTTGTCATCAGAATTTTCAAAGTTCTGGGCCATTGAAGAAGATAAGGACTTCAAAATCGTAAGTGCTTTTAGACTGGGAAGAGTGGTGAGGAAGGACAGATCCAGAGACTGTTTGATCATTTTGAGATCCAAGCAAGAGAGAGACAAAATATTAGGCCTTCATTTCGAAAAATCACTTGATATTCAAGGCAACAAGGCAGAAATCTACAAAGATATCCCGAAACAACTTTTGGACCTTAGATCTACATACACAGATTTAACAAGATTGTTGAGAAGCAACTCAATTCCCTTTAGGTGGGAATTTCCTCAAGGATTATCCTTTAACTTCAAAGGAAAGAAATTCAAAATTAAATCAGCAGAAGACCAACAAAAATTTCTAGACGACCACGGAGAGGACCTTCAGAAAGGAGCAGTAGGACCTGGGTCTTGGCCACCACCTCCGCCAGTACCAGCACCTGTACCCGCACCCTTGGGACCAGAGGATCAAAAGGAAAAGACACCACCACCAAAGGAATAGCGGATTGATCCAGGATGTCTCTGCAGCTTCTTAGTTGGAATATTAATGGCGGGAATTCCCCGGAAAAAAGGACAAGAATATTTCATATATTGAAGAAAGAACAATTGGACATTATTTGTTTGCAGGAAACCCATGTGACTAGGCTCCACAGAAAAGTGCTAATTAACAAAAGACTAGGCCAAGAATTTATATCATCGGACAGAGTCAAAAAAAGAGGAGTGGTGATTTATGCAAAGGAGAGCCTATCACCAAAGTTTTTATTTAAAGATGAACAAGGAAGAATTTTGGCAATTGAGATTCAGACTCAAGGAGAAAAGTTTTTGATACTAGGAATATATGCACCAAATGAGGGGAAATCAGAATTTTACAAGAAACTGCATGAGACTATGCTGGATTATCTGGACTATAGCAACATCATTATGATGGGAGATATGAATGGGGTGGTCTCTATAAATATGGATAAGTCACAAAATCAAAATTTGACAAAAGACGGCAGACTACCTAAAACTTTCTTTGAGCTAACTGACAACATGGACCTGATTGACATCTGGAGGACAAAGAACCCCCTAGGAAAAGAAGGAACATTCTTTTCTGAAGCCCATCTGACATGGACAAGAATCGACCAAATATGGATAACTAGAGGACTGGCACCTAAGACTAGAAAAGTGGAAATCTGCCCAAAAACCTGCTCCGACCATAACGCCATGAAAATGGAAATTAGACTAACCCCAATCGGTTCCTTCAGATGGAAAATGAATGACACCTTGTTAAGAGATCAGGAGGTTGTGAAGAAGGCCCAGAAGACATTACAAGACTATTTTGAAATAAATCTGAATACCACAGTGGAAAAAAGAGTAATCTGGGATGCAAGTAAAGCTGTTATGAGAGGGTTTTTTATACAACAGAACACGATAAAGAAAAGACTCTGGAATGAAAAAAAGGACAAGATTTTAGAGAAGATAAGAGATGGTGAGAAAAAATTAAGATCAAAACCCAAATCTCAGGAGATTCTGAGAGAAATCAAATTCCATCAAGCACAATATGCCAAATTGATAAATCAAGAAGTAGAGTGGAAAATTAAATTAATGAAACAAAGATCATTTGAATCAGCAAATAAGTGTGGGAAACTGCTAGCATGGCAGTTGAAAAAGAGACAAAAATTGAACACGGTTACAAACCTAGAGATTGAAGGGATAAATATTCAGAAACCTGAGGAAATTAGAAAGTGCTTCCAGAGATATTCAAACAACTTTACACGCAAGGGCCGCAGAAAGAGACTGAGATAGACCAATTTTAAAAAATAAATGGACTACCAAAATTATCCCAGGAAAAGAGAACAGCTCTGAACTATAAAATAACACAACAAGATATTGAAGGTGCCATTCAGAATATGCAACTAGGCAAATCTCCAGGACCAGATGGACTCACCTTATTATAAGACATTGAAAGATCTCTTGATTCAACCACTAATGGAGGTGTGTAATCAGATCATGGAGGGGAAGAAGGCACCGGAATCGTGGAAAGAAGCTTTCATCACATTGATACCTAAATTGGAAACTGAAAAGACTCAACTTAAGAACTACCGTCCCATCTCACTCCTAAATGTGGATCACAAAATTTTTGCAGACATTCTGGCAAGTAGACTTAAAAAAGTGTTAAATGAAGTAATTCATAAAGATCAGGCAGGCTTTCTCCCAGGCAGACATTTGTCTGATAATACTAGAAATATTATTGACATTTTGGAACTTCTGCAAAGTAATATCAATACAAAAGCAGTGTTAATTTTTATTGATGCGGAGAAGGCATTTGACAACATCTCTTGGAAGTTTATGAAGAAAAACCTTGAAGGGATGGGAGTGGGACGGGGGTTTGAAAATGGAATAGAGGCAATTTATTCAGAACAAAAAGCTAAATTGATAGTTAACAATGTGGTGACAGAAGAGTTCAAAATTGAAAAAGGAACACGACAAGGGTGCCCCATATCCCCTTTGTTATTTATATCAGTCCTGGAGGTGCTTTTGAATATGATTAGGGAGGACCGGTTGGTGCAAGGAATACAGGTCGGAGTGAAACAGTACAAACTTAAAGCTTTTGCAGATGACTTGGTTTTAACATTACAGGAGCCAGAATCTAGTACGAAAAGAGTTTTAGAATTGATTCATGAGTTTGGTCGGGTGGCGGGATTTAAACTGAACAAGCAAAAAACTAAGGTTTTGGAGAAAAATTTGACACCTTTGGAGTCAGAAAGGTTTCAGAAAGAGACTGAATTAAATGTGGTTAAAAAGGTGAAATACCTAGGGGTTAACTTGACTGCTAAAAACTTGAACTTATTTAAAGATAACTATGAAAAATGTTGGTCAGAAATCAAGAAGGATCTAGAAACTTGGTCAAGATTGAAACTTTCCTTGTTGGGTCGAATTGCAGCTATAAAGATGAATGTATTGCCAAAGATGTTGTTTTTATTTCAAACCCTACAGATTGTGGACAGAGTGGAATGTTTTGGAAAGTGGCAGAGAGATATTTCTAAGTTTGTCTGGCAGGGCAAAAAACCCAGAATAAAATTTAAAATTCTAACTGATGCAAAGGAAAGAGGGGGATTTGCCCTGCCGGACTTAAGGTTATATTACGAAGCTGCAGCTTTCTGCTGGATGAAAGATTGGTTACTCTTAGAAAACACTGATGTGATCTGGAAGGGTTTAATAATGCTTTTGGTTGGCATGCATATCTGTGGTACGACAAGGTAAAAGTTCATAAAGTTGCACTATTTTAGTGTTGTTAGCCGCCCTGAGCCCGGCTTCGGCTGGGGAGGGCGGGATATAAATAAAATTTATTATTATTATTATTATTATTATTATTATTATTATTATTATTATTATAAAGGGTTTAAAAACCATATTGTCAGGAAAGCAATATTTATTGTCTGGACAAAGTATAAAGACTTATTAGAAAATAAGACCCCAAGGTGGTTATCACCAATTGAGGCTAAGGCCCAGAAAAGACTCAATATGGAGGCCGGCTGGCCGAAATATTGGGAAATAATAGAAAAAATTGGAGACAATTGGAGGTTGCAGAGCTTGGAGAAATTAAAGAATAAGGTGCGAGATTGGTTACATTACGCTCAAATTAAAAAGGTTTTTAATCTAGACAGAAAGAAAGGATTCCAGGTGGAAAAATCGAAATTAGAAACAGAATTGTTAGAACCAAAGACCAAGGTACTTTCTAGAATGTATAACTTGCTGCTTGAATGGAATACTCAGGATGAGACAGTTAAATCAGCTATGATAAAATGGGCTCAGGACATTGGATATAACATCATGTTTGAGGACTGGGAAAGGTTATGGACCAGCGGAATGAAATTCACGGCATGTAATGCCCTGAAGGAAAATATTATGAAAATGATATATAGGTGGTACATGACCCCAATCAAGCTGGCCAAAATATATCACCTGTCTGATAATAAATGTTGGAAATGTAAGGAGGCTGAAGGGTCATTCTTTCACCTCTGGTGGACTTGTCCAAGAGTGAAGGTCTTCTGGGAAATGATCTACAATGAGTTAAAAAAGGTATTTAAATATACCTTTACTAAGAAACCAGAAGCCGTCCTCTTGGGCATTGTCGGCCAGAAAGTGTTAAAGAAGGACAGAACCTTTTTTATGTATGCGACTACAGCAGCAAGAATACTTATTGCAAAATATTGGAAGACACAAGATTTGCCCACACTGGAAGAGTGGCAGACGCAATTGATGGATTACATGGAACTGGCTGAAATGACTGGCAGAATCCGAGATTTGGGAGAAGAAACAACGGAAGAGGATTGGAAAAAGTTCAAGGACTATTTACAAAAACAGTATAAATTGTATGAATGCTAAGAAACTGCATGATTTAGAAAAATATGGTTCCAGTAACTTGATTGTGAGATATTGAAAATTAAGTGAGATGCAAGAAAGAATTGAAACTTAAAGTAATATTATGTTTATTTTAAGTTATAAGTAATTGACAAAATTTGCTTTAAGCTTAGAAAGATAACATTTGAGAAGTACAAAATAAGAAATCAAAGATGGTAACAATTTGCTGATACTTTTATTATAGAGAATGCAGGGTAAGGGAGATGTGAGGAAGTCCAGTTAGTTATATAAAAAAGGTTATGAATAGTTGTGTTTTTTCTTTTTTCTTTACTTTTCTTTTTCTATATTGTTTGTGGGTGTAATTGTATCTGTTTTCTTTTTTGGTTTGTTATTTTTTTGGGGAAGGGAATTTGTGTGTTTATTGTGTGCTTTTTATTTTATGTTTGAAAATTGAATAAAATATTTATTAAAAGAAAAAAGAAAAAAGGACTCGAAATTATACATGTTTGTTTATGTGTTTGTTTGTTTCTATTGTGTAATGTTTGTGTTTATAAAAATTGTGAAAAACCAATAAAAAATTTATTTAAAAAAAAAAGAGGATCTGAGGGGGGAGTTTCACAGCAGGTTCCCAAGGAAGCCCAAACCGGTAGCGAGGTTCTGGGAGGAGCAATTTGGCACTACAGATGAGGAAGAAGAGTTTGTGGGGTTTCCGGCGTCCGACGAGGAGGAAGGAGAGGAATCTGAGGGTGAGGAATCGGACTGGGAGGGTGATCCGGTACAAAGAGATAGCAGCAGGTGGAGAGCTATGTTTGAATCTTCAGAGGATGGGGGTAGCTCCTTCAGGGGATTACCCGCATCGCCGTCAGACGGAAGGGAGGAATTTAGGCCAAAGGAATGGGACGGAGGTGAGGGGGGTTCTGGGGGGAGGTGGATGTCAGGGAACTGCCATCGGAGCCAAGAGTGGAGGTAAGGCTCCCGACCATGCAGGAGAAGGGACCAGCAGAGGGAGAGAGAACACTCCCTTTGGGGAAGGTTATCAGCTTGACACCGGGGAGGAAGGGGACCAGGGAAGGACTTCGGAGAGAGGGCTCCAAGACTCTTCCACAGAGACCAGCGGGGAGAGTCCAGGACCTCCGCTGGCTACGCCTACTCTGCGCAGAAAGCTTCCGCGCAGGGAGGCTAGGCGGAGACTGGGCGTCAAGGAATTTTTATGTTGGAAGAAATTCAGGAAACGCCCACTGACGGATTCTGCCAGCGACTGACACAGCCACGGAGGAAGGGCTGTCCAGCCAGGGAAAGGTTTAGCCAGGCAACGTTGCCTAGAACTTCAGCATCCTCTACGCACGAGCAACCCCAATTCCCATTACAATATCAATCTGTACTTACCCCTCTTTGTACATTCCTTTTCGTACCACTCTGGTACGGGCAGTCCGAAACCATGCCTGTGTAAACTCCACGTTCCTTTTCCCAACCTTTAACCTGTCTATGATTAATGTCTTATATGCAATAATTAATGTCTTATATACAACCCTTGCTTTGTACTTATGTTAACCAATCAGCAACAAGCACACACGTGGCAAACGCTGTATAATATCCAATAAAAGGGAGTCTCCGAGGCTTGCTCGAGAGACGCCTCCCGTATGACACCTACCTACTCGTCTGTCGTTCATTTCAACCCAACAGGGTGTCATGACCTTCTAGATCTAAAATATCCCAATTTTTTAATAAATACCAATCTTTCAACCAGAGAAGACATGAGGCTTCGTAATATAGCTTCAATTGCGGTAACCCGTAGCCACCTCTTTCTTCTGTATCTATTAATATCTTGTGCTTTACTCTTGGTCTTTTACCCTTCCACAAAAATTTATAAATTTCTTTTTGCCACTTGTTGATATTGCTGGTCTTTCCTGTAATTGGAATCGTTTGGAATAGAAAGAGTAGCTTCGGTAAAACTATCATTTTAATTACCGAAATGCGGCCCAGGAATGATAAATTTAACCTTGTCCATGTCTCCAACTGTCTTTTGATATCTTTCCAACAATGGGTATAATTATCTTCATATAAGTTAATATTCTTTGGTGTTATCCATAATCCTAAATACTTGATTTTGGGGTAGATTTTAATGTGTATTATTTGTTCTAATTCTGCTTTTTCATCTGGCGACATATTTTTAACTAATAGTTTTGTCTTGTTTAAATTCATTTTGAACCCCGCAACTTTACCGTAGCCATATATTATTTCCAAAGCCTTTCTTAAACTCTGTTTTGGTTGCTCCGTAGTTATAATTAAATCGTCAGCAAATGTCCTCATTTTGTTACTTCTATTTCCCAGCATAATCCCTTTTATTTCTTTTTCTTCCCTAATTTGTTTACATAAAACTTCCAATGTTAATATGAACATTAAGGGGGATAGTGGGCGACCTTGTCTGACCCCTTTACTGATTTCACACTCCTGTGATTAATTTCCATTGATTATGATTTTAGCTTTTTGTTTTGATTATATTGCTTCAATCCCTTTTATATACTGTATACCAAAATCCATATGGTGTAATAGACCTTTCATAAATTTCCAGGATACCCTGTCAAAAGCTTTTTCTGCATCTATAGCCATTAAGACTGCCTTCTTTTCTATTCTTAAGTCTAATTACGCTAATAAGTTTATAATGTTTCTAGTGTTGCTATAAATGTGCCTCCCGGGCAAAAAGCCAGCTTGGTCATTGTGTATCATCATCTGGAAGCCTTTTTTTGATCTTTCGGCTAAAATATTTGCATATAATTTATAATCGTTCTTTAGAAGTGCGATAGGCCTATAGTTGTTAATAAGTAGATTTTCCGTTCCCTGTTTTGGAATTAATGCAATAAGGCTCTCTTTCCAAGAATCTGGCATGGTTCCGTCTTTTAAGATGTTGTTCATGATACTTCTTAATGGGTCAGACAGCAAGTCCTCCATTTTTTAATAATATATTGCCGGTAGGCCGTCTGGCCCTGGTGGCTTTCCTATCTTTGCTTCCTTAATTGCTCTTTGAATTTCGTACGATGTAATAGGGGCATTCAACAGTTCTTTTTGTTCTTTAGTAAGTTTCGGAAGACAGTTCTGTTCTAAATGTTTTTTAACTTCTTCTGTTGTTTCATTTCCTTCCTTATAGATTTCTCTAAAGAATGCGAGAAATCGTTTCTCTATTTCTTTAGGGTTGTTTATTATTTTGCCTTTGCACTTAACTCTATTTATAAGCCTTTCTGCCTCTCTCTTCTTTAATTGCCATGCTAATAACCAGGCTCAGGTTCTGTTTCAGGCTGTGTCTCTGTTTCTGGCTCCGGCGCTGTATCAAACACTGTTGCAGACTTAGGCTGTGGCACTATGGCTGTAGCTGTGGCTCTGGTTCTGTTTCAGGCTCCGGCACTGTTTCAAGCCCTGTATCTGCCTCTGCCTCTGTTTCAGGCTCTGGCACTCTATCAAGCACTGTTTCTGGCTCTGGCTCTGGCTCTCTTTCAGGCTCTGTTTCTGAATTAAGGTTTTGTTCTGGCTCTGGCTGTGTCTCTGGATCTGGCTGTGTCTCTGCTTCAGGCTCCTATGCTGTATCAAGCACTGTATCAGGCTCTGCCTCTCCCTCTGCCCCTGGCTACGTTTAAGCGTCATTCTCAGTTTCAGACAGTGTCTCTGTTTCAGGATCCAGCACTCTATCAAGCACTATTTCAGACTCAGGCTGTGGATCTCGGCTGTGGCTCTAGGCTCCGTCTGTGGCTCTGTCTGTGGCTCTGGCTCTCTTTCAGGGTCTGGTTCTGAATGAAGATCTGGTTCTGACTCTGATTCAGGGTCTCATGATGGCTCTTCCTCTGCCTCTGAGCCAGCCATGTTTCAGGGTCTGGCTTTCTTTCAGGCTCTGGTTCTGAATTAGGGTTTTGTTCTGGCTCTGGCTGTGCCTCTGGCTCTGGCTCTGACTCCAGCTCCAGCTCCGGCACTGTATCAAGTACTGTTGCAGACTCAGGCTGTGGCTCTAGGCTGTGGCTGCAGCTATGTTTTGCGCTCCGACCCTGTATCAAGCCCTATTTCTGGCTCTGGCTCTGGCTTTCATTCAGCTCTTGCTCTGGCTCTGGCTCTGATTCATGGTCTCACTCTGACTCTGATTCAGGGTCTCGCTCTGGCTCTGGCAATCTATCAAGGACTGTTTCAGACTCAGGCTGTGGCTCTGCCTCTTCTTCAGGCTCAGGCTCTGTTTGAGGCTGTGTCTCTGTTTCAGGCTCCGGCACTGTATCAAGTACTGTTGCAGACTCAGGCTGTGGCTCTAGGCTATGGCTGTGGCTGTTGCTCTGGTTTGGGCTGTGGCTCTTTTTCAGGCTCTGGTTCTGAATGAGGGCTTGGTTATGGCACTGATTCAGGGTCTCACTCTGTCTCTGGCTGTTTCTCTTTTGCACCTCAAACGGTGGTTTGTTGTTGTTATTGTTGTTGTTGTTGTTGTTGTTGTTGTTGTTGTTGTTTTCTTTCTGGGGTAGGACAAATGTTTAGTTGGGGCGGGGATTATTTTAAGTTTAGCATAATTGTTTCTTGCTTTGTTTTTCTTTTACTATTTTTTTAGGTTATTGTATAGTTTGTATTTTGATTTTTAAGGGGAAAGGGTCAGGGCTGCCTGGGAGGGGGCCTCAGCCAACAGAATGGCTGGGGCAGTTTCCCTACGGGGGGATGTATTGGAACACCCAGTCTCTGTTATCGGGGGTGGGAGGAGCAGTTGCGCTAAGACCAGACCACGTCCTTACCGAAGATCTGGTTCTGGTTCTGACTCTGATTCTGATTTCTTTAGGGTTGTTTATTATTTTGCCTTTGCACTTAACTCTATTTATATGCCTTTCTGCCTCTCTCTTCTTTAATCATCATCATCAACCTTTTATTCGACCGTCAGTCAGAAAAAAAAGTACATTTGTCAATGTGCAGTTAAAAGCTCCAGGAAAATTTTAGAACTTAGCCAACACTAAAATGGGCTAAACAGATAGCCCCATATCAATACAGTCAATTATAATCTTGCGACGCTTAAAAGCTAAAAAAAGAAATTTGGCCGACTTCCAGTGGAGCGCGGAACCCGTTGCAGGCGAGGGTTTTTTCCGGTGGGAAAGCCCTAGATTTTTTGGCCGAAAAAGGAGGTTTTTAGGGCGAAAAAAACCTCTTGTTGAACCTCTGGAGGGTGTCTAGAGGTCCAGGTTCCCGGCGGTGCCTGAAAGCTGTCCGTCCGGCCACCAGGTAGCCTCCGAAAAAGAGGTGAAGAGTGCTGCGGAACGAGCAGCGGGCAATCGGGCAGCCATTGCAGAGGCTAACTAGCGAAGCCCCGAGCCTGCAGGGAATAGCGCTCCGCTCTCGAAATATAGAAATTCGGATTCATAACATCTAAACTTGTAAGAACTGGTGAGTAATAACAACAAGGAAGTCTCCGATTAAAAAAAGAGAAGAGCTCGAGTTCAGCGGTCGTCTGACATCATTAAAAAGGCGCAGGGCTGTATGCAGAGCCTAAAGCGAAAGTAATTTCCACTAGCGGTTACTGTTTCTATCTCCCCTGTAACTGTTACTGTTTGGAACTACGGTGAACTACGTTAAGAAGAAAGTAACCTTTTTTTCTTCACAAGAAAGAAGAGAGGGAGGATGTCAAGGGGGAGCAGAGGAGCTCCGTGATAAAAGAGAGATCTCAGCTGTAATTGAGGCAACAGAAAGATAGAGAGAACTATTTGGCAATATTCCTGTGAACATACTGTCACGTTAAGAAGAACCTCCGACGCCATATTAACCCTAGGTTAAGAAGGACCTCTGACGCCATATTAAGTGACTTTAAAAGACTTTAAAAGACATTTTGACAGAGAAGATAAAAATACTTTAGCGTCTTTTTGGGTGGTTTTTGGGGGTTCTCGTTTACTATTTTTTTCTGTTCTCTACCTTTGTTTCGAAAAGTGAACAGCTGAAGGTGGGCAGCTGGAAAAATCATTTAAGAATTTTTCTCCCAAACTCGGTAGGGTTTGAGTCCCCCCAGTGGTCTAAACTAGACATTACAATTCGATGCTGAAAACCTCTTTTGAGGTACCTTAGGACTTGTGAAATAACAGAGAAATAATTGTTTTTGAGAGACCTCTCCCTCTCCTAATGGACTGACTTTATCCGAACCGCTTAGCACCAATTTTTTTTGCAAGGGATAAATAAAATAAGCATAGACTATTACAGACTTATTGGAACTTGAAATTTGGAATATATCTGAAACCTTAATTTGATTTTTTCTATTATCTTTTGGACTACATTTGGAACTTCAAATTAGAGTGCAGCTTAATTATCGCCCTGGTAGGACTAGCCCGAATGGGGGCAAGAAGAATACGGACAGAGTCGACAGACAACTAACTCCCCTCAAATTTTAGTGGGGGACGTGACAATAGTCAACTATACGACTTGGAGGGCGAAGTGCTAAAAAAGTTGTAATTTGTAATTTTTTTTTCTTAGTCTGTATTTCCTGTTTCTGGTGGTTATTCCAAGAATATCTAAGTGTATTTGCAATTGTAATTGGTAAGGAACTACACAGTATTAATATTTGATACTTCGAAATCTAAGAAAATGTCGCACACACAGAAAAAAGGGGCAGAGGGGGGGGACTCCAACAGATAGGAGAGCCTCAAAGCAGGAAACAGACTTTAGAACAGAAATATTGAAGATGTTTGCAGAAATAAAACAAAGCGAAAAAAACTTGGAGACAAAATTAGAACAGGTAGATAAAAAAATTGGGAATATGGACAAAAAGATTGAGGAGACAGTCAGTGAATTAAAAGGACAGATTAAAGAGGTTTCAAAGAGAGTGGATGAGGGATTTAAGTAGACAAAACAGGAAATGAAAGAGATGAAGCGGGAAGAAGAGAAGATGAAAAATGAGATTGCAGATTTAAATAAAATACAGGAAGAAATAAAAGATTCTATTGCGATGAACGAACTGAAACAGAGAGAAGTGAATTTGAGACTGAGGCAAGTACCGGAAATACAAAATGAAAATATAAAAGGAAGATTGATAAAGGAAATGGCGCAGTGGATGGAGCTATCGGAGGAAGAAGTGGCAAAGACAATACAAAATGCATTCAGAATGAAAATTAAGTCAAGTAAGATAAAGAAATTCCCGGGGGATTGTTTAATTACTTTCAAAGATAGAGAGATGAGAAATTTGATTTTGCAAAGGAACAGAGAGAAGAGATTATATATTGATGGGAATTACATAATTATATTTAAAGACATCCCAATAAGGTTGCTGAAACGAAGAGAAGCATACAAACCACTGGTGCAATTGCTTAAGAAAAACAAGATTGATTTCAGATGGGAATTTCCGGAAGGAGTCTCGTTCTTTTACAAAGGGGTAAAAAGAAGATTGACAAGTCCTGAGGAAATAGGAAAATTTACAAGAAGATACAAAGAATTACAACTGGGAGAGGAAGAGACCAAAGGGGCAGAAGGAGGAATAAGATTAAGGGAGGAATTTGAATCAGGAGAAGAAGAAGAACAGACCGGGAAGGAAACAGAAGAAGAGGAAGAAGAAGAAGAAGAAGAAGAGACAGAAAGACTATAAGGTTAAAATTCAAATTTAAATAGTGGTAAGAAGAATGACGCTAAAATTATGGAATTGGAATATTAATGGGATGAACGATAAGAAAAAACGGAACAGAATTGAACATATCCTAAAAAAGAAGAATTTGGACATCATTTGCCTACAAGAAACGCACGTGGCCAAAAAAATAGGAAAATTCTGATTAACAAAAGGTTAGGGAATGAATTTATTTCCTCGGATAAGGAGAAAAAAAGAGGTGTTGCATTATATATCAAAAACAAAATTGAATCTCACCAATTATTTAAGGATGAAGAAGGGAGAATTATAGCGGCTCAAATTAGCTGGCAAGGTGAAAAACTGATAATTGTCGGGATTTACGCACCAAATGGGAATAAGACAGAATTTTTTAGACTATTGGAGGGGAAACTATTTGAATACATGGATCAAAAAATCATAATAATGGGAGACATGAACGGTGTGGTCTCAACAGAAATGGACAGATTAAGAAAAGTGAAGAATAAAGAAGGGAAGCTACCTAAGACATTTTTCACGATGACTAAGAATTGTAATTTAATCGATATTTGGAGACTCAGGCACCCATTGGAAAAGCAATTCACATACCACTCAGAACCGAATCAATCAATGTCAAGAATAGATCAAATATGGGTATCGAATGAGTTAACCCCAAGAATTCAAAAAATCGAAATACAGGCCAAAGTGATCTCAGACCACAATCCAATAGAAATGGAGTTAAAAGGCTTTGAAGAGCGAACTTTTAGGTGGAGGTTGAATGATAACTTATGGGATGATCAAAAGTTCGTCGAAAAAACACAAAAAAACCTATCTGAATACTTTATGGACAACATGGACAAAGGGACAAAAATGAGTGTGGTGTGGGACGCAAGTAAGGCAGTAATGAGGGGCCTTTTTATCCAGCAGAACGTGTTGAAAAAAAATAACAAAGAAAAAAAGACAAAAGAGATTTTAAGACAGATTATGAACAATGAACAAAAACTGATTAAAAAACCCAACAACAAGAAGATAAAGCAGGAAATAAAGACTCTCCAAACCCAATTTGCAATGTTGATAAACAAAGAGGTTGAATGGAATATTAAAAGGTTAAGACAGAAAAGTTTTGAGTTTGCTAATAAATCAGGAAAATGGCTCGCTTGGCAGGTTAAGAGGAGAAAAGAACAAAACACAATCAGTAAAATTGAGGTAAATGGAGAAGAAACAACAGATCCGAAAGAAATCAGGAAAGGATTCGTGGATTTTTATAAGCAATTATATAGGAATAAAGAAAGGAATAACAAGAAGAAAATAGAAAGATATTTAAAAGAAAAGATGGTGAGGAAGATCCCGACAGACCAAAAAGAACAGTTGAATGCCCCAATACATAAAGAAGAAGTAGAAGAAGCGATAAAAGAATTAAAAAGAGGAAAGGCACCGGGCCCGGATGGGTTTACATCTAGTTATTACAAAGAAATGAAAGACACATTGGCGACCCCGTTGATCGAAGTAATGAACAACATCTTAAAAGAAAGGGACATTCCAGAAACATGGAAAGAGGCATTTATTACAATAATTCCAAAACAAGATTCGGACCTAACCCAAATTAAGAACTACAGGCCTATCTCGCTACTAAACACAGACTATAAGATCTTTGCAGGAATTCTAGCTAAGAGATTAAAAAAGATATTAATAAAAATTATACATAATGACCAAGCGGGTTTCCTACCGGGCAGACAAATAAGAAACAACACAAGAAATATAGTAAATGTCATTGAATATCTGCCCGATAGATGTGATAAACCAGCAAGCTTAATATTCGTGGACGCGGAGAAAGCTTTCGATAATGTAATCTGGGAATTTATGATGAAAAATTTGGAGGTAATGGAGGTGGGCCAAGAATTCCTTAATGGTATAAAGGCAATTTATACAGAACAGAAGGCAAGACTGATAGTTAATAATGTCATTACTGAAGATATAAAAATATCTAAAGGAACAAGGCAGGGATGCCCGCTTTTGCCATTGTTATTTATAGTGGTCCTGGAAGTCCTATTAAATGCAATCAGACAAAATAAGCAAATTAAAGGGGTAACATTAGGTTTAAATGAGTATAAAGTCAAAGCCTTCGCAGATGATGTGGTTTTGACTGTGGAAGAACCTATAGAAAGTACAAAGGAGATTTTGAATGAGATGGAACAATTTGGAAAGATAGCAGGATTCAGATTGAATAAGAGAAAGACCAAAATGATTGTTAAAAACATGGACCAAGATAAGATTGAACTATTACAGCAACGAACGGAGATTGAGGTGGTAAAAAAGGTTAAATATTTGGGAATTTGGCTTTCTAGCAAGAATATTGACTTATACCAAAACAACTACATCCCAGTTTGGAAAGGAATAAAGAAAGATCTGGAGGTCTGGGCCAGAATGAAATTATCATTCTGGGGAAGAATATCTATGGTAAAAATGATGGTGCTTCCTAAGTTGTTATTTTTATTTCAAACTATACCCATAATAAAAGGTACAAAAATTTTCAAAGAATGGCAAAAGGCGATCTCAAGATATGTCTGGGAAGGGAAGAAGCCTAGAATTAAATTTAAGTTACTAACAGACACAAAAGAAAGAGGTGGCTTCGCCCTACCAGACATGAGACTGTATTACGAGGCAGCATGTTTGTGCTGGTTAAAAGAATGGGTAAAGTTGGAAAACAAGGAACTATTAGATCTGGAAGGGTTCAATAATAAATTCGGGTGGCACGCGTACCTATGGTGCGACAAAAAGAGGGTGCACAAGGGATTTGGTAATCACATTTTCAGAGGTTCACTAATAGAGGTTTGGGATAGATACAAAAACATACTGGAACCAAAAGTCCCGCACTGGTTATCCCCGCTAGAGATAATGTGTGTCAAGAAAATTAATATGAGAGGAAAGTGGGGAAAATATGGAGAAATGGTTACCAACGAAGGAGGGAAGTGGAAAGTAAAACCATATGACCAAGTTAAAGTGTTTACATATGATTGGCTGCACTATTTTCAGATAAATGAAATGTTTAAAAAAGAGTTGAAGGAAAGGGGTTATGAGGAAAAAGAATCAACTTTCCAAAAAGATGTAATAAATAATGAATACAAAAATCTGTCAAAAATGTATAAAATACTGTTGGAGTGGTATACGAAGGACGAGGAAGTGAAATCGGTGATGGTTCAGTGGGCAAGGGATTTTGGATACAATGTCCAACTTGAGGATTGGGAAAGGTTGTGGAGAGAGAATATAAAGTTTACGGCATGTACGTTATTGAAGGAAAATATGATGAAAATGCTCTACAGATGGTACATGACTCCCGTAAAATTGGCAAAGATATATAAGGTTGATAACAAATGCTGGAAGTGTAAACATAAAGAAGGGACATTCTTTCATCAGTGGTGGGAGTGTAAGAAAGTTAAAAGTTTTGGGGAAGAGATTTACAACGAAATGAAAAAGATGCTAAGATATACCTTTGTGAAAAAACCTGAAGCTTTTTTATTAGGTATTGTAGGAAAGGACATCAGAAGAAAGGACTGCAAACTTTTCCAGTATGCTGTAACGGCAGCCAGAATCGTATTGGCTCAGAAGTGGAAGCAGGAGGAAATTCCAACGGTAGAAGAGTGGAGAGTAAAACTGATAGAATATGCAGAACTGGATAAATTAACAGGGAAAATCAGATAAAGATCAAAAATTTATTGAGGACTGGGGGAAATTTGTGGGTTATCTGGAAAATAACTGTGGTGTAAATACAACGCTAGTGGGGTTTAAAGAGGCACTGTAAAGAATTACTAAGTATTGTTTATTAGAAATAATGGAGGAAGGGAGGAACAAATGGCAATATGAAAGAAGGAAATGTGTACCAAAGTTATTGCTACGAATGATTGTCAGTGACGTTGTAGGAAGTCTAAAATGGATATGATTTGTTGTATTATGGATAAAATGTATGACTAGTTGGATTAATCTTATAATAATAATAATAAAAAGAAATTTGGCCACCAAGGAAGGTATAGCTCTAGTGACGTTATTCAGCAAGTGTAAAACCTGGTTTTCTCCGGATAGGAAGCTAGATTGACATAGGAGTGGGTCTATAAATTTATGTCTAACCTCTGTATAAGAAGGGCAAGTCAAGAGAATGTTTTCGGTGGACTCAACCACACCCATGGCACAATGACAGGTTCTCTGGGCGTATGGTACTCCCCTGTACCTTCCCCACAATATTGCAGAGTCAAGGACATTTAATCTAGCCGCTGTAAGAAGTCTACGGTATTCCACATAGTGAATTTCTGCAAGGTAGGGGGCTGGTATGGTCCGATAAATCTGGTCCCCTAGGAACATCCCTGGTTTTACCTGGCCTATGTCCTCTTGTCTGGCAATGTCACTCAGTCTCCGGGAGATCACAGCTCTAGCTTGATTGTACGTCATAGACTCAAAGTAAAGGTGAGACAATCCGCAGGATTGAACCTCGTTAGTGACCGCCCTTTCCCACGATGATTGGAAATTGTCCCTCAATATCAAGGGGGCAATACCCACTGGTTTAAAACAAAGCTTGAGCCATAGCCAGAGCTTCGTCTTCAAGGCCACATGCCGTAGAGCTTGCCAGCCGACTTCTAATCTCATAACCGCGCCCGCTACCGAGGGGAGAATCCTAAGGATGGCTCTAAGGAATCGCGTTTGGATAGAATCCAATTTCAAAAAAATCCCTACGGGAGCCTAAAGAGATGCCCACCAAAAGGAGGGGGAGGACTTTCATTTGAAAGAGTCTCAAAGCTATCTTCACTGATTGAGCCTGATTCTTGGCATATAAGGATCTAATCTGGATGGCTGCTTTAGATGCGATAGTTGTTATATAGTCTCTATGGGCCAGAAAAGACCTATTTGACCGTATTACTTGTCCCAGATATTTAAAGCAGTTAACCTGCTCTAAGGGGATCCCGTTCATCGACCATCGATGGAGTCTCGGTCGGGCAGAGAAGACCATCATCTTGGTCTTAGCATAGTTGGGTTGGAGCTCATGCTGATCACAGTATTCATGTAGAGCTTGCAACATTCTCCTCAGTCCAATAGGGGATCTGGCAAGAACTGCGGCGTCATCCTCATACAGAAGAACATTCAAAGATCGGCCTGCTAATTTGGGGGGGTGGGTGGAAAGCATCATTGGCCATGTGAGTCACCAGTGAGTTAATGTAAAAATTAAACAATGCTGGGGCCAATAGACAACCCTGTCTTACCCCTCTATTGGTGGTAACAGGGTTGGAGACTAGGCCTTTATTGTCTAGCCTGATTCTCAGGAAGGTGTTTGTATGGAGGCTGATAATCAGATGAAGGAGACGACGATCGATCTTTGTAGCAGCCAGTTTTGTCCATAGCTGCTTTCTAGAGATTCGATCAAATGCCTGCTTAAGGTCAATAAAAGCCACATGAAGAACCTTTGGGGCTTTGCTGGCATACTTTTCCGCCAGGTGATTCAAGGTTAATATTTGGTCTGTAGTAGATCTTCCAGGGCGAAAACCCGCCTGTTCATCGGCAATGATATTGTCGTCCTCCATCCATTTCGATAGTTTGTTTAGCAGGTACCCCGAGTAAATCTTCCCAATGACATTTAGCAAGCTGATTGGACTAAAGTTGCTCGGCTCTGTACGTGCTCGGCTCTGTAAAGTGCTGCTAAAAGTGGGATCCACCAATCTTTATTTGCTTTGATGGCATCAATGGATATAAGGTCATCACCGGGGGCTCTCTTCTTTAATTGCCATGCTAATAACCAGGCTCAGGTTATGTTTCAGGCTGTGTCTCTGTTTCAGGCTCCTGCACTGTATCAAACACTGTTGCAGACTCAGGCTGTGGCACTATGGCTGTAGCTGTGGCTCTGGTTCTGTTTCAGGCTCTGGCACTGTATCAAGCACTGTTTCAGGCTCAGGCTCAGGCTTCTGCTCTTTATTAGGCTTTGTCTCAGTCTTTGGCTCTAGCACTTATTCTAGCTCTATTTCAGGCTCGGCCTGTGTCTCAGCCTTTGTCTCTGTTTCACGCTGTTTCTCTGTTTCAGGCTCCGACGCTGTTTCAAGCCCTGTATCTGCCTCTGCCTCTGTTTCAGGCTTTGACACTCTATCAAGCACTGTTTCTGGCTGTGGCTCTCTTTCAGGCTCTGGTTCTGAATTAGGGTTTTGTTCTGGCTCTGGCTGTGTCTCTGGATCTGGCTGTGTCTCTGCTTCAGGCTCCTATGCTGTATCAAGCACTGTATCAGGCTCTGCCTCTCCCTCTGCCCCTGGCTACGTTTAAGCGTCAGGCTCAGTTTCAGACAGTGTCTCTGTTTCAGGATCCAGCACTCTATGAAGCACTATTTCAGACTCAGGCTGTGGATCTCGGCTGTGGCTCTAGGCTCCGTCTGTGGCTCTGTCTGTGGCTCTGGCTCTCTTTCAGGGTCTGGTTCTGAATGAAGATCTGGTTCTGACTCTGATTCAGGGTCTCATGATGGCTCTTCCTCTGCCTCTGACCCAGCTATGTTTCAGGGTCTGGCTCTCTTTCAGGCTCTGGTTCTGAATTAGGGTTTTGTTCTGGCTCTGGCTGTGTCTCTGGCTCCAGCTCCAGCTCCGGCACTGTATCAAGTATTGTTGCAGACTCAGGCTGTGGCTCTAGGCTGTGGCTGCAGCTATTTTTTGCGCTCCGGCCCTGTATCAAGCCAAATTTCTGGCTCTGGCTCTGGCTTTCTTTCACCTCTGGCTCTGAATGAGGCCCTGGCTCTGGCTCTGATTCATGGTCTCACTCTGACTCTGATTCAGGGTCTCGCTCTGGCTCTGGCTCTGGCACTCTATCAAGGACTGTTTCAGTCTCAGGCTGTTGCTCTGCCTCTGTTTCAGGCTCAGGCTCTGTTTGAGGCTGTGTCTCTGTTTCAGGCTCCGGCACTGTATCAAGTACTGTTGCAGACTCAGGCTGTGGCTCTAGGCTGTGGCTGTTGCTCTGGTTTGGGCTGTGGCTCTTTTTCAGGCTCTGGTTCTGAATGAGGGCTTGGTTATGGCACTGATTCAGGGTCTCGCTCTGTCTCTGCCTGTGTCTCTGTTGCACCTCAAACGGTGGTTTGTTGTTGTTGTTGTTGTTTTCTTTCTGGGGTGGGACAAATGTTTAGTTGGGGCGGGATTATTTTAAGTTTAGCATAATTGTTTCTTGCTTTGTTTTTCTTTTACTATTTTTTTAGGTTATTGTATAGTTTGTATTTTGCTTTTTAAGTGGAAAGGGTCAGGGCTGCCTGGGAGGGGGCCTCAGCCAACAGAATGGCTGTGGCAAGTTCCCTACGGGGTGTGTGTGTATTGGAACACCCAATCTCTGTTATCGCGGGTGGGAGGAGCAGTTGCGCTAAGACCAGACCACGTCTTTACCGAAGATCTGGTTCTGACTTTGATTCTGATTCTCTGATTCTGGCTCTCTATCAAGGGCTGTTTCAGACTTAGGCTGTGGCTGTGGCTCTGGCTCTGTTTCCATTCTTACAATGGAATGTACACAAAACAATAATCCTTTCAATATAAATTTTCCAATACATTTTGAAAACATAATAAATCCTTAATTGTTGTCCACCTCCTTTTAGTTCCTTTATCACTCGAATGCTAGCACGGAGTCAAAACTATTATTGAATTTTTGAACATATCTTGTATAACCATCGCATTTTTCTGCAAATTTTTGCTTTGAGATTCCTCTGAGTTTGCTAGTCAATTGAGCCGTCTCCACCAATTCCTGTAATTTGATTTGCCAATCTGTTATTTTTGGAGCCTCGTGATCTTTCCATCCCTTGGCCACAAGTATACAAGCTGCTGCGGTTGCATACAAGAATACCTCTCTTAGATTTTTTGGGATCTCTTTATCTAAAATACTTCATAGAAATGCCTCTTTTTTTCATAAAAGTTATCTCCATCATCTTTTTTAATTCATCGTATATTCTCCCCCCCCAAAAAAAAAATCTTAATCTTTTCACACGTCCACCAGCGGAGGTCCTGGACTCTCACCGCTGGTCTCTGTGGAAGAGTCGCTCCGAAGTCCTTCCCTGGTCCCCTTCCTCCCCGGTGTCACGCTGATAACCTTCCCCAAAGGGAGTGTTCTCTCTCCCTCTGCTGGTCCCTTCTCCTGCATGGTCGGGGAGCCTTACCTCCACTCTTGGCTCCGATGGCAGTTCCCTGACAGATATGGTGTGAACTCAAGGTGAACAGAACGTACCAGGGTGATGAGGGAATGTCTTAGCATCAGCACGGTTTGAGCAGCATGAGCAGAACAAAGCTTAGAAGCAAGACTTCCCATCATGCCACAGTTATGTGCAGAAGCAATGCTTCCCATCATGCCATGGTCATGTGCAAAAGCAATGCTTTCCTTCATCTCCCCCTTTCTTTTCTTATTTGCGAGGTGTTCTGGGTGAATAAGACAAAAATACTTCGGGATACGTGGTATGCCAGCGCATGCCCGAAATAAGTTCGCCACATCTCCCCTAATGTTTACTGCTGGTGCTGCAATTTCGCAAAGTAGGCAGCAATGATTTTATTGGGTGGCTGAGGGGGAGAGAGAAACCGAGACAAAAGACTTATGAGTTCAGGAATGCATTGGAGGAAGCAACATAGCAAAATCAATATACATATTATAATAATGGCATATTGAAAGAGATTACGAAGCCAATTCAGGTTTGGCAACCAGCCAGTGAGCCACTGGGTGAATGAGTCCCACAGGCCAGAAAGTCCAACGTCCTGTTTAATGTGGTGTGTAAGATTTTGCAAATGAGAGATTTGCTTTTGGATGGCTTTGGAATTATCAGTAATATTAAAACAACACATGTCGTCCACTTGTTCACAGCCGTAATGATGAAGCATCAATAGATAATCAATAGCAGCGCGGTTCTGCAGAAGACCATGCTGGAGTTCACTCTGCTCTTTATTTAGAAGATGAAGCGCTTGAGAAGTAAAATTCAGGGCTTTTGCTGCAGAACAAGCTAAAGAGTTAATGTTCCTACTATTGTGTACAGCCAATCCAGGGACTCCTAGGAGAGAAACAGCTAAAGAGATATATTCAGACCTACTGGGAAGAGAAATTGAATCGTCACAATCGTTAGTCAATGCAATAGAGCGGCGATATCGAGAGCGGGTCAAATGATGCTTTTTGGGTAATACGATGGACAAACGGCTTAAGCAGCAGGGTGTGCCATGGCTGATGTTTGCTGGAATGCAATTAAATGTATAGCCATTCCATGTCCAGAACCAGCCAGCAGGTAGTTCTTTGTATTTATATACATAAGAAATATTGACATAATTAGAACAGTGGAAATTATCCTTGCCCATTTCCACACAGTTGGATTTTGTGCAATTGACCATACGGGCACAGGTGACATTAAAAGAAGCCACGTATGGGGTCAACAAATCAATGGCCAAAGGTGGGCGTCGGCACACTTGGTTACCCCAGTTGTGGTAACCGGAATAACCAAGGGTGCGGAGAGAATCGTTTTGGGGTAGGGATGGGAAAAACCAGGTATCATTTTGTATGTCAAAAGGGTCATGGCAAACAGGGATAAGGCAGGAGCCAAGGATTTCACCTATTGATACCTGTTGGGTTAGGCAAAAGGAAGAAATATTGAGGGTCTTTGCAAAAGAGATAAGATGGCGGTGCGTGTAGATGCTCCTCAACTCAGAATTTGGCTTTTTTGTCCTGCCAAAATAGACTTGTTTATAGTCGGCAGGACATGTTATCTATTCGGCTAAGGAGTGAGTGCTGCACAAATTGTGAGTGTCTCCACGTCTGCAAGGAAGATTTTTTGACTTCAAAGAACTGGGGAGTAAAGAGACACAGGAGAGACCGTAAACAGAAGAGAGGCTGCAGAGGAGGAAGGCGATTAAGGCAATTAAGGTTGAAGACACAACATTATAACTTACCGCTTCCCAGCATTTTCTATGTGAATGTGAGATCTTTGGTGAATAAGCTGGAGGAGTGGAAATTGTGGATAGCAACGGAGAAAACTGTGAGTGAATGCTGTCTTCTGCTGCTTACAGAAACTTGGCTGACACCAATTATTCCTGACTCAGCCATAGAACTAACAGGCTATACAGTTTTCCGCCATGATAGAACAGAGGACTCTGGTAAAAGAAGGGAGGGAGGTTTGTGTGCATACGTGAATAACAGCTGGTGCACAAACCACGCTGTGATAGCCAGTCATTGCTCCCCAACTGTGGAATTTATGACGCTTAAATGCAGACCTATATATCTCCCCCGAGAATTTACAGCAGTACTGATAACTATAGTATACATTGCACCTGATGCGAACATCAATGAGGCAATGGGTCTTCTGCATGATGCCATCAGCAGACAACAAGGCATGCGGGGATTTCAGCCAGGCAGATTTGAAAGTGGTCCTACCTAAATTCTATCAACACATAAAGTGTGCAACCAGGGGAGAAAGGACTCTGGACAGGCTGTATACAAATGTCAAACAGGCCTATAAGGCCGAACCACTGGCACATCTAGGCCAATCTGATCATGTGTCCCTGCTCCTGAGGTACTGCTCCAGCACCGGAGGTACTGCTCCAGCACCGCGTTCGCCCGTTCCGTCTGGCCATCAGTCTGTGGGTGGTAAGCAGATGAGAGACAGACCTCTGTTCCGAGGGCCTGGTGCAAAGCACGCCAAACCCGGGACGTGAACTGAACGCCACGGTCGGACACCACACGCTCAGGTAGGCCATGCAGGCGGAAGACATGCTGAAGGTACAGCTGAGCGGTTTCCTTAGCTGAGGGTACGGATGGGCAGGGGGCACAGTGCACCATCTTCGTGAAATGGTCGGAGAAAACTAGGAGGCAGGTACAGCCCCGAGACGGGGGTAGCTCCACTACAAAGTCCAGAGAAACTGTGTGCCAAGGACATGGTGGAACCGGCAACGGCTAAAGAAGGCCGGGGGGTCGCCCGGTAGGCCCCTTGGCCCGCCGGCAGACATCACATCCAGCGACGTAGCGAGCCACGTCAGCCTTCAGACGGGCCCACCAAAACTCACGGCTTAGCAGATGGGTGGTCCGATACCGCCCAAGTGCCCCGCTGCTGGAGCATCATGGGTCATCCGGAGAACCTCAGCCCGCAGCGGCCCTGGTGGGATGTACAGACGCCCGTGGTGCAGCAGAAGACCCTGATGCAAGACCAGCCCTGGATACTGAGGGCATGACCCTTCGGCCAGTTCTCGGAGTCGTTCCTGGGCCCAAGCGTCGACCCGCTGCTGTTCCCACACCCGAGCCTGCAGTGGCTCAACCTCCTGGGTGGCCAGGAATGCAGCTGGTGATAGGATCGTGGTGGGTACTGCGTGCTGTACCGTGTCTGCGTTGTCTTCAGGTTTCCGGGACAGGGCATCCGCCTTCTGGTTATGAGAGCTAGGGATGTAGTGGATCCGGAACTGGAACCGGGAAAAGAACAACGCCCACCGGAGCTGCCTTTGGTTAAGCTTGCGGGTGGTCTGGAGGTATTCCAGGTTCCGGTGGTCGGTTCTCACCTCCACCGGGTGTCGAGCCCCCTCAAGATGGTGGCGCCAAACCTCAAAGGCCACCTTGATGGCCAGTAGTTCCCGCTCCCACACGGTATAGTTACGCTCCGCTGGGAGGAGCTGGCGGGAATAGTAGGCGCAGGGTAAGAGTGGCACTTCCGGTCCGCACTGCTGAGACAAGACGGCACTGAGAGCCGTACTGGAGGCGTCAGTCTCTACCACAAAGGGTCGAGAAGGATCCGGATGTTGCAAGATTGGCGCTCTCTGGAAACAGGCCTTCAACCCTTGAAATGCCTCCTCTGCCTCTTTGTCCCAGGAAAACCGCGTCTTGGGGCGCAGTAGCCGGGTCAACGGGGTGGTGCGATGAGCATAATCCGCAATGAAGGTCCGGTAATAGTTGGCGAAGCCCAGGAAACGCTGTAGGTCCTTGCGGTTCCGAGGTGCCGCCCATTCTCGAACCGCTGCCACCTTCCCAGGATCCATCTGCACCCCACCTGGTGAGAGTCGGTGACCCAGGAAGTCCACTGACCGCTGATGGAACTCGCACTTGCTGAGCTTCGCATACAGACGGTGTTCGCGCAGGCGCTGCAGCACGGTCCGGACATGACCCTCGTGGCGCGCCGGGTCACGGGAGTAAACCAGAATGTCATCCAAGTACACCACCACGTACTTGTCTAGCAAGTCCTGGAACACGTGGTTGATGTACCGTTGGAACACAGCAGGCGCGTTGCACAAACCGAAGGGCATAAGTAGGTATTCGAACTGCCCGTACCGGGTCCCGAATGCTGTCTTCCACTCATCCCCGGCTCGGATCCGGATCAAATTGTAGGCACCCCGGAGGTCTAGCTTGGTGAACACCTGCGCCCCTTGCACCCGCTCCAGTAACTCCGAAATAAGGGGCAAGGGGTACCGGTCTGGGATGGTAATTTTATTCAGGGCCTGGTAATCATGGCAAAGGCGGAGCTCCCCACATTTCTTTTTAACAAAGAGCACTGGCGCAGCAGTGGGCGAGGTAGAAGGCCTAATGAACCCACGCTCCAGGTTCTTGCGCAAGAAGTCCTGCAAAGCCTCGCGCTCTGGCTCTGTTAAAGAGTATAAGCGACTCACCGGTAGGGGCGCTCCGGGTGGAGGTCTATGCCGCAGTCAAAGGACCGATGCGGCGGCAGCTGGTCTGCCCCCCGTTCCTCGAACACGTCGTGATAGTCCCGGTACTCAGCGGGGAGCGTTGCAACAGCCTCCTCAGTGGGCGCAGCTGCTAGCATCTCAGTCTCAGCAGAAGAACTTGGGTCTGGGAAGTGTACAGTCCGTTTGACCCAGTCAATCTGCACATTGTGAGCCTCCAGCCAGTCCATCCCAAGCACCAGGGGGAACCGGGGCATGGAGGCAATATCCAAAGTTCGCATCTCACGGTGCTGCTGGAGGCACACGACTAGGGGCTGGGTCTCCTGAGTAACGGCACCCAAACGCAGGAGCCGTCCGTCGATTGCCTCCACCTGTACCGGTTCTGGCTTGTTCCGAAGTGGCACCCGATGCTGGGCAGCAAAAGCAGCGTCCATATAGGAGCGGGTTGCCCCCGAATCCACTAGAGCATGGGTAAGAATCCAGGGTCCACCTGGAGGGTATAGACGTACCGGAACCATAAGGTGTTGTAGTTCAATTGGTGCGGCCCCATTCTGTGCTGTTTGGGACCCCAGGTAGTCAGGGCCATCAGCTACTGGGGTTGGCGGTTTCCCCTGTGGCTGGCGATTCTCAGGACAGGACCGGGCATAGTGTCCGCTTCCGCCACAATAGAGACATAGATTCCCCTCCCGACGCCGCGACTTCTCTGCGGGGGAGAGGCGTGGCCGCACTGCCCCAAGCTGCATAGGTTCCTCCAATGACTCAGCTGTGCCTGTGGGGCTGCTGGTAGAAACTGGTGCCGAGAACTGGAAGTGCCGGCGGCACCGAGCCTGACGACGGTCCTCTAACCGATCGTCTATCTGTAGACTCCGTTGAATGAGGGTGTCTAGCATGGTGGGGCGTTCCATAGTGGCCAGCTGGTCCAGTATCTCGTCTGAAAGCCCCTCGAGATACTGGTCCCGAAGAGCAGAGTCATTCCAGGTCAAGTCCTGTGCCAGCAGCCGGAATTCCGTGGTGTATGCGGCCACCGTGGACTTGCCCTGTTTCAACCGCCGAATCGCCCGGTTGGCTTGACTCCCCTTCTGGGGGTTGCCGAATGCGGCCTCCAACAGATTGCAAAACCCCACATAGTCCGCCAGCAAAGGGGAGTCCTGCCTGAGCAGCAGCAACGCCCACTTGGCCGTCTGGTCTTTTAACAAACTAATCAAAAAGTGCAACTTGGTGCGGTCGTCAGGGAAGTTCTGGGTGCGCCCCTGAATGTACAGCTTGGCCTGGGCAAGAAACATGGGAAAGCTGGCCGGGGCCCCATCAAATTTCTCAGGCAAAGCCACGGGGTACTTGCCAGGAGCCGGGGCGTCGGCCCCAGGAGCCGGGAGGGCGTCCAACCGCTGCTGAAGTGCCGGAACCGCGTTACTGAGCTGCTGCACGGTGTGCGTCAAGGCCTGGTTCTCCTGGGCTATTGCCAACAGTCTAGCCGCTTGGTCGGCCATGGCCTCTGACTCTTCCCGAACGCACCCCAACAAAGAGGGAGTGCGGGTGTGGCGGGAGCAAACTGTGCTGGTCCCGGGGGGGGGGGAAGGTTCTAATACCGTATCCGAAGTTCAGTCCAGAGTCACTAGCAGGGTAGACGATCACTAGATGAGACGCGAGGTCCGAAACACGGAGCCGGGCGGGGGAGCAGGAGCGCTGGTAGGGCAGCAGCAGGAAGCCAGGCGGGTAACAGGAACACTGGTAGAGCAGAAGCAGGGAGCCAGGCGGGGAACAGGAACACTGGTGGGTCAGCAGCAGGCAGCCGGGCGAGGAACAGGAATACCGGAGAGTCAGTAGCAGGAAGCCGGGCGAGGAACAGGCACACCGGGAGTGCAGATCTAGGTCTGGGTCAAGCAGGTACTCCACAACGACGCTGCTCCCGCAACCTGGGACCGGGCTGCCTGACCTTTATCTTCTTCTAAGGCCGGGGGCGGTCCCGGCCCCCAGGAGCCCTGCCTCTCCTGGCCTTAAGGCGAGCACTCCTCCTGGGAGAGACCAGTTCCCTTCGCCTCTCTGCCCTAAGCCTCTGCAGTTCAGGAGAGGCCGAAGGGTTACTGGGCCCCGGGGGAGGCTCACCTGTAGCCACTGAGTCCTCCAGCACCTCTGGGGCCAGAATGGTCTCACCTGGTGCCTGCCCCTGAGGATCCGGCACAGGTGCAGGCTCCTCAGCATCTAGGCCTTGCCCCAGTTCAGCCGGCCCTGGAGGCGGGGACTCCTGTGCCGGCTGGGATTCCTCCGGTTCACTCTCAGACTCGGAATCCCCGGCCATCACACACTGACAGGTTATGGGCCCAGTGTTTCTGAGCATGTGCAGAGTGCAAAACGACTAACAGCATTTCAGCAAGGAACTGGTGAGTCCTGGTGGTGTACGGAGACAGTGGCTGTGCGTTGGAGCAGTTGGTGGCAAGCTGTAACTGTCTGCAGCGGCGCTGGAGCGGCTAGGATCTGAGGATCAGGAAAGCACTCAGCGTCGGCTACTGGAACAGTTTGAACTGCTAGAGGACCACAGTAGGCGACTCACAGAGCGGCTACACCAGTTGCAGAGCCAGGCGGGACCTGAGGGTCAACAGAGGCAGCAGCTAGAAGCCGGTGAGTGCCAGCCAAGACCATCCAGTGGGACTCTAAAGAGAGAGTCAGGAGAGATTGCTGGAGACCCCACAAAAGGGGCTCAGCAAGCACCAGCAGAGATGGCAGATTTCCAGTCTTCCCAAGTTGTAAATATTGGGGGAGGCATCCCTTTTGAACTTCTCTCAGAGAGCAACTGGCTGAGTTGGTCAATTAAAATGCAGCAGTTGTTAAGGAGAGATGGACTATGGGACTGTGTTGAAACTGAGGTTTTGAGAACTGACTCTGCTGAGAAAAAACGGCTAGATGAAAGGGCCCGTGCCCAAATTATGCTGTGTTTGAGCAACTCTCAGTTATTGCATGTAGCAAATGCCAGCACAGCGTTTGAGTGCTGGAATTTATTAAGGGCAATGCATGTCAGAGAAACTGCTGGAACTATAATTTCTCTGACCAGAAGGCTGTTCAGGACTGTTATGAAAGAAGGTGAGAGTTTGGCAACTCATCTTCAAACGCTGAAATCTCTGTTTCTTCAACTACAGCAGAGAGGTAAGCATTATGATGAGACTGACCAAACCTACATTATCCTTTCAAGTTTTCCTGAAAGCTGGTTGCCTGTGATTAACAGCATGGAGAGTATGCGTCCCCGATATCTGACCCTTGAGTATGTGGTTGGCAGATTGACCGAAGAAGCAGAAAGAAGGTCAGATAGACAGGCTGAACTCCAAGAACGGAGGAGTTACAGCCGAGGGGGCCAGCAGCAGAATCTGCCAATGGAGCAACGCCAAGGTTTGGACTTGGCCATGGCGGTGAGGAGATGCTATAGATGCAACCAACCCGGGCATCTCCAACGTCAATGCAGGGCAAGACTTCCAGGAGACGACATGGAGCAGAGACAGCAATCGACACAGAAACGTAAGCAGAAGGGGTTCTCTTCAGGGAAGAAGAACATGCGTTCTGCTCAGTTTGTGTCTGCATTTTCTCGAGAGGAGAGAAAGATACCTCGAGGAACATGGTTGCTGGACTCTGGCAGCAGCAGGATTATCTGCAATAGTCGGGAGGGCTTTAGGACCCTGGAGAAGCCAGCTGATGGAAAAGACTCAATTTATCTTGCTGATGGTCGTAGAAGCAAGATTGATGGCCAGGGAACATGTTTCCTGCAGTGCTTGAACACTACTCTACCAGAGACTCTGTTTGTCAGCAGTTTGGACTTTTGTTTACTGTCTGTAAGCTGTTTGATTAATGCAGGGTCTAGTGTTAAGTTCACGCAGGATGGCTGTCTGATAAATAATGGAACTCAGGTATGTGGCCATGCAAAGATGGTTATATGTAATGCAGGACAAGCCTGTTAAAGCAGCCCAGGTGGTTCAGGATAATTTGCCAGTTCATAAGGGGTGTGTACATGAACTGCACAGAAAACTGGGTCACGCCAATTTCCGTGTGCTTTCAGAAATGCAAAAGGTGTGCAAGAACCTAAAAGTAAATAGCTGTAACTGTTTCCTAGATTGCAATGTATGTAAAATGGCCAAATCTAAGAGGAAGCCTGTGGCTTCTAAAAGCGACAGAGTATCTAAAGAGGTTTTAGAACTTGTCCATTGTGACGTGATAGGCCCTTTTCCACAGAAGACTGAAGGGGGCGCCAGATATGCTTTTCTGGTAATAGATGACAAATCAAGTTTTAGTTGGTTGTTTTTGTTAAAGCAGAAATCTGAGTGTTTCCCCACATTCAGAGAATGGGTTGCCCAAGCTGAAAAGCTCTTTGCTCGCCCTGTTGTGCAGTTGCAAACAGATAGGGGCGGAGAATTTCTGAACAAACAATTTGGGATATGGTTGCGACGTAAGGGGATCACTCACCGTTTGACTAACCCTTATAGCCCTGCTGAAAATGGTCTGTGTGAAAGACGTGGGGCTGTGATACAGTCAGTAAAGGACTGCCTGCTAGTGGATGCAGGATTGGGCCACAACCATAGGCTGTGGGGCGAGGCTTTTCTGACCGCAAACTTTTTGATTAATAGAACCTGGTCTAGCTCTATAAAAGATATACCATATCGTATGTTGTTTGGGAAAGAACCAGAGTGGACAATGCTCCATAATTGGGGTTCTTGGGCACATGTAAACATTCCCAAAGCTCAGCGCCAGAAAGGGGGCGCTAGAGCGCAGAAACTGCGGTTTGTGGGATTTCAGTCCTATGGCAAAGGGTGGCGTTTCAATTTATGCCCAGGACGCGTGGTTCTGTCGCGAAGCGCAGACTTCGCTGATCAGGACAGATGGACTGCGATCCATGCCAACCCTGACTGCCTACTGCCCCTGCAAGTAAGAGAAGAGGCTTCTTCTCAGCCATTGGCAACACAGGAGCAGGATGAGGAAGAGGTACAGATTTCCCCAAAAGATGTGGCAATAGATAATACTTCTCTAGAGGAAGAGGAAGAAGAGCCAGAGATAAGGGGGGAAGAAGAAGTAGTTGTGCCTAGACGCTCCCAGCGTTCAAACAAGGGTGTACCTCCTCAACGTTTGACCCTAGGAGGAGTGAGAGTATGCAATGTGAGTTGTGTGGAACCACAAAGTTATCATGAAGTCTTAGACTTACCCCCTGGGGAACGTGCTTTGTGGGAACAAGCTATGAAAGAAGAAATGGACTCTTTTAAATGTAACGAAGTGTTTGAGGTCATAATGCCGCCACCTGGTGGCAGAGTGGTGTCATGCAAGTGGGTGTACAAAAGGAAAACCCTTGCATCTGGGGAACCACGTTTTCGAGCCAGATTAGTAGCCAGAGGGTTCACTCAGATTAAAGGGGAGAGTTATGATGAAGTGTTTTCTCCCACGGTAAAGAGTGAAACTTTTCGTTTAATGCTTTCCATTGCTGCTGTAAGACAACTAGCAGTGCACCATTTTGATGTTGATACTGCATATCTGCATGCAAATTTAGACCATGAAGTGTTAATGAGACAACTCCCTGGGTTTGAAGAGGGGAATGGTGCAGTCTGGCGTTTGAGAAAGGCTGTTTATGGTCTCAAACAATGTGGAAGGTGTTGGAACCAGTGTTTAAATGAAGCCCTTGTAAAAATTGGTTTTAAAAGGAGTGTGGCTGATCCATGTCTGTACACCAAGGGGACAGGCAACAAATATCTAATGCTCTTAGTCTTTGTTGATGACTTGCTTGTGGCAGGGAGTTCCACAAATGAGATCCAGAAGCTCACAAGTCAATTGGAAAAGAGGTTTAAGCTTAAAGCCTTAGGGCCTGTAAGCAATTACTTGGGAGTAGAAGTAAGGCAGGAAGCTGGTGGAAGCTTCCTATTGAGCCAGAAAGAGAAAATTCTTCATTTGATAGAGCAGTTTGGCATGAAAACCTGAAAGCCAGTTCAGACTCCCATGACACCAGATTTCCCAAAGACAGTGTGTGATGATGAATTTGATCAGCCTGAGTTGTATCACTCAAAAAATAGGATCACTGTTGTATTTAAGCCAGTGGTCAAGGCCAGACATTGCATGTGCTACAAATGTTCTGAGCCAACGTGTATCTAAACCCAGTACTGCCGATTGGTGTGCTTTGAAAAGGCTTATCAGATATCTAAAGGGGACATTAAATGTATGTTTAAAGATATCTAGTACACAAGATGAAAAACTAGAAGTATTTGTTGATGCGGACTGGGGAAGCTGTGTAGCTACTAGAAAATCTACAAGTGGAATGGTTATGATGTTTGCCAATTCCATAATTGGATGGAGGTCAAAGAAACAAGGATTTGTTGCGACCTCATCCTGTGAGGCAGAATATGGGAGCCTGTCGCTAGCATGCAATGAAATCATGTGGTTTATACAGATACTGAAAGATCTAGATTGTAAAGTAGATTTGCCTATCCAAGTGTATGAAGATAGCCAATCGTGCATTGCATTAGCGGGCTCAGAAAGAATGAAATCCGCATCAAAACATATTGCTATCCGTCATGTGAATGTGAGAGATTGTGTACAGAATGGGGTAATCAAACTGGAGTATTGTCAATCACAAGATAATATTGCTGATTTGTTTACCAAGCCTTTGCCAGCAACATGTCATAATGAATTGATGACAAAACTGGGTTTGTGTATATAACGTATTGTATGTATGTATTGTTTCTGTTGGGGTTTTTCGCATTTAAGAAACAGAAGGGGTGTCACGGCTAAAATGGCCGCTGTTTCTTTAATGCAAATAAAGCTGGGTCAGCATGACTCAGCGGTCTGCACCAAGTTGTATATATAAGTGAGAAATGTTAGTTTGGGCTGTGGCTGGTGTTTGGGTTGGTTGGTGCTGGTGTGTATAGTTATTCAGTCGTGTTTTGCACAAGGACTTTTAAGAATAAAACTCTGCAAGGATATTCTCGTGGACTCTTTTGTGCCGACAAGGGTCCGAGGACCAGGCTGAGGAGACAAAGGGAGGTCAGAACCCTTTCTAATTTTTTTTGCTTTTTACAAACACTGACAAGTCCTCCCCCTTCTTTTGGTGGGCATCTCTTTAGGCTCCCGTAGGGATTTTTTGAAATTGGATTCTATCCAAACGCGATTCCTTAGAGCCATCCTTAGGACTCCCCCCTCGGTAGCGGGCGCGGTTATGAGATTAGAAGTCGGCTGGCAAGCTCTACGGCATGTGGCCTTGAAGACGAAGCTCTGGCTATGGCTCAAGCTTTGTTTTAAACCAGTGGGTATTGCCCCCTTGATATTGAGGGACGATTTCCAATCATCGTGGGAAAGGGAGGTCACTAACGAGGTTCAGTCCTGCGGATTGTCTCACCTTTACTTTGAGTCTATGACGTACAATCAAGCTAGAGCTGTGATCTCCCGGAGACTGAGTGACATTGCCAGACAAGAGGACATAGGCCAGGTAAAACCAGGGATGTTCCTAGGGGACCAGATTTATCGGACCATACCAGCCCCCTACCTTGCAGAAATTCACTATGTGGAATACCGTAGACTTCTTACAGCAGCTAGATTAAATGTCCTTGACTCTGCGATATTGTGGGGAAGGTACAGGGGAGTACCATACGCCCAGAGAACCTGTCATTGTGCCATGGGTGTGGTTGAGTCCACCGAACACATTCTCTTGACTTGCCCTTCTTATACAGAGTTTAGACATAATTTTATAGACCCACTTCTATGTAAATCTAGCTTCCTATCCGGAGAAAACCAGGTTTTACACTTGCTGAATAACGTCACTAGAGCTATACCTTCCTTGGTGGCCAAATTTCTTTTTTTAGCTTTTAAGCGTCGCAAGATTATAATTGACTGTATTGATATGGGGCTATCTGTTTAGCCCATTTTAGTGTTGGCTAAGTTCTAAAATTTTCCTGGAGCTTTTAACTGCGTATTGACAAATGTACTTTTTTTTCTGACTGACGGTCGAATAAAAGGTTGATGATGATGATTAAAGAAGAGAGAGGCAGAAAGGCATATAAATAGAGTTAAGTGCAAAGGCAAAATAATAAACAACCCTAAAGAAATAGAGAAACGATTTCTCGAATTCTTTAGAGAAATCTATAAGGAAGGAAATGAAACAACAGAAGAAGTTAAAGAACATTTAGAACAGAACTGTCTTCCGAAACTTACTAAAGAACAAAAAGAACTGTTGAATGCCCCTATTACATCGTACGAAATTCAAAGAGCAATTAAGGAAGCAAAGATAGGAAAGGCACCAGGGCCAGACGGCCTACCGGCAATATATTATAAAAAAATGGAGGACTTACTGTCTGACCCATTAAGAAGTATCATGAACAACATCTTAAAAGACGGAACCATGCCGGATTCTTGGAAAGACAACCTTATTGCATTAATTCCAAAACAGGGAACGGACAATCTACTTATTAACAACTATAGGCCTATCACACTTCTAAAGAACGATTATAAATTATATGCAAATATTTTAGCCGAAAGTTCAAAAAAAGGCTTCCAGATGATGATGATACACAATGACCAAGCTGGCTTTTTGCCCGGGAGGCACATTTATAGCAACACTAGAAACATTATAAACTTATTAGCGTATTTAGACTTAAGAATAGAAAAGAAGGCAGTCTTAATGGCTATAGATGCAGAAAAAGCTTTCGACAGGGTATCCTGGAAATTTATGAAAGGTCTGTTACACCATAACGGATTTTGGTATAAAGTATATAAGAGGGATTGAAGCAATAGAATCAAAACAAAAAGCTAAAATCATAATCAATGGAAATTTATCACAGGAGTGTGAAATCAGTAAAGGGGTCAGACAAGGTCGCCCACTATCCCCCTTAATTTTCATATTAACATTGGAAGCTTTATGTCAACAAATTAGGGAAGAAAAAGAAATAAAAGGGATTATGCTGGGAAATAGAAGTTACAAAATGAGGGCATTTGCTGACGATTTAATTATAACTACGGAGCAACCAAAACAGAGTTTAAGAAAGGCGTTGGAAATAATATATGGCTACGGTAAAGTTGGAAAATAATATATGGCTACGGTAAAGTTGCGGGGTTCAAAATGAATTTAAGCAAGACAAAACTATTAGTTAAAAATATGTCGCCAGATGAGAAAGCAGAATTAGAACAAATAATTCACATTAAAATCTACCCCAAAATCAAGTATTTAGAATTATGGATAACACCAAAGAATATTAACTTATATGAAGATAATTATACCAATTGTTGGAAAGATATCAAAAGACAGTTGGAGACATGGACAAGGTTAAATTTATCATTCCTGGGCCGCATTTCGGTAATTAAAATGATAGTTTTACCGAAGCTACTCTTTCTATTCCAAACGATTCCAATTACAGGAAAGACCAGCAGTATCAACAAGTGGCAAAAAGAAATTTCTAAATTTTTGTGGAAGGGTAAAAGACCAAGAGTAAAGCATAAGATATTAATAGATACTGTAGAAAGAGGTGGCTACGGGTTACCGGATTTGAAGCTATATTACGAAGCCTCATGTCTTTTCTGGTTGAAAGATTGGTATTTATTAAAAAATTGGGATATTTTAGATCTAGAAGGTCATGACACCCTGTTGGGTTGAAATGAACGACAGACGAGTAGGTAGGTGTCATACGGGAGGCGTCTCTCAAGCAAGCCTTGGAGACTCCCTTTTATTGGATATTATACAGCGTTTGCCACGTGTGTGCTTGTTGCTGATTGGTTAACATAAGTACAAAGCAAGGGTTGTATATAAGACATTAATTATTGCATATAAGACATTAATCATAGACAGGTTAAAGGTTGGGAAAAGGAACGCGGAGTTTACACAGGCATGGTTTCGGGCTGCCCGTACCAGAGTGGTACGAAAAGGAATGCACAAGGAGGGGTAAGTACAGATTGATATTGTAATGGGAATTGGGGTTGCTCGTGCGTAAAGGTTGCTGAAGTTCTAGGCAACGTTGCCTGGCTAAACCTTTCCCTTGCTGGACAGCCCTTCCTCCGTGGCTGTGTCAATCGCTGGCAGAATCCGTCAGTGGGCGTTTCCTGAATTTCTTCCAAGATAAAAATTCCCTGACGCCCAGACTCCGCCTAGCCTCCCTGCGCGGAAGCTTTCTGCGCAGAGTAGGCGTAGCCAGCGGAGGTCCTGGACTCTCCCCGCTGGTCTCTGTGGAAGAGTCTTGGAGCCCTCTCTCCGAAGTCCTTCCCTGGTCCCCTTCCTCCCCGGTGTCACACTGATAACCTTCCCCAAAGGGAGTGTTCTCTCTCCCTCTGCTGGTCCCTTCTCCTGCATGGTCGGGGAGCTTTACCTCCACTCTTGGCTCTGATGGCAGTTCCCTGACAGATATGGTGTGAACTCAAGGTGAACAGAACGTACCAGGGTGATGAGGGAATGTCTTAGCATCAGCACGGTTTGAGCAGCATGAGCAGAACAAAGCTTAGAAGCAAGACTTCCCATCATGCCACAGTTATGTGCAGAAGCAATGCTTCCCATCATGCCATGGTCATGTGCAAAAGCAATGCTTTCCTTCATCTCCCCCTTTCTTTTCTTATTTGCGAGGTGTTCTGGGTGAATAAGACAAAAATACTTCGGGATACGTGGTATGCCAGCGCATGCCCGAAATAAGTTCGCCACATCTCCCCTAATGTTTACTGCTGGTGCTGCAATTTCGCAAAGTAGGCAGCAATGTTTTTATTGGGTGGCTGAGGGGGAGAGAGAAACCGAGACAAAAGACTTATGAGTCCAGGAATGCATTGGAGGAAGCAACATAGCAAAATCAATATACATATTATAATAATGGCATATTGAAAGAGATTACGAAGCCAATTCAGGTTTGGCAACCAGCCAGTGAGTCCCACAGGCCAGAAAGTCCAAAATCCTGTTTAATGTGGTGTGTAAGATTTTGCAAATGAGAGATTTGCTTTTGGATGGCTTTGGAATTATCAGTAATATTAAAACAACACATGTCGTCCACTTGTTCACAGCCGTAATGATGAAGCGTCAATAGATAATCGATAGCAGCGCCGTTCTGCAGAAGACCATGCTGGAGTTCACTCTGCTCTTTATTTAGAAGATGAAGCGCTTGAGAAGTAAAATTCAGGGCTTTTGCTGCAGAACAAGCTAAAGAGTTAATGTTCCTACTATTGCGTACAGCCAATCCAGGGACTCCTAGGAGAGAAACAGCTAAAGAGATATATTCAGACCTACTGGGAAGAGAAATTGAATCGTCACAATCGTTAGTCAATGCAATAGAGCGGCGATATCGAGAGCGGGTCAAATGATGCTTTTTGGGTAATACGATGGACAAACGGCTTAAGCAGCAGGGTGTGCCATGGCTGATGTTTGCTGGAATGTAATTAAATGTATAGCCAGGAGACTTCCAGAACCAGCCAGCAGGTAGTTTTTTGTATTTATATACATAAGAAATATTGACATAATTAGAGCACTGGAAATTATCCTTGCCCATTTCCACACAGTTGGATTTTGTGCAATTGACCATACGGGCACAGGTGACATTAAAAGAAGCCACGTATGGGGTCAACAAATCAATGGCCAAAGGTGGGCGTCGGCGCACTTGGTTACCCCAGTTGTGGTAACCGGAATAACCAAGGGTGCGGAGAGAATCGTTTTGGGGTAGGGATGGGAAAAACCAGGTATCATTTTGTATATCAAAAGGGTCATGGCAAACAGGGATAAGGCAGGAGCCAAGGATTTCACCTATTGATACCTGTTGGGTTAGGCAAAAGGAAGAAATATTGAGGGTCTTTGCAAAAGATTCCCACACATTTGTTGGTGTGGAGTTACCGCTATTAAGAGCGGAAGCAGAAAGAGGCAAAAACAAAATGCTGAAAATGAGCACTAAAGCAAGTAGCTTTCCCCCCGTTATGGGCCATTGTTCTACCCATACCGGGGTGGTTGATTTCCAGTGGAGGGGGAGTGCAAGCTTACTCATTTAATTGAATGGTAGCTTGTAATTGTTGTAGTAAGTCTCTGCCCCACAGATTGAGATGGATTTTTAACACACAGGGCTGGATATATGCAATGGTTTCAGAGCTATCAGGCAGAGAAACAGGCAGCCACTGTACGCTTTGGGAAGAGGTTTGAGGTCCACCTACACCCCAAACTGCAGAGGCAGACTCAAGGGGCCACGTGGGGTCCCAGCAACTACTGGAAATTACAGAAATGTCCGTGCCTGTGTCAATCAAGCCTTCCAGAACCTTGCCATTTATCTTGTACTTACGAAGAAGTTTCTGGTGACCAATCTGCTGGATTACAGCTAACAGCTGTGGAGAAAAAGGAGAGAGCTCGTGCAAATTACTATCAATAATAGAAACAGTAGGGTGAGAAGGGAGCACCACCAAATGAGCCCAGGACTCACCCTTCTTTAACTGCATGGGCATGTGGCTCCAAAGTTGAACCATTATTGTGCCCACATAGTCAGGATCCAGAACTCCTGGAATAACCTGGATTCCTTCTTTTGCCACAGAAAATTTGGGTAAAATTAAACCTCCGAATTTAGGAGGTAGTGGGCCCGCCAATTGGGTGGGCATAAGCACAATTTCATCAGGTAAAAGAGTGTCTTTGGTTTCTTGATTAATTAAGTCGATGGTAAAATCAGAGCGTGTATCCTTTGAGATGGTTTTAATAGTGGAGCCTAACGGCGGAGGGCTCCCTATTTGTCCTGGCCCGGGAGTGGGGCCTTTAAGGAGTTTCCCGAACTCCTGCACTGATTTGCCCAATGATAGCATTTACCGCACTTCGGGCATTTCTTCAAAGGTTTAGCCTTATTGGCATCACCATTCCTGTTTGCACCCCCGCCAGGGGCTCTGCATTGTTTACCAAAATGACCTGGGCGCTTGCAGTTGAAGCAGTTCCCAGTGGGCTTGTTGCCAGCCTGGATGGCACCGGCAAGCAAGGACATCGCATGACTGGCTTCCAACATCTGCACGGGCTTGAATCATATCGGCCAGGTCATATTTAGGGCGATGTATGATCGACTGCAAAGCCTTTTTGCAGTCAGTACTTGCATTTTCGAAAGCCATTTTTTTCATCAATTCATTTTGAGCTGTAGCGTCATCAATCTGCCTAGTGACTGATTCTTTCAATCTATCTATAAATTGATGGTAGGGCTCCGAATGTTGTTGCTTAATATTAACAAAGGAGCTAAGTGGTTGTCCTGAGACAGGGACTTTGCGAAAGGCGCGTTGCACACTGGTCACGGTGCGACTAAAATGTAAAGGTATTAATTGAGCTTGGGCTGGTATATTACCATACGGACCAGCACCAAAGAGTTGGTTGGCTGAATGCTGTGGATCAGCCAGGGCTACTGCGCAATGCTTAAATTCACTTTCAAAAACTACATACCGAGCCGGGGATAACAGCATGCGCATCAGATCTTTCCAATCTTGAGGTAGCATTGTATAACCAGTTGCTATTCCCTCCAGCATTCCTGTCACATAAGTGGATTTTAAGGCGGAATCAGTAATGGCTTTCCTTAATTCTCTCAGAATAGAATAAGGAAGCGTCTCATACATAATTTGTTGTTGCGCAGTGCCAGGGTTAGTATAAGAAATAGGGAAAGCAGACGGCAGTTCCCCGGCCTACCCGCCTCCTCCTCCAAGGAAAGATTTCCTTCCTGTCTAGCTTGAAAAAGTGCAGCACGCACGGCTCCTGCAGGAGCAGGCGAAGGAGGGAGGGTAAGGGGGGATGGGGGGATGTGGGCTGAGGTGAAGGGGGGTTAGAGAAAGTTGTGATGGAGGCAAAAGCTTTGGGTAAGGAGGTAGATTGTCTGTTGCGGCTAAAAAGGGCAGGTGGCAGGGAAGTTGGTGGGGAATTGTCTGGTGCGGGTGCCGACGGAGACGCCTGGGGACCTAATCTAGCGACGGCATCCGCACACTTCTGCCAAGTGAGCAGACAATGAATGCCAAGTCTCCATCCCCAAGGACCCTATTTCTGGGTACCAGGGGCACTCGCAAGCAATATGACATAACAATCATTCAATTTCTTTCAAGGAAATATGCACACCTGCTACTCTCTGTCTGACTAAATCAGGGGTCTGCAACCTTTAAGACAAAAAGAGCCACCTGGACCCATTTCCGAAGGAAAAAAAACTGGGAGCCGCAAACATGCGCGCTGCTGCCCTCCGATCTGACAGTGGGCGGGAAGATGATGTCGGGAGGGTGCGTGACTAACGCACGCACTGCCCCCATGTGACGTCACAGCCAGTACGGTGCCCGCCACAGTGGGGAGTGTCGGGGCGCACAATGCGCCTCCTTCCCTCGCTAGTATCCGCCCCGGAGCCGCGGCAAAGGTGTAAAAGAGTCACATGCGGCTCCGGAGCCGCGGGTTGCAGACCCCTGGACTAAATGAAACTGCTCTTTAGCATGCTCTTTTTGGGACTTTGTAAGCTCCCCCCCCCCCCACATACTCACGGTGTAGCGCGCTGAGACTTTTCCAGTCGAGTGAAGTATGAGGCTGCGTAAAGGGATCTGGCACGTCGAGGGTCACCAGATGGTGGGTTGAAATGAACGACAGACGAGTAGGTAGGTGTCATACAGGAGGTGTCTCTCGAGCAAGCCTCGGAGACTCCCTTTTATTGGATATTATACAGCGTTTGCCACGTGTGTGCTTGTTGCTGATTGGTTAACATAAGTACAAAGCAAGGGTTCCATATAAGACATTAATTTTTGCATATAAGACATTAATCATAGACAGGTTAAAGGTTGGGAAAAGGAACGCGGAGTTTACACAGGCATGGTTTCGGACTGCCCGAACCAGATTGGTACGAAAAGGAATGTACAAGGAGGGGTAAGTACAGATTGATATGGTGTGAACTCAAGGTGAACAGAACGTACCAGGGTGATGAGGGAATGTCTTAGCATCAGCACGGTTTGTGCAGCATGAGCAGAACAAAGCTTAGAAGCAAGACTTCCCATCATGCCACAGTTATGTGCAGAAGCAATGCTTCCCATCATGCCATGGTCATGTGCAAAAGCAATGCTTTCCTTCAACACCCGTTTTGGGTGGCATGGCTATCTTAATTATGGGAAAATAAAGACGCATAGGAGTTTTTCAAATCATATAATAAGAAATGCTATATATAAGGTATGGGGAAAATACAAAAGATATTTGGAACAGAAAACCCCAAGATGGAACTCTCCACTAGAAGCAATCGCTGTTAAAAAAAGCAACAACATCAAAGAGAACTGGATAACGTATAACACAATATTAAGGGGGGAGGAGGAGGGTCAACTAATATTGATAAGTTATGAGAAAATAAAAGATCACTTTTCTACTTGGCTAGATTACTTCCAGGTGAATGAAGTGTTCAGACAGGATAAGCAGATAGGTTTTGAAAATGACCCTTCAAGATTTGAAAGAGAACTACTGAATAGTAAAACCAACATAATCGCAAAAATGTATAGACTTCTTTTAGACTATGAAGTAATGGATGAGGAGGTTAAGGCTTCAATGATAAAGTGGGCCCAAGATGTGGGCCGTCCAATTATGCTAAAAGATGGGGGAAACTGATGGAATGTATATTTGAAATTTACAGCCAGCTATAATATAAGAGAGAACATGATGAAAATGGCTCATAGGTGGTACCTCACTCCTTCCAGATGATCAAGAATGGATAAAAATTTGGCGAATGCTTGTTGGAGATGTGGAGGAAATAACGGTGACATTTAGATTTAGATTTAGATAAATTTATTGTCATTGTCCGTATATACACAGTATACACAACAACGAAAATCAAACACCCACCCAAAGACCGGGTTCACATTTACATTTGCACGTATCTCCGAACTCTCATCCTATTTAGACATAATCTATAAAACATAACATAATCCAGAATATAGCATGACCTATTAAAAACATAACATAACCTAAAACCTATCTCATTCCTTCCACTCCCTACTTACTAAACCTTGCAACTGGCCCTGAGATCATTATTTAGTGCAATCAGAGCTCTTGGATAGAAACTATTCAGAAGGCGTGTGGTTCGTGTTTTCATTGTCCTATATCTTCTGCCCGAAGGCAATAGTTCAAAGAAGTTGTGAGCAGGGTGCGTGGGATCTCTCAGAATATTATGTGACTTCTTCAAGATGCGAGACGTGAAGATCTCATCCAGGGTTGGTAGTCGGAGCCCAATAACGTTCTGGGCAATTTTAATTGTTCGCTGTAAAGCTTTTTTATCCGTTTCAGAGCTGCTCCCATACCACGATAATATACTATAGGTTAGGACACTCTCGATGGTACTATGATAATAGGACAGGAGTAGGTGCTGGGATAGATTCAGTCCCCTGAGCATTCTCAGGAAATACAACCTCCCCTGCACCTTCCTCACAACCATATTAACATTTGCAGTCCATGAGAGGTCCTCCGAGATATAATTTAAAACAGGTATTTAAAACTACCAACCCTCTCCACTTCCTCGCCATTTATGTGCAATGGTAACAATACACTTTTCTTTCTCCTAAAGTCAATTATGAGTTCTTTGGTTTTTTTGGTGTTAAGCATAAGATTATTTTCTTTACACCATTGAATTAACCCCTGTACTTCTTTCCTATAAGCAGTCTCATCGTTCTCACTGATGAGCCCCACCACTGTTGTATCATCCGCAAATTTGATGATTGTGTTGGACTTATACAGTGGGGTGCAATCAAATGTGTACAGAGAATAGAGAAATGGACTTAGCACGCATCCCTGAGGGGCTCCTGTGCTTAATACTAGAGTAGAAGAATAGTAAGGTCCCATTCTCACTGTCTGCGGCCTATCAGTCAGGAAATTCCTTACCCACAGACAGATCTTCTGATGTATACCCAAGTTGGTCATTTTAAGAAATAACCTGTCTGGCAGAATTGTATTGAAGGCAGAACTGTAGTCCACAAACAACAGCCTTGCGTAGGTTCCCTGTCGTTCTAGATGACTCAATACAGTATGGACGGCGATGGAAATAGCATCATCAGTAGATCTGATGATGTGGTGGACGTGTGAAAAAATTAAGATTTTTTTTTGGGGGGGATATACGATGAATTTAAAAAGATGATGGGGATAACTTTTACGAAAAAAACGGAGGCATTTCTATGAAGTATTTTAGATAAAGAGATCCCAAAAAATCTAAGAGAGGTATTCTTGTATGCAACCGCAGCAGCTCGTATACTTGTGGCCAAGGGATGGAAAGATCACGAGGCTCCAAAAATAACAGATTCGCGGACTTTCGGGTTAGTGCGCTTGGCTAATGGCGGATTGCCTCCGAGCTCCGGAGGGAATCGGCTTTGTGGAAGACGGGTCATGCCGCGGCGACGACGCGGGGACTCTCAGAAACCACAGGCGCGGAAGCCTGTGGACTTGGTGACTCGGTGGGCATCATTCGCGCCCTCCCCGACCCACGAAGAAGCCTTTTTAAAGGCTTCCGAGCGGGTGACGGAGAGTGGCGTGGTGCTGTGAGTAGACCGCTTCTTCTACGGAGTGAAGCCGCGAGCCATGGCCGGAGAGCGCTGACTTCTTCCTTTGAACAATTGGACTGCAAAAGTAACAACCCGTGAGTAGTACGGAAATTGGACTTAAAAAGTTTTCTTTTATATTCGGCACGACCGGGGGAAGCGTTAAAAGGAAGTCCCCCCCCCCCGTCTTGTAGGCAACTTAAAGCAAGAATTGGACAACTAAGGTCGAGAGACCACTTTTCTCTTTGCGAGAAAAAAAGTTATTAATTCCATGATTTGGCATTATAAGTATTTTGCTGGAGGACAAGAACTGATTTTTAGGAGCTAATGCGCAACACCCCGGGATCCGGGAGAGATACGCGAGAGAGCCTGTTGAGGAGAGATAAAGAGTTTGACAGCTGTCAAACGAGCTGTCAAAATTAGAAAAATTTGCCTTCTGTTATTTCTGCTGGTTATTTCTGATACATTTGACTTTAAGTCATTGAAAATAAAGAAAAAAATAAAAACAAAGTAACTAGACTGTTGGAGAAAGAATACTAAGTAACCAGAACCCCTCTAGAGGGGGTCCTGAGACATTACAATGGCTGCAGATGGAAAAATACAGGCTGAGCTAGATAGAATGTTCTTCTCGTGGGAAAATTACAAGAACAGAGTGAAGCTCTGGCTACAGATGTTATGACCTTGAATTCTAAAGTAAACAATCTTGTTGATGGTGCCAAGGACTTGACTCAAGAAAATTTTGCAGCTGAACAAGAAGAGATGTTTGCAGACTCAGAGGAGTTGGAAGGAGGAGCTGAAATGTTGCAGGTGAAAAAGGACAACCAGAGGCCTGTAAAAATGGATTACAAAGATAACAAAACCTGGATGATGAAAATTTGGTTTGAACTTGAGAATGAGGATTGGAGAGATCTCCCTATGGGGAGATCAGAAGACCTATGGATTACAAATTTGATCAAGGTGAAAGTTGCAGCTTTTGGGACATTTGGGTCATTTGGACTTTTTTTTTTTTGAATTCTTTTTATTATGTTTCCTTCATCATACACATACGAAAGAAAAAAAACCAAATACGATTAAAAAGAAAAAAGAAGACGAAAATATAACTACTCAGTTCACACAATAGTTGAGTGAATTAACAAAAAAAGGCACTAAAAAAGAAAAAAGAAAAGTGAAAAAGAAAAAGAAAAGTACAAAAAAATAAGACATATAACAGTTAACATACATCCACTTCCTTCCCTCCTGATTTCGGGTTTCTACTTTTAGTAATTTCATTTTTACTGCTGGTATTGGTTTTTAGTTTAAACATCGAAAGTTTTATATCAGACCTGCTATAGTTGGTAGGTTACTAAAATTACCTTCAATATAGGCCATGAACTTATTCCAATCTTCATTTAACTTTGTATTTTTTTGATTTCTGATTCTTTGCGTCATTCTTGCCAATTCAATAAAATTATATAATTTCAGTTGCCAGTCCCTCACCGTTGGTAGGTTTGTACTTTTCCAATTTTGAGCGATTAACATTCTGGCCGCTGCTGTTGAATATTGAAAAAAGGTTTTATCTTTTTCCGGTATTTCTTTTCCAACAATCCCTAATAAAAAGGCCTCTGGTTTTCTGGGGAATGTGTATCTGAATATTTTTTTTAACTCATTGTATATCTGATTCCAAAAATTTTTCGTTTCCTCACATGTCCACCACATATGTATAAAGTTACCTTCTTTTGTTTTGCATTTCCAGCAGGCCTTGTTTCCAGTCTTATACATCCTATTTAATTTTTCTGGTGTTAAATACCATCTGTATATCATCTTTTCTAAGTTTTCTCTAATTGCAGCGCTTGCTGTGAATTTTATTCCCTCATTCCATAATTTTGACCATTTCTCATATTCTATGTTATACCCCAAATCTATCGCCCACTTGACCATAACTTCTTTAATTTCTTCATCTTTTGTATCCCATTCCAATAAGATGTTGTACATTTTAGATAATAACTTAGATTTACTTTCTATTATTTCAATTTGAAATTTGGATTTCTTTTCGTTCATTCCTACTTTTTTATCTTCTGTCCATATTGCATTGATCTGATGGTACTGTAACCAACCCTTCAGCTTCTCCTTCAACTCCTCATACGGTCTTAATTTCCAGCTATCTTGAGATCTTACCAATAAGTCTTCATATGTCAATCTTTGCTCTTCCAGATTTATTTTTTTGATTGATAGGATATCTGTTGGGGACAGCCACCAGGGTGTTTTCCATTCTAGCATTTTTTTGTTTTTTTCCCAAACTTCGTACAGAGGACCTCTAATGATGTGGCTCGAAAATCCTTTATGTGCCTTTTCTTTATTTAACCAAAGGTAGGCGTGCCAGCCAAACCTGTTATCTGTTCCTTCGAGGTCCAATAAATCGGTGTTCTCCAAGGTTATCCAGTCTTTAACCCAACATAGACAGGCAGCTTCATAATACAATTTCAAGTTGGGTACTGCGAGCCCTCCTCTCTCCTTTCGGTCTGTAAGTAATTTAAATCTGATCCTTGGCCTTCTTCCCTGCCATATGAATCTTGAAAGAATTTTCTGCCAATCTTTAAATATTTTGGGCCCTCTAATAACAGGAATATTTTGAAAAAGGAACAGCATCTTGGGGAGTATGTTCATTTTTATTGCCTCCATCCTGCCCAACCACGAGAGGTTAGCTCTATTCCAAACATCCAGATCTTTTTTAACTTTGTTCCACGTCGCCGAATAGTTATCTTCAATTAAGTTTATATTTTTGGGTGTAAGCCAAATTCCTAAATATTTTATTTTTTTAGCCACTTTAATTCCGTATTGTCTCTCTAATTTTTCCTTCACATCGTTTCTCAGATTCTTTGTCAACATTTATGTTTTGGATTTATTTAGTTTGAAGCCAGATAATCTGCCGTATTCCTCTAGTGTTTCCAGCGCTTTGTCAATACTTCCTTGCGGCTCTTCTAAGGATAACATCAGGTCATCCGCGTAGGCTTTTAATTTGAACTCCTTTGATCCTATTTTAATCCCTTGTATCTCTGGCGTTGATCTTATTTTGTTCGCCAGGACTTCTAAGACCATGATAAATAAAAGCGGGGAGAGAGGGCATCCCTGCCTTGTTCCTTTCTCAATTTGGAATGTGTTTGTAAGATTATTGTTTATTACCAATTTGGCGAATTGGTTTGAATATATTGCCTGTATTCCTTTCAAAAATTCGCCCTCTATCCCTGCCTTTTCTATAGATTTTAATAGAAACAACCAAGAGACATTATCAAACGCCTTTTCCGCGTCTATAAAAATCAAGGCTGCTGGTATGTCATTATTGATCTCCAAATATTCAATTAGATTTATAATATGCCTCACATTGTCTTTCAGGAACCTATTTGGGAGGAAACCTGCTTGATCTTTGTGGATTAGGTTTGATAGGCACTTTTTCAATCTGTTTGCCATGATGTCAGCATATATTTTGTAGTCGTTATTTAATAAAGATATTGGCCTATAGTTCTTGATGCACATTTTGTCTGTATCTGGTTTTGGGACTACTGTTATGAAAGCTTCCCTCCAAGACTCAGGTATTTTCCCTCCTCCTAAAATGTTATTCATAGTATCACAAAGCACTGGTGACAGTTGGCTTCCCAAAACTTTGTAATATTTAGCCGAGAGGCCGTCCGGTCCTGGTGCTTTGCCCACTTTCATTTTTTTCATCGCGTTCTGAATCTCTTCTATGTTAATGGGTCTATTTAGTCGAAGTCTTTCTTCTTCTGTAATGATCTTCCCTTTACAGCTCTTTAGATATCTTTCTGTTTGGGCTGGATCTTCTTCTCCTTTCTTATATAATTCCTCATAGAATTTAAGAAAAAAATTTTGTATTCTTTTTGGGTCTACTATCAATTCTTCCTCTACCTTTATTTTGTTTATCACATTCTGTTTTTGTCTTTTTCTCAGTTGCCAAGCTAATAATTTTCCCGTTTTATTCGCTGATTCAAAATATCTTTGCCTCATTGACTTAATTTTCCATTCAATTTCTTGGCTCGTTAGCATTGAGTATTGTGTTTGTAATATTTTTATTGTTTGTATGCTTTGTTCATCTTTCGGGTGCTCTATTAATTTTTTCTCGTACTCCCTTAGCTGTCTGAGAATTTCTTCCTTCTTTTGCTGTCTTATTTTCTTCTTATGGTTATTTTGCTGAATAAAAAGGCCTCTTAAAACCGCCTTACTGTCATCCCATACCACTTCTATATTTGTTCCTGTGTTCAGATTCAGATCGAAATACTCTTTTAGAGTGGCTTTAGCTTTTTCGATAACCTCATCATTGTCTAATAGATATTCATTCAGCCTCCATCTAAAGCCTCCCTGCGTTGCGCCTTTTATTTCCAGTGTTATTGAATTATGGTCGGAGAGGGTTCTTGGTTGGATTTCACATTTTGTGGCTCTTAAAGTAAGTGCCCTCGAAGTCCAAATTTGATCTATTCTGCCCCAACTTTTATGTACCTCTGAGAAGAAGGTGAACTGCTTTTCTGTTGGGTGCTTATGTCTCCATATATCTATTAAGTCCATATTTTCTTCCAAATCTTGAAATGATTTCGGTAACTTTCCTTGGTTTCGTTTTCTCTTTTCCGTTTGTCTATCAATTTCTAATGTCGGCACTGCATTGAAGTCTCCCAATAATATCGTCTTGCTGCCTCCTAATTCTAATAACACTTGTTCTAATTTCTTGAAGAACTCTGACCTATTTGAATTTGGGGCATAAATATTTACCACGTTGATCTTTTCTCCCTGAAGCTGATTTGGACCCCCAGTATCCTTCCCTCTTCATCCTTGTAAATCATTTTCGGTTCCCATTTTTCATTGACATATACTACCACTCCTTTTTTTTTCTCTACCGTGGAGTTTATAAATTCCATTCCTAAGTTCTTATTTACTAAAACATGTTTGTGCTTTTTAGCTACATGAGTCTCTTGTATACAAATTACATCCAATTTTTTCTTTTTCAACACATTTACGATTTTATTCCTTTTAGTTTTTTTGTTCAAACCGTTTACATTCCATGTTAAAATTTTAAGGTTCATTATCACTTTTATCTACTGATAAGTCAGTGATTTACCGATTTAAGTTTTAACCGATTTAGATTCGGGTGGTTTTGTCCTCTGTTTCCTCTTCTTCCTCACCCGCCTCTTCCTCCTCCGCCTCTTCGCCCTCATCCCCCTCCCCCCTCCCTCCGCCCTCCCCCCACTCTCCAATCTCCCCCCCAAACCCGCCCCCCTCTTTCCTCCCTCTCTCCACCTCTCCCTCCATGTCTCTCCTCCATCCCCCCGAGGTCTTTTTCATATCTGCGTAAGAATTTACTGACTTCTTGATTTTCGGTTATCTTGAATCTTTTTCCTTTGCAAAAAAAGGAAATCCCTTCTGGGAATTCCCATCTATGTTGTATGCCATTCTTTTTTAAAGTGTTGACTATTTGTTTGTAGCCCTCTCTCTTGCGAAGGAGTCTGATTGGTATTTCTTTAAAAATGATGATTGGTTTTCCATCAATTACCAATTTCTTCTGATAGCTTTCTCTCAAGATCGTATTTCTCATTTCTATCGATTTAAAAATCACTAAGCAGTCTCCTGGGACCTTTATCAGTCTATTTTGTTTGGGTCTTATTTTTATTCTGAAAGCATTTTCTATCGTTTGCGCAACTTCTTCTTCTTTCAATGCTAACCACGTCGCCAGTTCTTTGATCATTTTTCCTTTAATATCTTCATCCCTTTCTTCCCCTATTCCTCTAAATTTTAAATTTAGCTGTTTTTGTTTCATCTCCATCAAGGCTAAGTTGTCTAAAACCTGGTCTTGGCTTTTGCTCAGTTCTCCAAAGTTCTCTTTAGTTTTTTCAGCTTCTTTTCTCTGGTCTTTCATCTCTCTTTGTATTTTTTTATTTGAGTCTTCTAAAGACTTTGTTTGGACCGTTAGTTCTTTTATCTTGTTTGACAGTTCCCCTACCACAACTTCAATCTTTTTATCGAAAGATTCCTGCATCTCTCCTAACTTTTTTTCCATGTGAGTTTCGTTCTGTCTAAATTCCTCTTTTATTTTCAACCATAATGCGACAAAGTCTCCAAGGTTTTCTTTTCAATTAGTTACTTTTCTACTGGTTAATTTTGCCCCGCGAAACTCCCGACAGGGACTTCCCCTTCTGCATTTCTACAGCGGGTGAATAAGAGTTACTTTGTTTCACTCTTCCGATTAAAGTCCCAGCGCCATCTTAGTTCCGAAATACAGGTCGGGCTCCTAAACTTAATCTATTAACATCCGTTGCACCTTGGGTTCTATTTTTCCAATTTTTCGATTCCAACATTTGTCAGTCGACACCAAGGGCGGCAGTTCTAAAAAATTATGGAGATTTGTCGCCACTTTTCAGCGGGAGCTCGAGGCATAGCCGCACGGGGTCCGCAGAGCTTACCGGAATGCGTCTCTCGGTCCCATCGCTCCTGAGTCTTCCCCAAAAATAGAAAAAACTCAAAAGAACTTCGGGCCTCTCCGACGCTGCTGGTAGCGCTTCCCTCAAGGGGGCCCCCCTTGAGATTTGGGGGTCGCAGTGCCTTTGCGTTGCCCCTCAAAAACCCTGTACAGTTCGGAGAAGCCGTTCATGTTGGACCATCGGCTGGGTGAGGACTGCAGGGCCTGCTCCCTTCTAGGGCCTTTTCCAACTGGCCCAGGGGGCGTGGCCCAGGCCCTTTCTCCCAGCTATAAAGGGACTCCTGCTGCAGGGAAGCCTCGGACCATCGGCTGGGTGAGGACTGCAGGGCCTGCTCCCTTCCAGGGCCTTCTCCAACTGGCCCAGGGGGCGTGGCCCAGGCCCTTTCTCCCGGCTATAAAGGGACTCCTGCTGCAGGGAAGCCTCGGACCATCGGCTGGGTGAGGACTGCAGGGCCTGCTCCCTTCCAGGGCCTTTTCCAACTGGCCCAGGGGGCGTGGCCCAGGCCCTTTCTCCCAGCTATAAAGGGACTCCTGCTGCAGGGAAGCCTCGGACCATCGGCTGGGTGAGGACTGCAGGGCCTGCTCCCTTCCAGGGCCTTCTCCAACTGGCCCAGGGGGCGTGGCCCAGGCCCTTTCTCCCGGCTATAAAGGGACTCCTGCTGCAGGGAAGCCTCGGACCATCGGCTGGGTGAGGACTGCAGGGCCTGCTCCCTTCCAGGGCCTTCTCCAACTGGCCCAGGGGGCGTGGCCCAGGCCCTTTCTCCCAGCTATAAAGGGACTCCTGCTGCAGGGAAGCCTCGGACCATCGGCTGGGTGAGGACTGCAGGGCCTGCTCCCTTCCAGGGCCTTCTCCAACTGGCCCAGGGGGCGTGGCCCAGGCTCTTTCTCCCGGCTATAAAGGGACTCCTGCTGCAGGGAAGCCTCGGACCATCGGCTGGGTGAGGACTGCAGGGCCTGCTCCCTTCCAGGGCCTTCTCCAACTGGCCCAGGGGGCGGGGCCCAGGCCCTTATTTGGAACAAACTTTTGGGGAAGCTGGGAAGTGCTCTGCAATTGCTTCCCTGTTCCAATGTGTTTTAAAATGTCCTCAAGCAGTCGGTGGCAATTTAAATTTGTATTTCTTTTTTTCCTTTTTTCTCTTGCTGGGGGTGGGTGGGTGTAATGGATATTTGGTTGGGGATTAATTTTAGTGTAATTGTTCTGTTTTTATTTTCTGTTGTTTTATTGGTTCTGTATAGTTTGTGTTTTGTTTTTAAGGGGCGGGATCAGGGCTGCCTGGGAGTGAGGCCCCAGCCAACACGATGGCTGGGACAAGTTCCACAGGGGGGGAAGCACTGGGACATCCGATCTCAGTGATCATGGGCAGGAGGCGGAGTTACGCTAAGACCAGACCATGTCATTACCGAGGAGGCAGGTTTAGTCGTTGTTTGAAGACTATCCCTGCCTCCGGGTCTGGCCTTGACCAGATGGATACTGGAATCAACAGGGGAAACCCACATAACCTGAAGGTGTTGCTGTGTAATGCCAGGTCAATGGTGAATAAAACCACTGCCATCCACGACCTGATTGTGGATGGAGGATTTGACCTGGCTTGTGTGACAGAGACCTGGTTGAATGAGACAGATGGGCCCGTCCTTGCTGCCGCTTGCCCACCAGGTTTCTCTTACGCACAGCAACCCAGGTCATGTGGGCGGGGAGGGGGGGTTGCAGTGATTTTTAGGAAGTCATTAGTCTGCACCAGGCGTCCTATTGGGAAGACCCAGTTCTCTGAGTGCATGTTCTGGAAGTTGGGCAATAGGGGCAGTACAGGATTCCTTTTGGTGTACCGACCTCCCCGCTGCACCAAGGATTCCCTGCCCGAGCTGCTTCAGGTCGTGGCGGATGTTCTCCTGGAGACACCTAGCCTGGTCGTCCTAGGGGATTTTAACATCCACGCCGACACGACCTTACAAGGGGCCGCTCGGGACTTCGTGGAAAGCATGGCCTCCATGGGGCTGTCCCTGAATAAGTTGGGCCCAACTCATAGTCATGGACATGCCTTAGACCTGGTATTCACCTCTAGCGACGTGGGTGATCTGACACTAAGTAAAAATGAAACCAAAGAAGTGCCATGGTCAGATCACTTCCTGGTGCAACTGGACTTCTCCGCGACCCTTCCCCTCTGCAGGGAGGTGGGACCAATTCGGATGGTCCGCCCCCGCCACTTAATGGATCCAAATGGTTTCCAGAGAGTGGTAGGGGATGCTTTATCCCATGTTGATGGCCTTTCAGCTGATTCCCTGGTGGCCCGCTGGAATGCGGAGTTAACCAGGGCTATCGACTGTCTGGCTCCGAAGCGCCCTCTCCGATTGCATGGAGCCCGGACAGCCCCGTGGTTTTCTTCGGAGCTGAGGGCGATGAAACAATCGCTGAGACGGCTAGAGCGTCGGTGGCAGAAAACTCACTCCGAATCTGACCGGACACAGGTTAGAGCTCAACGTCGAGCCTACCAAGTGGCGATAGCGACGGCGAAGAAGACTTTCTTCACCGCCTCTATTGCATCTGCAGAAAATAGTAGCAGGAGACTCTTTCAGGTGGTCCGCAATTTAACGGAACCACCTTTACCATCGGGGCCTTGTAAAGACCCCAGGATCTCCTGCAACGATTTTGCAAAGTTTTTTGCAGATAAAATCACTCATATTCGGAAGGAGCTAGACACCACCGTGGGAGCAGGGCTGGGGCGGGAGAGTGCTGGAGCCCTGTCTGGTCAAGTTGCATGGAATCAATTTCAATCCGTTACCCCCGAGGATGTGGACAGGCTGCTTGGACGAGTGAAACCAACCACCTGTCTCCTTGATCCTTGCCCATCCTGGCTTATAAAAGCTAGCCGGGAAGGGCTGGGCGATGGGCTCTGCGGGGTGGTGAATGCTTCCCTCTGTGAGGGAACATTCCCAGATCCGCTGAAAGAGGCGGTCATTAAACCGCTTCTTAAAAAACCATCTTTAGACCCGGCCAGTGTGGCCAACTATCGCCCAGTCTCAAATCTTCCATTCCTGGGCAAGGTGATTGAGCGAGTGGTTGCTGAACAACTCCAGGCACGCCTGGAGGATGCGGACCATTTGGATCCCTTCCAATCAGGGTTCAGGCCTCATCATGGGACTGAAACTGCCTTGGTCGCACTGGTTGATGATCTCCGGCGAGCTAGGGACAAAGGTGAGAGTTGTTTCCTAGTTCTGCTGGACCTCTCAGCGGCCTTTGATACAATCGACCATAACATCCTTCTGGACCGTCTAGAGGGGTTGGGAGCTGGGGGCACTGTTATACAGTGGTTTCGCTCCTTTCTCCTGGGCCGTGTTCAGAAAGTGGTGGTGGGGGATGAGTGTTCAGACCCTTGGGCCCTCACTTGTGGGGTGCCTCAGGGTTCCGTCCTCTCCCCCATGCTTTTTAACATCTATATGAAGCCGCTGGGAGAGATCATCAGGGGGTTTGGACTGGGTGTCCATCAATATGCAGATGATACCCAGCTCTACCTTTCTTTCAAATCAGAACCAGTGAAGGCGGTGAAGGTCCTGTGTGAGTGCCTGGAGGCGGTTGGAGGATGGATGGCGGCTAATGGATTGAAGTTGAATCCTGACAAGACAGAAGTACTGTTTTTGGGGGACAGGAGGCGGGCAGGTGTGGAGGACTCCCTGGTCCTGAATGGGGCAATTGTGCCCCTGAAGGACCAGGTGCGTAGCCTGGGAGTCATTTTGGACTCACAGCTGTCCATGGAGGCACAGGTCAATTCTGTATCCAGGGCAGCTGTCTACCAACTCCACCTGGTACGCAGGCTGAGACCCTACCTGCCCGCTGACTGTCTGGCCAGAGTGGTGCATGCTCTAGTTATCTCCCGCTTGGACTACTGCAATGCGCTCTACGTGGGGCTACCTTTGAAGGTGACTCGGAAACTACAGCTAATCCAGAATGCGGCAGCTAGACTGGTGACTGGGGGCGGCCGCCGAGACCACATAACACCGGTCTTGAAAGACCTACATTGGCTCCCAGTACGTTTCCGAGCACAATTCAAAGTGTTGGTGTTGACCTTTAAAGCCCTAAACGGCTTCGGCCCAGTATACCTGAAGGAGCGTCTCCACCCCCATCATTCTGCCCGGACACTGAGGTCCAGCGCCGAGGGCCTTCTGGCGGTTCCCTCATTGCGAGAAGCGAAGCTACAGGGAACCAGGCAGAGGGCCTTTTCGGTGGTGGCGCCCGCCCTGTGGAATGCCCTCCCATCGGATGTCAAGGTGATGGACAACTACCTGACATTCAGAAAACATCTTAAGGCGGCCCTATTCAGGGAAGCTTTTAATGTATGATATTTTAGTGTTTTTTGGTTTCTGTGGAAGCCGCCCAGAGTGGCTGGGGAGGCCCAGCCAGATGGGCGGGGTACAAATAATAAATTATTATTATTATTATTATTATTCAGCAACTTCTCCGCGCTCCCATACTGCTGGCGATCCAAACCGGAAGTCTCCAGAGTGAAGCTCTGGCTACAGATGTTATGACCTTGAATTCTAAAGTAAACGATCTTGTTGATGGTGCCAAGGACTTGACTCAAGAAAATTTTGCAGCTGAACAAGAAGAGATGTTTGCAGACTCAGAGGAGTTGGAAGGAGGAGCTAAAATGTTGCAGGTGAAAAAGGACAACCAGAGGCCTGTAAAAATGGATTACAAAGATAACAAAACCTGGATGATGAAAATTTGGTTTGAACTTGAGAATGAGGATTGGAGAGATCTCCCTATGGGGAGATCAGAAGACCTATGGATTACAAATTTGATCAAGGTGAAAGTTGCAGCTTTTGGGACATTTGGGTCATTTGGACTTAAAAGGAACAAGAAACATGATTTGGGCTCCACTTTTGAATACGGAGGTCTGGTTGGAAGAAAAGTAGACCCCTTCGGGACAGAGCTTCTCCGAGATTCGATGTTCACGATAAAGGACTACCAACAAAAGCGGCAGAGAGGGACTGAAAGAGTTTTGAGGGCCTCGGACATGAGGGATCCGGGCTGAGAGTTGATACATTGATGGATATTCTTTGGGGATCGAAACCAGGAAAGGGGGGGGGGAGAGTTTTGGAACCCAAAGGGTGCATAATTATATGTTGTTTTCTGCTATTTTGGTTTGTAAATAATATAAAAATTGGGAAATTTGTGGAAGGGAAATTGGGTCGACCTTAGAAAAGTATGTAAAGGATGTGTATTTTGGTTTAATTGAGGTTTACAAGTCAAATTTGGTTAATTAAGAAGAATTAAGTAAAATAATAAGGTAAAAGTTAGAGATAAGAACTTGCTGAGTTAACTATTGAAGTTGGGATGCAGGAGGGGGAGGTGTGGGGAAGTCAGGGAAAGTGGTTAAGAAATTAGGGAATTGAAATTACATGTGTTTGTCTTTGTGTTTGTATGTCTGTGTTGTGTATTGTCTGTGTTTGTGTACATTGTGAAAATACAATAATTTTTTTTTTAAAAAAAAACAAACAAAAATAACAGATTGGCAAATCAAATTACAGGAATTGGTGGAGACGGCTCAATTGACTAGCAAACTCAGAGGAATCTCAAAGCAAAAATTTGCAGAAAAATGGGATGGTTATACAAGATATGTTCAAAAATACAATAATAGTTTTGACTCCGTGCTAGCATTCGAGTGATAAAGGAACTAAAAGGAGGTGGACAACAATTAAGGATTTATTATGCTTTCAGAGTGTATTGGAAATTTTATATAGAAAGGATTATTGTTTTGTGTACATTCCATTGTAAGAATGGAAACAGGGCCAGAGCCACAGCCTAAGTCTGAAACAGTCCTTGATAGAGTGCCAGAGCCAGAGCGAGACCCTGAATCAGTGCCAGAACAAAGCCCTCATTCAGAGCCTGAGAAAGAGCCAGGACCAGAACCAGAGCAACAGCCACAGCCTGAGTCTGAAACAGCCCTTGATAGAGAGTCAGAACCAGATTTTCGGTAAAGACGTGGTCTGGTCTTAGCGCAACTGCTCCTCCCACCTGCGATAACAGAGACTGGGTGTTCCAATACATCCCCCCGTAGGGAACCTGCCCCAGCCATTCTGTTGGCTGAGGCCCCCTCCCAGGCAGCCCTGACCCTTTCCCCTTAAAAAGCAAAATGCAAACTATACAATGACCTAAAAAAATAGTAAAAGAAAAACAAAGCAGGAAACAATTATGCTAAACTTAAAATAATCCCCGCCCCAACTAAACATTTGTCCCACCCCAGAAAGAAAATAACAACAACAACAACAACAACAACAACAACAACAACAACAACAACAAACCACCGTTTGAGGTGCAACAGAGACACAGCCAGAGACAGAGCGAGACCCTGAAGCAGTGCCATAACCAAGCCCTCATTCATAACCAGAGCCTGAAAAAGAGCCACAGCCCTAACCAGAGCAACAGCCACAGCCTAGAGCCACAGCCTGAGTCTGAAACAGTCCTTGATAGAGTGCCAGAGCCAGAGCCAGAGTGAAACCCTGAATCAGAGTCAGAGGGAGAACATGAATCAGAGCCAGAGCCAGAGCTGAATTAAAGCCAGAGCCAGAGCCAGAGCCAGAAATAGGGCTTGATACAGCGCCGGAGCGCAAAACATAGCTGCAGCCACAGCCTAGAGCCACAGCCTGAGTCTGCAACAGTACTTGATACAGTGCCGGAGCTGGAGCCAGAGCCAGAGACACAGCCAGAGCCAGAACAAAACCCTAATTCAGAGCCAGAGCCTGAAACATAGCTGGGTCAGAGGCAGAGGAAGAGCCATCATGAGACCCTGAATCAGAGTCAGAACCAGATCTTCATTCAGAACCAGACCCTGAAAGAGAGCCAGAGCCACAAACAGAGCCACAGACGGAGCCTAGAGCCACAGCCGAGATCCACAGCCTGAGTCTGAAATAGTGCTTGATAGAGTGCTGGATCCTGAAACAGAGACACTGTCTGAAACTGAGCCTGACGCTTAAACGTAGCCAGGGGGAGAGGGAGAGGCAGAGCCTGATACAGTGCTTGATACAGCATAGGAGTTGAAGCAGAGACACAGCCAGATCCAGAGACACAGCCAGAGCCATGAACAAAACCCTAATTCAGAACCAGAGCCTGAAAGAGAGCCAGGGCCAGAAACAGTGCTTGATAGAGTGCCAGAGCCTGAAACAGAGGCAGAGGCAGATACACGGCTTGAAACAGTGCCAGAGCCTGAAACAGAAGCAGAGGCAGATACAGGGCTTGAAACAGCGCCGGAGCCTGAAACAGAGAAACAGCGTGAAACAGAGACAAAGGCTGAGACACAGGCCGAGCCTGACATAGAGCTAGAATAAGTGCTAGAGCCAAAGACTGAGACAAAGCCTAATAAAGAGCAGAAGCCTGAGCCTGAGCCTGAAACAGTGCTTGATACAGTGCCAGAGCCTGAAAAAGAACCAGAGCCACAGCTACAGCCATAGTGCCACAGCCTGAGTCTGCAACAGTGTTTGATACAGCGCCGGAGCCTGAAACAGAGACACAGCCTAAAACAGAACCTGAGCCTGGTTATTAGCATGGCAATTAAAGAAGAGAGAGGCAGAAAGGCTTATAAATAGAGTTAAGTGCAAAGGCAAAATAATAAACAACCCTAAAGAAATAGAGAAACGATTTCTCGAATTCTTTAGAGAAATCTATAAGGAAGGAAATGAAACAACAGAAGAAGTTAAAGAACATTTAGAGTAGAACTGTCTTCCGAAACTTACTAAAGAACAAAAAGAACTGTTGAATGCCCCTATTACATCGTACGAAATTCAAAGAGTGATTAAGGAAGCAAAGATAGGAAAGCCAGCAGGGCCAGACGGCCTACCGGCAATATATTATAAAAAAATGGAGGACTTACCGTATTTTTTGCCCCATAAGACGCACCGGCCCATAAGACGCACCTAGATTTTAGGGGGGGAAATGAAGGAAAAAATTTTTATTTCCCCCCCAGGTGCGCTGCGCTACACCAGGAGCTTGGGGCGTGCGGAGCTCAGCGCGCCCCAAGCTTCTGCGTGCCGGCAAGGTCTCCGCTAGCGTGGGAGAGCCGGCGCCTCTCCCAGGGCTAGCGGACCCCTGCGCTAATCCAGAAGCTTGGGGCGTGCTGAGGTCAGCGCGCCCCAAGCTTCTGCATGCCGGCAAGCAGTCCGCTGCCGCCCCAAGCCTTGCGCACCCGGCGGGACCTCCTGCCGGGTGCGGGAGGCTTGGGGCGGCAGCGGACTGCTTGCCGGCATGCAGAAGCTTGGGGCGCGCTGACCTCAGCACGCCCCAAGCTTCTAGGTGCGCGCAAGCAGTCCGCTGCCGCCCCAAGCCTCCCGCACCCGGCGGGACCTCCTGCCGGGTGCGGGAGGCTTGGGGCGGCAGCGGACTGCTTGCCGGCATGCAGAAGCTTGGGGCGCGCTGACCTCAGCACGCCCCAAGCTTCTAGGTGCGCGCAAGCAGTCCGCTGCCGCCCCAAGCCTTGCGCACCCGGCGGGACCTCCTGCCGGGTGCGGGAGGCTTGGGGCGGCAGCGGACTGCTTGCCGGCATGCAGAAGCTTGGGGCGCGCTGACCTCAGCACGCCCCAAGCTTCTAGGTGCGCGCAAGCAGTCCGCTGCCGCCCCAAGCCTTGCGCACCCTGCCTTCAGGGCGCCCGACGCTCCGAGAAGCAGGCTGCTATCCGCAGCCTAGACATCCCTGCGGGTCCTCCCACAGGGCTGCCTGGGCGGCGGAATTGTTCCCGAAGCGTCGGGCACTCTGCCTTCAGGGCGCCCGACGCTCCGAGAAGCAGGCTGCTATCCGCAGCCTAGGCAACCCTGCGGGACCTCCCACAGGGCTGCCTGGGCTGCGGAATGGTTCCCGAAGCGTCGGGCGCTCTGCCTTCAGGGCGCTCGACGCTGCGAGAAGCAGGCTGCTATCCGCAGCCTAGGCAGCCCTGTGGGACCTCCCACAGGGCTGCCTGGGCTGCGGAATGGTTCCCGAAGCGTCGGGCGCTCTGCCTTCAGGGCGCTCGACGCTGCGAGAAGCAGGCTGCTATCCGCAGCCTAGGCAGCCCTGTGGGACCTCCCACAGGGCTGCCTGGGCTGCGGAATGGTTCCCGAAGCGTCGGGCGCTCTGCCTTCAGGGCGCTCGACGCTGCGAGAAGCAGGCTGCTATCCGCAGCCTAGGCAGCCCTGTGGGACCTCCCACAGGGCTGCCTGGGCTGCGGAATGGTTCCCAAAGCGTCGGGCGCTCTGCCTTCAGGGCGCTCGACGCTGCGAGAAGCAGGCTGCTATCCGCAGCCTAGGCAGCCCTGTGGGACCTCCCACAGGGCTGCCTGGGCTGCGGAATGGTTCCCAAAGCGTCGGGCGCTCTGCCTTCAGGGCGCTCGACGCTGCGAGAAGCAGGCTGCTATCCGCAGCCTAGGCAGCCCTGTGGGACCTCCCACAGGGCTGCCTGGGCTGCGGAATGGTTCCCGAAGCGTCGGGCGCTCTGCCTTCAGGGCGCTCGACGCTGCGAGAAGCAGGCTGCTATCCGCAGCCTAGGCAGCCCTGTGGGACCTCCCACAGGGCTGCCTGGGCTGCGGAATGGTTCCCGAAGCGTCGGGCGCTCTGCCTTCAGGGCGCTCGACGCTGCGAGAAGCAGGCTGCTATCCGCAGCCTAGGCAGCCCTGTGGGACCTCCCACAGGGCTGCCTGGGCGGCGGAATGGTTCCCAAAGCGTCGGGCGCTCTGCCTTCAGGGCGCTCGACGCTGCGAGAAGCAGGCTGCTATCCGCAGCCTAGGCAACCCTGCGGGACCTCCCACAGGGCTGCCTGGGCGGCGGAATTGTTCCCGAAGCGTCGGGCGCTCTGCCTTAAGGGCGCCCGACGCTCCGAGAAGCAGGCTGCTATCCGCAGCCTAGGCAACCCTGTGGGACCTCCCACAGGGCTGCCTGGGCGGCGGATATCTTCCTGAAGCCTGGAGAGCGAGAGGGGTCGGTGCGCACCGACCCCTCTCGCTCTTCAAGCTTCAGCGAAAGCCTGCATTCGCCCCATAAGACGCACCCAGATTTTCCCTTCATTTTTGGAGGGGAAAAAGTGCGTCTTATGGGGCGAAAAATACGGTACTGTCTGACCCATTAAGAAGTATCATGAACAGAGACTTCTGTGTTAGCGCGAAAGGCTAATGGCGGATTCCCTCTGAGCTCCGGAGGGAATCTGCTCTGTAGAAGACGGGTCTTGCCGCCGCGGCGACTCAGGGACCTTCAGAGACCACAGGCGCTGAAGCCTGTGGACTTGGTGACTCGTCAGGCACCATTTGCGCCCCCCCCCGACCTGCAAAGAAGCCTTTTTAAAGGCTTTGGAGCGGGGGACGGAGAGTGGCGCGGTGCTGAGTAGACCGCTTCTTCTACGGAGCGAAGCCGCATGCCATGGCCGGAGAGCGCTGACTTCTTTCTTTGAACATTTGGACTTTAAAAGTAACAACCCGTGAGTAGTACAGAAATTGGAACTAAAAATCGTTTTTTCTGAATTTGGCACGATCGGGGGAGGTGCTAAAAGGAAGTCCATCTCCCCTTCCTGTAGATAAATTAAAGCAAGAATTGATAACTAAGGTTGAGAGAACATCCTTCTCTTTACGGGATAAAAGCTATTAATTCCACGACTTGGCAATATAAGTAACTTTGCTGGAGGATAAGAACTGATTTTAAGAGCTGAAGTGCAACCCCCCGGGACCCGGGAGTGATCCGCGAGAGAGCCTGCTGAGGAGACATAAAGAGTTTGACAGCTGTCAAATTAGCTGTCAAAGTTGGAAAACGAAAAAAAATATTGGTTTCTGCTATCTTTGCTGGTTATTTTTGTTACAATTTGACTTTAAACTGTTGAAAATAAAGAAGAATAGAAACAAATTAACTTGAATGTTGGATTGGAGGTGGAAGGAATATTAAGTAACTAGAATCCCTCTAGAGGGGGTTCTGAGACATTACAATGGCTGCAGGTGGAAAAATACAGGCTGAGCTGGATAGAATGTTTTTTCTCTTGGGAAAGTTACAAGGTCAGAGTGAAGCTTTGGCTACAAATGCTACAACTTTGAATTTAAAAGTAAACAAACTTGTTGAATGTGTCAAGGACTTGACTCAAGAAACCTATGCAGCTGAACAAGAAGAGATATGTGCTGTTTCAGAGGAGTGGGAAGGAGGAGCTGAAATGCCACAGACGACAAAGGAGAGCCAGAGGCCTGCTAAGATAGATGCTAAGAAAAACAAGATTTGGGTTATGAGAGCTTGGTTTGAATTAGAGAATGAAGAATGGAGGGATCTCCCTATGGGGAGATCTGAAGACCTATGGATTACAAATCTGATCAAGGCGAAAGTTGGAGCTTTGGGGACATTTGGGACATTTGGACTTAAAAGCAACAAGAAACAAGATTTGGGCTCCACTTTTGAACATGGAGGTCTGGTTGGAAGAAACATAGACCCTATAGGGACAGAGCTTCTCCGAGACCTGATGTGTAATATAAAGGACTACCAAAAAAACCGACAGAGAGGGACTGAGAGAGATTTGCGGGCCTCGGACGTGAGATCTCCAGGCTGATAGTTGATGGACTGATGGACATTTTTTGGGGATAGAAACCGGGAAAGGGGGGTGAGAGATTTAGAATCCAAAGGGTGTGTTATGTACTGAGTTGAATAGGATCCAAACTGCAGCAGCCTGATTGGTCCTAGAACAATACGATTCAGAATGCAGCAGTCTGATTGGTCCAAGAACAATGCAGCAGTATGATTGGTTGGCAGGAACCACCCAATCATGCTCCAGATATAAGTGAATCCACAACCTGATTGGCTTACAGTAGAATTCCAGAATTAACCAATCATGTGCAGCCCATTGTGTAAATAATGTATATAAAGCAGATACTTTGAGGGGACTTTCATTCATTCCTCCTCACCACTATGAGCTGAATAAAGAGCATGAAATCACTTTGCGACTCTGAGTATATTTCACTGGCGACGAAGGTGGGATCCCGCTGAGCTGACTGCCACACACAGCACCGCAGCACCGCCACCTGCCGCACCGCTGACTCGCACCGTGTATCCAGGCTTCAGCTCTGGGACACAAGGAACTCAGAATGGCAACCGACAGCAGCTTCTCGCCGTTCAAACCAGCATCTGGAGACTGGGAAGCGTATGCCTCCCGTTTCACCTTCCTTCTAGAAGCCAAAGGGGTCACCGATGAAGAAGACGCCAAGAAGAGGGCGATATTCTTCAGCATCTGCAGAGAGGAGACAATTGAAATCGCCCAGGCTCTCCTGGCACCTGAAGACGTCGCTACTGTTCCATACAAAACAATAATGGAACAGCTGAAGGGGCACTTTTTGCCACAGCCCTCAGTGGTGGCTCGTCGAAATGCCTTCTACGCAAAGCGGCAAGCCCCTGGGGAAACCATAACTGGGTTTGTGACCTCTCTCCGCCAAGCTGCCCGGTTTTGCAACTTCTCAGAGCTGGAGAACATGCTTCGTGACCGCCTCGTCGGTGGCCTGAAGGATGAGAAGCTGCAACGACGCCTCTACGCCAAGAAGGACCTAACGTTCCAGGTCGCTCTGGAGGAGGCCCTGGCAACGGAAGCTGCCAAGAGGTCGACGCAAGAGGCACTTCCGAGCCTGCCACCCCAACCGAGGGTCCACCATGAAGACCTCACCGACGACTCAGGATCTGACAGGGAGGAGGTGCACCGAGTACAGCAGCGCACTCAAGCAGCCCACATACCACAGCTGCCTCGACGAGAAGGAGGGAACTGCGCAAGCTGCGGGGAGTCATGAGAGGAGGACCTGCCGTTTCCGCAACGCAGAGTGCAGGCAGTGCAGAAAATTGGGACACATCGCCCGGGTGTGTCGAGCTCGGCCCACCCGACGCCAGGCATCAGATGACCAATCCAAGAGCCCCAGGTCCCGGGGCCCAACGCACCAAGGCAACTCTACGGAGCTCACGGACTTCCAGGTATACCAGTTGCCCCACCCCAACGTAGAGAAAATTAATGTAGAGGTACAGATAGAGCTTGACACGGGTTCAACTCTATCCATAATCTCGGCAAGGACCTTAAGGAAACTGTGTCCTACTGGGGGTCCCAAACTCAGGCCGCCCCATTCACCCTCCGGGACTTCCAGAAATGTAAGGTCCCCACAATGGGGGTGGGGACCTTCAGGGTGCAATACCGAGGGCGGACACGGCAACTGGACTTGCTCGTGGTCAAGGGCCCCTACATTAGCTTACTGGGATTGGCATGGTTTGGACCACTGGGGCTAGCTGTCACCAGGGTGAACCACACTAGCTTACAAGTGGACGTGGACGCCATATGCAAGGAATTTCCAGGGGTTTTCGATGGGAAATTGGGACAGTATATGGGCCCCCCCCATTGCTCTACAGCTTGACCCCGCAGTACGACCGGTCAGGCTCAAGGCCCGCCGGGTCCCGTTCTCCCTGAAACCCCGTATAGACGAGGAATTGGACCGGCTCGTGGAGCAAGGAGTGCTGGAGCCGGTGCCTAATGCCCCCTGGGAAACGCCAATCGTCACACCCGACAAGCCTAATGGTTCGGTCCGCATCTGCGCAGACTACAAATGTACCATAAACAAGGCCCTCACGGCCCACGCATACCCAGTGCCAGTGGTCAGCCATGTCCTTGCCACCCTGGCTGGGTCGAAAATTTTTGGCAAGCTGGACTTGGCCCAAGCATATCAACAGCTGCCAGTAGATGAGGCCACAGCAGAGGCACAGACGATTGTGACGCACAGAGGAGCGTTCAGGGTAAAGCGACTGCAATTCGGTGTCAGTGTGGCACCAGGCATATTCCAGAATCTAATGGACTCGCTCCTTAAAGGGATTCCTGGCGTCACCCCCTTCTTTGATGATGTGTTGATTGCCGGGCCCACACCAGAGGAGTTTGAGGACCGCCTCCGCACCGTTCTGCACCGTTTCCAGACGGCGGGTCTCAAGGTGAAGCAGGAAAAATGTCTACTAGGAGTGCCTCAGGTGGACTTTCTGGGATTTATGGTGGACGCAGAAGGGGTCCACCCGACTGGGGACAAGGTACGGGCCATCTGTGATGCCCCAGCGCCCAAGAGCAAGACTGAACTTCAGGCCTCCTTGGGACTATTGAACTTTTACCATTCCTTCCTTCCCCACAAGGCGGCGGTAGCAGAGCCCCTACACAGACTCCTGGACAAGCGGGCCCCTTGGGTGTGGGGCCAGCGCCAGGAGGCTGCATTCCAGGCAGTCAAGGACTTGCTTGTCTCAAACTCGGTCTTGGCACACTTCGACAAGAGGCTGCCGGTGGTGCCCTATGGCATTGGCGCTGTCCTGGGACACCAACTCCCGGATGGAAAAGAGGTACCAGTGGCATACTTTTCCCAGACACTCAACGCAACCGAGCGGAACTACTCGCAAATAGACAAGGAGGGTCTGGCAATCGTGAAGGGAGTAAAAAAATTCCATGATTTCTTGTACGGGCGGCCCTTCACCGTGGTGATTGACCACAAGCCGTTGCTTGGCTTGTTTGCCCCCGAAAAGCAGACCCCCCAAGTGCTGTCTCCTCGCGTCCTCAGGTGGTCAATTTTCCTTGCCAGCTACCAGTATGCACTGATTCACCGCCCGGGGAAGGCAATGGGCCATGCGGACACCCTCAGCAGGCTACCACTACCGGAAACAGGCCCTGACCCAGCACCTGCACAAGAGGTTATGAGCCTGGAGCTGCTTCCTGACCGCCCCATTCAGGCACAAGAAGTTGCACACCATTCCAAGAAAGATAGGGTCATCTCCCGGGTCCTGGACTGGGTGTGGAGGGGATGGCCCAGCAGTAGCCCTGGGCCAGAATTCGCTGGCTACACAACCCGCAAACATGAACTGTCGGCCCACAAGGGGTGCCTGTTATGGGGAAGCAGGGTCGTTGTTCCCCAGCCCCTCCGCAAAAGGGTCTTCACAGCCCTATACGAGACACACCCAGGGGTAGTAAGAAAGAAGGCCCTTGCCAGGAGTTATGTGTGGTGGCCAGGGATCGACGGAGAGATAGAGGCCTGGGTCAAACACTGCCAGGCCTGCCAAGAATCCCGCCCAGATCCCCCAAGGGCCCCAGTCCAGTCCTGGGAGTCCGCCCGAGCACCATGGTCACGCCTGCATGTGAACTTCGCTGGCCCCTTTCAGGGGAAAACATTCTTCATAGTGGTGGACTCCTACACCAAATGGCTGGAAGTCGCACTGGTACCGTCCACTTCCACGTCCGCAGCCATCCGGGTACTACGCAGGCTGTTTGCAACCCACGGGCTCCCTGACACTCTCATCTCAGACAACGGGACTGCATTTACGTCAGGAGAGTTCCAAACCTTCATAGCGCAGAACGCCATCCGCCACATCCGTTCGGCGCCTTTCCACCCTGCCACCAATGGCCAAGCAGAACGCATGGTGCGGACCACCAAGGACACCCTTTGCCGCATGACGCAAGGGGATTGGGAGTACCGCCTTGCCACATTCCTCCTAGCACAGCACAGCACCCCCAGCTCAACGACTGGCTGGAGCCCTGCTGAACTACTAATGGGTCGGCGCCTTGCAATCAGATTGGACCGTCTTCACCCCGATAGAGCTCAGGATGAGGTAGTGGTGGGGGAAGGCAGGAACCCCCGGACCTTCGAGGCCCAGGACCCAGTGTACGCAAAGAATTTTGGGGCAGGCCCAGCATGGGTACCCGCCACAGTCACCAGGGTCACTGGCCCCGTGTCGTATGAGGTGCTAACGGATGGGGGGCAATGCTGGCGCCACCACTGCGACCAGATACGGCGACGATTCCCAGGAGAAAACCAGGAGGAGGAAAGGTCAGAGGAGTCCCAAGGGAACAGAGGGGCAGTGAGGCCCATAGACCAGGAGGGGCCAGCAGGAGAGGCAGAATCAGTAAATACAGAGAGGACCCGCAAGGCCAAAAGGACACCGGAACCAGAACCACAACTGAGCGAGCCGGTTGCGCCAGACCAAACAGGCCCATCACAGCCAGCATCCTTGGAACACGAGCCAGAACCTGAACCCCAGACCAGGGAACACCACAGGCCGCAATGCACACGTAGGCTGCCGGCATACCTCGAGGACTATGAATGCGACCTCCCGGGCAGGACTGGAACTTAGAGGGGAGGGGTGTTATGTACTGAATTGAATAGGATCCAAACTGCAGCAGTCTGATTGAGGAGATTTCACCCCTCCCATACCCAAGAATCTCCTGACCATCTCCTGATGATTTCTGCTGACTCTTGGAAAGACAGCCTTATTGCATTAATTCCAAAACAGGGAACGGACAATCTACTTATTAACAACTATAGGCCTATCACACTTTTAAAGAACGATTATACATTATATGCAAATATTTTAGCCGAAAGATCAAAAAAAGGCTTCCAGATGATGATACACAATGACCAAGCTGGCTTTTTGCCCGGGAGGCACATTTATAGCAACACTAGAAACATTATAAACTTATTAGCGTATTTAGACTTAAGAATAGAAAAGAAGGCAGTCTTAATGGCTATAGATGCAGAAAAAGCTTTCGACAGGGTATCCTGGAAATTTATGAAAGGTCTGTTACACCATAACGGATTTTGGTATAAAGTATATAAAAGGGATTGAAGCAATATAATCAAAACAAAAAGCTAAAATCATAATCAATGGAAATTTATCACAGGAGTGTGAAATCAGTAAAGGGGTCAGACAAGGTCGCCCACTATCCCCCTTAATTTTCATATTAACATTGGAAGTTTTATGTAAACAAATTAGGGAAGAATAATAATAACAATTATTATTATTATTATTATTATTATTATTATTATTATTTATTATTATTTTTATTTATTTATTTATTTATTTATACCCCGCCCATCTGGCTGGGCTTCCCCAGCCACTCTGGGCGGCTTCCAAAAGAATATTAAAATACTATAATACATCAAACATTAAAAGCTTCCCGAAACAGGGCTGCCTTCAGATGTCTTCTAAAAGCCTGGTAGTTGCTGTTCTCTTTGACATCTGGTGGGAGGGCGTTCCACAGGGCGGGCGCCACTACCAAGAAAGCCCTCTGCCTGGTTCCCTGTAACTTGGCTTCTCGCAGTGAGGGAACCGCCAGAAGGCCCTCGGTGCTGGACCTCAGTGTCCGGGTAGAACGATGGGGGTGGAGACGCTCCTTCAGATATACTGGACCAAGGCCGTTTAGGGCTTTAAAGGTCAGCACCAACACTTTGAATTGTGCTCGGAAACGTACTGGGAGCCAATGTAGGTCTTTCAAGACCGGTGTTATGTGGTCTCTGCGGCCGCTCCCAGTCACCAGTCTAGCTGCCGCGTTCTGGATTAGTTGTAGTTTCCGGGTCACCTTCAAAGGTAGCCCCACGTAGAGCGCATTGCAGTAATCCAAGCGGGAGATAACCAGAGCATGCACCACTCTGGCAAGGCAGTCCGCAGGCAGATAGGGTCTCAGCCTGCGTACCAGATGGAGCTGGTAAACAGCTGCCCTGGATACAGATTTGACCTGTGCCTCCATGGACAGCTGTGAGTCCAAAATGACTCCCAGGCTGCGCACCTGGTCCTTCAGGGGCACAGTTACCCCATTCAGGACCAGGGAATCCTCCACACCTGCCCGCCTCCTGTCCCCCCAAAACAGTACTTCTGTCTTGTCAGGATTCAACCTCAATCTGTTAGCCGCCATCCAACCTCCAACCGCCTCCAGGCACTCACACAGGACGGACCTTCACTGCCTTCACTGGTTCTGATTTGAAAGAGAGGTAGAGCTGGGTATCATCCGCATACTGATGAACACCCAGCCCAAATCCCCTGATGATCTCTCCCAGCGGCTTCATGTAGATGTTGAAAACATGGGAGAGAGGACAGAACCCTGAGGCACCCCACAAGTGAGGGCCCAGGGGTCTGAACACTCATCCCCCACCACCACTTTCTGAACAAGGCCCAGGAGGAAGGAGCGGAACCACTGTATAACAGTGCCCCCAGCTCCCAGCCCCTCAAGACGGTCCAGTAGGATGTTATGGTCGATGGTATCAAATGCCGCTGAGAGATCCAGCAGAACTAGGAAACAGCTCTCACCTTTGTCCCTAGTCCGCCGGAGATCATCAACCAGTGCGACCAAGGCAGTTTCAGTCCCATGATGAGGCCTGAATCCCGACTGGAAGGGATCCAAATGGTCCGCTTCTTCCAGGCGTGCCTGGAGTTGTTCAGCAACCACTCGCTCAATCACCTTGCCCAAGAATGGAAGATTTGAGACTGGGCGATAGTTCGCTATCGTGGCCGCATCTAAAGATGGTTTTTTAAGAAGCGGTTTAATAACCGCCTCTTTCAGCGAGTCTGGGAAGGCTCCCTCACGGAGGGAAGCATTCACCACCCCACGAAGCCCATCGCCCAGTCCTTCCCGGCTAGCTTTTATAAGCCAGGATGGGCAAGGATCAAGGATACAAGTGGTTGGTTTCACTCGTCCAAGCAGCCTGTCCACATCCTCGGGGGTAACAGATTGGAATTGATCCCACACAACTTGACTAGACAGGACTCTAGCACTCTCCCGCCCCGGCCCTGCTCCCACGGTGGAGTCTTATCGAATCTGAGCGACTTTATCTGCAAAAAACTTTGCAAAGTCATTGCAGGAGATCATGTTGCCCCTACTGGGCCCTGATGGAGCAGGTGGTTCCGCTAAATTGCGAACCACCTGAAAGAGTCTCCTGCTGCTGTTTTCCTTAGATGCAATAGAGGCGGTGAAGAAAGTCTTCTTCGCCGTCGCTATCGCCACTTGGTAGGCTCGACATTGAGCTCTAACCCGTGTCCGGTCAGATTCAGAATGGGTTATCCGCCACCGGCGCTCTAGCCGTCTCAACGATTGTTTCATTGCCCTCAGATCCGTGGAAAACCACGGGGCTGTCCGGGCTCCATGCAATCGGAGAGGGCGCTTTGGAGCCAAACAGTCAATAGCCCTGGTTAACTCCACATTCCAGCGGGCCACCAGGGAATCAGCTGAAAGGCCATCAACATGGGATAAAACATCCCCTACTGCTCTCTGGAAACCATTTGGATCCATTAAGTGGCGGGGGCGGACCATCCGAATCGGTCCCACCTCCCTGCAGAGGGGAAGGGTCGCGGAGAAGTCCAGTTGCACCAGGAAGTGATCTGACCATGGCACTTCTTTGGTTTCGCTTTTACTTAATGTCAGATCACCAACATCCATAGAGGTGAACACCAGGTCTAAGGCATGCCCGTGGCTATGAGTTGGGCCAGACCTATTCAGGGACAGCCCCATGGAGGCCATGCTTTCCACGAAGTCCCGAGCGGCCCCTTGTAAGGTCGTGTCGGCATGGATGTTAAAATCCCCTAGGACAACCAAACTAGGTGTCTCCACGAGGACATCTGCCACGACCTGAAGCAGCTCGGGCAGGGAATCCTTGGTGCAGCGGGGAGGTCGGTACACCAATAGGAATCCTGTACTGCCCTTATTGCCCAACTTCCAGAACATGCACTCAGAGAACTGGGTCTTTCCAATAGGACACCCGGTGCAAACTAATGACTTCCTAAAAATCACTGCAATCCCCCCTCCCCGCCCACAAGGCCTGGGTTGCTGTGCATAAGAGAAACCTGGTGGACATGCAGCGGCAAGGACAGGCCCATCTGCTTCATCCAACCAGGTCTCTGTCACACATGCCAGGTCAAAGCCTCCATCCACAATCAGGTCGTGGATGGCAGTGGTTTTATTCATCATTGACCTGGCATTGCACAGCAACACTTTCAGGTCATGTGGGTTTCCCTTGTTGATTCCAGTATCCTTCCGGTCAGGACCAGACCTGGAGGCAGGGATAGTCCTCAGACAACGACTAAGCCTGCTTCCTCGGTAATGACATGGTCTGGTCTTAGCGTAACTCCTCCTCCTACCCATGATCACTGAGATCGGTTGTCCGAGTGCATCCCCCCCTGTGGAACCTGCCCCAGCCATTTTGTTTGCTGGGACCCACTCCCAGGCAGCCCTGACCCCTCCCCTTAAAATCAAATTAAAGCCTATACAAAAAACAAACTAACAGAACAATAAAACTATAAAAACAAAAAACAAAGTTACAAACACAACATAATTAAATTAAAAAAATTCCCCCACCCCACCGCACACACCCGAGGCCTCCCTGGAGCCCCATAAGCTGCGGAGGTGAGTATGGGGCCCGCCCCCAGGCCCAAGGTGGAAAAGGGCTTCAGGGGGGAGCGGTCCTCCCCATAAGCTCACGGCAAAGCGGCAGCAGCAATGTCCCGAGGCCTCCTTGGAGCCTTATATGCTGTGGTGGAGTATGGGGCCCGCCCCCAGGCCCAAGGTGGAGAATGGGCTTCCAGGGGGAGCGGTCCTCCTCAGAAAGTCACGGCAGAGCGGCAGCAGCAATTTCCCGGGCCACCTTGGAGCCTTATATGCTGTGGTGGAGTATGGGGCCCGCCCCCAGGCCCAAGGTGGAGAATGGGCTTCCAGGGGGAGCGGTCATCCTCACAAACTCACGGCAGAGCGGCAACAGCAATGTTCCGGGCCTCCTTGGAGCCTTATATGCTGAGGTGGAGTATGGGGCCCGCCCCCAGGCCCAAGGTGGAAAAAGGGCTTCAGGGGGGAGCGGTCCTCCCCAAGACTCACCAGCAAAGCAACAGCCGCAATGTCCCCGGGCCTCCTTGGAGCCTTATATGCTGAGGTGGAGTATGGGGCCCTCCCCCAGGTTCAAGGTGGAAAAAGGGATTATGCTGGGAAATAGAAGTTACAACATGAGGGCATTTGCTGACGATTTAATTATAACTACGGAGCAACCAAAACAGAGTTTAAGAAAGGCGTTGGAAATAATATATGACTACGGTAAAGTTGCGGGGTTCAAAAGGAATTTAAACAAGACAAAACTATTAGTTAAAAATATGTCGCCAGATGAAAAAGCAGAATTAGAACAATTAATACACATTAAAATCTACCCCAAAATCAAGTATTTAGGATTATGGATAACACCAAAGAATATTAACTTATATGAAGATAATTATACCCATTGTTGGAAAGATATCAAAAGACAGTTGGAGACATGGACAACGTTAAATTTATCATTCCTGGGCCGCATTTCGGTAATTAAAATGATAGTTTTACCGAAGCTACTCTTTCTATTCCAAATGATTCTAATTACAGGAAAGACCAGCAGTATCAACAAGTGGCAAAAAGAAATTTCTAAATTTTTGTGGAAGGGTAAAAGACCAAGAGTAAAGCATATATTACGAAGCCTCATGTCTTCTCTGGTTGAAAGATTGGTATTTATTTAAAAAATTGGGATATTTTAGATCTAGAAGGTCATGACACCCGTTTTGGGTGGCATGGCTATCTTAATTATGGGAAAATAAAGACGCATAGGAGTTTTTCAAATCATATAATAAGAAATGCCATATATAAGGTATGGGGAAAATACAAAAGATATTTGGAACAGAAAACCCCAAGATGGAACTCTCCACTAGAAGCAATCGCTGTTAAAAAAAGCAACAACATCAAAGAGAACTGGATAACGTATAACACAATATTAAGGGGGGGAGGGTCAACTAATATTGATAAGTTATGAGAAAATAAAAGATCACTTTTCTACTTGGCTAGATTACTTCCAGGTGAATGAAGTGTTTAGACAGGATAAGCAGATACGTTTTGAAAAGGAGCCTTCAAGATTTGAAAGAGAACTACTGAATAGTAAAACCAAAATAATCGCAAAAAGGTATAGACTTCTTTTAGACTACGAAGTAATGGATGAGGAGGTTAAGGCTTCAATGATAAAGTGGGCCCAAGATGTGGGCCGTCCAATTATGCTAAAAGATGGTGGAAACTGGTGGAATGTAAATTTGAAATTTACAGCCAGCTATAATATAAGAGAGAACATGATGAAAATGGCTCATAGGTGGTACCTCACTCCTTCCAGATGATCAAGAATGGATAAAAATTTGGCGAATGCTTGTTGGAGATGTGGAGGAAATAACGGTGACATGGGCCACATGTGGTGGACGTGTGAAAAGATTAAGTTTTTTGGGGGGGGGAGGGGAGAATATATGATGAATTATAAAAGATGATGGAGATAACTTTTACGAAAAAAACAGAGGCATTTCTATGAAGTATTTTAGATAAAGAGATCCCAAAAAATCTAAGAGAGGTATTCTTGTATGCAACCGCAGCAGCTCGTATACTTGTGGCCAAGGGATGGAAAGATCACGAGGCTACAAAAATAACAGATTGGCAAATCAAATTACAGGAATTGGTGGAGACGGCTCAATTGACTAGCAAACTCAGAGGAATCTCAAAGCAAAAATTTGCAGAAAAATGGGATGGTTATACAAGATATGTTCAAAAATACAATAATAGTTTTGACTCCATGCTAGCATTCGAGTGATAAAGGAACTAAAAGGAGCTGGACAACAATTAAGGATTTATTATGTTTTCAGAATGTACTGGAAAATTTATATAGAAAGGATTATTGTTTTGTGTACATTCCATTGTAAGAATGGAAACAGAGCCAGAGCCACAGCCACAGCCTAAGTCTGAAACAGTCCTTGATAGAGTGCCAGAGCCAGAGTCAGAGCGATACCCTGAATCAGTGACAGAACCAAGCCTTCATTCAGAACCAGAGCCTGAGAAACAGCCAGAACCAGAGCAACAGCCACAGCCTGAGTCTGAAACAGCCCTTGATAGAGAGCCAGAATCAGAGAATCAGAATCAGAGTCAGAACCAGATCTTCGGTAAAGACGTGGTCTGGTCTTAGCGCAACTGCTCCTCCCACCCGCGATAACAGAGATTGGGTGTTCCAATACACACACCCCCGTAGGGAACCTGCCCCAGCCATTCTGTTGGCTGAGGCCCCCTCCCAGGCAGCCCTGACCCTTTCCAATTAAAATGCAAAATACAAACTATACAATAACCTAGAAAAATAGTAAAAGAAAAACAAAGCAAGAAACAATTATGCTAAACTTAAAATAATCCCCGCCCCAACTAAACATTTGTCCCACCCCAGAAAGAAAACAACAACAACAACAACAACAACAACAACAACAACAACAAACAACCGTTTGAGGTGCAACAGAGACACAGCCAGAGACAGAGCGAGACCCTGAATCAGTGATGTTATTCAGCAAGTGTAAAACCTGGTTTTCTCCGGATAGGAAGCTAGATTGACATAGAAGTGGGTCTAAATTATGTCTAAGCGCTGTATAAGAAGGGCAAGTCAAGAGAATGTGTTCGGCGGACTCAACCACACCCATGGCACAATGACAGGTTCTCTGGGCATATGGTACTCCCCTGTACCTTCCCCACAATATTGCAGAGTCAAGGACATTTAATCTAGCCGCTGTAAGAAGTCTACGGTATTCCACATAGTGAATTTCTGCAAGGTAGGGGGCTGGTATGGTCCGATAAATCTGGTCCCCTAGGAACATCCCTGGTTTTACCTGGCCTATGTCCTCTTGTCTGGCAATGTCACTCAGTCTCCGGGAGATCACAGCTCTAGCTTGATTGTACGTCATAGACTCAAAGTAAAGGTGAGACAATCCGCAGGATTGAACCTCGTTAGTGACCTCCCTTTCCCACGATGATTGGAAATCGTCCCTCAATATCAAGGGGGCAATACCCACTGGTTTAAAACAAAGCTTGAGCCATAGCCAGAGCTTCGTCTTCAAGGCCACATGCCGTAGAGCTTGCCAGCCGACTTCTAATCTCATAACCGCACCCGCTACCGAGGGGGGAATCCTAAGGATGGCTCTAAGGAATCGCGTTTGGATAGAATCCAATTTCAAAAAATCCCTACGGGAGCCTAAAGAGATGCCCACCAAAAGAAGGGGGAGGACTTTCATTTGAAAGAGTCTCAAAGCTATCTTCACTGATTGAGCCTGATTCTTGGCATATAAGGATCTAATCTGGATGGCTGCTTTAGATGCGTTAGTTGTTATATAGTCTCTATGGGCCAGAAAAGACCTATTTGACCGTATTACTCGTCCCAGATATTTAAAGCAGTTAACCTGCTCTAAGGGGATCCCGTTCATCGACCATCGATGGAGTCTCGGTCGGGCAGAGAAGACCATCATCTTGGTCTTAGCATAGTTGGGTTGGAGCTCATGCTGATCACAGTATTCATGTAGAGCTTGCAACATTCTCCTCAGTCCAATAGGGGATCTGGCAAGAAGTGCGGCGTCATCCGCATACAGAAGAACATTCAGAGATCGGCCTGCTAATTTGGGGGGTGGGGGTGGAAAGCATCATTGGCCATGTGAGTCACCAGTGAGTTAATGTAAAAATTAAACAATGCTGGGGCCAATAGACAACCCTGTCTTACCCCTCTATTGGTGGTAACAGGGTTGGAGACTAGGCCTTTATTGTCTAGCCTGATTCTCAGGAAGGTGTTTGTATGGAGGCTGATAATCAGATGAAGGAGACGATGATTGATCTTTGTAGCAGCCAGTTTTGTCCATAGCTGCTTTCTAGAGATTCGATCAAATGCCTGCTTATGGTCACTAAAAGCCACATGAAGAACCTTTGGGGCTTTGCCGGCATACTTTTCCGCCAGGTGATTCAAGGTTAATATTTGGTCTGTAGTAGATCTTCCAGGGTGAAAACCCGCCTGTTCATCGGCAATGATATTGTCGTCCTCCATCCATTTCGATAGTTTGTTTAGCAGGTACCCCGAGTAAATCTTCCCAATGACATTTAGCAAGATGATTGGCCTAAAGTTGCTCGAATCTGTACGTGGGCCTTTCTTATGTATTAATACAATCAACGCCGAGCTCCAGCTTGAGGGAAAATTTGCTGTTTTGTTTATATACGTGTAAAGTGCTGCTAAAAGTGGGATCCACCAATCTTTATTTGCTTTGATGGCATCAATGGATATAAGGTCATCACCGGGGGCTCTCTTCTTTAATTGCCATGCTAATAACCAGGCTCAGGTTCTGTTTCAGGCTGTGTCTCTGTTTCAGGGTCCGGCGCTGTATCAAACATTGTTGCAGACTCAGGCTGTGGCACTATGGCTGTAGCTGTGGCTCTGGTTCTGTTTCAGGCTCTGGCACTGTATCAAGCACTGTTTCAGGCTCAGGCTCAGGCTTCTGCTCTTTATTAGGCTTTGTCTCAGTCTTTGGCTCTAGCACTTATTCTAGCTCTATTTCAGGCTCGGCCTGTGTCTCAGCCTTTGTCTCTGTTTCACGCTGTTTCTCTGTTTCAGGCTCCGACGCTGTTTCAAGCCCTGTATCTGCCTCTGCCTCTGTTTCAGGCTCTGGCATTCTATCAAGCACTGTTTCTGGCTCTGGCTCTCTTTCAGGCTCTGGTTCTGAATTAGGGTTTTGTTCTGGCTCTGGCTGTGTCTCTGGATCTGGCTGTGTCTCTGCTTCAGGCTCCTATGCTGTATCAAGCACTGTATCAGGCTCTGCCTCTCCCTCTGCCCCTGGCTACGTTTAAGCGTCAGGCTCAGTTTCAGACAGTGTCTCTGTTTCAGGATCCAGTACTCTATGAAGCACTATTTCAGACTCAGGCTGTGGATCTCGGCTGTGGCTCTAGGCTCCGTCTGTGGCTCTGTCTGTGGCTCTGGCTCTCTTTCAGGGTCTGGTTCTGAATGAAGATCTGGTTCTGACTCTGATTCAGGGTCTCATGATGGCTCTTCCTCTGCCTCTGACCCAGCTATGTTTCAGGGTCTGGCTCTCTTTCAGGCTCTGGTTCTGAATTAGGGTTTTGTTCTGGCTCTGGCTGTGTCTCTGGCTCTGGCTCCAGCTCCGGCACTGTATCAAGTACTGTTGCAGACTCAGGCTGTGTCTCTAGGCTGTGGCTGCAGCTATGTTTTGCGCTCCGGCCCTGTATCAAGCCCTATTTCTGGCTCTGTCTCTGGCTTTCATTCAGCTCTGGCTCTGGCTCTGGCTCTGGCTCTGGCTCTGGCTCTGGCTCTGATTCATGTTCTCCCTCTGACTCTGATTCAGGGTTTCGCTCTGGCTCTGGCACTCTATCAAGGACTGTTTCAGACTCAGGCTGTGGCTGTGGCTCTGCCTCTGTTTCAGGCTCAGGCTCTGTTTGAGGCTGTGTCTCTGTTTCAGGCTCAGGCACTGTATCAAGTACTGTTGCAGACTCAGGCTGTGGCTCTAGGCTGTGGCTGTGGCTGTTGTTCTGGTTTGGGCTGTGGCTCTTTTTCAGGCTCTGGTTCTGAATGAGGGCTTGGTTATTGCACTGATTCAGGGTCTCACTCTGTCTCTGGCTGTGTCTCTGTTGCACCTCAAACGGTGGTTTGTTGTTGTTGTTGTTGTTGTTTTTATTTTCTTTCTGGGGTGGGACAAATGTTTAGTTGGGGCGGGGATTATTTTAAGTTTAGCATAATTGTTTCTTGCTTTGTTTTTCTTTTACTATTTTTTTTAGGTTATTGTATAGTTTGTATTTTGCATTTTAAGTGGAAAGGGTCAGGGCTGCCTGGGAGGGGGCCTCAGCCAACAAAATTGCTGGGGCAAGTTCCCTACGGGGGTGTGTGTGTGTATTGGAACACCCAATCTCTGTTATCGTGGGTGGGAGGAGCAGTTGCGCTAAGACCAGACCACGTCTTTACCGAAGATCTGGTTCTGACTCTGATTCTGATTCTCTGATTCTGGCACTCTATCAAGGGCTGTTTCAGACTCAGGCTGTGGCTGTGGCTGTTGCTCTGGTTCTGGCTCTGGCTCTTTCTCAGGCTCTGGTTCTGAATGAGGGCTTGGTTCTGGCACTGATTCAGGGTCTCGCTCTGGCTCTGGCACTCTATCAAGGACTGTTTCAGACATAGGCTGTGGCTGTGGCTCTGGCTCTGTTTCCATTCTTACAATGGAATGTACACAAAAAAGGATACACGCTCTGATTTTACCATTGACTTAATTAATCAAGAAACCAAAGACACTGTTTTACCTGGTGAAATTGTGCTTATGCCCACCCAACTACCTCCTAAAGTCGCAGGTTTAATTTTACCCAAATTTTCTGCGGCAAAAGAAGGAATCCAGTTTATACCAGGAGTTCTGGATCCTGACTATGTGAGCACAATAATGGTTCAACTTTGGAGCCACATGGCCATGCAGTTAAAGAAGGGTCACCTGTGCCCGTATGGTCAATTGCACAAAATCCAACTGTGTGGAAATGGGCAAGGATAATTTCCACTGCTCTAATTATGTCAATATTTCTTATGTATATAAATACAAAGAACTACCTGCTGGCTGGTTCTGGACGTGTCCTGGCTATACATTTAATTACATTCCAGCAAACATCAGCCATGGCACACCCTGCTGCTTAAGCCGCTTGTCCATCGTATTACCCAAAAAGCATCATTTGACCCGCTCTCGATATCGCCGCTCTATTGCATTGACTAACGATTGTGACGATTCAATTTCTCTTCCCAGTAGGTCTGAATATATCTCTTTAGCTGTTTCTCTCCTAGGAGTCCCTGGATTGGCTGTACGCAATAGTAGGAACATTAACTCTTTAGCTTGTTCTGCAGCAAAAGCCCTGAATTTTACTTCTCAAGCGCTTCATCTTCTAAATAAAGAGCAGAGTGAACTCCAGCATGGTCTTCTGCAGAACCGCGCTGCTATCGATTATCTATTGACGCTTCATCATTACGGCTGTGAACAAGTGGATGACATGTGTTGTTTTAATATTACTGATAATTCCAAAGCCATCCAAAAGCAAATCTCTCATTTGCAAAATCTTACACACCACATTAAACAGGACGTTGGACTTTCTGGCCTGTGGGACTCATTCACCCAGTGGCTCACTGGCTGGTTGCCAAACCTGAATTGGCTTCGTAATCTCTTTCAATTTGCCATTATTATAATATGTATATTGATTTTGCTATGTTGCTTCCTCCAATGCATTCCTGGACTCATAAGTCTTTTGTCTCGGTTTCTCTCTCCCCCTCAGCCACCCAATAAAATCATTGCTGCCTACTTTGCGAAATTGCAGCACCAGCAGTAAACATTAGGGGAGATGTGGCGAACTTATTTCGGGCATGCGCTGGCATACCACGTATCCCGAAGTATTTTTGTCTTATTCACCCAGAACACCTCGCAAATAAGAAAAGAAAGGGGGAGATGAAGGAAAGCATTGCTTTTGCACATGACCATGGCATGATGGGAAGCATTGCTTCTGCACATAACTGTGGCATGATGGGAAGTCTTGCTTCTAAGCTTTGTTCTGCTCATGCTGCTCAAACCGTGCTGATGCTAAGACATTCCCTCATCACCCTGGTACGTTCTGTTCACCTTGAGTTCACACCATATCTGTCAGGGAACTGCCATCGGAGCCAAGAGTGGAGGTAAGGCTCCCCGACCATGCAGGAGAAGGGACCAGCAGAGGGAGAGAGAACACTCCCTTTGGGGAAGGTTATCAGAGTGACACCGGGGAGGAAGGGGACCAGGGAAGGACTTCAGAGAGAGGGCTCCAAGACTCTTCCACAGAGACCAGCGGGGAGAGTCCAGGACCTCCGCTGGCTATGCCTACGCTGCGCAGAAAGCTTCCGCACAGGGAGGCTAGGCGGAGACTGGGCGTCAAGGAATTTTTATGTTGGAAGAAATTCAGGAAACGGCCACTGACGGATTCTGCCAGCGACTGACACAGCCACGGAGGAAGGGCTGTCCAGCCAGGGAAAGGTTTAGCCAGGCAACGTTGCCTAGAACTTCAGCATCCTTTATGCACGAGCAACCCCAATTCCCATTACAGCAATCAGTCAGTCCCTGACATTGCTCGCGCACCACGACAGGACAGGCAGCATCATGAGTCAATCCGGAGGAGCAGGCGCCGGAGAGGGAGCAGTGGCAGCGCCAAATCTGGAGGAGAGAAACCGAGGTTTGGAAAAGCAGCTTGCTGTGTTAGAGGCGCGGCTAGATGAACGGAGGACTCAGGATGCCCGGGGAAGGCCCACCCCCATCACAAAGAAGGTACCGGGACTGGTGCACAAGTTTGGGGGGAACCCAAGAGACTATAATGCATTCAGGACGGAGGTACAGTACGCGCTGGAACTGCAGTATGATGACTTTGCTGATGATGAGGGGAGAGTTGCTTACGTTATCGGGCATCTTCAGGACGCTGCTAGGGAATGGATCCGGCCATTAATGGCGACGCAGAATGCTGCCCTAAAGGATCTTCGAGAAAAAAATTGGCGCCATGGACGCCATGTTCGCAAGTGGAGTGGAGCAGAGTGTGACACGCAGGGACCTAATGGCGTGCAAACAAGGGGGGCAGACACTTAGAGAGTACTGGTCGCGTTTTGCGATGCTTATCCATAAACTCGGGTGGGAACTGAGCTCGGAACCAGTGCAAATGCTGTTTGAGGAAGGCTTATCCCCCTCAGTGAAAGACGAACTTTCCCGCGCGCCCCGCCCTCAGTCGATGGATCAGCTGACTAAGGCTGTGCTTGCGATTGGAGTGCGGCAAGAAGCGCACACACAAGAGAGACGGGAGTGGAGAGGAGAGCGTTGGCATGACAACCGCATTCCTGAAATACCGGAGGATGAGGAGATTTCACCCCTCCCATGCCCAAGAATCTCCTGATGATCTCCTGATGGTCTCTGCTGACTCTCCAGAGAGGAGGAGGCATGTCCTGCCTATCTACTTATTCTGCCCAGCAACATATTTGTGTGTGTGAGTGAGAGACAGTCAGTCAGTGTATCGGAGAAAGTGAGAGTGTTAGAGATTCTAGAGATAAGATTGCTGCTAAGTGCAGCTGCAGACTCTCAGTGTAGCATTGATTTATGCTTAGAATATTCAGCTCTGTATATAGTTTTGTATCATAGTTGTAGTTACAGAATAAAAGGAAGATATTCTACAGAGCTGCTCTCCGAGTGGTTTATACTCTGCAAGACTCTGCAAAACTCTGCTGCGCAACGACTGTATTATTGAGACAGTGAATCCGGTGCTCTCAGCTCTGAGCTGTGAGTCCACAGCACTGCGACCTGTTCCTGTGAGAAGGAGGTCTCTGGCGGTGCTTCCCAGCTCGCCTAGCCCAGTCGGGGTTGAGGTACATGAGTCCAGTTGGCGCACTGGCTCTAGGGCGATGCTGACAAGAGCCACTTTCCCAGCCCGAGGAACCAATGGAGATTGGGGGGCACGAGCGTGCCGGGTTTCAAACTCCAACGAAGGACGAAAGAAGGAGGGGAAAGAGGAAAAAACAGCCAAGAAGTGTTTCCTCTGCCTACAGCCAGGGCATTTTGCCAGGGTCTGCCCTCAAAGGAAGGCATGGCAAAGAATGGTGGGGGCTGCTGACTGTGAGGAGGAGGGCGCTAAGGAGCAGGGAAACGCCAACGCTTGGCTGCCGATCAGCGGGCACAGCAGCCAGGCAAGCAACCAGTAAAAGTGCCCAAGCCAGACCCCCCCCCAAGCAGCCATAGCCATAGAGGTGGTGCTAGAACTCCCTAATGGGCACCCAATCAAGGTTAAGGCACTGCTGGACTCAGGCAGTTCCTGTAATTTTTTCAGCAAGGATTTCGCGCTGGAGCACCAGTTACACCTCCTGCCGCTAGAGTGCCCCTTACAAGTAACGACCATTGATGGCAGGGAACTCCTGGGAGGGGAAGTGACGCACCAGACTCCCCCCATGAGAATGAGGGTCTCCAGACACACAGAAACCCTTGCCTTTCATGTAGCCAGACTGGCAGGACCATCAGTCATCCTGGGAATGAGCTGGTTGGCGCTACATGATCCAGTGGTGGCATGGCACCAGCGGACAGTGACCTTTGGGTCAGCTCACTGTTTGGAACACTGTCACGGTGGGGAAGTCCCGAGGGTAGCCGTGGCCCAGGTAGCAGGAAGGGCAGTGGGAGAAAAGGGGAAGGTACCACCATACGCTGACCTGCAGGATGTTTTCAGCGAGAAGGAAGCGGATAAACTACCCCCCCCCCATAGGCCCTTCGACTGTCAAATCAACCTACTACCAGGAGCTCAGCTGCCAGTGGGTAAATTGTACGCCATGTCGGACAAGGAGATGCAGGAGTTGTGGGAGTTTATTGACAAGAACCTGAAAAGAGGCTTCATAAGGGAATCAAGGGCGGTGGGAGGCAGTCCGGTGTTCTTTGTGGACAAAAAGGACACTAAACAGCCCAGATTGGTCGTAGAATTCAGGTCCTTGAACCTTGTATCGGAACCCGTGACCTTCCCAATGCCCAGGATTGACGATATTTTAACCCGGGTGGGGAAGGGAAAGATCTTTACCAAGCTGGACCTTCAGGGGGCGTACAATTTGATTAGGATGAGGGAAGGGGCTGAATGGAAAACCACCATGTTCACCCCTCTGGGAGCCTTTGAGTACCTCGTTATGCCCTTCAGATTACAATCAGGCTCCGCCTGTTTTCAATCTTTCATGCACCATGTGTTGGGATCCTTGCTATACAAGAATTGCGTGGCCTTTCTAGATGACGTGTTAATCTATTCGGACAACGAGGAGTGTAGGAATGAAAAATCACGGGAGACGAGAGAGGCAGTTGTAACATGAGGTGTCTGTCAGGGCGGGCCCTGGGAGCCTATTTTATTGAATATTGCAAGCATTGCCACAGGTGTGCCTGTGGCTGATTGGTTGATACATACACACAGAAACTTGTGATTGGTTAACATAAGTACAAGGTGGTGATTACATGTGAGAGGTGGGATTTACATATGATCATTTATCACTGAAACATTAAAGGCTGCGAATCGGAGCTCGAACTAGACAGGCATGAAGCCTCCTAATTAAATTGTAACTAGAGATTAATATGGCACAAACAATTACTAATAACATGAAACAATATAACAATCAAGTTCTGTAGATGTGGTCAGCTAGGCATGAAGAGCAGGTACAGTTTGTTTTCCATGAGCTTAGGATGTCTGTTACTAATGATTGATCATAGCATGAAACAATGTAACAATCAAGTTCTGTAGATGTGGTCAGCTAGGCATGAAGAGCAGGTTCGTACAGTGTGTGCAAAAGCAGGGAAAAGCCTACAAGCAAGATTTCTAAAGCAAGAGAAAAGAGGAGCAAGGCTTCCCCATAATGGAGCAGTTTTGTGCAGAAAGAGACTAACAGTTATGTGCAGAAAGAAGACTTCCCTTTATCTCCCCCTTTCTTTTCTTGTTAGCAAGGCGTTTTGGGTAAATAAGGCAAAAATATTTCGGGATTAGTGGTGTGCCAGCGAATGCCCAAAATAAGTTCGCCAGGGTCGATGGGACAAGAATATTTCGGGATACGTGGTCTGCCAGCGCATGCCCAAAATAAATCCGTCCAGGATCGATGGGACAAGAATATTTTGGCATACGTGGTCTGCCAGCGTATGCCCAAAATAAATCCGTCCACATCTCACCATAGGTTTACTGTTGGTGTTGCCATTTCGCAAAGTAGGCAGCAAGGAGTTTATTAGGTGGTTGAGGGGGAGAGAGAAGCCGGGAGAAAAGACTTATGAGGCCAGGAATGCATTGGAGGAAGCAACATAACAAAATTAAGATGCATATAATGACAAGGGCATATTGAAAGAGATTACAAAGCCAAGTAAGATTAGGTAGCCAAGCAGTAAGCCACTGGGTGAAAGAATCCCAGAGGCCAGAAAAACCAACGTCCTGTTTAATGTGATGTGTAAGATTTTGCAAATGAGAGATCTGCTTTTGGATGGCTTTGGAATTATCAGTAATATTAAAACAGCACATGTTGTCCACTTGTTCACAGCCATAATGATGGAGCATCAGCAAATAATCTATAGCGGCCCTATTCTGTAAAAGCCCATGCTGGAGCTCACTTTGCTCTTTATTCAGAAGGTGTAGGGCTTGAGAAGTGTAATTCAGTGCTTTTGCTGCAGAACAAGCTAAAGAATTAATGTTTCTACTGTTGCGTACAGCCAATCCAGGGACTCCTAGGAGAGAAACAGCTAAAGAGATATATTCAGACCTACTGGGAAGAGAAATTGAATCGTCACAATCGTTAGTTAATTCAACAGAGCAGCGATTTCTAGTGCGAGACAAATGATGTTTTTTGGTTAATATGATAGACAAGCGGCTTATACAGCAAGGTGTGCCATGGCTAATGTTCGCAGGAATGTAATTAAATGTATAGCCTGGACACGACCAGAACCAGCCGTCAGGCAGCTCTGTGTATTTATATACATAGGAAATGTTTACATAATCAGAGCAATTAAAAGTATCTTTGCCCATGTTCACACAATTGGGTTTTGTGCAATTTACCATACGGGCACAAGTAACATTAAAGGAAGCCACGTATGGGGTCAATAAATCAATGGCCAAAGGTGGGCGTCGGCGTACTTGGTTACCCCAGTTATGGTAGCCGGAATAACCAAGGGTGTGGAGAGAATCATTTTCGGGTAGAGATGAATAAAACCAGGTATCCTTTTGCAGTTCTAAGGGGCATGGCAAACAGGGATAAGGCAGGAGCCAAGGATTTCCCCTATAGATACCTGTTGGGTTAGACAAAAGGAAGAAACATTGAGGGTCTTTGCAAAAGACTCCCACACATTCATCGGTGTGGAACCACCGTTCTTAGGAGCGGCAGCGGAAAGGGGCAATAACAAAATGCTGAGAACGATCACTACCATTGAATTAATGTTAAGGCAAGAAATAATGCACATAAGCAAATTCTCAGGTGTGGCTTCAAGCTGCTTTTCCTTTCTAAGCTGTTCAGCCTGAAATGAGAGCGACTTTATTTGGCCCCATGTCACAGGTCCATTACGATTTCCCCGCTTGCGAATCCTGGGGGGGCTGGACGTCACATCCTGGGCGATCTGTAGTTTGCGATCGAACTGTGGTATTGGATCCGGAAGGGTCTGTCGCCACGCCATGGTGCAGACGAATGCAGCGTGCAGGAACCCAGCGAGCACCCTGTGGAGTAGAAACTGCAGCGTAACCCTTTCCCCAGGTGATCAGTTTTACAGGTTCACTCCATTCGTTGGAGGGCAATATCTTATAGCGGACCAGTGGGTCTGGGAGTATCTCTGTTTGTTGAAAATGCTTCTGCAGGCGAGTATAAGATTGGTGATCCTGTATGGAGAGATTCAAATGGTTGAGAGTCCGGGGTCACCAGATGTAGGAATGAAAAATCACGGGAGACGAGAGAGGCAGGTGTAACATGAGGCGTCTGTCAGGGCGGGCCCTGGGAGCCTATTTTATTGAATATTGCAAGCATTGCCACAGGTGGGCCTGTGGCTGATTGGTTGATACATACACAGAGAAACTTGTGATTGGTTAACATAAGTACAAGGTGGGGATTACATGTGAGAGGTGGGATTTACATATGATCATTTATCACTGATACATTAAAGGCTGAGAATCGGAGCTAGAACTAGACAGGCACGAAGCCTCCTAATTAAATTGTAACTAGAGATTAATATGGCACAAACAATTACTAATAACATGAAACAATATAACAATCAAGTTCTGTAGATGTGGTCAGCTAGGCATGAAGAGCAGGTTCGTACAGTGTGTGCAAAAGCAGGGAAAAGCCTACAAGCAAGATTTCTAAAGCAAGAGAAAAGAGGAGCAAGGCTTCCCCATAATGGAGCAGTTTTGTGCAGAAAGAGACTAACAGTTATGTGCAGAAAGAAGACTTCCCTTTAGAGGAGCAACACGTTCGGGACGTTCGGGAAGTGCTAAAGAGGCTACAGGAACACCAGTTGTGGGTCAAATTGGAGAAGTGCCAATTCCACGCACGAGAGGTCGAGTTCCTGGGATACAGGTTGTCGGACAAGGGCCTAGCTATGGAACCAAGCAAGGTGCAGGCGGTGCTGGAATGGAAGGCCCCCAAGACCCGGAAGGATGTGCAGAGGTTCCTGGGGTTTGCGAACTTCTATCGGAAGTTCATCAAGAACTTCGCCCACTTAACCGAACCCATCACCGATTGTCTCAGTAGCAAAAGGAAGTTCGTCTGGACAGAAGAGGCACAGCAATCTTTCGAAAGGCTAAAAAAGGCGTTTGCTTCGGAAGAGCAGCTCTTGCACGTGGATCTGCAAAAGCCAATGAGGTTGGAGACAGACGCGTCAGACAGAGCGGTAGGGGCGGTGCTTCTCCAGCCGGGAGACAAGTCCAGCTGGAGGCCGTGCGCATTCTTTTCGAGGAAGCTGAGCAAGTCTGAGCAAAACTACACGGTGTATGATCGAGAACTGCTGGCTATTTATGAAGCCTTTAGGCGCTGGAGACATTTGTTAATAGGGGCGCAGCACAAGATCCAGGTGTGCACGGACCATAAGAACCTAGAGTACTGGAGGACTGCACGATTACTCAACCAACGACAGGTGCGGTGGGCTCAAGAATTCTCCAAGTTTTTCTTCGAGATTCGATACGTGCCGGGAGAGGAAAACGTCAGAGCAGACGCCCTCTCCTGGAAGCCGGAGTATCTGGAAGAAGAAGGACCACCAGAAGCACGACATGTGATTCCCGAGAACCGATGGGTGTGGGGGGGAGTGTTAGTTGAGACACGAGAACTAGTAGGACTGACGAGGGACGACGAGTTCGCCCAAACGAAAATCCGGGAACTCAGAGGCACGGGGGAAAACCATGGGGGGTTTGAGGAGAAAGATGGGGTACTATATTACAGGGGAGCACTATATGTACCAGGGGATGACTTGAGGAGAAGGGTACTCAAACAACTCCATGATAACCCGACGGCGGGGCATTTCGGTCAACACAAGACCATGTTGCTGGTCACCTGGCAGTTCTGGTGGCCAAGGGTGAGGGAAGATGTACGGGAGTACGTACGAGGGTGTGACTGCTGCCAGCGAGCAAAGGGGGAGAGGGCGGCGCCCACAGGAATACTGGAACCTTTACCCACACCGGGAAAACCATGGGAGGTGATGTCCATAGATTTTATGACAGATATGCCCAAATCGAGAGGGAAAACAGCTGTCATGGTGGTTGTTGACCTGTTAACAAAAATGTGCCATTTTACCGCTTGCTCACATGCGGTGACGGCAGAGGAAACTGCCAGGCTGTTTGTGGATCACATCTTCAGACTGCATGGCGCCCCCTTGAGGGTTTTGTCCGACCGAGGGAAGCAATTTACTTCCCGGTTCTGGAGGAAGCTCATGAGCTTGCTGGAAGTCGAGGTGAGCTTCTCGACGGCCAGACACCCAGAGACCAACGGACAAGCGGAAAGAGCGAACAGTATACTCCAACAATATCTACGCGGCTATGTCAGCGAGAGGCAGAACGACTGGGTGGATAAACTGGGGCTGGCAGAATTTGCGTACAATAACGCGGAACACGTGTCCACGGGGATGAGCCCGTTTGTCAGAGCTGCCCGAGGTCCCAGCTCACAAAGGACCAACGCCAGTACGTTGTTATATACAAAAGTCTTTATTGAAGTTCAGTTTGTCTTTCACATCAGCAGCGTGCAGCTCTACGTCTGAAACTCTAGACCGCCGAAGCTCCGTCTGAGTCTCCTCCCCCCAGACACCAGTTTAACACCCTAGCCTTGCTCCACCTCTTCCTTTGCTCTTTCCTCCTCTGGGTCCGCCTGTCAGCTGGGGTTTCGCCCTTCCTAGACTCTTCTGACGCTGAGTCCCCTGAGTCTTCCCCCTGCCTCCGGCAGGCTTTAGGACCTGGTTCCCCATCCGGGTTTTCTGCTGTCCCGCGCGCCTGTACATTCGAACTTGGCGCGCGCGCCCAGCCGGCAACCTTCCTCCTGACCGTTACACTGCTCCTGTCACTGCTTCCCCCTTCTGGGAGGCTAGCTGGACCTGACCTCCCCTCCGTTCCCCCACTCTCCGACAGAGGCGTGGTCAGTCCCGACTCATAGTCTCTCCCTGCTGGAGAAGACGCTGCCCCTGACACCTGGGACTCTTCCCCCCCACTACGCTCTGGTGGGGAAGCTGGTCCTGATCTCCAGCTGCTGCTTTGGGAGTCCCCGCTGGCCCCTTGTTTCTGGTGTGTCTCCCCTGGGACCCCCCTTGCCCTGACCATCGGCGCCTCCTTCTGGGAATCTTCTGATTCGCTGGAGAAGCTCATGGAATCTCTCGGGTCACTGTCGTACTCCCCTACGCTGCCCTCAGATCCTTCCCCTTCGCTCTCCATCTCCTCTCTCCCCTGTACCTCTGCTCCTGAGCCCCTGACACCGTTCATGGCCAATTACGGGTGTCATCCCAGGGCTTTCCCAGGGGGTGGGGAGGAGAGGTGGAGTGTGCCAGCAGCGGAGCAGTTTGTGGAAGAAATGGAAGCCTTACACCAACAACTTAAAATGAACTTGGAAAGGGCCAAGGAAGTGTATAAGAGGCATGCAGACAAGCACCACAGGGAAGGAGAAACCATACGGGTGGGGGACCGGGTGTGGTTGTCAACCCAGGGGTTACCTTTCAAGGGAGGGTGCAAGAAATTGCGGCCCAGGCGGCTGGGACCTTTCGAGGTAACCCAGCAGGTCAATCCAGTGGCCTTTCGGCTCAAGTTGCCGACCAGTAGGAAACTACACCCGGTGTTCCATAGGTCCCTACTCTCTCTGTACAGGGAGGGGCTGGAATTTCCGGGGCGAGAGAGAGAGGTCCCCACTCACCCACGCATAGAGGAGAGGGAACTCAGCAGTCAAGCCACGGAAATACTTGATTCAAGATTGAGAGGAGGGGAAGTGGAGTATTTGGTGGCTTGGGAGGGGGAACCTGAGTCGGAAAACACGTGGGTTCCTGCGGAGACCATCAGGGAGAGGATCTCAGGGGGGAGTTTTACAGCAGGTTCCCAAGGAAGCCCAAACCGGTAGCGAGCTTCTTGGAGGAGCAATTTGGCACTACAGATGAGGAAGAAGAGTTTGTGGGGTTTCCGGCCTCCGACAAGGAGGAAGGAGAGGAATCTGAGGGTGAGGAATCGGACTGGGAGGGTGATCCGGTACGAAGAGATAGCAGCTTGTGGACAGCTATGTTTGAATCTTCAGAGGATGGGGGTAGCTCCTTCAGGGGATTACCCGCATCGCCGTCAGACGGAAGGGAGGAATTTAGGCCAAAGGAATGGGACGGAGGTGAGGGGGGTTCTGGGGGGAGGTGGATGTCAGGGAACTGCCATCGGAGCCAAGAGTGGAGGTAAGGCTCCCCGACCATGCAGGAGAAGGGACCAGCAGAGGGAGAGAGAACACTCCCTTTGGGGAAGGTTATCAGCGTGACACCGGGGAGGAAGGGGACCAGGGAAGGACTTCGGAGAGAGGGCTCCAAGAGTCTTCCACAGAGACCAGCGGGGAAAGTCCAGGACCTCAGCTGGCTACGCCTACTCTGCGCAGAAAGCTTCCGCGCAGGGAGGCTAGGCGGAGACTGGGCGTCAAGGAATTTTTATGTTTGAAGAAATTCAGGAAACGCCCACTGACGGATTCTGCCATCGACTGACACAGCCACGGAGGAAGGGCTGTCCAGCCAGGGAAAGGTTTAGCCAGGCAACGTTGCCTAGAACTTCAGCATCCTTTACGCACGAGCAACCCCAATTCCCATTACAATATCAATCTGTACTTACCCCTCCTTGTACATTCCTTTTCATACCACTCTGGTACGGGCAGTCCGAAACCATGCCTGTGTAAACTCCGCGTTCCTTTTCCCAACCTTTAACCTGTCTATGATTAATGTCTTATATGCAATAATTAATGTCTTATATACAACCCTTGCTTTGTACTTATGTTAACCAATCAGCAACAAGCACACACGTGGCAAACGCTGTATAATATCCAATAAAAGGGAGTCTCCGAGGCTTGCTCGAGAGACGCCTCCCGTATGACACCTACCTACTCGTCTGTCGTTCATTTCAACCCAACAGGGTGTCATGACCTTCTAGATCTAAAATATCCCAATTTTTTAAATAAATACCAATCTTTCAACCAGAGAAGACATGAGGCTTCGTAATATAGCTTCAAATCCGGTAACCCGTAGCCACCTCTTTCTACAGTATCTATTAATATCTTGTGCTTTACTCTTGGTCTTTTACCCTTCCACAAAAATTTAGAAATTTCTTTTTGCCACTTGTTGATACTGCTGGTCTTAAACTCTGTTTTGGTTGCTCCGTAGTTATAATTAAATCGTCAGCAAATGCCCTCATTTTGTAACTTCTATTTCCCAGCAAAATCCCTTTTATTTCTTTTTCTTCCCTAATTTGTTTACATAAAACTTCCAATGTTAATATGAAAATTAAGGGGGATAGTGGGCGACCTTGTCTGACCCCTTTACTGATTTCACACTCCTGTGATAAATTTCCATTGATTATGATTTTAGCTTTTTGTTTTGATTATATTGCTTCAATCCCTTTTATATACTGTATACCAAAATCCATATGGTGTAATAGAAATTTCATAAATTTCCAGGATACCCTGTCGAAAGCTTTTTCTGCATCTATAGCCATTAAGACTGCCTTCTTTTCTATTCTTAAGTCTAAATACGCTAATAAGTTTATAATGTTTCTAGTGTTGCTATAAATGTGCCTCCCGGGCAAAAAGCCAGCTTGGTCATTGTGTATCATCATCTGGAAGCCATTTTTTGATCTTTCGGCTAAAATATTTGCATATAATTTATAATCGTTCTTTAGAAGTGCGATAGGCCTATAGTTGTTAATAAGTAGATTGTCCGTTCCCTGTTTTGGAATTAATGCAATAAGGCTGTCTTTCCAAGAATCCGGCATGGTTCCGTCTTTTAAGATGTTGTTCATGATACTTCTTCTTTTTTTTAAAAAAATACATTTTTATTAAAGTTTTAAACAAACACAAAAGCACATCTTCCCCTGACTTCCCCACACCTCCCCTTCTTGTATTCCAATTCCAATAATTAGCTCAGCAAGTTCTTGTCCCCAACTTTTACCTTATTATTATTATACTTAATTCATCTTAATTAACCAATTTTAACTTATAAACCTCAATTTAAACAACAATACTCATTCTTTACACCCTTTTCTAAGGTCGACCCAAATTCCCTTCCACGAATTTCCCAATTTTTATATTAAGTGCAAAACAAAATAACAGAAAAACAACATATAATTATACACCCTGAAATATACTCAGAGTCGCAAAGTGATTTCATGCTCTTTATTCAGCTCATAGTGGTGAGGAGGAATGAATGAAAGTCCCCTCAAAGTATCTGCTTTATATACATTATTTACACAATGGGCTGCACATGATTGGTTAATTCTGGAATTCTACTGTAAGCCAATCAGGTTGTGGATTCACTTATATCTGGAGCATGATTGGGTGGTTCCTGCCAACCAATCATACTGCTGCATTGTTCTTCGACCAATCAGACTGCTGCATTCTGAATCCTATTGTTCTAGGACCAATCAGACTGCTGCAATTTGGATCCTATTGTTCTAGGACCAATCAGACTGCTGCAGTTTGGATCCTATTCAACTCAGTACATAACACCCCTCCCCTCTAAGTTCCAGTCCTGCCCGGGAGGTCGCATTCCTAGTCCTCGAGTTACGGCAGCAGCCTACGTGTGCGTTGCGGCCTGTGGTGTTCCCTGGTCTGGGGTTCAGGTTCTGGCTCGTGTTCCAATGATGCTGGCTGTGATGGGCCTGTTTGGTCTGGCGCAACCGGCTCGCTCAGTTGTGGTTCTGGTTCCGGTGTCCTTTCGGCCTTGCGGGTCCTCTCTGTATTTACTGATTCTGCCTCTCCTGCTGGCCCCTCCTGGTCTATGGACCTCACTGCCCCTCTGTTCCCTTGGGACTCCTCTGACCTTTCCTCCTCCTGGTTTTCTCCTGGGAATCGTCGCCGTATCTGGTCACAGTGGCGGCGCCAGCATTGCCCCCCATCCGTTAGCACCTCCTATGGCAACGGAGAGGCCAAAGTTGCCATGAGTGCCAAGAAAAACAAACATGGAGTCCAGCACGCTTCCTGTTGCGCAGCTTGCAGACTGTTCGTGCCGATCCAAAAATCCTTCCTGCCTCTGCCTCTTGCCGATAGCAGAGCATACACAGCGGTGAGAAGCAATTGCAGCCAGTGTGGGTAATAAATTCAGAGCAGACACAAAGGCGTTCCTTATCTTGTTAGCCTTTAATCATGAAGTAAAACATCTCTTAAATCTCTCCGGGCGACAACGCACACATCTTGCGTCCTCTCTCCGCAAAAGCGAAACCAGACTGAAAAACTTAGCATCGAGCCACTCCCGTATGTGTTTCTAACCACGCCTCAGGAAAGAGACGTCACCAGAACTCCTTAACCCTGTGAGTTCTGAAACCAATAACACCCCCTCTCGTCACGAATCCTGAGGGAAACTGTGAACCCCTATTTACAGACCTCTTTGAGTTCAACTCACCTCCCATTGCCTTTTGCCTCCCACTGGCATCTATCCCAGGCAATTGTTGAATCCCTTCCACACTCCCAGAATCACACTGTGCGAAACCAACCCACGCACTGGTGACCTGAAACCTCTCAGGTGGAATCCCCTTTGTGGTCCGAGTTGACCGCCGGAGCACAACCTCGGGCGCTCCTCCTGACCCACTGGGGTCAGCAAGAGTGTCTCCCAGCACAGAAGACTCCCCCTCTGACTTGCTGCGTCTTCGGGCCTCCTGCACTTGGCTAACAGGAGATGAAGGCTCGCTCTTGGGTTCTCTCTTAACCTGTGGAGAAACCCACCCCTGTGCTTGACCATTATCAGTAACCTGGTCTTCAGCAACAGGCTCCGCCTCTGTTTCTCCTTCCTCCCTTTCCTCCCCCTCAGAATCAGACAGACATTCCGAGAGAACATCAGGACCACCCCTAGGCCGTGACCAACCACCCTGCTCAAAGAACTCAGCATGCTTGCTGACCAGCAGCTTGGTCTGATCACCCTCTGGGTATGCAAACTTCCACCCATTTGTTGCAGGATCATATCCACAGAAGATCATGTCCTGGCACCTAGGACCACCCTCCTTCCGTTGCGCTGTTGGTATCGGCACTGAAGCCCTGGAACCAAACGAACGGAAGAAATGCACCTGTGGCTTCCTCTTGTGCAACAGAAAATACGGTGTGTCACCTACAGTGTGATTGTAGGACCTGTTAAAAACAAAGCTGGCAAATTTCCAAGCCTCACTCCAAAAGCTCTGAGGCAGCCCAGAGTCACACAGTAAAACCCTGACAGCTTCAGCCAGTGCTTCACTCCTGTGCTCTGCCACGCCTCTCTCTTGAGGAGACTTTGCACCCGTCACCTGGTGACGAATTCCCTTTTCCTTGAAGAATTCCTTCAGAGCAGACCCAGTGAACTGTGACCCACGGTCGCTCCTGAACTCTTGCACCTTGGTGGAGAACCTTAGTTCCACCTCCGCAACCCAATCCTGGATGAGTTGCGCCGCCTCCCTCTGCGTCCTGAGAGAGAAACACCATAAATTCTGAGAAAAATCATCTGCCATCGTTAGCAGAAACCTGGCCCCACCCAGACTCTCACACTTCATTGGTCCTGTAAGGTCTGTGTGAACCAACTCAAAAGGTTTTGTGGTTACCCTCTTTACCCCGGGAAACCTGCACCTTTGAACCTTGCTGCATGCCCTGCACACTAGGGATCCCTCACATGGTGTGATTTTACAACCTTTGGTGCATCCGGGCAATCTCTTAACATCTTCCAAACAAGCATGAGACATTCTCTTGTGCCATATATGAACACATGAATCATGGCTGGGAACACTAGCACACTGCGCCTTTGCTTTTCCTGCATTCCCACCACCCTCCAGAGGAGTTTCCAGAACAAAGAGATTGTTCTTGCATGCCACGTTGACAAGTTGTCTCCCCCCTCTGAAAATGGAACAGGTATCATTTTCAAAACAAATTTTGTACCCCTGCTTCGCCAGAGCAGGTATCGATAACAGGCAACACTTCATCCCTGGTACAATGAAGCACTCCAGCTCCGCCTGCAAAACAGAAACATATACATTTGCAGCATTAGAAACTGTCATTTTTGTGCCATCAGCTAATGTAACAGTAGTTCCAGTTGAAACAGCCCTGCAATTCCGCAGCTCCCCAGCAGATGGCGTTATAAGGTGATGACTCGCTCCCGAATCAACAATCCACTTCACAGCTGTGTCCCTGCTGGTATTGTTTTTCAAAGTTGCCAGAGAAGCCGTGAGATGATATCAGTCTCCCTTCTCTGAGTCACGTCCTTCCTTCGCGTTCCCACGCTGGCCTCCTCTCCGAGACTGGTTCCCATGGGAAACGACCTTGGAGACATCCTGCCCGGCCTCTCTGCTCCTCTGCGGACAAGCCCGTTTCAGGTGGCTGTTAGATCCACAGACATAACATTGACGAGTGGAAAAAGCCTGAACACAGCTCTCATCTGGCTTGCCCCCCCCACCTCTGCAACCGGTGGAGCTGCCTGCGCCAGACCTGCCCTCTCGGACACGCCTCTCCTGTTCGTCCGAAAGACGCCCTGTCACGTACGATAGAGTCAAATCCTGTGGACTCATGGATTCCATAGACAGACACAAATTGTCATAGCTTTTGTCCAGAGAGCTGAGCAAAATATAAACCTTCAGCTCCTCTGAAAAGTTGACTTGCAACAGCCGCAACTCATTGAAAACAGAAAGCATCTCAGTAACATGCTGTCTGATGTTCCCACCGGGACGCAGCTTCATCTCAAACAAGCGTCTGGTGGTATGGATCTTTGCACCAGCCGTGGTTCTGTGGTGCACCCTCTCAAGGGCTTGGTAGGCCTCCTGGGCAGTATCAAGCCCTTCAACCAGAGGAAGTTGGGAACCCTCCAAACTGAGCACTATTGCCCCCAGGGCTTTCTGGTTCTTCCTCTGCGACGCGTGAGCAGCTGCTATGTCCGCCGCTGCTGCTCCTGCTGCAGGTGGTGGTAGAGGCGGCCCCTGGGTCGCCTCCCACAACCCCTTGGCTACCAGCCAGGCCTTTAGCTTCCGGCTCCATTCGGCCCAATTTTGTCCGTTTAATTTTTCGAAGGGAACTGAGAATGATTCACGATCGTCTGCCATCTCCTCCCCCGGGGGCTAAGCTTACTCACGTCTCGGCAGTAGCTTCCTCCGCCTCCCGGCTCAGGCAGACTGGTCCTCCTCCCAGCGAGCTCCTTCCAGTTTCAAAGAAACAGCTCCAGAGCTCCAGCTGGACCCAGCAACTTTTCAGCTAGCTTGCTGGCTTCCCCCACACGTGGGACGTTCCTGCAATGCTTCAAAGCGTTGGCAAGCACCCATAACCTATGGCAACGGAGAGGCCAAAGTTGCCATGAGTGCCAAGAAAAACAAACATGGAGTCCAGCACGCTTCCTGTTGCGCAGCTTGCAGACTGTTCGTGCCGATCCAAAAATCCTTCCTGCCTCTGCCTCTTGCCGATAGCAGAGCATACACAGCGGTGAGAAGCAATTGCAGCCAGTGTGGGTAATAAATTCAGAGCAGACACAAAGGCGTTCCTTATCTTGTTAGCCTTTAATCATGAAGTAAAACATCTCTTAAATCTCTCCGGGCGACAACGCACACATCTTGCGTCCTCTCTCCGCAAAAGCGAAACCAGACTGAAAAACTTAGCATCGAGCCACTCCCGTATGTGTTTCTAACCACGCCTCAGGAAAGAGACGTCACCAGAACTCCTTAACCCTGTGAGTTCTGAAACCAATAACACCTCGTACGACACAGGGCCAGTGACCCTGGTGACTGTGGCGGGTACCCATGCTGGGCCTGCCCCAAAATTCTTTGCGTACACTGGGTCCTGGGCCTCGAAGGTCCGGGGGTTCCTGCCTTTCCCCACCACTACCTCAACCTGAGCTCTATCGGGGTGAAGGCGGTCCAATCTGATTGCAAGGCGCCGACCCATTAGTAGTTCAGCAGGGCTCCGGCCAGTCATTGAGCTGGGGGTGCTGTGCTGTGCTAGGAGGAATGTGGCAAGGCGGTACTCCCAATCCCCTTGCGTCATGCGGCGAAGGGTGTCCTTGGTGGTCCGCACCATGCGTTCTGCTTGGCCATTGGTGGCAGGGTGGAAAGGCGCCGAACGGATGTGGCGGATGGCGTGGGGTTTCCCAGTGGGCATTAGGCACCGGCTCCAGCACTCCTTGCTCCACGAGCCGGTCCAATTTCTCGTCTATACGGGGTTTCAGGGAGAACGGGACCCGGCGGGCCTTGAGCCTGACCGGTCGTACTGCGGGGTCAAGCTGTAGAGCAATGGGGGGGCCCGTATACTGTCCCAATTTCCCATCGAAAACACCTGGAAATTCCTTGCAGATGGCATCCACGTCCACTTGTAAGGTAGTGTGGCTCACCCCGGTGATGGCTAGCCCCAGTGGTCCAAACCATGCCAATCCCAGTAAGCTAATGTAGGGGCCCTTGACCACGAGCAAGTCCAGTTGCCGTGTCCGCCCTCGGTATTGCACCCTGAAGGTCCCCACCCCCATTGTGGGGACCTTACGTTTCTGGAAGTCCCGGAGGGTGAATGGGGCCTGTCGGAGCCCGCCGTTACAAATGGTGCTTTTTAAGCATAAAATAAAGACACAGAGGCCAGCAATATTTCCAAGGACGGAGGGCAGCTCAATTCAGACTTCTCCTCTCCCTCTAGTCCGTTTATTACCCTTTTGTCCTCTCCAGCCGCATGGCTGCATTCCAATGTCTCACGTTACCTACATCCGGTCCTGGCTTTAACCCACTCACAAACGATATAGGGTTACACTGCCCAGAGGGGGGGGGGGAACATAACTCCTTATAAGGTCAATGCATTCCAATACATTGTAAAGCTCAGAGTGCTGGTCAGCCGAGGTCAGGGGGCACCCTGCAATATTACAAGCCTTTACCATGGCTATGACTCCCACATGCCCTCTTTCTTTATTTAATTAATCAGTACTAATACGGTTATATCGAGAGCGATAGACGACTCATGTGAGACCGGAAGCGGGCTGCGGACTGGAGAACCATGCAGTACATACAGAAATTAAAGAAGGAATACATTGTATACAGCAACACAAAATAATGCAAATAACTACTATAATGATCACTAAAATCAATAAATGTCGAAGCCAACTTCCATCCGGAAGCCAAGAATATAAGAATTCTGATTCCAAGCTGCATGGTAGGCTTCCTTTCTAGTTTATTAGCCATGCACTGGTGTCATTTCTATAGCACTGAGATTGGTCATTGTATGTTCCTGTAAGAGAACAAGAGCTATTAAAAGTGAAATTCAATGTATATTGACAGTTTGGATATATGCCCCATGATTCTTTCCCCTCCTTAATTTGAAAATAAATGGGGGGCAGGCTTATGGAGGGTCAAGTGTACTGGGGGCCAAAAAGATTGCTTAGGGGATATAATATTTGTAAATTGAAAAGATCCATTGACAGGCACGCCATGAAGCATTATGCCTGAATGACTCGCAAAAGGCGGTATGTGCATACATAACCAACATTTAGAAGCATGCAATAAACTGGTAAACTTAATCATATCTTGTACAAAAATATTATTCCTCCATATCTTATGATAATTTTCTCCCCTAAAAGTCTTATTCAATAATGCTGTTCTTATAGTTCGAAAGTGGCTGAGCCGTGGATGCTGCCAGCCAGAGTAGGATTCAGACGACAGCTGCTTGCCAGCCGATAAGGTGGTTTCAACTGTATTGGGTCGTCTGCTTCTCTTCCTTGTATAACGGTGCAGCAAAGGATGGCAAGGCAAATGGTTAGGAAGGCGCATCCGCGGTTAAAGAGGCTCGCCACGGAAACACATTGAGCTGGAAACCACAAAGGCTTGTCCTCGATGTCCACTGCCGCATACCCTCGTCCCCACGTGATCAGCGGGACAGGTCCATGCCACGCAGGATCAGGCAAGCGTCGGTACACCACCAAGGGGCGGGGGAGTGCCTCCTCCTTCCTAAAATGCAATTAAGCGGGGGTAATGGGTCCTAAGATGTGGATATAAAAGGATGGTTAAGTACAAAAAGAACTTGGTGAACAGCCGAAGGGATATCTGCTGTTGGTATGCTTCGGCCGCCAAGCTGTTTAAGCAATAGTGTTTTGAACGTCAGGTGTGCTCTTTCCACCTGCGGAGTTAAAGGGTATGCCATGAGTGAATTTCACATTCCACAACATACAAAATTCCGAAAATGTTTTAGAAATATATGCTGGACCATTATCAGTTTTGATACGCGCAGGTTTACCCATGACTGAGAAACAGCAGATAGTGTGCTGAATGACATGCCAAGCTGTTTCCCCCCTCATGGGCGTAGCCCATATGAGTCCAGAGTGGGTGTCCACCGTGAGGTGAACCTAGGAGAGTGGAGCCAACACAGGTGTGTGTGACATCCATCTGCCAACATGCCAATGCAGACGTGCCCCTAGGATTGACAGCATCAAAAGTAATGGCCAGCTGAGATTTAGGACAAGAAGCACATAGGGAAACTATATCCCTTGCTTGGGCCAAGGGAATAGAAAAATGCTTTGCCAATGCTTTCGCAGGAAGGCGAAAGGTGTTATGACATAGTATAGGATCAGAAAAGAGAAAAGGCAGAAATGTTCTTCAATGCTGCATCTGCTCTTGCATTGCTCTCTGCTAAATACCCTGGACCTAAGGTTATATTATGAAGCTGCAGCTTTCTGCTGGATGAAGGATTGGTTACTTTTAGATAACACTGATGTCCTAGATCTGGAAGGGTTCAATAATGCTTTTGGTTGGCATGCATATTTGTGGTACGACAAGGTAAAAGTTCATAAAGTGTTCAAAAACCATATTGTCAGGAAAGCAATATTTATTGTCTGGACAAAGTATAAAGACTTATTAGAAAATAAGACCCCAAGATGGTTATCACCAATGGAGGCTAAGGCCCGGAAAAGACTCAATATGGAGGCCGGTTGGCTGAAATATTGGGAAATAATAGAAAAAATCGGAGACAACTGGAGGTTGCAGAGTTTGGAGAAACTGAAGAATAAGGTGCGAGATTGGTTACATTACGCTCAAATTAAAGAGGTCTTTAATTTGGACAAAAAAATAGGATTCCAGGTGGAAAAATCGAAATTAGAAACAGAATTGTTAGAACCAAAGACCAAGGTACTTTCAAGAATGTATAACTTGCTGCTTAAATGGAACACTCAGGATGAGACAGTTAAATCAGCCATGATAAAATGGGCTCAGGATATTGGGTACAACATTATGTTTGAAGACTGGGAAAGGTTATGGACCACCGGTATGAAATTCACGGCATGTAATGCCCTGAAGGAAAATATTATGAAAATGATATATAGGTGGTACATGACCCCAGTCAAACTTGCAAAAATATATCACCTAGCTGATAACAAATGTTGGAAATGTAAGGTGGCTGAAGGGACATTCTTTCACCTCTGGTGGACCTGTCCAAGAGTGAAGGCCTTCTGGGAAATGATTTACAATGAGCTAAAAAAGGTATTTAAATATACCTTCACTAAGAAACCAGAGGCCTTCCTCTTGGGCATTGTCGGCCAGAAAGTGTTAAAGAAGGACAGAACTTTTTTTATGTATGCAACCACAGCAGCAAGAATACTTATCGCAAAGCACTGGAAGACACAAGATTTGCCCACACTGGAAGAGTGGCAGACGCAACTGATGGACTATATGGAACTGGCCGAAATGAGTGGCAGAATTCGAGATTTGGGAGAAGAAACAATGGAAGAGGATTGGAAAAAGTTTAAAGACTATTTACAAAAACAATATAAATTGTATGAATGTTAAGAAATTGCACGATTCAGAAAAGCATGGTTCCAGCAACTCGTCTGAAAGATTTAGAAAATTAAGTGATATGCAAGAAAAGGTCGAAACTTAAAATAATATTATGTTCAACTTAAGTTTCAACTAATTGTCAAAAATTACTTTAAGATTAGAAGTATAATATTTGAGAGGTATAAAATAAGAATTGAAACAAGGTAATAATTTGCTGGTATTTTTATTATAGAGAATGCAGGGTAGGGAGATGTGAGGAAGTCCAGTTAGTTATATAAAAATATTATGAACAGTTGTGTTTTTCTTTTTCCCCCTTTCTTTTTTTTCTTTCTCTTTTCTATATTGTTTGTTGGTATGTTTGCTATGTGATTCTCCATTCTATTTTTGAAAATTGAATAAAATATTTTATAAAAAAAAGAAAAGAAAAGAAAAGAGAGAAAAGGTAGAAATGTCCTTCAATGCTGCATCTGCTCTTGCATTGCCCTCTGCTAAATACCCTGGGTGCGATGTGTGGGAGCGAAGATGTGCAACATAATAAGGGAACTCTCTATGCTGAAGTAAGGCCTGCAGGGTAAGAAACAAGGAAAACAAGTCAGAATCCAAGGAAGGAGTTATACAAGATATTGGTAAAATAACAAAAAGGCGATATACATACTGAGTATCCACAATAAGATTGAAAGGTTGAGTAGGAAAGGATTGATAGGTAAGAATCACAGCTGCTAGCTCAGCTCACTGGGCAGAAGACTGTGAAGGGGTAAATAACATTTCCATTGTCCTCCCTCCTCCCACGTCACTACTCCCCTACTTCTTGTTCCATCCGTGAAAAGGGTCAATGCAGAGGGGAGAGGTGTGAGAGACAAGGGGGTAGCCAAAACATAGGTGACCTGTGTCAGAAATGTCAAACAGTCATCCTTTGGAGGGTTAAAAATGATGACACCTATAAAATCTGCCAAAGCAATTTGCACGGCAGCATTTGTGATCAATAAATGCTGCTGTTCAGTCTGTGAGAAAGGTATATAAATTGAGGTAACATCATAACCGCTTAAAGTTATCGCTTGTGAACGTCCTTTGATAACAATGTCTGATGTGGATTCAAGTATGGAATAAATGTTTTTTGGTGGGGTGTGCGGTAGATGTAGCCATTCTATAATGCAGATAGTCTTCTTCTTGTTCCGCCTGAGCATATAAAATTCCTGTTGGCAACAATGGTGTAGCAAACACCGGCAGATGCAGCTCGTGTGCAGCACCTCTAGGTGGCTCATGCGGAAAGGTTTCGATGTTTCATCCACAAAATGTTGACAAAGTGTAGGGGAGTTCCGCATGCCTTGAGGCAGGACAATTCACTGATATCGCTTGTTGGGCTGCGAATTGTGATATACTGGCAATGTAAAGCAAACTGTTCCCTGCCTGCTGGAGCCAGTGGGATGAAGATGGTTCAATGTGGCCGAAAGTCAATTGTTCAGAAATAAGCTGTTCAGAAACAAGATGGTGCCATTGCTGCGGATTTTTCTTTTGGTGGAGGCCACCGTTCTACCCACACTGAGTTATCGGTGATCCTGGTTTGCCATGCTGGAAACGTTGTATCGGTGGCTACAGGCTGGTTTTCAATTAGACGACTCACTGCTGTAATCCATAAGGGAAGAATATGATTCTCTTGCCTCTTGCCTGATTGAACTCCACCTTGATTGAATACTGGGTTCTGGGATTTTTCTCATTGCTTGTTTAGCAGCAAGAGCAGTATCCCTCAATAAGATCTGCAGCAGTGTGGCTTGTACTGAAGCCTGAGCGAAAAGGCCACGCCCCATCATGGCATCTATGACATCTGCGAGGGTAATATTTGGATTATTTCCCCTGATTTGTTGTAACAAGGCTGGAGCATGGCAGGCAGTTTCCCATTCGTGGGCAAACAAAACACCTGCTGATGGGGGTAACACTGTACGTGGCAAAAGCTTGATGTCATCTGGAACCAAAGGCTGGGCTAATGTGGCTTCCAAAAGAGCCTGTGTAAATGGGCCTTGAAATCCATTTGTCCTTACTGACAATTGAAGCTCTTTCAAGATTTTAAAGTCAAAAGGTTGGTGCTGGGCTTGAGTTCCTGCTGGAGCACCAGCAGGGGGCACAATAACAGAGAATGCCATAGTATCCTGAATTAAGGAACAGGCAAGGACTGCACATTGAAAAGAGGTAGCTGGGTCTGCCTCTGAAAGATTAGGACTATTGCCAGCCAGACCACGGTATTTTTGCAGGATTGGGTCCTCTGGTGAGGAACTGTAGTCTGGAGGTTTGGGGTCTGGAGCTGCTGGCAAAGCAAGTGCTGGTAAGGCAAGTATCGGAACAGAGGCTAACACAGCAGACTCTAACACAGCAGTCTGGATTAAGGAAGCTGGAGGTTGTGTTGGCAATGCAGCCAGGGAGATACTTTTTGGTGATAAAGAACCCATAGCATATTGAACCTTGCACCAAGCATTTAAAATCCGAGTACTGATGCTGGGGAGCTCATGAAAATGTTCACCAATCTTGTCCCAAAGTTTCAATTCCCAAGTTCCATTTGCAATTACACTCAAGTCCCAGGGAGAATGTTCATCAATGGCCAGAATGAGCTGTATCAAATCACCCTCCTGAACTTCCAATTTGTTGGAGGAGAGGAGAAATTTTAAGTCTTTTAAAAATTTCTGTTGGGGATTAGACAAAGAGCTGCCCATTTTTCAAAAATCAATATAATATAAGAGAAGGGATCGGACTCACCAGGGATCCTAAGATGCTTCAGCGCTGTGCAACCCTTGCCAGGCGTGGTAAGTCGATGATATCCACTGCTTGGATAGAAAAACCTCTCACGGTTTCTTTTAAAATCCTCTTAGTCTGCCTCAGACTGTTTGCTTCAAGTTTTGCCTCTTTTCTTTAAGTTACCTCTTCTTTTAAGTTAGCCTCACACGGGGCACCACTTGTCAGAGCCCGCCGTTACAAATGGTGCTTTTTAAGCATAAAATAAAGACACAGAGGCCAGCAATATTTCCAAGGACGGAGGGCAGCTCAATTCAGACTTCTCCTCTCCCTCCAGTCCGTTTATTACTCTTTGTTCCTCTCCAGCCGCATGGCTGCATTCCAATGTCTCACGTTACCTACATCCGGTCCTGGCTTTAACCCACCCACAAACGATATAGGGTTACACTGCCCAGAGGGGGGGGGGGGACATAACTCCTTATAAGGTCAATGCATTCCAATACATTGTAAAGCTCAGAGTGCTGTGTGTGGCAGTCAGCTCAGCGGGATCCCACCTTCGTCGCCAGTGAAATATACTCAGAGTCGCAAAGTGATTTCATGCTCTTTATTCAGCTCATAGTGGTGAGGAGGAATGAATGAAAGTCCCCTCAAAGTATCTGCTTTATATACATTATTTACACAATGGGCTGCACATGATTGGTTAATTCTGGAATTCTACTGTAAGCCAATCAGGTTGTGGATTCACTTATATCTGGAGCATGATTGGGTGGTTCCTGCCAACCAATCATACTGCTGCATTGTTCTTGGACCAATCAGACTGCTGCATTCTGAATCCTATTGTTCTAGGACCAATCAGACTGCTGCAATTTGGATCCTATTGTTCTAGGACCAATCAGACTGCTGCAGTTTGGATCCTATTCAACTCAGTACATAACACACCCTTTGGATTCTAAATCTCTCACCCCCCCTTTCCCGGTTTCGATCCCCAAAAAATGTCCATCAGTCCATCAACTATCAGCCTGGAGATCTCACGTCTGAGGCCCTCAAATCTCTCTCAGTCCCTCTCTGCCGGTTTTTTTGGTAGTCCTTGTTGGGAAACTGCCAGGGAGATAACGTCCATCATGGCCCCCAAGCCGGAGTTCGGACGTCCATCAATCTCCCGTAGTCACGCAGATCCAACAGTTAGGGGCACAAAGCCTTTGGAAATAGACAGGCTGCATTCCTAGGCTGGTGCACCCTCTTTCAGCAGAAAGCACAGTCAAAAGCTTGCACCGCAGAAGAGCAGAAGAGCATATTTACAGACTTTATTTAGAACATGAACAGAACAAAAGAAAACACGTCCATTCTCAGTCAGCGTCTCTGACCGTCTGAGAAAACGAAAGGAATCAGCAAACATAAACATCCTGTGAATAGGACATGCGCAGACTCTGTAACTTACAAAGCCTGCTCCCTCTTAAGGTGGAACGGAAAAATCCTAACATCCTCCCCCTTTCTGTGTAACCTGTTGTACCTGTGGTTCACTCAATTGCAACCTTTGTACATAAACCTTAAGTTGTTCTCTGTTAACAACCTTAGACAACAGATCAGCAGGAATTTCATTTCCTGCCATGTAGGACACTTGAATCAGTCCTTTCTGAATACACTCTCTTGCATGATGTAGCTTAATCTGCAAGTACTTGGTTCTCTGCTTGCAACTCTCCGAGTTCAGCAAAGCCAAACACGATCTATTGTCTTGATACACTTGTATAGGACATTTCACAGACACTCTGATGTCCTTAAACAGTTGCATCAACCATTCACAATCCATGAGTGAAAATGACAGAGCATTGAGTTCTGCTTCACAGGAACTTAGGCTCACTGTTGTTTGCTTCTTGCACAACCAGTCAAACAGGCAGTGGTTGTACATGTAGCATACTCCAGAAGTGCTTGTACCATCCGTGGTGTCATTTCCAAAACTTGCATCAGCAAAGATTTCAAGACCTCCAGTCTTCTGACTGGTGAACCTTAGCCTGTAGTGCATAGTCCCTTTCAAATAGCGGGCTATGCGCTTCAGAGCTTTCCAATCCTGAACCGTAGGATTGTTGGCATGTCTGCTAAGCAAATTACAGCTTACAGCTATGTCAGGTCTTGAACATCTGGCAATGAAATTCAGCTTGCCTAGAATGCATCTGTACAGCGTTGTGTCAGAAAACGCTTCAGCAGTACTGTCTACCTGGTAACCTGTCACCATCGGTGTGTCTGCTGGGTTTGCATCAACCAAATTCAACCTGGTTAACACATCAGCAATTTTCTGTGTTTGGTGTACCAGAAAATTACCTGCTTGGTCTCTCTCCACCTGCAGAGAAAGATAGTTGGATACCTCACCAAGATCCTTCATGTCAAAGTGCTCCTTCAGCTGAGCTAGGGTGCTTTGATAAAAAGCCTGATTCTTCCAAAACATCAGAAGATCATCAACAAAACATAAACAATACAGTTTGTTTTGTCCCTCCTCCTTGACAAACACACATGGATCAGCTTTGCCCTGGTGAAAACCTAGAGAAAGCAATGTCTCAGTGAGTTTTGTGTTCCAACACCTGGCACTCTGCTTGAGACCATATAAGGATTTCCGCAGTTTACAGACCATTCCCTTCTGTATCTCCATCCCATCAGGTGGAAGCATGAACAGCTCCTCCCCCAAAACCCCGTACAAAAAAGCTGTATTAATGTCGTGGTGGGAAACATGCAGTTTCTCCTCCGCAGCGACCTTGAGCATCAGCCGAATGCTCTCATATTTGACTGTGGGTGAGTAGGTCTCGTGGTAATCCTGTCCTGGTACCTGTGAAAAACCTCTGGCAACCAATCTGGCTTTGTGTCTGACTACCTTGCCATTCTGGTCTGTCTTGGCCTTGAAGACCCATTTGCTGCTAACCAGTCTCATTCCTGGGGCTATCGGTACCAGTTCCCAAGTTTGGTTCCTGTTCAAGGAATCAACTTCAGCCTTCATGGCATTAAGCCAAGGCTCAGCATCTTTAGAGGTTAACTCCTGAACCTCTTTGAAGCTTGAAGGTTCCCATACCTTCTCTGAGCTACTAAGAACAGCAGTTGCTGTCTTAGCAAACTCATCAGCATACCTCTTTGGAGGTCTGCCTTTGGTCGCCCTTTCAGATCTGCGTACTAGACGCAAGTCTTCTGGACTCATCTCCTCTTTCTTAGGAGAAAAATGACCAATGGTGAACAGTGGTTCTTCCAGTTCATTGTCAGACGCATCACATGGTCTGACCGAGGCCTTTGCGCTCTCGTAGTCTGCTGTGTCATCACTGTCACTGACATCAGCAGCAGCAGCAGCAGCGCCGCCCACTGAACTGGAATCTGAACTCTGATCATCATCATCATCATCATCATCATCATCCTCATCCTCATCCTCATCCTCATCAGCATCATCCTCAGCAGCTTCATCAGCTTTAGCTGCTTGCTTGACATCACTTTCATCCTCCTCTGGGTAACTCTGGAAAATTCCCACATTTTCCCCCCACTTAGGATTGTACTCAACACTCCTTGTGAACTTAATGGACTTAGAGTTAGTCATCCATACCCTGTATGGACCTTTTTCGTACCCCATGAACAAACCATGTGCCCCACGCTTCCCAAGCTTGTTGGTTTGTTGTGTGCGTATCCACATGTCAGAACCAAAGATTCTCATGTGCTTGATGTTGGGCTTCTTGCCAAACATCTTCTCATAGGGGGTACAACCAATGGGTGATGACAATCTGCGATTAAAAGAATAAACAAAATTCCCCAGAGCCTCCCCCCAAAACTTATCAGGGAGATTGGCATCATGCAACAAGGTTTTGATTCCTTGCAGCAATGTTTGATTTGCTCTCTCCGCAAGCCCATTCATCCATGGCGATCTGGGCGTTGACATGTCATGCTGGATTCCCTTCTCAGTCAGGAAAGCTTCAAACTGCTGAGAAGTAAACTCCCCGCCCCGATCGGTAAACAAAGAAGAATTACGTTTACCGTGCGCATTCTCCAACCAAGCACAGAATGACTTAAACTTCGGAAACGCTTGCGATTTCTGTTCAAGCAAATACACATGAATGTACCTGGAAAAAGAATCAATCAGAATCATGAAGTACCTTGCTCCTCCTAAAGAAGGCGCAAGTGGCCCAACCAGGTCCGCATGCACTAGCTGGTAGGGTTTGGAAGCCTGCCTGCTAGACTCCTTGCCTTTTGGAGCAACCTTCACCTTGTTCTCTGCACAAGATACACATTTCATGTGAAATTTACAGGGTTTGATGTTCAAACCCTCAACCACCTCTGGCATCTTGGCCAGTGCCTTCCAAGAGAGGTGACCAAACCTTCGATGCGCATCATGAATGCAACGTACATGAAGAACTTTGTTAGTTTGTGCAACACAACAAGAATCAACATTAGATACAACAGCAGTGTCATCATAAGTTATATGGAACAAACCATCCATAAACTTAGCATGCAAATAGTCCTCTTTGCCTTTACTGATGACACAGACGCTCCTCTTGAAGGAAATCTGAAAACCACGCCCAGTAAGCTGTGGGACACTCAACAAGTTGCTCGCCGCTCCTGGAACAAAAAGTACATTACTGATGGTAGTGTGCAGACTTGCAAGTTTCACAGTCCCTTCTCCAGCAATTTGCAACGTCCTTCCATCAGCCAGGTGGATCTCACCTTCCTGAGGCTTGAAGGAGATAAAGAGATGGCGGTCCTTCGAAATATGGCGGCTGGCACCTGAATCCACAATAAACCTGCCTTTGGCTGTTGGAGCAGTCTTTATCGCAAGCAAACCCTTGTTTTCCAGCGGTGTGGGCTTTTGCAGCTTGCCCCCCTGCTGCTCCTGGCCAGCAGACTTGCCTTTAGCCTTTGGTGAAGCTGTGCCAGCAAGCCAAACCTTGCTTTCCACTGGCGTGGGCTTTTGCAGCTTGCCCCCCTGCTTCTGGTCAGCAGACGCGCCTTTAGCCTTTGGTGAAGCTGTGCCAGCAAACAACGCTTTGTTTTTCCCTGGCGCGGGCTCTTCACCCTCCCTCTGCTCCTGGCCATCTGCAGACGCCTGCGTGTGTTTACCTTTGCCTTTCCGGCCTCTGCAAAGGCGATGGCCTTGGTTCTCACGAGAACCAGAGCTCTCAGCTGCCGACTCCTTGGCTCCCCATGGAGGCTGGAATGCTGCCTGGGACGACGTAACGGTCAGCTCCCCCTGCAGCTTGCAACCGGTGCCCTCAGCATCCCTGCATTCACTCGCATTCTGGGAAACAGCTAGGACCTCCAATGCAGTCAAACTCTGGGCTGGGATTATTGGCTTGTGAGCTTTCAACAAAGCATTCCACATTCCACGTGCAGTGGTGTTGCCAGCCAGCGTCTTAATTTCCTCAAGAGAGACGGATAAGACTATTACGTCAATGGCCTTCGAATTCTGGCCTTTCCATCTCTCTGTCAGAGGAACTGGGGGGGGGGGCTCAAATACGGTATGCCAGACCCCAAACTGACGCAGCAAACTCTCACACCATTTTGCCCAGGTTTCATAATTCTGCCCATCCAACTTAGGGCACACAGGGGCCTCAGAAGCTTCAAAAGCGTGGAAAAACTCCATTCCAGCTTTTTACTTTAGCCGTGAGTCTTTTTTTAACTTCAGAGACTCGTTATCTTGGCAGCCATTAATCACGAAGCCTCTTTGGCGCAGCTCCCAGGCCAATTAAGCCTTGCCGGAGATCAAAGGCTCCTTGCCGAGGTAAAACAGAAAAGCATCCCTTCCTTTCGCTTTTCCCCCAACATACCTCAAACGCAGTCTGTTGCAGCTTTTACTCTCCTGTAGGTGCTGTGAATCTGGGCCCGAAACCTTGTTGTTGGGAAACTGCCAGGGAGATAACGTCCATCATGGCCCCCAAGCCGGAGTTCGGACGTCCATCAATCTCCCGTAGTCACGCAGATCCAACAGTTAGGGGCACAAAGCCTTTGGAAATAGACAGGCTGCATTCCTAGGCTGGTGCACCCTCTTTCAGCAGAAAGCACAGTCAAAAGCTTGCACCGCAGAAGAGCAGAAGAGCATATTTACAGACTTTATTTAGAACATGAACAGAACAAAAGAAAACACGTCCATTCTCAGTCAGCGTCTCTGACCGTCTGAGAAAACGAAAGGAATCAGCAAACATAAACATCCTGTGAATAGGACATGCGCAGACTCTGTAACTTACAAAGCCTGCTCCCTCTTAAGGTGGAACGGAAAAATCCTAACAGTCCTTTATATTAGACATCAGGTCTCGGAGAAGCTCTGTCCCTATAGGGTCTATGTTTCTTCCAACCAGACCTCCATGTTCAAAAGTGGAGCCCAAATCTTGTTTCTTGTTGCTTTTAAGTCCAAATGTCCCAAATGTCCCCAAAGCTCCAACTTTCGCCTTGATCAGATTTGTAATCCATAGGTCTTCAGATCTCCCCATAGGGAGATCCCTCCATTCTTCATTCTCTAATTCAAACCAAGCTCTCATGATCCAAATCTTGTTTTTCTTAGCATCTATCTTAGCAGGCCTCTGGCTCTCCTTTGTCGTCTGCGGCATTTCAGCTCCTCCTTCCCACTCCTCTGAAACAGCACATATCTCTTCTTGTTCAGCTGCATAGGTTTCTTGAGTCAAGTCCTTGACACATTCAACAAGTTTGTTTACTTTTAAATTCAAAGTTGTAGCATTTGTAGCCAAAGCTTCACTCTGACCTTGTAACTTTCCCAAGAGAAAAAACATTCTATCCAGCTCAGCCTGTATTTTTCGACCTGCAGCCATTGTAATGTCTCAGAACCCCCTCTAGAGGGATTCTAGTTACTTAATATTCCTTCCACCTCCAATCCAACATTCAAGTTAATTTGTTTCTATTCTTCTTTATTTTCAACAGTTTAAAGTCAAATTGTAACAAAAATAACCAGCAAAGATAGCAGAAACCAATATTTTTTTCGTTTTCCAACTTTGACAGCTAATTTGACAGCTGTCAAACTCTTTATGTCTCCTCAGCAGGCTCTCTCGTGGATCACTCCCGGGTCCCTGGGGGTTGCACTTCAGCTCTTAAAATCAGTTCTTATCCTCCAGCAAAGTTACTTATATTGCCAAGTCGTGGAATTAATAGCTTTTATCCCGTAAAGAGAAGGATGTTCTCTCAACCTTAGTTATCAATTCTTGCTTTAATTTATCTACGGGAAGGGGAGACGGACTTCCTTTTAGCACCTCCCCCGATCGTGCCAAATTCAGAAAAAACGATTTTTAGTTCCAATTTCTGTACTACTCACGGGTTGTTACTTTTAAAGTCCAAATGTTCAAAGAAAGAAGTCAGCGCTCTCCGGCCATGGCATGCGGCTTCGCTCCGTAGAAGAAGCGGTCTACTCTCAGCACCGCGCCACTCTCTGTCCCCCGCTCCGAAGCCTTTAAAAAGGCTTCTTCGCGGGTCGGGGGGCGCAAATGATGCCCGACGAGTCCCCAAGTCCACAGGCTTCAGCGCCTGTGGTTTCTGAGGGTCCCCGCGTCGCCGCAGCGGCAAGACCCGTCTTCTACAGAGCAGATTCCCTCCGGAGCTCAGAGGGAATCCGCCATTAGCCTTTCACGCTAACCCGGAAGTCTCTGTTCATGATACTTCTTAATGGGTCAGACAGTAAGTCCTCCATTATTTTATAATATATTGCCGGTAGGCCGTCTGGCCCTGGTGCCTTTCCTATCTTTGCTTCCTTAATTGCTCTTTGAATTTCGTACGATGTAATAGGGGCATTCAACAGTTCTTTTTGTGTACTTTAGTAAGTTTTGGAAGACAGTTCTGTTCTAAATGTTCTTTAACTTCTTCTGTTGTTTCATTTCCTTCCTTATAGATTTCTCTAAAGAATTCGAGAAATCGTTTCTCTATTTCTTTAGGGTTGTTTATTATTTTGCCTTTGCACTTAACTCTATTTATAAGCCTTTCTGCCTCTCTCTTCTTTAATTGCCATGGTAATAACCAGGCTCAGGTTCTGTTTCAGGCTGTGTCTCTGTTTCAGGCTCCGGCGCTGTATCAAACACTGTTGCAGACTCAGGCTGTGGCACTATGGCTGTAGCTGTGGCTCTGGTTCTGTTTCAGGCTCTGACACTGTGTCAAGCACTGTTTCAGGCTCAGGCTTCTGCTCTTTATTAGGCTTTGTCTCAGTCTTTGGCTCTAGCACTTATTCTAGCTCTATTTCAGGCTCGGCCTGTGTCTCAGCCTTTGTCTCTGTTTCACGCTGTTTCTCTGTTTCAGGCTCCGACACTGTTTCAAGCCCTGTATCTGCCTCTGCCTCTGTTTCAGGCTCTGGCACTCTATCAAACACTGTTTCTGGCTCTGGCTCTCTTTCAGGCTCTGGTTCTGAATTAGGGTTTTGTTCTGGCTCTGGCTGTGTCTCTGGATTTGGCTGTGTCTCTGCTTCAGGCTCCTATGCTGTATCAAGCACTGTATCAGGCTCTGCCTCTCCGTCTGCCCCTGGCTACGTTTAAGCATCAGGCTCAGTTTCAGACACTGTCTCTGTTTCAGGATCCAGCACTCTATCAAGCACTATTTCAGACTCAGGCTGTGGATCTCGGCTGTGGCTCTAGGCTCCGTCTGTGGCTCTGTCTGTGGCTCTGGCTCTCTTTCAGGGTCTGGTTCTGAATGAAGATCTGGTTCTGACTCTGATTCAGGGTCTCATGATGGCTCTTCCTCTGCCTCTGACCCAGCTATGTTTCAGGGTCTGGCTCTCTTTCAGGCTCTGGTTGTGAATTAGGGTTTGTTCTGGCTCTGGCTGTGGCTCTGGCTCTGGCTCCAGCTATGTTTTGCGCTCCGGCCCTGTATCAAGCCCTATTTCTGGCTCTGGCTCTGGCTCTGGCTTTCATTCAGCTCTGGCTCTGGCTCTGGCTCTGATTCATGGTCTCCCTCTGACTCTGATTCAGGGTTTCGCTCTGGCTCTGGCTCTGGCACTCTATCAAGGACTGTTTCAGACTCAGGCTGTGGCTGTGGCTCTGCCTCTGTTTCAGGCTCAGGCTCTGTTTGAGGCTGTGTCTCTGTTTCAGGCTCCGGCACTGTATCAAGTACTGTTGCAGACTCAGGCTGTGGCTCTAGGCTGTGGCTGTGGCTGTGGCTGTTGCTCTGGTTTGGGCTGTGGCTCTTTTTCAGGCTCTGGTTCTGAATGAGGGCTTGGTTATGGCACTGCTTCAGGGTCTCGCTCTGTCTCTGGCTGTAGAATCATAGAATCATAGAATCATAGAATCATAGAATCATAGAGTTGGAAGAGACCACAAGGGCCATCGAGTCCAACCCCCTGCCAAGCAGGAAACACCATCAGAGCACTCCTGACATATGGTTGTCAAGCCTCTGCTTAAAGACCTCCAAAGTAGGAGACTCCACCACACTCCTTGGCAGCAAATTCCACTGTCGAACAGCTCTTACTGTCAGGAAGTTCTTCCGAATGTTTAGGTGGAATCTTCTTTCTTGTAGTTTGAATCCATTGCTCCGTGTCCGCTTCTCTTGAGCAGCAGAAAACAACCTTTCTCCATCCTCTATGTGACATCCTTTTATATATTTGAACATGGCTATCATATCACCCCTTAACCTCCTCTTCTCCAGGCTAAACATGCCCAGCTCCCTTAGCCGTTCCTCATAAGGCATCGTTTCCAGGCCTTTGACCATTTTGGTTGCCCTCCTCTGGACACGTTCCAGTTTGTCAGTGTCCTTCTTGAATTGTGGTGCCCAGAACTGGACACAGTACTCCAGGTGAGGTCTGACCAGAGCGGAATACAGTGGCACTATTACTTCCCTTGATCTAGATGCTATACTCCTATTGATGCAGCCCAGAATTGCATTGGCTTTTTTAGCTGCCGCGTCACACTGTTGGCTCATGTCAAGTTTGTGGTCAACCAAGACTCCTAGATCCTTTTCACATGTACTGCTCTCAAGCCAGGTGTCCCCCATCTTGTATTTGTGCCTCTCATTTTTTTTGCCCAAGTGCAATACTTTACATTTCTCCCTGTTAAAATTCATCTTGTTTGTTTTGGCCCAGTTCTCTAATCTGTCAAGGTCATTTTGAAGTGTGATCCTGTCCTCTGGGGTGTTAGCCACCCCTCCCAGTTTGGTGTCATCTGCAAATTTGATCAGGATGCCCTTGAGTCCATCATCCAAGTCGTTGATAAAGATGTTGAATAAGACCGGGCCCAAGACAGAACCCTGTGGCACCCCACTAGTCACTCTTCTCCAGGATGAAGAGGAACCATTGATGAGCACTCTTTGGGATCGGTCCTGGAGACTTGAATACATCTAAACTGGCCAAGTATTCTTGTACTATCTCCTTAGTTATTCTGGGCTGTGTTTCCTTTGCTGAATCATTTGCTCCAAATTCTTCAGGTCGGGCATTGTTTTCCTTATCGGAGAAGACTGAGGCAAAGAAGGCATTGAGAAGTTCAGCCCTTTCTGTGTCCCCTGTTTGCATTTCACCATCTTCTCCTCTGAGTGACCCCACTGTTTCTTTGTTCTTCCTTTTGCTACGAACATACCCATAGAATCCTTTTTTGTTGCATTTAGCCTCTCTAGCAAGCCTGAGTTCATTCTGTGCTTTAGCTTTTCTGACTTTGTGTCTACACGTGCTGGCTATTTGTTTGAATTCCTCTTTGGTGGTTTCCCCCCTTTTCCATTTTTTGTACACATCCTTTGTCTCTGTTGTCTCTGTTTTGTACACATCCTGTGTCTCTGTTGCACCTCAAACGGTGGTTTGTTGTTGTTGTTGTTGTTGTTGTTGTTGTTGTTGTTGTTGTTGTTATTGTTATTTTCTTTCTGGGGTGGGACAAATGTTTAGTTGGGGCGGGGATTATGCCTCTGTTCTCCATCATCTTTTTTAATTCATCGTATTTTCTCCCCCCGAAAAAAAAATCTTAATCTTTTCACACGTCCACCACATGTGGCTCATGTCACCGTTATTTCCTCCACATCTCCAACAAGCATTCGCCAATTTTTTATACATTCTTGATCATCTGGAAGGAGTGACGTACCACCTATGAGCCATTTTCATCATGTTCTCTCTTATATTATAGCTGACTGTAAATTTCAAATTTACATCCCATCAGTTTTTCCCATCTTTTAGCATAATTGGATGGCCCACATCTTGGGCCCACTTTATCATTGAAGCCTTAACCTCCTCATCCATTACTTTGTAGTCTAAAAGAAGTCTATACATTTTTGTGATTATTTTGGTTTTACTATTCAGTAGTTCTCTTCCAAATCTTGAAGGCTCCTTTTCAAAACATATCTGCTTATCCTGTCTGAACACTTCATTCACCTGGAAGTAATCTAGCCAAGTAGAAAAGTGATCTTTTATTTTTTCATAACTTATCAATATTAGTTGACCCTCCTCCTTCCCCCTTAATATTGTGTTATACGTTATCCAGTTCTCTTTGATGTTGTTGCTTTTTTTAACAGCGATTGCTTCTAGTGGAGAGTTCCATCTTGGGGTTTTCTGTTCTAAATATCTTTTGTATTTTCCCCATACCTTATATATAGCATTTCTTATTATATGATTTGAAAAACTCCTATGCGTCTTTATTTTCCCATAATTAAGATAGCCATGCCACCCAAAACGGGGGTTGAAGGAAAGCATTGCTTTTGCCCATGACCATGGCATGATGGGAAGCATTGCTTCTGCACATAACTGTGGCATGATGGGAAGTCTTGCTTCTAAGCTTTGTTCTGCTCATGCTGCACAAACCGTGCTGAGGCTAAGACATTCCATCATCACACTGGTATGTTCTGTTCACCTTGAGTTCACACCATATCAATCTGTACTTACCCCTCCTTGTACATTCCTTTTCGTACCAATCTGGTACGGGTAGTCCGAAACCATGCCTGTGTAAACTCCGCGTTCCTTTTCCCAACCTTTAACCTGTCTATGATTACTGTCTTATATGCAATAATTAATGTCTTATATGGAACCCTTGCTTTGTACTTATGTTAACCAATCAGCAACAAGCACACACGTGGCAAACGCTGTATAATATCCAATAAAAGGGAGTCTCCGAGGCTTGCTCGAGAGACGCCTCCCGTATGACACCTACCTACTCGTCTGTCGTTCATTTCAACCCAACAGGGTGTCATGACCTTCTAGATCTAAAATATCCCAATTTTTTAATAAATACCAATCTTTCAACCAGAGAAGACATGAGGCTTCGTAATATAGCTTCAAATCCGGTAACCCGTAGCCACCTCTTTCTACAGTATTGATTAATATCTTGTGCTTTACTCTTGGTCTTTTACCCTTCCACAAAAATTTAGAAATTTCTTTTTGCTACTTGTTGATACTGCTGGTCTTTCCTGTAATTGGAATCGTTTGGAATAGAAAGAGTAGCTTCGGTAAAACTATCATTTTAATTACCGAAATGCGGCCCAGGAATGATAAATTTAACCTTGTCCATGTCTCTAACTGTCTTTTGATATCTTTCCAACAATTGGTATAATTATCTTCATATAAGTTAATATTCTTTGGTGTTATCCATAATCCTAAATACTTGATTTTGGGGTAGATTTTAATGTGTATTATTTGTTCTAATTCTGCTTTTTCATCTGGCGACATATTTTTAACTAATAGTTTTGTCTTGTTTAAATTCATTTTGAACCCTGCAACTTTACCGTAGCCATATATTATTTCCAACGCCTTTCTTAAACTCTGTTTTGGTTGCTCCGTAGTTATAATTAAATCGTCAGCAAATGCCCTCATTTTGTAACTTCTATTTCCCAGCATAATCCCTTTTATTTCTTTTTCTTCCCTAATTTGTTTACATAAAACTTCCAATGTTAATATGAAAATTAAGGGGGATAGTGGGCGACCTTGTCTGACCCCTTTACTGATTTCACACTCCTGTGATAAATTTCCATTGATTATGATTTTAGCTTTTTGTTTTGATTATATTGCTTCAATCCCTTTTATATACTTTATACCAAAATCCGTTATGGTGTAACAGACCTTTCATAAATTTCCAGGATACCCTGTCGAAAGCTTTTTCTGAATCTATAGCCATTAAGACTGCCTTCTTTTCTATTCTTAAGTCTAAATACGCTAATAAGTTTATAATGTTTCTAGTGTTGCTATAAATGTGCCTCCCGGGCAAAAAGCCAGCTTGGTCATTGTGTATCATCATCTGGAAGCCTTTTTTTGATCTTTCAGCTAAAATATTTGCATATAATTTATAATCGTTCTTTAGAAGTGCGATAGGCCCATAGTTGTTAATAAGTAGATTGTCCGTTCCCTGTTTTGGAATTAATGCAATAAGGCTGTCTTTCCAAGAATGCGGAATGGTTCCGTCTTTTAAGATGTTGTTCATGATACTTCTTAATGGGTCAGACAGTAAGTCCTCCATTTTTTTATAATATATTGCCGGTAGGCCATCTGGCCCTGGTGCCTTTCCTATCTTTGCTTCCTTAATTGCTCTTTGAATTTCGTACGATGTAATAGGGGCATTCAACAGTTCTTTTTGTTCTTTAGTAAGTTTCGGAAGACAGTTCTGTTCTAAATGTTCTTTAACTTCTTCTGTTGTTTCATTTCCTTCCTTATAGATTTCTCTAAAGAATTCGAGAAATCGTTTCTCTATTTCTTTAGGGTTGTTTATTATTTTGCCTTTGCACTTAACTCTATTTATATGCCTTTCTGCCTCTCTCTTCTTTAATCATCATCATCAACCTTTTATTCGACCGTCAGTCAGAAAAAAAGTACATTTGTCAATACGCGAGACATCTCTAACACCCAATCTGATACTCTCTTAAGTCACTTGCCCATATGGCCAGATACTGACCCGGAGGAAATAGTAGATTTAATTGCTAAACTGAAAACTGATAAAGCGCCAGGGCCCGATCTGATCCCGGCGGAAGCTATTAAACAACACCCAATATGGTGGGCTAAAATTCTTGCAAAAATCTTTGATGCAATCAATGCCACGGGCCAGATACCTACATCATGGAAGGAGTCCATCATAATTCCTATATATAAAAAAGGACCACCAGAGGACCCAGGAAACTATCGTAATATCAGTTTATTATCAATCATCGGAAAAATCTACACTCGCTTCTTGCTAACCAGACTAACCCAATGGGCCGAAGATTCCAATCTGATAGGCCACGAACAGGCCGGGTTTAGACCAAATCGCGCTTCTATTGACCATGCTATAATTCTATATCATCTGGCGCGGAAGTATTCTTCCCCTACTCATGGTCTTCTATGTGCCGCTTTTATAGACCTGAAGGCGGCTTTTGACAGTATCTCTAGAGAGCTGTTATGGGAAAAACTGGCAAAGTGGGGCATAGAAAAAAGGCTGTTGTGGCTATTGATTAAATTACATGAAGGGACGGCCGCGAGGGTGAGGTTAACACCTGAGGGCGATCTCACAAACTCAGTTCTAATAAACAAGGTGGTACGACAAGGGTGTATCCTTGCCCCCTATCTTTTTAACCTTTATATTAGTGACATGAGGACGCCCCTAGCTGAGGCCCAAACCTCCATTCATGCACCCAGGCTTGCAGACTATCGCTGCCCCTTATTATACGCTGACGATGCGGTGATCCTCTCTTATTCTCGAATCGGTTTGAGGAGGGCCCTTAAGATTTTTGCATCATATTGCCAAACAAATTTACTTACTATTAACCATTCCAAATCTAAAGTCCTAATTTTTTCCAGGAGTCGGAAACTGTATAGATGGGAACTTGAGGGGAAGCCAATTGAACAAGTTTACAAATTTCAATATCTAGGAATTTATTTTCAGTATAATATGGGATGGAAAGCGCATATCACATATTTACAAAACAAGGTGAAAGCCCTTATCTACGCTCTACTACGCTTCTTCTTTACTGAGGGGGCTCTGCATGTTCCATCCGCCTTAAAAGTTTATAGTGCAAAAGTGGTTGCAACTATGGCCTATGCGGTCCCTTTATGGGGCGCCTTTGTAAACCTCTTGCCTCTGGTGACATTGCAAAATCTTTTTCTAAGACGCCTTTTGAAACTACCCTCCTGTGTAAGCAACTCTGCCATTCGCTTAGAACTTAAGACCCCCTCCCTTGAGATTCTGATGTGGAGACATGCCTTTAATTATTGGCTGTCCCTTTGGCATAAATTGCCAAACTACCATCTTATTCAGTGCCTTTGGAGAGATGAATTCACCAGCCCATGGGCAACAAAAATCCATTCCAAACTGTTGTCTTATGGAATCTCTCCTTCCGATATACTTAATTTAGATCTAATTACAGCTAAAAAGGTCATCAAACAAAGACTGGAGGAGGTAGATTTGCAACAAAATCTTACCACAGGTGGAGGTACATGTTCCCCGATATATCAGGGCATTACATCTATGTCCCAGATACCGCGATATCTGTCTACTTTATCGGTTGCGTCGCATAGATTCGCATTTGTTAGAGCCAGATTTAATGTGTTCCCCTCAAATGTGCTGAGCAATAGATTTTCTAACGGTAAAATCTCTGTTTTGTGCGCATGTGACAACAAATCGATAGAATCCCTTTATCATATCTTGTTTAATTGCCCATTATACAATGTTCCCCGATCAAGGATCCTGAGTTCAATCATTCTGGAAATGGCTGCTAAACCACCTGAATTACATCTAGCTTATCTACTCCAGGACATTGACTCTTATAGAACTTTACAGGTTGCTAGATTCCTGATCTCAGTTCTGTCATATAAAAGACTTCATGGAATGCTGCATGACTATTAAAAATTGAGTAAACTCTATGCACCATCTTTATCTTCAAGGCCATAACACGGTATATCTAGAGAGTATGCGTTGAAATATTTTAGTTGATATTTTAGATTGTAAAATGCTATTGATTTTATCTATTGATTTTTATCTATTGATTTGTTTTACCTTGTGGGCTTATAGCCGAATAAAGTATTATCTATCTATCTTGCGACGGTTAAAAGCTAAAAAAAGAAATTTGGCCACCAAGGAAGGTATAGCTCTAGTGACGTTATTCAGCAAGTGTAAAACCTGGTTTTCTCCGGATAGGAAGCTAGATTTACATAGAAGTGGGTCTATAAAATTATGTCTAAACTCTGTATAAGAAGGGCAAGTCAAGAGAATGTGTTCGGTGGACTCAACCACACCCATGGCACAATGACAGGTTCTCTGGGCGTATGGTACTCCCCTGTACCTTCCCCACAATATCGCAGAGTCAAGGACATTTAATCTAGCTGCTGTAAGAAGTCTACGGTATTCCACATAGTGAATTTCTGCAAGGTAGGGGGCTGGTATGGTCCGATAAATCTGGTCCCCTAGGAACATCCCTGGTTTTACCTGGCCTATGTCCTCTTGTCTGGCAATGTCACTCAGTCTCCGGGAGATCACAGCTCTAGCTTGATTGTACGTCATAGACTCAAAGTAAAGGTGAGACAATCCGCAGGATTGAACCTCGTTAGTGACCTCCCTTTCCCACGATGATTGGAAATCGTCCCTCAATATCAAGGGGGCAATACCCACTGGTTTAAAACAAAGCTTGAGCCATAGCCAGAGCTTCGTCTTCAAGGCCACATGCCGTAGAGCTTGCCAGCCGACTTCTAATCTCATAACCGCACCCGCTACCGAGGGGGGAATCCTAAGGATGGCTCTAAGGAATCGCGTTTGGATAGAATCCAATTTCAAAAAATCCCTACGGGAGCCTAAAGAGATGCCCACCAAAAGAAGGGGGAGGACTTGTCAGTGTTTGTAAAAAGCAAAAAAAGATGGAAAGGGTTCTGACCTCCCTTTGTCTCCTCAGCTTGGTCCTCGGACCCTTGTCGGCACAAAAGAGTCCATGAGAATATCCTTGCAGAGTTTTATTCTTAAAAGTCCTTGTGCAAAACACGACTGAATAACTATACACACCAGCACCAACCAACCCAAACACCAGCCACAGCCCAAACTAACATTTCTCACTTATATATACAACTTGGTGCAGACCGCTGAGTCATGCTGACCCAGCTTTATTCGCATTAAAGAAACAGCGGCCATTTTAGCCGTGACACCCCTTCTGTTTCTTAAATGCGAAAAACCCCAACAGAAACAATACATACATACAATACGTTATATACACAAACCCAGTTTTGTCATCAATTCATTATGACATGTTGCTGGCAAAGGCTTGGTAAACAAATCAGCAATATTATCTTGTGATTGACAATACTCCAGTTTGATTACCCCATTCTGTACACAATCTCTCACATTCACATGACGGATAGCAATATGTTTTGATGCGGATTTCATTCTTTCTGAGCCCGCTAATGCAATGCACGATTGGCTATCTTCATACACTTGGATAGGCAAATCTACTTTACAATCTAGATCTTTCAGTATCTGTATAAACCACATGATTTCATTGCATGCTAGCGACAGGCTCCCATATTCTGCCTCACAGGATGAGGTCGCAACAAATCCTTGTTTCTTTGACCTCCATCCAATTATGGAATTGGCAAACATCATAACCATTCCACTTGTAGATTTTCTAGTAGCTACACAGCTTCCCCAGTCCGCATCAACAAATACTTCTAGTTTTTCATCTTGTGTACTAGATATCTTTAAACATACATTTAATGTCCCCTTTAGATATCTGATAAGCCTTTTCAAAGCACACCAATCGAAGCGGAGACCCGTTAAGTAAAACCCCAGGTAGAGTGAGCCTGGGGTCGTGGGACTCGGCGGGCACCAACAGCGACCTCGGAAACGAAGAAGGGACCCTGTAAGGGGCTCCGGAACGTGGAGGGGGTAGCGGTGCTGTGAGTTCATCGCTCTTTCCGTGGAAGCGAAGCCGCGCGGCTGCTGCTGATGAGCGCTGACCTTTCTTCTCTTGATCATCCGGTTTGAAACAACATACTCGTGAGTAAGAAACCTGGGATTTTTGAGTCTAAATTTTTGAAATTCGGCTGAAAGCGGGAGACGTTAAAAGGAAGTCCGTCTTCCGACTCTGCTTAAAATAGCAAGCAAAGAGACTTCAGAGCTGAAGCGCTGAGAGGGGTTTTAAAAGAATTTGGAGTACACCCCGCAAATTTGGACTTGACTATTGAAAATTAAAGAAACAGTACTGTTATAAGTGGATATAGACAGTGATTTCTCTCTCTTCTCTCTGTGGATTACAAAACTTTGAAACCCAGCTCTAGGGCTGCCTGGATACAAAAGAATCTTCAGATTGCGGTTACTGTGTATAAAGCTTTAAAGTTACATTGGGGCTTGTGTGGAAGTTACAAATAAGAAACTGTTGCATGCACCATTGTTAAGAACTTCTACTTTCTGCATTTTAAAGTGAATTCTGAAGTTCTCTCCCGTGCTTTGGCTTTTATTTGGACTTTACAAAACTTTTTTTACTTGGGAACTTAATGGTGGAAACTTTTTACTTTTTTTTCCCTTACCTTCTGGGGAGCTCCCCCTACTGGATTGTGGAATTTCTAGTCTCTGAGAACTGCTGGTTTTTTTTGCAAATTTTATGTTTGGATTTTCACATCCTGGACTGCCTTTCCCATGGGATTTACAATTTGACCTTGAGACTTGGACAGCTGTGGAATGAGTGGTGCACCAAAAACAAGGGCTGCTAAAAAAGCAAAACAAACTGAACTGTTGCAATCAACTTTGCCTGTGCAGCCACGCAGATCTTCGGTCCCAATTGTGACAGGCCTGCAAGAGGGACAATCTAAACAGTCAGCTGCTGGGGATATGGCTGCAGGAGGGCTAGACCCAGTTTCTAAAGAAATATTGGACCAGCTATCAGCATTAAATAAGAAATTTGACCAAGTGACAGCCACAATAAATAAATTGACTGATCAAGTCTCTCAAAACACACAGGCAATTGGAAATATCCAATCAACAACAACAGAAAATCGAAAATTAGCTGAAGAAGCAAATTTCAAATCAGCGGAAAATAAAAAGAAAATAGAGGAATTAAGCGGGGAAGTAAGACCACTGAGCAGACAGATTAATGAACAGCAAGCCTATCTGTCCATGGCGGAATTGAAGAGCCGGGAAAGCAATCTCAGGTTCAGAAATATCCCAGAAATTGAGAAAGAAGATTTGATTAGCTTTTTGACGGCAGAAATATCAAAATTCTGGGGTTTGGCAGAAGAGAAGGATTTTAAAATTGTCACCGCTTTTAGACTGGGAAGAGTGGTTAAAAAGGACAAACCAAGAGATTGCTTGATCATCCTGAGATCTAAGCAAGAAAGGGATAACATACTCGGCCTACACTTCAAAAATTCATTGGTGATTCAAGGAAAGACAGCAGAAATCTTCAGAGATATACCGAAACAATTGTTGGACCTGAGAACTACATACAAAGACCTTGCAAGCTTACTGAGAAACAACACAATTCCTTATAGGTGGGAATTTCCTCAAGGACTATCTTTCAACTTGAAAGGGAAAAAAGTAAGAATCAGAACTGCAGAGGAGCAAGAAAAGTTCCTGAACGACCACGGGGAGGACCTTCGGAAAGGAGTAGCAGGAGCTTGGCCACCCCCTTCGTTTGGTTTGAATCCGGCTCCACCTCCAGACAAAGACGACAAGGGAGACACTCCCATTGGCTGACAAACTGATCCAGGATGTCTCTGCAGCTTCTTAGTTGGAACATTCATGGCGCAAATTCCCCTGAGAAAAGGAAAAGGATCTTCCATATATTGAGGAAAGAACAATTGGACATTATTTGCCTGCAAGAAACACATGTGACTAGGCTCCATAGGAGAGTGTTAATCAATAAAAGATTAGGCCAAGAATTTATCTCATCAGACAAGGTCAAGAAAAGAGGAGTAGTGATTTATGCAAAGGAGAACCTAGCACCGAAGTTTGTGTTTAAAGACGAACAAGGGAGAATTTTGGCGATTGAAATTCAACTACAAGGAGAAAAATTTTTGATAGTAGGAATATACGCACCAAATGAGGGGAAATCGGAATTTTACAAAAAGCTGCATGAGATAATGCTGGATCATATTGACTACACTAACATCATTTTGATGGGAGATATGAATGGGGTGGTCTCCACTTATATGGATAAGTCACAAAATCAAAATTTAACTAAAGATGGCAGACTACCTAAGACTTTCTTTGAATTAACAGACAGTATGGACTTAATTGACATTTGGAGGACAAAAAACCCATTAGGTAAAGAAGGGACATTCTTTTCTGAGGCCCATCTATCATGGACAAGAATCGACCAAATTTGGACATCTAGAGGACTGGCACCTAAGACTAAGAAAATAGAGATCTGCCCAAAAACTTGCTCCGACCATAATGCCCTGAAAATGGATTTGAGACTTACACCAGCTGGATCCTTCAGATGGAGAATGAATGACACTTTGTTTAGAGATCAGGAGATTGTGAAGAAGGCCCAAAAAACAGTGAAGGATTACTTTGAAATAAATTTGAACACTTCTGTGGAAAAGAAAACAATCTGGGACGCGAGTAAAGCAGTTATGAGAGGGTTCCTGATACAACAGAATACGATTAAGAAAAAACTCTGGAATGGTAAAAAGGACAAGATATTAGAGAAGATAAGAGATGGAGCGAAAAGATTGAGATTGAATCCAAAATCAAAAGAAGTCTTAAGAGAAATCAAATTCCATCAAGCACAATATGTGAAATTGATAAACCAAGAAGTTGAATGGAAAATTAAACAAATGAAACAAAGATCATTTGAATCGGCGAATAAATGTGGGAAGCTGCTGGCATGGCAGCTGAAAAAGAGACAAAAATTGAACTTTGTTACCAATCTGGAGGTTGAAGGAGAATGTATTCAGAAACCAGAAGAAATTAGAAAGTGTTTCCAGAGATATTTTAAAAAGTTGTTTACCCAAGGGCCCCAGGCAGAGATAGAGATAAATCAATTTATAAAGAAAAATGGATTGCAAAAATTATCTCAAGACAAACAAACAACCCTGAATTACAGAATAACACAGCAGGAAATTGAAAGTGCCATTCAGAACATGCAATTAGGCAAGTCCCCAGGCCCAGATGGACTCACCTCCAAGTACTATAAGACATTAAAAGACTATTTGATTCAGCCGTTATTGGAGGTGTGCAATCAAATTATGGAGGGGAAGGGGGCGCCAGAATCGTGGAAAGAAGCTTTCATCACTTTGATACCAAAAGTAGAATCTGAAAAGACCCAACTAAAGAACTACCGTCCCATCTCACTCCTGAATGTGGATTATAAAATCTTTGCTGACATTTTGGCAAGTAGATGTAAAAGAGTATTAAATGAAGTTATTCATAAAGACCAAGCAGGCTTTCTCCCTGGTAGACATTTGTCTGATAATACGAGGAACATTATTGATGTTTTGGAGTTGTTGCAGACAAATATGAATACGAAAGCAGTGCTGATTTTCATAGATGCAGAGAAGGCCTTTGACAATATATCTTGGAAATTTATGAAGAGAAATTTGGAAGAGATGGGAGTGGGAAGGGCGTTCCAAAATGGTATAGAAGCAATATATTCAGAGCAAAAGGCCAAATTGATTGTGAACAATGTGGTGACAGAAGAGTTCAAAATTGAAAAAGGGACACGACAGGGGTGCCCCCTATCACCTCTGTTATTTATCTCTGTCCTGGAGGTGTTGCTGAACTTGGTTAGGAAGGACCAGCAGGTAGAAGGAATACAGGTCGGAGAAAAACAATATAGACTGAAAGCTTTTGCAGATGATTTAGTTTTAACATTACAGGAGCCAGAGTCTAGTACAAAAAGAGTTTTAGAACTAATTCATGAGTTTGGTCGGGTGGCGGGATTTAAGTTGAATAAACAAAAAACTAAAGTTTTGGCAAAAAATTTGACACTTTCAGAAATAGAAGGGTTTCAGAAGGAGACTGAGTTGAATGTGGTCAAAAAAGTGAAATACCTAGGGGTTAATTTGTCTGGTAAAAACTTGGATTTATTTAAAGATAATTACATAAAATGTTGGTCAGAAATTAAAAAGGATTTAGAAATTTGGTCAAGACTAAAACTCTCCTTGTTGGGAAGGATATCAGCCGTAAAGATGAATGTATTGCCAAAGATGCTGTTCCTGTTTCAAACCCTGCAGATCGTGGACAGAGTGGAATGTTTTGGAAAATGGCAGAGGGATATCTCGAAGTTTGTCTGGCAGGGCAAAAAGCCCCGTATAAAATTTAAAATACTAACAGATGCAAAAGAAAGAGGGGGATTTGCCCTGCCGGACTTAAGGTTATACTATGAGGCTGCATCCTTCTGCTGGATGAAAGATTGGTTTTTACTAGAAAACACCGATGTCCTAGATCTGGAAGGGTTCAATAATGCTTTTGGTTGGCATGCATACTTGTGGTACGACAAGGTGAAGAGTCACAAATTGTTTTAAAACTATATTGTCAGGAAAGCTTTATTTATTGTCTGGACTAAATATAAAGACTTACTTGAAAACAAGACCCCGAGGTGGCTTTCACCAATGGAGGCAAAGGCCCCCAAAAGACTGAATATGGTGGTTGGCTGGGCAAAATACTGCGAGATAATAGAAAAATGCGGAGATAACTGGAGATTGTTGAGCTTAGAAAAAATAAAAAACAAGGTGCGAGATTGGTTACATTATGCCCAAATTCAAGAGGTTTTCAAAAAGGATAAAAAAAAATGGTTTCCAGGTGGAAAAATCAAAATTAGAAACAGAATTGCTTGAACCAAAGACGAGAGTGCTCTCGAGAATGTATAACTTACTGCTTAAATGGAACACACAAGATGAGGTAGTTAAATCAGCCACGATAAAATGGGCACAAGACATTGGGTACAACATTATGTTTGAAGACTGGGAAAGGTTATGGACCACCGGTATGAAATTCACGGCATGTAATGCCTTGAAAGAAAACATTATGAAAATGGTATACAGGTGGTACATGACCCCAGTCAAGTTAGCAAAGATGTATCATTTGTCTGATAATAAATGTTGGAAATGTAAAGAGGCTGAAGGAACGTTCTTTCACCTCTGGTGGACATGCCCGAGGGTGAAGGCCTTCTGGGAATTGGTATATAATTAGTTGAAAAAGGTATTTAGGTATACCTTTCACAAGAAACCAGAGGCCTTCCTCTTGGGCATTGTGGGCCAGAGAGTGCCAAAGAAGGACAGAACCTTTTTTTTATATGCAACAACAGCAGCAAGAATCCTTATAGCTAAACATTGGAAGACACAAGAATTACCCACGCTGGAAGAGTGGCATACGCAACTGATTGACTACATGGAATTAGCTGAAATGACTGGCAGAATCCGAGATCTGGGAGAAGAAACAATAGAAGAGGACTGGAAAAAAATTAAGGACTACTTACAAAAACATTATAAGTTATATGAATGTTGAAAATTTGCTAAGTTTTGGCGAAATTAGCTTCAGTGATCAAATTTGAGAATGGTGGAAATTAGGGTATAATTATGAAAGAATCAAAGTTTAGAGTAATGTCTTTACTTTAGGACCAATGATGGGGAAAAGTGAATTAACAACAAGTAATCTAAACTTAAATATAATTAGATGGAAAAAAAGAAAAACGCATGAAACAAGGTAACAATTTGCTGTCATTTTTATTGTAAAGAATGCAGGGGGTGGAGGATGTGGGGAAGTCCAGTGGATTATGAAAAAGTGTATGGAAAACATGAATATATTTCTTCTTTTTTATTTTCTTCCTTTTTCTTTCTGTAAAGCCGCTTTTGTTGAGACACTGACTATGTTATCGACCCTGGAAAAAAGCAATAAAAATTTTTTTTTTAAAAAAAAGCACACCAATCAGCAGTACTGGGTTTAGATACACGTTGGCTCAGAACATTTGTAGCACATGCAATGTCTGGCCTTGACCACTGGCTTAAATACAACAGTGATCCTATTTTTTGAGTGATACAACTCAGGCTGATCAAATTCATCATCACACACTGTCTTTGGGAAATCTGGTGTCATGGGAGTCTGAACTGGCTTTCAGTTTTTCATGCCAAACTGCTCTATCAAATGAAGAATTTTCTCTTTCTGGCTCAATAGGAAGCTTCCACCAGCTTCCTGCCTTACTTCTACTCCCAAGTAATTGCTTACAGGCCCTAAGGCTTTAAGCTTAAACCTCTTTTCCAATTGACTTGTGAGCTTCTGGATCTCATCTGTGGAACTCCCTGCCACAAGCAAGTCATCAACAAAGACTAAGAGCATTAGATATTTGTTGCCTGTCCCCTTGGTGTACAGACATGGATCAGCCACACTCCTTTTAGAACCAATTTTTACAAGGGCTTCATTTAAACACTGGTTCCAACACCTTCCACTTTGTTTGAGACCATAAACAGCCTTTCTCAAATGCCAGACTGCACCATTCCCCTCTTCAAACCCAGGGGGTTGTCTCATTAACACTTCATGGTCTAAATTTGCATGCAGATATGCAGCATCAACATCAAAATGGTGCACTGCTAGTTGTCTTACAGCAGCAATGGAAAGCATTAAACGAAAAGTTTCACTCTTTACCGTGGGAGAAAACACTTCATCATAACTCTCCCCTTTAATCTGAGTGAACCCTCTGGCTACTAATCTGGCTCGAAAACGTGGTTCCCCAGATGCAAGGGTTTTCCTTTTGTAAACCCACTTGCATGACACCACTCTGCCACCAGGTGGCGGCATTATGACCTCAAACACTTTGTTACGTTTAAAAGAGTCCATTTCTTCTTTCATAGCTTGTTCCCACAAAGCACGTTCCCCAGGGGGTAAGTCTAAGACTTCATTATAACTTTGTGGTTCCACACAACTCACATTGCATACTCTCACTCCTCCTAGGGTCAAACTTTGAGGAGGTACACCCTTGTTTGAACGCTGGGAGCGTCTAGGCACAACTACTTCTTCTTCCCCCCTTATCTCTGGCTCTTCTTCCTCTTCCTCTAGAGAAGTATTATCTATTGCCACATCTTTTGGGGAAATCTGTGCCTCTTCCTCATCCTGCTCCTGTGTTGCCAATGGCTGAGAAGAAGCCTCTTCTCTTACTTGCAGGGGCAGTAGGCAGTCAGGGTTGGCATGGATCGCAGTCCATCTGTCCTGGTCAGCGAAGTCTGCGCTTCGTGACAGAACCACGCGTCCTGGGCATAAATTGAAACGCCACCCTTTGCCATAGGACTGATATCCCACAAACCGCAGTTTCTGCGCTCTAGCGCCCCCTTTCTGGCGCTGAGCTTTGGGAATGTTTACATGTGCCCAAGAACCCCAATTATGGAGCATTGTCCACTCTGGTTCTTTCCCAAACAACATACGATATGGTATATCTTTTATAGAGCTAGACCAGGTTCTATTAGTCAAAAAGTTTGCGGTCAGAAAAGCCTCGCCCCACAGCCTATGGTTGTGGCCCAATCCTGCATCCACTAGCAGGCAGTCCTTTACTGACTGTATCACAGCCCCACGTCTTTCACACAGACCATTTTCAGCAGGGCTATAAGGGTTAGTCAAACGGTGAGTGATCCCCTTACGTCGCAACCATGTCCCAAATTGTTTGTTCAGAAATTCTCCGCCCCTATCTGTTTGCAACTGCACAACAGGGCGAGCAAAGAGCTTTTCAGCTTGGGCAACCCATTCTCTGAATGTGGGGAAACACTCAGATTTCTGCTTTAACAAAAACAACCAACTAAAACGTGATTTGTCATCTATTACCAGAAAAGCATATCTGGCGCCCCCTTCAGTCTTCTGTGGAAAAGGGCCTATCACGTCACAATGGACAAGTTCTAAAACCTCTTTAGATACTCTGTCGCTTTTAGAAGCCACAGGCTTCCTCTTAGATTTGGCCATTTTACATACATTGCAATCTAGGAAACAGTTACAGCTATTTACTTTTAGGTTCTTGCACACCTTTTGCATCTCTGAAAGCACACGGAAATTGGCGTGACCCAGTTTTCTGTGCAGTTCATGTACACACCCCTTATGAACTGGCAAATTATCCTGAACCACCTGGGCTGCTTTAACAGGCTTGTCCTGCATTACATATAACCCATTTTCCATCTTTGCATGGCCACATACCTGAGTTCCATTATTTATCAGGCAGCCATCCTGCGTGAACTTAACACTAGACCCTGCATTAATCAAACAGCTTACAGACAGTAAACAATAGTCCAAACTGCTGACAAACAGAGTCTCTGGTAGAGTAGTGTTCAAGCACTGCAGGAAACATGTTCCCTGGCCATCAATCTTGCTTCTACGACCATCAGCAAGATAAATTGAGTCTTTTCCATCAGCTGGCTTCTCCAGGGTCCTAAAGCCCTCCCGACTATTGCAGATAATCCTGCTGCTGCCAGAGTCCAGCAACCATGTTCCTCGAGGTATCTTTCTCTCCTCTCGAGAAAATGCAGACACAAACTGAGCAGAACGCATGTTCTTCTTCCCTGAAGAGAACCCCTTCTGCTTACGTTTCTGTGTCGATTGCTGTCTCTGCTCCATGTCGTCTCCTGGAAGTCTTGCCCTGCATTGACGTTGGAGATGCCCGGGTTGGTTGCATCTATAGCATCTCCTCACCGCCATGGCCAAGTCCAAACCTTGGCGTTGCTGAATGCTTTCCTGATCCTCAGATCCTAGCCGCTCCAGCGCCGCTGCAGACAGTTACAGCTTGCCACCAACTGCTCCAACGCACAGCCACTGTCTCCGTACACCACCAGGACTCACCAGTTCCTTGCTGAAATGCTGTTAGTCGTTTTGCACTCTGCACATGCTCAGAAACACTGGGCCCATAACCTGTCAGTGTGTGATGGCCGGGGATTCCTAGTCTGAGAGTGAACCGGAGGAATCCCAGCCGGCACAGGAGTCCCTGCCTCCCGGGCCGGCTGAACTGGGGCAAGGCCTAGATGCTGAGAAGCCTGCACCTGTGCCGGGTCCTCAGGGGCAGGCACCAGGTGAGACCATTCTGGCCCCAGAGGTGCTGGAGGACTCAGTGGCTACAGGTGAGCCTCCCCTGGGGCCCAGTAACCCTTCGGCCTCTCCTGAACTGCAGAGGCTTAGGGCAGAGAGGCGAAGGGAACTGGTCTCTCCCAGGAGGAGTGCTCGCCTTAAGGCCAGGAGAGGTGGGGCTCCTGGGGGCCGGGACTGCCCCCGGCCTTAGAAGAAGATAAAGGTCAGGCAGCCCGGTCCCAGGTTGCGGGAGCAACGTCATTGTGGAGTACCTGCTTGACCCAGACCTAGATCTGCACTCCCGGTGTGCCTGTTCCTCGCCCGGCTTCCTGCTCCTGACTCTCCGGTATTCCTGTTCCTCGCCCGGCTGCCCGCTGCTGACCCACCAGTGTTCCTGTTCCCCGCCTGGCTCCCTGCTTCTGCTCTACCAGTGTTCCTGTTACCCGCCTGGCTTCCTGCTGCTGCCCTACCAGCGTTCCTGCTCCCCCGCCCGGCTCCCTGTTTCGGACCTCGCGTCTCATCTAGTGATTGTCTACCTTGCTAGTGACTCTGGACTGAACTTCGGATACGGTATTAGAACCTTCCCCCCCCCCGGGACCAGCACAGTTTGCTCCCGCCACACTCGCACTCCCTCTTTGTTGGGGTGCGTTCGGGAAGAGTCAGAGGCCATGGCCGACCAAGCGGCTAGACTGTTGGCAATAGCCCAGGAGAACCAGGCCTTGACACACACCGTGCAGCAGCTCAGTAACGCGGTTCCGGCACTTCAGCAGCGGTTGGACGCCCTCCCGGCTCCTGGGGCCGACGCCCCGGCTCCTGGCAAGTACCCAGTGGCTTTGCCTGAGAAATTTGATGGGGCCCCGGCCAGCTTTCCCATGTTTCTTGCCCAGGCCAAGCTGTACATTCAGGGGCGCACCCGGAACTTCCCTGACGACCGCACCAAGGTGCACTTTTTGATTAGTTTGTTAAAAGACCAGGCGGCCAAGTGGGCGTTGCTGCTGCTCAGGCAGGACTCCCCTTTGCTGGCAGACTATGTGGGGTTTTGCAATCTGTTGGAGGCCGCGTTCGGCAACCCCCAGAAGGGGAGTCAAGCCAACCGGGCGATTCGGCGGTTGAAACAGGGCAAGTCCACGGTGGCCGCATACACCACGGAATTCCGGCTGCTGGCACAGGACTTGACCTGGAATGACTCTGCTCTTCGGGACCAGTATCTCAAGGGGCTTTCAGACTAGATACTGGACCAGCTGGCCACTATGGAACGCCCCACCACGCTAGACACCCTCATTCAACGGAGTCTACAGATAGACGATCGGTTAGAGGACCGTCGTCAGGATCGGGGCCGCCGGCACTTCCAGGTCTCGACACCAGTTTCTACCAGCAGCCCCACAGGCACAGCTGAGTCATTGGAGGAACCTATGCAGCTTGGGGCAGTGCGGCCACGCCTCTCCCCCGCAGAGAAGTCGCGGCGTCGGGAGGGGAATCTATGTCTCTATTGTGGCGGAAGCGGACACTATGCCCGGTCCTGTCCTGAGAATCGCCAGCCACAGGGGAAACCGCCAACCCCAGTAGCTGATGGCCCTGGCTACCTGGGGTCCCAAACAGCACAGAATGGGGCCGCACCAATTGAACTACAACACCTTATGGTTCCGGTACGTCTATACCCTCCAGGTGGACCCTGGATTCTTACCCATGCTCTAGTGGATTCGGGGGCAACCCGCTCCTATATGGACGCTGCTTTTGCTGCCCAGCATCGGGTGCCACTTCGGAACAAGCCAGAACCGGTACAGGTGGAGGCAATCGACGGACGGCTCCTGCGTTCGGGTGCCGTTACTCAGGAGACCCAGCCCCTGGTCGTGTGCCTCCAGCAGCACCGTGAGATGCGAACTTTGGATATTGCCTTCATGCCCCAGTTCCCCCTGGTGCTTGGGATGGACTGGCTGGAGGCTCACAATGTGCAGATTGACTGGGTCAAACGGACTGTACACTTCCCAGACCCAAGTTCTTCTGCTGAGACTGAGATGCTAGCAGCTGCGCCCACTGAGGAGGCTGCTGCAACGCTCCCCGCTGAGTACCGGGACTATCACAACGTGTTCGAGGAACGGGGGGCAGACCAGCTGCCGCCGCATCGGTCCTTTGACTGCGGCATAGACCTCCAGCCCGGAGCGCCCCTACCGGTGAGTCGCTTATACTCTTTAACAGAGCCAGAGCGCGATGCTTTGCAGGACTTCTTGCGCAAGAACCTGGAGCGTGGGTTCATTAGGCCTTCTACCTCGCCCACTGCTGCGCCAGTGCTCTTTGTTAAAAAGAAATGTGGGGAGCTCCGCCTTTGCCATGATTACCGGGCCCTGAATAAAATTACCATCCCAGACCGGTACCCCTTGCCCCTTATTTCGGAGTTACTGGAGCGGGTGCAAGGGGCGCAGGTGTTCACCAAGCTAGACCTCCGGGGTGCCTACAATTTGATTCGGATCCGAGCCGGGGATGAGTGGAAGACAGCATTCGGGACCCGGTACGGGCAGTTCGAATACCTACTTATGCCCTTCGGTTTGTGCAACGCGCCTGCTGTGTTCCAACGGTACATCAACCACGTGTTCTAGGACTTGCTAGACAAGTACGTGGTGGTGTACTTGGATGACATTCTGGTTTACTCCCGTGACCCGGCGCGCCACGAGGGTCATGTCCGGACCGTGCTGCAGCGCCTGCGCGAGCACCGTCTGTATGCGAAGCTCAGCAAGTGCGAGTTCCATCAGCGGTCAGTGGACTTCCTGGGTCACCGACTCTCACCAGGTGGGGTGCAGATGGATCCTGGGAAGGTGGCAGCGGTTCGAGAATGGGCGGCACCTCGGAACCGCAAGGACCTACAGCGTTTCCTGGGGTTCGCCAACTATTACCGGACCTTCATTGCAGATTATGCTCATCGCACCACCCCGTTGACCCGGCTACTGCGCCCCAAGACGCCGTTTTCCTGGGACAAAGAGGCAGAGGAGGCATTTCAAGGGTTGAAGGCCTGTTTCCAGAGAGCGCCAATCTTGCAACATCCGGATCCTTCTCGACCCTTTGTGGTAGAGACTGACGCCTCCAGTACGGCTCTCGGTGCCGTCTTGTCTCAGCAGTGCGGACCGGAAGCGCCACTCTTACCCTGCGCCTACTATTCGCTCCTCCCAGCGGAGCGTAACTATACCATGTGGGAGCGGGAACTACTGGCCATCAAGGTGGCCTTTGAGGTTTGGCGCCACCATCTTGAGGGGGCTCGACACCCGGTGGAGGTGAGAACCGACCACCGGAACCTGGAATACCTCCAGACCACCCACAAGCTGAACCAAAGGCAGCTCCGGTGGGCGTTGTTCTTTTCCCGGTTCCAGTTCCGGATCCGCTACATCCCTAGCTCCCAAAACCAGAAGGCGGATGCCCTGTCCCGGAAACCTGAAGACAATGCAGACACGGTACAGCACGCAGTACCCACCACGATCCTACCACCAGCTGCATTCCTGGCCACCCAGGAGGTTGAGCCACTGCAGGCTCGGGTGCGGGAACAGCAGCGGGTCGACGCTTGGGCCCAGGAACGACTCTGGGAACTGGCCGAAGGGTCATGCCCTCAGTATCCAGGGCTGGTCTTGCATCAGGGTCTTCTGCTGCACCACGGGCGTCTGTACATCCCACCAGGGCCGCTGCGGGCTGAGGTTCTCCGGATGACCCATGATGCTCCAGCAGCGGGGCACTTTGGGCGGTATCGGACCACCCATCTGGTAAGCCGTGAGTTTTGGTGGCCCCGTCTGAAGGCTGACGTGGCTCGCTACCTCGCTGGTTGTGATGTCTGCAGGCGGGCCAAGGGGCCTACCGGGCGACCCCCCGGCCTTCTTCAGCCGTTGCCGGTTCCACCACGTCCTTGGCACACAGTTTCTCTGGACTTTGTAGTGGAGCTACCCCCGTCTCGGGGCTGTACCTGCCTCCTAGTTTTCTCCGACCATTTCACGAAGATGGTGCACTGTGCCCCCTGCCCATCCGTACCCTCAGCTAAGGAAACCGCTCAGCTGTACCTTCAGCATGTCTTCCGCCTGCATGGCCTACCTGAGCGTGTGGTGTCCGACCGTGGCGTTCAGTTCACGTCCCGGGTTTGGCGTGCTTTGCACCAGGCCATCGGAACAGAAGGCTGTCTCTCATCTGCTTACCACCCACAGACTGATGGCCAGACGGAACGGGCGAACGCGGTGCTGGAGCAGTACCTCCGGTGCTGGAGCAGTACCTCAGGAGCAGGGACACATGATCAGATTGGCCTAGATGTGCCAGTGGTTCGGCCTTATAGGCCTGTTTGACATTTGTATACAGCCTGTCCAGAGTCCTTTCTCCCCTGGTTGCACACTTTATGTGTTGATAGAATTTAGGTAGGACCACTTTCAAATCTGCCTGGTTGAAATCCCCGCATACAAGAAATGCAGCCTCGGGATACTTGCCTTGTTGTCTGCTGATGGCATCATGCAGAAGACCCATTGCCTCATTGATGTTCGCATCAGGTGCAATGTATACTATAGTTATCAGTACTGCTGTAAATTCTCAGGGGAGATATATAGGTCTGCATTTAAGCATCATAAATTCCACAGTTGGGGAGCAATGACTGGCTATCACAGCGTGGTTTGTGCACCAGCTGTTATTCACGTATGCACACAAACCTCCCCCCCCTTCTTTTACCAGAGTCCTCTGTTCTATCATGGCGGAAAACTGTATAGCCTGTTAGTTCTATGGCTGAGTCAGGAATAATTGGTGTCAGCCAAGTTTCTGTAAGCAGCAGAAGACAGCATTCACTCACAGTTTTCTCCATTGCTATCCACAATTTCCACTCCTCCAGCTTATTCACCAAAGATCTCACATTCGCATAGAAAATGCTGGGAAGCGGTAAGTTATAATGTTGTGTCTTCAACCTTAATTGCGTTAATCGCCTTCCTCCTCTGCAGCCTCTCTTCTGTTTACGGTCTCTCCTGTGTCGCTTTACTCCCCAGTTCTTTGAAGTGAAAAAATCTTCCTTGCAGACGCGGAGACACTCACAATTTGTGCAGCACTCACTCCTTAGCCGAATAGATAACATGTCCTGCTGACTATAAAGAAGTCTATTTTGGCAGGACAAAAAAGCCAAATTCTGAGTTGAGGAGCAACCAGCCGCTGCATCTACACGCGCCGCCATCTTATCTCTTTTGCAAAGACCCTCAATATTTCTTCCTTTTGCCTAACCCAACAGGTATCAATAGGTGAAATCCTTGGCTCCTGCCTTATCCCTGTTTGCCATGACCCTTTTGACATACAAAATGATACCTGTTTTTTCCCATCCCTACCCCAAAACGATTCTCTCCGCACCCTTGGTTATTCCGGTTACCGCAACTGGGGTAACCAAGTGCGCCGACGCCCACCTTTGGCCATTGATTTGTTGACCCCATACGTGGCTTCTTTTAATGTCACCTGTGCCCGTATGGTCAATTGCACAAAATCCAACTGTGTGGAAATGGGCAAGGATAATTTCCACTGTTCTAATTATGTCAATATTTCTTATGTATATAAATACAAAGAACTACCTGCTGGCTGGTTCTGGATGGGTCCTGGCTATACATTTAATTACATTCCAGCAAACATCAGCCATGGCACACCCTGCTGCTTAAGCCGTTTGTCCATCGTATTACCCAAAAAGCATCATTTGACCCGCTCTCGATATCGTCGCTCTATTGCATTGACTAACGATTGTGACGATTCAATTTCTCTTCCCAGTAGGTCTGAATATATCTCTTTAGCTGTTTCTCTCCTAGGAGTCCCTGGATTGGCTGTACGCAATAGTAGGAACATTAACTCTTTAGCTTGTTCTGCAGCAAAAGCCCTGAATTTTACCTCTCAAGCGCTTCATCTTCTAAAAAAAGAGCAGAGTGAACTCCAGCATGGTCTTCTGCAGAACGGCGCTGCTATCGATTATCTATTGATGCTTCATCATTACGGCTGTGAACAAGTGGATGACATGTGTTGTTTTAATATTGCTGATAATTCCAAAGCCATCCAAAAGCAAATCTCTCATTTGCAAAATCTTACACACCACATTAAACAGGACGTTGGACTTTCTGGCCTGTGGGACTCATTCACCCAGTGGCTCACTGGCTGGTTGCCAAACCTGAATTGGCTTCGTAATCTCTTTCAATATGCCATTATTATAATATGTATATTGATTTTGCTGTGTTGCTTCCTCCAATGCATTCCTGGACTCATAAGTCTTTTGTCTCGGTTTCTCTCTCCCCCTCAGCCACCCAATAAAATCATTGCTGCCTACTTTGCGAAATTGCAGCACCAGCAGTAAACATTAGGGGAGATGTGGCGAACTTATTTCGGGCATGCGCTGGCATACCACGTATCCCGAAGTATTTTTGTCTTATTCACCCAGAACACCTCGCAAATAAGAAAAGAAAGGGGGAGATGAAGGAAAGCATTGCTTTTGCACATGACCATGGCATGATGGGAAGCATTGCTTCTGCACATAACTGTGGCATGATGGGAAGTCTGTTGGTTTCTGCTTCATTCACTGTGCAGCGAAGTGCTTGTCACAAGACAATGTTTACATTCCACAGTCAGAGTACTGTTGGGTTTTCCCACAGGAATGGGAAGCTGGATGTGACGTACACTGGTTTCCTGTTTTTCACCAGTTTCTCTCGGTGTTCTTCGTTCCGAGGAGAAGCACGGTTGCTTCTCTGCTCCCGCAGAGGCAAGATGCATGTTTGTAATTTCTCTACATTGAACTGAAAATAAAGCAACTTTAAGCATGTGGCATGTACTGCTCATCATTCCGTTGTGCACAGGACTCTGCAATTACAACATTTTTGGTTCCGGGCCCAGATAGACGTAAATCAAACTGAAGAATGGAGACTCCATCAGCCGAGTCGGAATGCCGGCAGAGGAACAGAGAAACGGATCGCGTTATCTGCTCTGCGCGTCAAGTTTGATTGATGAAGGTATGTGCTCATGCTCCGGGCAGCCTGCCAGTTTCTAGTTTATGGCTTTATGGCTGGACTTTGAACTTTTAAAGCCATTTTGCCGCGATACAGGCAAAGGCTGTAAGGCACAGGCTCACAGGCTTGGTGGCTGGGAAAGCGAAAGTACTTTTTACAAGTGCTTTTGGATGCAGCTGCTGTACTGTGACGCAGCTTGTTTAAAGCAGCAATGATGGCTAATGCAAAGCTGGTTGACGCTTTTGGGATTCCTAAGCTCAATAAGAAAAATTATACGGACTGGGTACTTTATGCAGAGGCTGTTCTGCGGAAAGAGGGTCTGTTTAATGTTATTACAGACAACCCCCCAGCTCCAATTACAGATCAATGGGCTGCTAAGGATTCCAAAGCAAGGGGAACGCTTACGTTGATAGTATCCCCAGAAGAGCTCTGTCTGTTGCGTGGAAAGACCACAGCCAGAGAAATTTGGGACACTTTAAGAGAGGCTCACTTGAGGACAGAAGCTGGTTCCTCAATGTACTATTATGCCAAGCTGCATGGCATGGCTCTTGCTGAAGGTGGAGATGTGCGTACACATCTGATGGAGATGCAAAATCTGAGACATGAGCTGCAACAGAGAGGACTCACCTTTCCAGAGGCTGTGTATTCCTTTATGATACTACATTCTTTGGGTCCAAGTTGGGAGTCCGTTGCCACTCAGATTGCTGTTCAGCCAACTGCTCAGCTCACAGTAGCCTGCCTATGTTACTGCCGTGATCCAGAATGAAGCAGATCGCCGGGGTGCTAGCTGCATGGATATGGGGGAGTCTTCACAGACGTCATCCCAGAGTGCAGTGGAACCACCAGAGGGCGCCAAAGCTTTGAAGGCAGTGAAATGCTACTCGTGTGGACGTCTAGGCCATATGAAGAGGGAATGCAGATATCCCAGGGCCAAGACAGAGCAGCGCAGCGGAAGCTCATCGCGTGGAAAAGGCCAAAGCAAAGGCAAAGGTCCGGTCTCCAGGACAACGCAGCACAAGGCAATGGTCTCACGCTTCACTCCAAAGATTGCAAAGGTCCAGAAGACGTCTAGATCTTTCTTCGTTGTTGATTCAGCAGCTACCCACCACATGTGCAACGATAAGCGACTGTTCGTGTCTTTTACACCGCAGGAAGGTGCGATTCACCAGGCGGATGACCACACGATCCCCAGTCAAGGCTACGGAACTGTTGTTCTTCACAGTTTGGACTTAGAGATACAGGATGTACTGTACGTTCCAGATGCCACACACAATCTTCTAAGTGTGATGCAGCTGAATGAACGGAACATTGACGTTTCCTTCAAGAACAAGAAATGCACCATCACAAAGAAAGACGATTATGTATTGCATGCTGAGAATGTTGATCGTTTGTTTGTTTTGTATTATGATGATGTTGTGCAGAATGAGACTTGTTGCATTGCAGGTTCTAACAAAAGTTTGCATGCAGGATGTATTCATGATTTTCACCGAAAATTTGGTCATTTGCATTTTGAGGCAGTATCTAAGATGCCTGCCTTAGTTGAAGGTATGACTATTAAACCCTGCAGGTACCACATGAAGTGCAAGGCATGCGCAGCAAACAAGGTGAAAATGGCTGCGAAAGGTAAGGTGTCTAGTAGGCAAGCTACAGAACCATACCAGATTGTTCATGCTGATTTAGTTGGTCCACTATCGCCCTCTTTGGGTGGCAATAGGTTCTTCATGGTTCTCATTGATGCATTTTCCAGGTATATTTATGTGTACAATCTCAAGCAGAAATCAGAGGCTTTTCCAAGGTTTAAGGAATTCTGTGCTTGGTTAGAAAATGTGCATGGTAAGAAGATAAAAACTCTTTTCACTGATCGCGGGGGAGAATTCACTTCTCAGCAGTTTGAAGCTTTTCTGACTGAGAAAGGAATTCAACACGATTTGTCCAGTCCTCGCTCGCCATGGCAGAATGGACTTTGCGAAAGGGCAAATCAAATATTGCTTCAAGGGTTAAAAACCTTGCTGCATGATGCCAATCTTCCAGAGAGTTATTGGGCTGAATCTCTCTCATGTTTTGTTTACAGTTACAATCGCAGGTTATCTTCAGCGATTGATTGTACCCCGTATGAGAAGATGTTTGGCAAGAAACCATACATCAAACACATGAAAATTTTTGGTTCTGATATGTGGGTTCATTCACCACAAAGCTCCAAGTTAGGCAAGCGTGGATTGCATGGTATCTTTCTAGGTTATCAGAAAGGTTCTTACAGAATAATGATGACTGACTCTAAGACAATTAAGCTCACAAGAAGTGTTGAGTACAATGCCAAGTGGGGGGAGAATGTGGGAATTTTCCAATGTTATCCTGATGACAGTGATGAGACTGAGGATAAGCAGCCGCAACAACCCACACCCACTGATGAAGGTTCTGATTCTGAGTCTGAAACTGAATCGGATACTTCAGAGGATTTCAAGAGTGCGAAAGCCTCTATGCAACCCTCTGAAAGCTCTGATCAGGAATTGGAAGAACCATTGTTCACAATAGGCCACTTTTCTCCTAAGAAGGAAGAGGAGAGTGTTGAAGACCAAAGGCTGATTCGCAGGTCACAAAGAGCCACAAAAGGCAGACCTCCAAAGAGATTTGCTGATGAATTTGCTAAAACAGCAGTAGCAGCTGTTAAAAGCTCCAAGAAGGTATTTGAACCTTCAAGTTTCCAAGAAATCCAGGATTTGGATTCTAAGGAAGCTGAGCCATGGTTAAATGCTATGAAGGCTGAGCTTGATTCCTTAGAAAGGAACAAAACTTGGGAGCTAGTTCCAGTAGTTCCAGGAATGAAACTGCTTGGAAGCAAATGGGTCTTCAAAGCGAAGACTGATCAGAATGGCAAGATAGTCAGACACAAAGCCAGATTGGTAGCCAGAGGTTTTGCACAAGTACCAGGTGAAGACTATCACGAGACCTACTCACCCACTGTGAGGTATGAGAGCATTAGGCTTATGCTCAAGCTAGCTGCAGAGGAGAATCTACACATTAGTCACCACGATGTAAATACAGCGTTTTTGTACGGATCTCTAGGTGAATCACTTTATATGCTTCCACCTGATGGCGTACAGGTAAAACAGGGATTTGTTTGTGCTCTAAAGAAGTCCCTTTATGGTCTCAAACAAAGTGCACGGTGTTGGCACACAAAACTCACTGAAGCATTGTTTTCTCTAGGTTTTCAGCAAGGGAAAGCTGATCCATGTGTGTTTGTCAAAGAGGAGGGGGAAAAGAAGCTGTATTGTTTGTTTTATGTTGATGATATTTTATTCTTTTGGAAAGATGTCACAATGTACAATAACGCCCTAGCTCAACTGAAAGAGCACTTTGACATGAAAGATCTTGGTGAGGTAAACAACTACCTATCTCTGGAAATAGAGAAAGATCAAAGTGGTAACATTCTAGTAAACCAGTCACGGAAAATTGCTGATGTGTTAAGCAAACTGAACCTGATGGATGCTAACCCTGTAGACACACCGATGACAACAGGTTATCAGGTAGAAGACACTGAAGAAGCATTTTCTGACACTACACTGTACAGAAGTGTGCTAGGCAAGCTAAACTTCATTGCCAGATGTTCAAGACCTGACATTGCTGTTAGCTGTAATTTGCTAAGCAGACAAGTTAACAATCCTACTGTTAAGGATTGGAAAGCTCTGAAACGCATAGCACACTATTTGAAAGGCACTATGCATTACAGACTGAGATTTAACAATCAGAAGTCTGGTGGTCTTGAGATTTTTGCAGATGCAAGTTTTGGAAGTGACACTACAGACAGGAAAAGTACGTCTGGAGTTTGCTACATGTACAATCAGGGTCTATTTGATTGGTCATGCAAGAAGCAAACAACAATTAGCTTAAGTACTTGTGAAGCTGAATTGAATGCACTGTCTTATTCACTTAAGGATTGTGAATGGTTGTTACAATTGTGCAAAGACATGAAAATTCCTGTCAAATGTCCAATCCAGGTTTACCAGGACAACAAAGCATGTTTAGCTTTGCTGAATTCGGAAGGTTGTAAGCAAAGCACGAAGCACTTGCAATTGAAGGTGCAACATGCTAGGGAACATATTCAGAAGGGACTCGTAACGGTGTCCTTTATGCCAGGTAATGAAATTCCTGCTGATGTATTGTCCAAGATTGTATCAAGGGATCAACACTGTACCTATGTACAGAAGTTGGGTTTGTACTGATATTGTACGAACACGCTGCCCAGTGATGTTCACAGAAAGGGGGAGGATGTTGGTTTCTGCTTCATTCACTGTGCAGCGAAGTGCTTGTCACAAGACAATGTTTACATTCCACAGTCAGAGTACTGTTGGGTTTTCCCACGGGAATGGGAAGCTGGATGTGACGTACACTGGTTTCCTGTTTTTCACCAGTTTCTCTCGGTGTTCTTCGTTCCAAGGAGAAGCACGGTTGCTTCTCTGCTCCCGCAGAGGCAAGATGCATGTTTGTAATTTCTCTACATTGAACTGAAAATAAAGCAACTTTAAGCATGTGGCACGTACTGCTCATCATTCCGTTGTGCACAGGACTCTGCTCATGCTGCTCAAACCGTGCTGATGCTAAGACATTCCCTCATCGCCCTGGTACGTTCTGTTCACCTTGAGTTCACACCATATCTGTCAGGGAACTGCCTTCGGAGCCAAGAGTGGAGGTAAGGCTCCCCGACCATGCAGGAGAAGGGACCAGCACAGGGAGAGAGAACACTCCCTTTGGGGAAGGTTATCAGCGTGACACCGGGGAGGAAGGGGACCAGGGAAGGACTTCGGAGAGAGGACTCCAAGAATCTTCCACAGAGACCAGCGGTGAGAGTCCAGGACCTCCGCTGGTGGACGTGTGAAAAGATTAAGATTTTTTTTGGGGGGGGGAGAATATACGATGAATTAAAAAAGATGATGGAGATAACTTTTATGGAAAAAAAATAGGCATTTCTATGAAGTATTTTAGTTAAAGAGATCCCAAAAAATCTAAGAGAGGTATTCTTGTATGCAACCGCAGCAGCTCGTATACTTGTGGCCCAGGGATGGAAAGATCACGAGGCTCCAAAAATAACAGATTGGCAAGTCAAATTACAGGAATTGGTGGAGACGGCTCAATTGACGAGCAAACTCAGAGGAATCTCAAAGCAAAAATTTGCAGAAAAATGGAATGGTTATACAAGATATGTTCAAAAATTCAATAATAGTTTTGACTCCGTGCTAGCATTCAAGTGATAAAGGAACTAAAAGGAGGTGGACAACAATTAAGGATTTATTATGTTTTCAAAATGTATTGGAAAATTTATATAGAAAGGATTATTGTTTTGTGTACATTCCATTGTAAGAATGGAAACAGAGCCAGAGCCAGAGCCACAGCCTAAGTCTGAAACAGCACTTGATAGAGAGCCAGAATCAGAGAATCAGAATCAAAGTCAGAACCAGATCTGGTTCTGGTCTTAGCGCAACTGGTCTTAGCGTGGTCTGGTCTTAGCGCAACTGCTCCTCCCACCAGAGGAGATTGGGTGTTCCAATTCCCCCCCCCCCGTAGGGAACTTGCCCCAGCCATTCTGTTGGCTGAGGCCCCCTCCCAGGCAGCCCTGACCCTTTCCACTTAAAAAGCAAAATACAAACTATACAATAACCTAAAAAAATAATAAAAGAAAAACAAAGCAAGAAACAATTATGCTAAACTTAAAATAATCCCCGCCCCAACTAAACATTTGTCCCACCCCAGAAAGAAAATAACAACAACAACAACAAACCGCCGTTTAAGGTGCAACAGAGACACAGCCAGAGACAGAGCGAGACCCTGAATCAGTGCCATAACCAAGCCCTCATTCAGAACCAGAGCCTGAAAAAGAGCCACAGCCCAAACCAGAGCAACAGCCACAGCCACAGCCTAGAGCCACAGCCTGAGTCTGCAACAGTACTTGATACAGTGCCGGAGCCTGAAACAGAGACAAAGCCTCAAACAGAGCCTGAGCCTGAAACAGAGGCAGAGCCACAGCCTGAGTCTGAAACAGTCCTTGATAGAGTGCCAGAGCCAGAGCCAGAGCGAGACCCTGAATCAGAGTCAGAGTGAGACCATGAATCAGAGCCAGAGCCAGAGCCTCATTCAGAGCCAGAGGTGAAAGAAAGCCAGAGCCAGAGCCAGAAATAGGGCTTGATACAGGGCCGGAGCGCAAAACATAGCTGCAGCCACAGCCTAGAGACACAGCCTGAGTCTGCAACAGTACTTGATACAGTGCCGGAGCTGGAGCTGGAGTCAGAGCCAGAGCCAGAGACACATCCAGAGCCAGAAGAAAGCCCTAATTCAGAACCAGAGCCTGAAAGAGAGCCAGACCCTGAAACATAGCTGGGTCAGAGGCAGAGGAAGAGCCATCATGAGATCCTGAATCAGAGTCAGAACCAGATCTTCATTCAGAACCAGACCCTGAAAGAGAGCCAGAGCCACAGCCAGAGCCACAGACGGAGCCTAGAGCCACAGCCGAGATCCACAGCCTGAGTCTGAAATAGTGCTTGATAGAGTGCTGGATCCTGAAACAGAGACACTGTCTGAAACTGAGCCTGACGCTTAAACGTAGCCAGGGGGAGAGGGAGAGGCAGAGCCTGATACAGTGCTTGATACAGCATAGGAGCCTGAAGCAGAGACACAGCCAGATCCAGAGACACAGCCAGAGCCAGAACAAAACCCTAATTCAGAACCAGAGCCTGAAAGAGAGCCACAGCCAGAAACAGTGCTTGATAGAGTGTCAAAGCCTGAAACAGAGGCAGAGGCAGATACAGGGCTTGAAACAGCGCCGGAGCCTAAAACAGAGAAACAGCGTGAAACAGAGACAAAGGCTGAGACACAGGCCGAGCCTGAGTCTGCAACAGTGTTTGATAAAGTGCAGGAGCCTGAAACAGAGACACAGCCTGAAACATAACCTGAGCCTGGTTATTAGCATGGCAATTAAAGAAGAGAGCCCCCGGTGATGACCTTATATCCATTGATGCCATCAAAGCAAATAAAGATTGGTGGATCCCACTTTTAGCAGCACTTTACACGTATATAAACAAAACTGCAAAATTTCCCTCAAGCTGGAGCTCGGCGTTGATTGTATTAATACATAAGAAAGGCCCACGTACAGAGCCGAGCAACTTTAGTCCAATCAGCTTGCTAAATGTCATTGGGAAGATTTACTCGGGGTACCTGCTAAACAAACTATCGAAATGGATGGAGGACGACAATATCATTGCCGATGAACAGGCGGGTTTTCGCCCTGGAAGATCTACTGCAGACCAAATATTAACCTTGAATCACCTGGCGGAAAAGTATGCCGGCAAAGCCCCAAAGGTTCTTCATGTGGCTTTTATTGACCTTAAGCAGGCATTTGATCGAATCTCTAGAAAGCAGCTATGGACAAAACTGGCTGCTACAAAGATCGATCGTCGTCTCCTTCATCTGATTATCAGCCTCCATACAAACAGCTTCCTGAGAATCAGGGTAGACAATAAAGGCCTAGTCTCCAACCCTGTTACCACCAATAGAGGGGTAAGACAGGGTTGTCTATTGGCCCCAGCATTGTTTAATTTTTACATTAACTCACTGGTGACTCACATGGCCAATGATGCTTTCCACCCACCCCCCCAAATTAGCAGGCCGATCTTTGAATGTTCTTCTGTATGAGGATGATGCCGCACTTCTTGCCAGATCCCCTATTGGACTGAGGAGAATGTTGCAAGCTCTACATGAATACTGTGATCAGCATGAGCTCCAACCCAACTATGCTAAGACCAAGATGATGGTCTTCTCTGCCCGACCGAGACTCCATCGATGGTCGATGAACGGGATCCCCTTAGAGCAGGTTAACTGCTTTAAATATCTGGGACAAGTAATACGGTCAAATAGGTCTTTTCTGGCCCATAGAGACTATATAACAACTAACGCATCTAAAGCAGCCATCCAGATTAGATCCTTATATGCCAAGAATCAGGCTCAATCAGTGAAGATAGCTTTGAGACTCTTTCAAATGAAAGTCCTCCCCCTCCTTTTGGTGGGCATCTCTTTAGGCTCCCTTAGGGATTTTTTTGAAATTGGATTCTATCCAAACGCGATTCCTTAGAGCCATCCTTAGGATTCTCCCCTCGGTAGCGGGCGCGGTTATGAGATTAGAAGTCGGCTGGCAAGCTCTACGGCATGTGGCCTTGAAGACGAATCTCTGGCTATGGCTCAAGCTTTGTTTTAAACCAGTGGGTATTGCCCCCTTGATATTGAGGGGCGATTTCCAATCATCGTGGGAAAGGGCGGTCACTAACGAGGTTCAATCCTGCGGATTGTCTCACCTTTACTTTGAGTCTATGACGTACAATCAAGCTAGAGCTGTGATCTCCCGGAGACTGAGTGACATTGCCAGACAAGAGGACATAGGCCAGGTAAAACCAGGGATGTTCCTAGGGGACCAGATTTATCGGACCATACCAGCCCCCTACCTTGCAGAAATTCACTATGTGGAATACCGTAGACTTCTTACAGCGGCTAGATTAAATGTCCTTGACTCTGCAATATTGTGGGGAAGGTACAGGGGAGTACCATACGCCCAGAGAACCTGTCATTGTGCCATGGGTGTGGTTGAGTCCACCGAAAAATTCTCTTGACTTGCCCTTCTTATACAGAGGTTAGACATAAATTTATAGACCCACTCCTATGTCAATCTAGCTTCCTATCCGGAGAAAACCAGGTTTTACACTTGCTGAATAACGTCACTAGAGCTATACCTTCCTTGGTGGCCAAATTTCTTTTTTTATTATTATTATAAGATTAATCCAACTAGTCATACATTTTATCCATAATACAACAAATCATATCCATTTTAGACTTCCTACAACGTCACTGACAATCATTCGTAGCAATAACTTTGGTACACATTTCCTTCTTTCATATTGCCATTTGTTCCTCCCTTCCTCCATTATTTCTAATAAACAATACTTAGTAATTCTTTACAGTGCCTCTTTAAACCCCACTAGCGTTGTATTTACACCACAGTTATTTTCCAGATAACCCACAAATTTCCCCCAGTCCTCAATAAATTTTTGATCTTTAGTATATCTGATTTTCCCTGTTAATTTATCCAGTTCTGCATATTCTGTCAGTTTTACTCTCCACTCTTCTACCGTTGGAATTTCCTCCTGCTTCCACTTCTGAGCCAATACGATTCTGGCTGCCGTTACAGCATACTGGAAAAGTTTGCAGTCCTTTCTTCTGATGTCCTTTCCTACAATACCTAATAAAAAAGCTTCAGGTTTTTTCACAAAGGTATATCTTAGCATCTTTTTCATTTCGTTGTAAATCTCTTCCCAAAAACTTTTAACTTTCTTACACTCCCACCACTGATGAAAGAATGTCCCTTCTTTATGTTTACACTTCCAGCATTTGTTATCAACCTTATATATCTTTGCCAATTTTACGGGAGTCATGTACCATCTGTAGAGCATTTTCATCATATTTTCCTTCAATAACGTACATGCCGTAAACTTTATATTCTCTCTCCACAACCTTTCCCAATCCTCAAGTTGGACATTGTATCCAAAATCCCTTGCCTACTGAACCATCACCGATTTCACTTCCTCGTCCTTCGTATACTCTCCAACAGTATTTTATACATTTTTGACAGATTTTTGTATTCATTATTTATTACATCTTTTTGGAAAGTTGATTCTTTTTCCTCATAACCCCTTTCCTTCAACTCTTTTTTAAACATTTCATTTATCTGAAAATAGTGCAGCCAATCATATGTAAACACTTTAACTTGGTCATATGGTTTTACTTTCCACTTCCCTCCTTCGTTGGTAACCATTTCTCCATATTTTCCCCACTTTCCTCTCATATTAATTTTCTTGACACACATTATCTCTAGCGGGGATAACCAGTGCGGGACTTTTGGTTCCAGTATGTTTTTGTATCTATCCCAAACCTCTATTAGTGAACCTCTGAAAATGTGATTACCAAATCCCTTGTGCACCCTCTTTTTGTCGCACCATAGGTACGCGTGCCACCCGAATTTATTATTGAACCCTTCCAGATCTAATAGTTCCTTGTTTTCCAACTTTACCCATTCTTTTAACCAGCACAAACATGCTGCCTCGTAATACAGTCTCATGTCTGGTAGGGCGAAGCCACCTCTTTCTTTTGTGTCTGTTAGTAACTTAAATTTAATTCTAGGCTTCTTCCCTTCCCAGACATATCTTGAGATCGCCTTTTGCCATTCTTTGAAAATTTTTGTACCTTTTATTATGGGTATAGTTTGAAATAAAAATAACAACTTAGGAAGCACCATCATTTTTACCATAGATATTCTTCCCCAGAATGATAATTTCATTCTGGCCCAGACCTCCAGATCTTTCTTTATTCCTTTCCAAACTGGGATGTAGTTGTTTTGGTATAAGTCAATATTCTTGCTAGAAAGCCAAATTCCCAAATATTTAACCTTTTTTACCACCTCAATCTCCGTTCGTTGCTGTAATAGTTCAATCTTATCTTGGTCCATGTTTTTAACAATCATTTTGGTCTTTCTCTTATTCAATCTGAATCCTGCTATGTTTCCAAATTGTTCCATCTCATTCAAAATCTCCTTTGTACTTTCTATAGGTTCTTCCACAGTCAAAACCACATCATCTGCGAAGGCTTTGACTTTATACTCATTTAAACCTAATGTTACCCCTTTAATTTGCTTATTTTGTCTGATTGCATTTAATAGGACTTCCAGGACCACTATAAATAACAATGGCGAAAGCGGGCATCCCTGCCTTGTTCCTTTAGATATTTTTATATCTTCAGTAATGACATTATTTGAGCAGGGAAGCAGTTGAAGGAGGAGCAAAAAGGGTTTTCTCTTGTGTGTTTGTGTTTCTTTGTGGCTGATTAGCTGTTCTCCCTGTGCAAAGGTCAGAGGGGGCAGGGTTTCTGTTGAGGAAGGTGATTAGCTGTGGGAGGAGCTTATCAGAGCCAGCAGGGCAGCGGCGCGCACCTAGCGGCGCGCACAGTTTGATCCATCTTTTAGATTTAGGAGAGCTAGTCTCAAACGTTTGTTGGGGACACCTAGGTTTTTTTGTGGGGGGAGTTATTTGTCCTGTCTTCACGCTTTTTATGATGGAGGACCGCTGTAGCCACCCCCAACGACACATTCTCAAGATGGAGGGGGAGGGAACAGCTGCTGTCGCCTGCGGTTCCTGCGCAATGTTTGCCATCTTGCCAAAGGTTGCAGGCAGCTTTACCTGCAGCAATTGCATGTTGATTGCCCTCTTAAAAGACAAAGTCCAGCAACTGGAGGAACGTGTAGCTACGCTTCAAAGAATTAGAGAGCTGGAGCTCTTCTTGGAAGCAACAGACCACACCGTCTCCATCAAAGAGGAGACAGGGGACTCCCCTGAGAAGGAGGCTAGTTCACCAACACAGGAGCCAGATATATGGAGAAACGTGACTCAAAGAAGTAGGAGGCCCAGGGTTCGTTCTGATTGTTTAGAAATACACAATCGCTTTGAGGTCCTCTCCCCTAGCATGGAAGACGAAGAGCAGACTCCATTTGAGGATCTCTCCCTCATTTCAGTCGATCAGGTAAATGAAGACGAGCAGCAAAGTCAGTCCTCAGGGAATGTGCAGGCGACCTTGGAACGGACAGCTCATGGAAGAACCCCGACCAAACCTAAGAGGAGGCGTGTAGTGGTGATAGGGGATTCCCTACTGAGGGGAACAGAAGCAGTGATTTGTGGGCCTGACAAGATGTCTCGGGAAGTGTGCTGTCTCCCCGGGGCTAAGATCCAAGATGTAACTGAACGACTGCAAGGAATCATAAAACCCACTGACAAATACCCCTTTCTCTTGGTTCATGTGGGAACCAATGACACTGCAAGCAATAGCCTCCAGAAGATCAAAAGAGACTACGAGGCTCTCGGCAGGAAATTGAAGCAACTAAATGCACAAATTGTCATCTCATCTCTCCTCCCAGTTGAACGACGTGGCCCAGGGAGAGAGGGAAAAATAGTGGAAGTGAACAGCTGGCTTCGCAGATGGTGTAAACAGGAACGGTTTGGATTCTTAGATCACGGACTGCAGTTTCTTGAAGATAGACTTCTGGCAAGCGATGGGCTGCACCTCACAACGGTTGGGAGAAATGTTTTTGCCAAAAATCTCAGAAACCTCATCAGGAGGGCTTTAAACTGACTAATGTGGGGGAGGGAGACAGTGCTCCTGAAGGTAGGAGCCTATCAATTGATGAAGATGATCATCCAAATGTCATAGACCAAATGGAGCAAACAGCACGCAGACCTAGTGGTGGGAGGAAAAAATCCTTAAATAAGAGACACGGGGGAATGATTAATGGACTTCAATGTCTGTACACTAATGCGCAAAGCATGGGAAATAAACAAGATGAGCTTGAGCTCTTGGTACAGCAAACTAAATATGACATAATAGGCATCACTGAAACCTGGAGGGATAAGTCCCATGATTGGAATGTAATAATAGGGGGATACAATCTATTTCAGAGAAACAGACCAGACAAGAAAGGAGGAGGAGTGGCGTTATATGTCAGGGATGTGTATACCTGTGAAGAGATCCAAGATTCAGAACCTCAAAGCCAAAGTGAGAGCATTTGGGTCAAAATTAAGGGAGAGAAGAATAACAGGGACCTCATTGTGGGAGTTTACTATAGATCCCCAAACCAAACGGAGGACATAGATGATGCCTTCCTGGAACAGATGGCCAAGCATGCAAAAGGAAGGGAGATAGTAGTAATGGGGGACTTCAATTACCCGGATATTTGTTGGATGTCAAACTCAGCCAAGAGCATAAGGTCAAACAGATTCCTCACTGGCCTTGCAGACAACTTCATTGTCCAGAAAGTGGGAGAAGCAACAAGAGGAACAGCCATTTTAGATCTGGTCCTAACCAATGTTGATGATCTGGTTAGTGGGGTAGAAGTGGAAGGATCATTAGGCGCGAGTGATCATGCTCTTCTGAAGTTTACTATACAGCGGAAAGGAGCAGCCAAGCATACTAGGACTCAATTTCTTGACTTTAAGAAAGCTGACTTCATAAAACTTAGGGAAGTGCTGGGTGGGATCCCATGGACAGTAATACTAAAAGGAAAGGGAGTTCATGATGGCTGGGAGTTTGTTAAGAGGGAGATACTAAAAGCACAACATCAGGCAATACCAATGAGACGGAAACATGGAAGGTGCCTAAAGAAGCCAGGGTGGCTATCTAAAGAACTTTTAACTGAGTTAAGATTAAAAAAGGATGTGTACAAAAAATGGAAAAGGGGGGAAACCACCAAAGAGGAATTCAAACAAATAGCCAGCACGTGTAGACACAAAGTCAGAAAAGCTAAAGCACAGAATGAACTCAGGCTTGCTAGAGAGGTTAAAAGCAACAAAAAAGGCTTTTATGGGTATGTTCGTAGCAAAAGGAAGAACAAAGAAACAGTGGGGTCACTCAGAGGAGAAGATGGTGAAATGCAAACAGGGGACACAGAAAGGGCTGAACTTCTCAATGCCTTCTTTGCCTCAGTCTTCTCCGATAAGGAAAACAATGCCCGACCTGAAGAATTTGGAGCAAATGATTCAGCAAAGGAAACACAGCCCAGAATAACTAAGGAGATAGTACAAGAATACTTGGCCAGTTTAGATGTATTCAAGTCTCCAGGGCCAGATGAACTGCATCCAAGAGTATTAAAAGAACTGGCAGATGTGATCTCAGAACCACTGGCAGTCATCTTTGAGAATTCCTGGAGAACAGGCGAAGTCCCGGCAGACTGGAGGAGGGCAAATGTTGTCCCTATTTTCAAAAAGGGGAAAAGAGAGGACCCAAATAATTACCGCCCAGTCAGTCTGACATCAATACCAGGGAAGATTCTGGAGCAGATCATTAAGCAAACAGTCTGTGCGCACCTAGAAAGGAATGCTGTGATCACCAATAGTCAGCATGGATTTCTGAAAAATAAGTCATGTCAGACTAACCTGATCTCGTTTTTTGACAGAATTACAAGCCTGGTAGATGAAGGGAATGCAGTGGATGTAGCCTACCTTGATTTCAGCAAGGCATTTGACAAGGTGCCCCATGATATTCTTGTAAAGAAACTGGTAAAATGCGGTCTTGACTATGCTACCACTCAGTGGATTTGTAACTGGCTGACTGACCGATCCCAAAGAGTGCTCATCAATGGTTCCTCTTCATCCTGGAGAAGAGTGACTAGTGGGGTGCCACAGGGTTCTGTCTTGGGCCCGGTCTTATTCAACATCTTTATCAACGACTTGGATGATGGACTCAAGGGCATCCTGATCAAATTTGCAGATGACACCAAACTGGGAGGGGTGGCTAACACCCCAGAGGACAGGATCACACTTCAAAACGACCTTGACAGATTAGAGAACTGGGCCAAAACAAACAAGATGAATTTTAACAGGGAGAAATGTAAAGTATTGCACTTGGGCAAAAAAAATGAGAGGCACAAATACAAGATGGGGGACACCTGGCTTGAGAGCAGTACATGTGAAGTCTTGGTTGACCACAAACTTGACATGAGCCAACAGTGTGACGCGGCAGCTAAAAAAGCCAATGCAATTCTGGGCTGCATCAATAGGAGTATAGCATCTAGATCAAGGGAAGTAATAGTGCCACTGTATTCTGCTCTGGTCAGACCTCACCTGGAGTACTGTGTCCAGTTCTGGGCACCACAGTTCAAGAAGGACACTGACAAACTGGAACGTGTCCAGAGGAGGGCAGCCAAAATGGTCAAAGGCCTGGAAACGATGCCTTATGAGGAACGGCTAAGGGAGCTGGGCATGTTTAGCCTGGAGAAGAGGAGGTTAAGGGGTGATATGATAGCCATGTTCAAATATATAAAAGGATGTCACATAGAGGAGGGAGAAAGGTTGTTTTCTGCTGCTCCAGAGAAGCGGACACGGAGCAATGGATTCAAACTACAAGAAAGAAGATTCCACCTAAACATTCGGAAGAACTTCCTGACAGTAAGAGCTGTTCGACAGTGGAATTTGCTGCCAAGGAGTGTGGTGGAGTCTCCTACTTTGGAGGTCTTTAAGCAGAGGCTTGACAACCATATGTCAGGAGTGCTCTGATGGTGTTTCCTGCTTGGCAGGGGGTTGGACTCGATGGCCCTTGTGGTCTCTTCCAACTCTATGATTCTATGATTCTATGATTCTATGATTCTATTAACTATCAGTCTTGCCTTCTGTTCTGTATAAATTGCCTTTATACCATTAAGGAATTCTTGGCCCACCTCCATTACCTCCAAATTTTTCATCATAAATTCCCAGATTACATTATCGAAAGCTTTCTCCGCGTCCACGAATATTAAGCTTGCTGGTTTATCACATCTATCGGACAGATATTCAATGACATTTACTATATTTCTTGTGTTGTTTCTTATTTGTCTGCCCGGTAGGAAACCCGCTTGGTCATTGTGTATAATTTTTATTAATATCTTTTTTAATCTCTTAGCTAGAATTCCTGCAAAGATCTTATAGTCTGTGTTTAGTAGCGAGATAGGCCTGTAGTTCTTAATTTGGGTTAGGTCCGAATCTTGTTTTGGAATTATTGTAATAAATGCCTCTTTCCATGTTTCTGGAATGTCCCTTTCTTTTAAGATGTTGTTCATTACTTCGATCAACGGGGTCGCCAATGTGTCTTTCATTTCTTTGTAATAACTAGATGTAAACCCATCCGGGCCCGGTGCCTTTCCTCTTTTTAATTCTTTTATCGCTTCTTCTACTTCTTCTTTATGTATTGGGGCATTCAACTGTTCTTTTTGGTCTGTCGGGATCTTCCTCACCACCTTCTCTTTTAAATATCTTTCTATTTTCTTCTTGTTATTCCTTTCTTTATTCCTATATAATTGCTTATAAAAATCCACGAATCCTTTCCTGATTTCTTTCGGATCTGTTGTTTCTTCTCCATTTACCTCAATTTTACTGATTGTGTTTTGTTCTTTTCTCCTCTTAACCTGCCAAGCGAGCCATTTTCCTGATTTATTAGCAAACTCAAAACTTTTCTGTCTTAACCTTTTAATATTCCATTCAACCTCTTTGTTTATCAACATTGCAAATTGGGTTTGGAGAGTCTTTATTTCCTGCTTTATCTTCTTGTTGTTGGGTTTTTTAATCAGTTTTTGTTCATTGTTCATAATCTGTCTTAAAATCTCTTTTGTCTTTTTTTCTTTGTTATTTTTTTTCAACACGTTCTGCTGGATAAAAAGGCCCCTCATTACTGCCTTACTTGCGTCCCACACCACACTCATTTTTGTCCCTTTGTCCATGTTGTCCATAAAGTATTCAGATAGGTTTTTTTGTGTTTTTTCGACGAACTTTTGATCATCCCATAAGTTATCATTCAACCTCCACCTAAAAGTTCGCTCTTCAAAGCCTTTTAACTCCATTTCTATTGGATTGTGGTCTGAGATCACTTTGGCCTGTATTTCGATTTTTTGAATTCTTGGGGTTAACTCATTCGATACCCATATTTGATCTATTCTTGACATTGATTGATTCGGTTCTGAGTGGTATGTGAATTGCTTTTCCAATGGGTGCCTGAGTCTCCAAATATCGATTAAATTACAATTCTTAGTCATCGTGAAAAATGTCTTAGGTAGCTTCCCTTCTTTATTCTTCACTTTTCTTAATCTGTCCATTTCTGTTGAGACCACACCGTTCATGTCTCCCATTATTATGATTTTTTGATCCATGTATTCAAATAGTTTCCCCTCCAATAGTCTAAAAAATTCTGTCTTGTTCCCATTTGGTGCGTAAATCCCGACAATTATCAGTTTTTCACCTTGCCAGCTAATTTGAGCCGCTATAATTCTCCCTTCTTCATCCTTAAATAATTGGTGAGATTCAATTTTGTTTTTGATATATAATACAACACCTCTTTTTTTCTCCTTATCCGAGGAAATAAATTCATTCCCTAACCTTTTGTTAATCAGAATTTTCCTATGTTTTTTGGCCACGTGCGTTTCTTGTAGGCATATGATGTCCAAATTCTTCTTTTTTAGGATATGTTCAATTCTGTTCCGTTTTTTCTTATCGTTCATCCCATTAATATTCCAATTCCATAATTTTAGCGTCATTCTTCTTACCACTATTTAAATTTGAGTTTTAACCTTATAGTCTTTCTGTCTCTTCTCCTTCTTCTTCTTCTTCCTCTTCTTCTGTTTCCTTCCCGGTCTGTTCTTCTTCTTCTCCTGATTCAAATTCCTCCCTTAATCTTATTCCTCCTTCTGCCCCTTTGGTCTCTTCCTCTCCCAGTTGTAATTCTTTGTATCTTCTTGTAAATTTTCCTATTTCCTCAGGACTTGTCAATCTTCTTTTTACCCCTTTGTAAAAGAACGAGACTCCTTCCGGAAATTCCCATCTGAAATCAATCTTGTTTTTCTTAAGCAATTGCACCAGTGGTTTGTATGCTTCTCTTCGTTTCAGCAACCTTATTGGGATGTCTTTAAATATAATTATGTAATTCCCATCAATATATACTCTCTTCTCTCTGTTCCTTTGCAAAATCAAATTTCTCATCTCTCTATCTTTGAAAGTAATTAAACAATCCCCCGGGAATTTCTTTATCTTACTCGACTTAATTTTCATTCTGAATGCATTTTGTATTGTCTTTGCCACTTCTTCCTCCAATAGCTCCATCCACTGCACAATTTCCTTTATCAATCTTCCTTTTATATTTTCATTTTGTATTTCCGGTACTTGCCTCAGTCTCAAATTCACTTCTCTCTGTTTCAGTTCGTTCATCTCAATAGAATCTTTTATTTCTTCCTGTATTTTATTTAAATCTGCAATCTCATTTTTCATCTTCTCTTCTTCCCGCTTCATCTCTTTCATTTCCTGTTTTGTCTTCTTAAATCCCTCATCCACTCTCTTTGAAACCTCTTTAATCTGTCCTTTTAATTCACTGACTGTCTCCTCAATCTTTTTGTCCATATTCCCAATTTTTTTATCTACCTGTTCTAATTTTGTCTCCAAGTTTTTTTCGCTTTGTTTTATTTCTGCAAACATCTTCAATATTTCTGTTCTAAAGTCTGTTTCCTGCTTTGAGGCTCTCCTATCTGTTGGAGTCCCCCCCCCCTGCCCCTTTTTTCTGTGTGTGCGACATTTTCTTAGATTTCGAAGTATCAAATATTAATACTGTGTAGTTCCTTACCAATTACAATTGCAAATACACTTAGATATTCTTGGAATAACCACCAGAAACAGGAAATACAGACTAAGAAAAAAAAATTACAAATTACAACTTTTTTAGCACTTCGCCCTCCAAGTCGTATAGTTGACTATTGTCACGTCCCCCACTAAAATTTGAGGGGAGTTAGTTGTCTGTCGACTCTGTCCGTATTCTTCTTGCCCCCATTCGGGCTAGTCCTACCAGGGCGATAATTAAGCTGCACTCTAATTTGAAGTTCCAAATGTAGTCCAAAAGATAATAGAAAAAATAAATAGAAAAAAATCAAATTAAGGTTTCAGATATATTCCAAATTTCAAGTTCCAATAAGTCTGTAACAGTCTATGCTTATTTTATTTATCCCTTGCAAAAATTTTTGGTGCTAAGCGGTTCAGATAAAGTCAGTCCATTAGGAGAGGGAGAGGTCTCTCAAAAACAATTATTTCTCTGTTATTTCACAAGTCCTAAGGTACCTCAAAAGAGGTTTTCAGCATCGAATTGTAATGTTTAGTTTAGACCACTGGGGGGACTCAAACCCTACCGAGTTTGGGAGAAAAATTCTTAAATGATTTTTCCAGCTGCCCACCATCAGCTGTTCACTTTTCGAAACAAAGGTAGAGAATAGAAAAAAATAGTAAACGAGAACCCCCAAAAACCACCCAAAAAGACGCTAAAGTATTTTTATCTTCTCTGTCAAAATGTCTTTTAAAGTCTTTTAAAGTCACTTAATATGGCGTCAGAGGTCCTTCTTAACCTAGGGTTAATATGGCGTCGGAGGTTCTTCTTAACGTGACAGTATGTTCACAGGAATATTGCCAAATAGTTCTCTCTATCTTTCTGTTGCCTCAATTACAGCTGAGATCTCTCTTTTATCACGGAGCTCCTCTGCTCCCCCTTGATATCCTCCCTCTCTTCTTTCTTGTGAAGAAAAAAAGGTTACTTTCTTCTTAACGTAGTTCACCGTAGTTCCAAACAGTAACAGTTACAGGGGAGACAGAAACAGTAACCGCTAGCGGCAACTTACTTTCGCTTTAGGCTCTGCATACAGCCCTGCGCCTTTTTAATGATGTCAGACGACCGCTGAACTCGAGCTCTTCTCTTTTTTTAATCGGAGACTTCCTTGTTGTTATTACTCACCAGTTCTTACAAGTTTAGATGTTATGAATCCGAATTTCTATATTTCGAGAGCGGAGCGCTATTCCCTGCAGGCTCGGGGCTTCGCTAGTTAGCCGCTGCAATGGCTGCCCGATTGCCCGCTGCTCGTTCCGCCGCACTCTTCACCTCTTTTTCGGAGGCTACCTGGCGGCCGGACGGACAGCTTTCAGGCACCGCCGGGAACCTGGACCTCTAGACACCCTCCAGAGGTTCGACAAGAGGTTTTTTTCGCCCTAAAAACCTCCTTTTTCGGCCAAAAAAGCTAGGGCTTTCCCACCGGAAAAAACCCTCGCCTGCAACGGGTTCCGCGCTCCACCGGAAGTCGGCCAAATTTCTTTTTTTAGCTTTTAAGCGTCGCAAGATTATAATTGACTGTATTGATATGGGGCTATCTGTTTAGCCCATTTTAGTCTTTTTTTTTTTAAATAATCTTTATTGATTTTCTTTTATGCACACAAAAAGAAAAAACACAACATTCAACAAAAAATCACGACACTTAAATACTATGAAAGAAACGAGGAAAAAGAAAAATAAAGAATCAGACAAGAGGGGAAAAAAGAAAGACAAAAAACTACAACATAAAAACGTAAAACTGTCGACTTCCTTCCCTACTGATTTCGGGTTTTTACTTTCAGTAGTTATCTTTTTTTCCGCTGGTTTTTGTTTATGATTTGCACATCGGGAGTTTTACAACAAACCTGCTGTATTTGGTAAGTTTTTAAAATTACCTTCAAAATAAACCATAAATTTACTCCAATCTTCTTTTAACTTTGTATTTTTGTGATTTCTGATTTTTTGTGTCAATCTTGCTAATTCAATAAAGTCATGTAGTTTTAATTGCCAGTCCCTCACTGTTGGAAGATTTGTGCTTTTCCAATTTTGAGCGATTAGCATTCTGGCCGCTGCTGTTGAGTATTGGAATAGAATTTTATCTTTTTCTTGAATTTCTTTCCCGACCATCCCTAATAGAAAGGCCTCTGGGTTCTTGGGAAATGTATATCTAAATATTTTTTTTAACTCATTATATATCTGATCCCAAAATTTTTTAATTTCCTCACATGTCCACCACATATGTATAAAATTGCCTTCTTTTGTCCTACATTTCCAACAAGCCTTGTCTGCGGTCTTATACATTCTATTCAATTTTTCTGGTGTAAGGTACCATCTGTATATCATTTTTTCTAAATTTTCCCTGATTGCAGCGCTTGCCGTGAATTTTAATCCCTCGCTCCATAATTTTGACCATTTTTCGTATTCTATATCATGTCCTAGGTCTTTTGCCCATTTGACCATGACTTGTTTGATTTTTTCATCTTTAGTTTCCCATTCCAGTAGTATGTTGTACATCTTGGATAGTATCTTCGATTTACTTTCAACTACTTCAATCTGAAATTTGGACTTCTTTTCACTCATTCCTAATTTTTTGTCTTCTGTCCATATTGCGTTAATTTGATGATACTGTATCCAACCCGTCAGCCTCTCCCTTAATTCTTCATATGGTCTTAGTTTCCAGCTGTCTTGGGATCTCACTAGTAGGTCTTCATATGTCAGTTTTTGTACTTCCATGTTTGTTTTTTTGATTGACAACAAATCTGTTGGGGACAGCCACCAGGGTACTTTTCGTTCCAACAATTTCTTATTTTTGTTCCAGACTTCATATAAGGGTCCTCTTATAATATGGCTCGAAAACCTTTTGTGTGCTTTTTCTTTATTTAACCAGAGGTAGGCGTGCCAACTGAATCTATTATCGGCTCCTTCCAGATCTAATAAGTCCGTATCTTCTAAGGTTATCCAATCTTTGACCCAGCAAAGACAGGCCGCTTCATAATATAATTTTAGGTCAGGTATTGCCAGTCCTCCTCTCTCCTTACGGTCTGTTAGTAGTTTAAATCTAATCCTTGGCCTTCTTCCCTGCCATATAAATCTTGAAAGTGTCTTCTGCCAATCCCTAAATATTTTAGACCCTCTGATGACAGGTATATTTTGAAATAAGAATAGCATCCTAGGGAGTATGTTCATTTTTATTGCTTCCATCCTGCCCAGCCACGAGAGATTCACCCTGTTCCAAACATCCAAGTCCTTTTTCACTTTATTCCATGTTGGTGTATAATTATCTTCGATTAGATTTATATTTCTGGGAGTAAGCCAAATTCCTAAATATTTTATTTTCTTAGCCACTTTGATTCCAAATTGTCTCTCTAATCTTTCCACCGCGTCGTTTCTCAGGTTCTTTGTTAGCATTTTTGTTTTGGTTTTGTTCAACTTGAAGCCCGATAGTTTACCGTACTCCTCCATAATCTCCAATACTTTGCCCATGCTTTCCTGCGGCTCTTCTAGGGATATCATCAGATCGTCAGCGTAAGCTTTTAATTTAAACTCTTTAAATCCTATTTTGATCCCTTTTATCTCTGTTTTGGACCTAATTTTATTCGCCAGGACTTCCAAAGCCAGAATGAATAGAAGCGGGGAGAGGGGGCATCCTTGCCTTGTTCCTTTCTCTATTTTGAATTTATTCGTAAAGTTGTTGTTTATTATCAATTTAGCATGTTGTTTTGAATATATTGCCTGTATTCCTTTTAGGAATTCCCCTTCAATCCCTACCTTCTCCATCGATTTTAGTAAAAACCACCAGGAAACGTTGTCGAACGCTTTTTCTGCGTCTATAAAAATCAGGGACGCCGGGATATTATTGTTAATCTCCAAATGTTCAATTAGATTAATGACGTGTCTCACATTATCTTTCATGAATCTGTTTGGGAGGAAACCCGCTTGATCTTTGTGGATTATCCTTATTAAACATTTCTTCAGTCTGTTCGCCATGATGTCCGCATATATCTTGTAGTCGTTATTTAATAACGATATTGGCCTGTAATTTTTCATGTTCGATTTGTCCGTATCTGGTTTTGGAATTAGTGTTATAAAAGCCTCTCTCCACGTCTCAGGAATTTTCCCCCCTCTTAAAATATTGTTCATGGTGTCACAGAGTACTTGTGCTAATTGGCTTCCCAGCACTTTGTAATATTTGGCCGATAACCCATCCGGGCCTGGTGCCTTCCCCAATTTCAATTTTTTTATCGCACTTTCGATCTCCTCCATATTTATAGGTCTGTTTAATTGGGTTCTTTCTTCTTCTGTGACAGTTTTTCCTATGCAGTTCTCTAGATATTTTTCTATTTGGACTGGATCCTCTTCTCCTTTTTTATATAATTCCTCATAAAATTTAAGGAAATTTTTTTGTATTTTTTTTGGATCGGTTGTTAATTCTTCTTCTACCATTATTTTATTTATCACATTCTGCTTCTGTCTTTTTCTCAGTTGCCAGGCTAGGAATTTTCCTGTTTTGTTCGCTGATTCGAAGTATCTCTGCTTCATTAGCTTGATTTTCCATTCTACTTCTTGGTTCGTTAGTATTGAGTATTGTCTTTGTAGTATTTTTATTGATTGTAAACTTTGCTCGTCTTTCGGATGGTCTATTAATTTCTTTTCATACTCCCTCAGCTGTTTAAGTATTTCATCTGTTTTTTGCTGCCTTGTTTTTTTCTTGTGGTTGTTTTGCTGGATAAAGAAACCTCTTAAGACCGCCTTGCTGGCGTCCCAAACTGTTTCTATGTTTATCCCTGTGTTAAGGTTCAGGTCCCAGTACTCTTTTAATGTGGTTTTAGCTTTTTCGATCACCTCATCGTTATCCAACAGAAAGTCATTCAGTCTCCATCTAAAACCTCCGTTTGATTTCCCTTTTAGTTCCAACGTTATTGAGTTATGGTCGGAGAGGGTTTTCGGTTGAATTTCACATTTTATCGCTCTTAGAGTAATTTCTTTTGAGGTCCAAATTTGGTCTATTCTTCCCCAACTTTTATGTACTTCTGAGAAGAAGGTAAATTGTTTTTCTGTTGGGTGCTTGTGCCTCCACACATCTGTTAGTTCCATGTTCTCCTTCAGGTCTTGGAACGATTCCGGTAACTTTCCTTGTTTTCGTTTTCTCTTTTCTGTTTGCCTGTCCAATTCTAATGTCGGCACTGCATTAAAATCTCCTAATAATATCAACTTATTGTTCCCTAGTTCTACTAACACTTGTTCTAATTTTTTATAGAACTCCGACCTATTTGAATTTGGAGCGTAGATGTTTACCACGTCAATCTTTTCTCCTTGAAAGCTTATTTGCACTCCCAAAATTCTCCCTTCTTCATCTTTGTAGGACAATTTGGGTTCCCATTTTTCATCAACGTATGTTACCACTCCCCTTTTTTTCTCTCTCCCAGAATTTATAAATTCTATTCCCAAGTTCTTATTTACTAATACATGCTTGTGCTTTTTGACTACATGAGTTTCTTGTATACAGATTACATCCAATTTTTTCTTTTTCAACACATTTGCTATTTTATTCCTTTTTGTTTTTTCATTCAATCCATTTACATTCCATGTTAAAATTTTAAGATTCATTATTACTTTTATCTAATTGAGAAGTCAGTAATTTGTCTATTTCGGTTTTGAGTTTTGACTAATTTAAATTCGGGTGTTTTGATTCTCTATTTCCTCCTGTTCCTCCCCTTCCTCCTCTTCCTTCGCCTCCTCCTCTTCCTCCTCTTCCCCACCCTCCTCGTCTTCACCCCCTCCTTCTGCCCCTCCCCCTGCTCCCCCCTCCCCTCCCTCTCCCCACCTCTCTCCCCATATCTCCTCAACAACCCCCCAAGTTCTTTTTCGTATCTGCGAAGGAATTTACTGACTTCCTGAGTCTCTGTTATCTTGAATCTTTTTCCTTTGTAAAAAAATGAGATCCCTTCAGGGAATTCCCATCTGTGTTGTATGCCATTCTTTTTCAAAGTATTAACTATCTGTTTGTAGCCCTCTCTCTTGCGAAGGAGCCTGATTGGTATTTCCTTGAAAATAATAATTGGTTTCCCATCAATCATTAATTTCCTTTGGTAACTTTCTCTCAGAATTGTGTTTCTCATCTCTATCGATCTAAAAATCACTAAGCAATCTCCTGGGGTCCTTTTCTGTTTGTTTTGTTTCGATCTTATTTTTATTCTAAAAGCGTTTTCTATGGTTTGTGCAACTTCTTCTTCTTTCAATGCTAGCCACCTCGCCAGTTCTTTTGTCATTTTTCCTTTTATATCTTCCTCCCTTGCTTCCCCTATTCCTCTAAATTTCAAATTTAGCTGCTTTTGCTTCATTTCCATCATGGCTAAATTGTCCAAGACTTGATCCTGACTTTTATTTAATTCTTCAAAATTCTCCTTAATTTTTTCTACTTCTCTTCGCTGGTCTTTCGTTTCTTTCTGTATTTTCCTATTTGAGTCCTCTAGGGACTTTGTTCGGACCGCTAGATCTTTAATTTTGTTTGATAGTTCCCCTACCACAACCTCTATTTTTTTATCAAAAGAATCCTGCATCTCTCCTAGCTTTTTTTCCATATGGGTTTCGTTCTGTCTAAATTCCTCTTTTATTTTCAGCCATAAGGCATCTAGGTCCCTTATTTCCTCCTGCCTTGAGGTTTTCCTCTCTATAGGTGTTCCCACCCACTTTTTCCCGTCTCTTCCCGCCATCCTCCCGGTCTGTTCCCTCTCTCCTCCCCAATCCTAGAAGATAGCCAGTCTTATATTTCTTTCTGCTAACCCCTGAGGGGCGTACAATCTAGAGGGAGATTCCGTTGGCTTGCTCCTTTGGCAGGTTAAGACACTAAAGTTCAATAAGTATAGAAAAATAAAGGGGGGGGTTATGCGACTAAGGGGGGGAAGGGCAGGGGGGTCTGGAGAAGGGAGAGAGACGAGAGGCAAGAAAGGGATGCAAAAGGTCCAAAAGCGAGGGGGAATTTGGGATTCTTTCTTCTCAGTTGGTTTCAGCCACTTGTTTGGCCTAATCCAAAGTTCTGGTTTTAACAGCCGCTCAATATTCAAATTTAGTTCAGGTAGTGGTTTTATTCAAATTCAACTTGGTATCTCCATGAGGGCAGCCAAAACTGCAAATCAAGGGTGGGAAACAGGAAAGGCGGGAAGGGGGGTACACGTGGAAGGGGGAAAAGTAGGGAGAAGGGGGGAAAAATGGACAAGGGGTTGTGCACCGTTTAAGGTCCTTTAAGTTTCCAGTCTTTCTGTTGGATTTAGGTATTCTGCAGGCAGAGAAGGTGGAGGGGTGGCTAGGTTTCAGTTCTTGCTTCCAACTGAGATGAAATACAGAACAGAGCTTCTGCCACCTTCCAAAAGAGGGTATTCTTCGAATTATGCAAGACTAAGGAAAGTCATAGTTCTCGTGTTTCTTTTTAGTGTTAAGTCCTGGGCTGTAGTTAAGTCCGTCAGAGTCTGGCCAAAAATCAAGGTCGCGCTGGATTTCCAAGCTCGATTTCACAGTTTTATCTTAGTTGCAGTCTAATGGAGATAGGGGCTGGTGTACGTGCTCAGGCTCACACAGTGTTTTCCTCCCGTGACCGCCCAAAGGCTGCGGAAGCCAGGGGGAGCCGAAAAAAGTGCGGAGAGAGAACAGAGAACGCAAAAAAAAGAGAAAAAAAGGGGGGGAACGGAGGCTCAAAGTCGACAGAAATCACTTCGCATATCACCGCTGTCAAAAACCTGCGGGGCTGTTTGTAATATTGGGGGGGGGAAGGTTTGTCTCCTCCGTCTCTCAGGCTTAGCTCTTCTTCCCCCTTCCTATCCCTCTCCGTCTCCTCCTCCCGTCTTTGCCTCCTTTCGTTCCTCTCAGTGTTCGCCTTAGTCTCTCTCCCCAGCTTTTCTGTAGCGATCTGTTTAATACAAAGTCTCGAAAGTCTCTTTTTCCGTGTATATACTATCTGACTTGGATACTTTTTGCCCCGTGAAACTCCCAACGGGGACTTTCCCTTCTTCGTTTCTACGGCAGGTAGGTAAAAGTTTCTTTGTTTCACTCTCCCGATTAGCGCCCCAGCGCCATCTTGGCTCCGAAATACAGATCGGGCTCCTTAGTTTAGTTAAATTATCTCCAACGCGCCACGGGCTCTATACTCCAAATTTTCAATTCCGACATTTGTTAGATAGTTCTTAAGGTTACGGAGATTTGTCGCCAGTTCCAGCTGGGGCTCGAGGCATTACTGCACGGGGTTCGCAGGGCTTACCATTTTGCGCCTCTCGGTCCGTCGCTCCTGAGCTTTCCCAAAATAGAAAAAACTCACAGGGCTTCGGGTCCCTCTGACGCTGCCGGTTGCGCTTCCCTCAAGGGGGCCCCCCTTGAGGTTTCGGGGGTCGCAGTGCCTTTGCGTTGCCCCCTCTGAACCCTATGCAGTTCGGAAAAGGCTGTTCAGCAACTTCTCCGCGCACCCATGCTGCAGGCGATCCAAACCGGAAGTCCTAGCCCATTTTAGTGTTGGCTAAGTTCTAAAATTTTCCTGGAGCTTTTAACTGTGTATTGACAAATGTACTTTTTTTTCTGACTGACGGTCGAATAAAAGGTTGATGATGATGATTAAAGAAGAGAGAGGCAGAAAGGCATATAAATAGAGTTAGGTGCAAAGGCAAAATAATAAACAACCCTAAAGAAATCAGAGTCAGAGTCAGAACCAAAACCAGATCTTCGGTAAAGACGTGGTCTGGTCTTAGCGCAACTGCTCCTCCCACCCGCGATAACAGAGACTGGGTGTTCCAATACATCCCCCCGTAGGGAAACTGCCCCAGCCATTCTGTTGGCTGAGGCCCCCTCCCAGGCAGCCCTGACCCTTTCCAATTAAAATGCAAAATACAAACTATACAATAACCTAAAAAAATAGTAAAAGAAAAAGAAAGCAAGAAACAATTATGCTAAACTTAAAATAATCCCCGCCCCAACTAAACATTTGTCCTACCCCAGAAAGAAAATAACAACAACAACAACAACAACAACAACAACAACAACAACAACAACAACAAACCACCGTTTGAGGTGCAAAAGAGAAACAGCCAGAGACAGAGTGAGACCCTGAATCAGTGCCATAACCAAGCCCTCATTCAGAACCAGAGCCTGAAAAAGAGCCACAGCCCAAACCAGAGCAACAGCCACAGCCATAGCCTAGAGCCACAGCCTGAGTCTGCAACAGTACTTGATACAGTGCCGGAGCCTGAAACAGAGACACAGCCTCAAACAGAGCCTGAGCCTGAAGCAGAGGCAGAGCCACAGCCACAGCCTGAGTCTGAAACAGTCCTTGATAGAGTGCCAGAGCCAGAGCGAGACCCTGAATCAGAGTCAGAGTGAGACCATGAATCAGAGCCAGAGCCAGAGCCAGAGCTGAATGAAAGCCAGAGCCAAAGCCAGAAATAGGGCTTGATACAGGGCCGGAGCGCAAAACATAGCTGCAGCCACAGCCTGAGTCTGCAACAGTACTTGATACAGTGCCGGAGCTGGAGCTGGAGTCAGAGCCAGAGCCAGAGGCACAGCCAGAGCCAGAACAAAACCCTAATTCAGAACCAGAGCCTGAAAGACAGCCAGACCCTGAAACATAGCTGGGTCAGAGGCAGAGGAAGAGCCATCATGAGACCCTGAATCAGAGTCAGAACCAGATCTTCATTCAGAACCAGACCCTGAAAGAGAGCCAGAGCCACAGACAGAGCCACAGACGGAGCCTAGAGCCACAGCCGAGATCCACAGCCTGAGTCTGAAATAGTGCTTGATAGAGTGCTGGATCCTGAAACAGAGACACTGTCTGAAACTGAGCCTGACGCTTAAACGTAGCCAGGGGCAGAGGGAGAGGCAGAGCCTGATACAGTGCTTGATACAGCATAGGAGCCTGAAGCAGAGACACAGCCAGATCCAGAGACACAGCCAGAGCCAGAACAAAACCCTAATTCAGAACCAGAGCCTGAAAGAGAGCCAGAGCCAGAAACAGTGCTTGATAGAGTGCCAGAGCCTGAAACAGAGGCAGAGGCAGATACAGGGCTTGAAACAGCGCCGGAGCCTGAAACAGAACCAGAGCCACAGCTACAGCCAGAGACAAAGGCTGAGACACAGGCCAAGCCTGAAATAGAGCTAGAATAAGTGCTAGAGCCAAAGACTGAGACAAAGCCTAATAAAGAGCAGAAGCCTGAGCCTGAGCCTGAAACAGTGCTTGATACAGTGCCAGAGCCTGAAATAGAACCAGAGCCACAGCTACAGCCATAGTGCCACAGCCTGAGTCTGCAACAATGTTTGATACAGCGCCGGACCCTGAAACAGAGACACAGCCTGAAACAGAACCTGAGCCTGGTTATTAGCATGGCAATTAAAGAAGAGAGAGGCAGAAAGGCTTATAAATAGAGTTAAGTGCAAAGGCAAAATAATAAACAACCCTAAAACTAAAATGATAGTTTTACCGAAGCTACTCTTTCTATTCCAAACGATTCCAATTACAGGAAAGACCAGCAGTATCAACAAGTGGCAAAAAGAAATTTCTAAATTTTTGTGGAAGGGTAAAAGACCAAGAGTAAAGCACAAGATATTAATAGATACTGTAGAAAGAGGTGGCTACGGGTTACCGGATTTGAAGCTATATTACGAAGCCTCATGTCTTCTCTGGTTGAAAGATTGGTATTTATTAAAAAATTGGGATATTTTAGATCTAGAAGGTCATGACACCCTGTTGGGTTGAAATGAACGACGGACGAGTAGGTAGGTGTCATACGGGAGGCGTCTCTCGAGCAAGCCTCGGAGACTCCCTTTTATTGGATATTATACAGCGTCTGCCACGTGTGTGCTTGTTGCTGACTGGTTATCATAAGTACAAAGCAAAGGTTGTATATAAGACATTAATTATTGCATATAAGACATTAATCATAGACAGGTTAAAGGTTGGGAAAAGGAATGCGGAGTTTACACAGGCATGGTTTCGGACTGCCCGTACCAGAGTGGTACGAAAAGGAATGTACAAAGAGGGGTAAGTACAGATTGATATTGTAATGGGAATTGGGGTTGCTCGTGCGTAGAGGATGCTGAAGTTCTAGGCAACGTTGCCTGGCTAAACCTTTCCCTGGCTGGACAGCCCTTCCTCCGTGGCTGTGTCAGTCGCTGGCAGAATCCGTCAGTGGGCGTTTCCTGAATTTCTTCCAACATAAAAATTCCTTGACGCCCAGTCTCCGCCTAGCCTCCCTGCGTGGAAGTTTTCTGCGCAGAGTAGGCATAGCCAGCGGAGGTCCTGGCCTCTCCCCGCTGGTCTCTGTGGAAGAGTCTTGGAGCCCTCTCTCCGAAGTCCTTCCCTGGTCCCCTTCCTCCCCGGTGTCATGCTGATAACCTTCCCCAAAGGGAGTGTTCTCTCTCCCTCTGCTGGTCCCTTCTCCTGCATGGTCGGGGAGCCTTACCTCCACTCTTGGCTCCGATGGCAGTTCCCTGACATCCACCTCCCCCCAGAACCCCCCTCACCTCCGTCCCTTTCCTTTGGCCTAAATTCCTCCCTTCCCTCTGACGGCGATGCAGGAAATCCCCTGAAGGAGCTACCCCCATCCTCTGAAGATTCAAACATAGCTCTCCACCTGCTGCTATCTCTTTGTACCGGATCACCCTCCCAGTCCGATTCCTCACCCTCAGATTCCTCTCCTTCCTCCTCGTCGGACGCCAGAAACCCCACAAACTCTTCTTCCTCATCTGTAGTGCCAAATTGCTCCTCCCAGAACCTCGCTACCGGTTTGGGCTTCCTTGGGAACCTGCTGTGAAACTCCCCCCTGAGATCCTCTTTTTTTAAAAAATAAATTTTTTATTGGTTTTTCACAATTTTTATAAACACAAACATTACACAATACAAACAAACAAACACATAAACAAACATGTATAATTTCGAGTCCTTTTTTCTTTTTTTTAAAAATAAATATTTTACTCAATTTTCAAACATAAAATAAAAAGCACACAATAAACACACAAATTCCCTTCCCCCAAAAAATAACAAACCAAAAAAGAAAACAGATACAATTACACCCACAAACAATATAGAAAAAGAAAAGTAAAGAAAAAAGAAAAAACACAACTATTCATAACCTTTTTTATATAACTAACTGGACTTCCTCACATCTCCCTTACCCTGCATTCTCTATAATAAAAGTATCAGCAAATTGTTACCATCTTTGATTTCTTATTTTGTACTTCTCAAATGTTATCTTTCTAAGCTTAAAGCAAATTTTGTCAATTACTTATAACTTAAAATAAACATAATATTACTTTAAGTTTCAATTCTTTCTTGCATCTCACTTAATTTTCAATATCTCACAATCAAGTTACTGGAACCATATTTTTCTAAATCATGCAGTTTCTTAGCATTCATACAATTTATACTGTTTTTGTAAATAGTCCTTGAACTTTTTCCAATCCTCTTCCGTTGTTTCTTCTCCCAAATCTCGGATTCTGCCAGTCATTTCAGCCAGTTCCATGTAATCCATCAATTGCGTCTGCCACTCTTCCAGTCTGGGCAAATCTTGTGTCTTCCAATATTTTGCAATAAGTATTCTTGCTGCTGTAGTCGCATACATAAAAAAGGTTCTGTCCTTCTTTAACACTTTCTGGCCGACAATGCCCAAGAGGAAGGCTTCTGGTTTCTTAGTAAAGGTATATTTAAATACCTTTTTTAACTCATTGTAGATCATTTCCCAGAAGACCTTCACTCTTGGACAAGTCCACCAGAGGTGAAAGAATGACCCTTCAGCCTCCTTACATTTCCAACATTTATTATCAGACAGGTGATATATTTTTGCAAGCTTGACTGGGGTCATGTACCACCTATATATCATTTTCATAATATTTTCCTTCAGGGCATTACATGCCGTGAATTTCATTCCGCTGGTCCATAACCTTTCCCAGTCCTCAAACATGATGTTATATCCAATGTCCTGAGCCCATTTTATCATAGCTGATTTAACTGTCTCATCCTGAGTATTCCATTCAAGCAGCAAGTTATACATTCTAGAAAGTACCTTGGTCTTTGGTTCTAACAATTCTGTTTCTAATTTCGATTTTTCCACCTGGAATCCTTTCTTTCTGTCTAGATTAAAAACCTCTTTAATTTGAGCGTAATGTAACCAATCTCGCACCTTATTCTTTAATTTCTCCAAGCTCTGCAACCTCCAATTGTCTCCAATTTTTTCTATTATTTCCCAATATTTCGGCCAGCCGGCCTCCATATTGATTCTTTTCCGGGCCTTAGCCTCAATTGGTGATAACCACCTTGGGGTCTTATTTTCTAATAAGTCTTTATACTTTGTCCAGACAATAAATATTGCTTTCCTGACAATATGGTTTTTAAACCCTTTATGAACTTTTACCTTGTCGTACCACAGATATGCATGCCAACCAAAAGCATTATTAAACCCTTCCAGATCTAGGACATCAGTGTTTTCTAAGAGTAACCAATCTTTCATCCAGCAGAAAGCTGCAGCTTCGTAATATAACCTTAAGTCCGGCAGGGCAAATCCCCCTCTTTCCTTTGCATCAGTTAGAATTTTAAATTTTATTCTGGGTTTTTTGCCCTGCCAGACAAACTTAGAAATATCTCTCTGCCACTTTCCAAAACATTCCACTCTGTCCACAATCTGTAGGGTTTGAAATAAAAACAACATCTTTGACAATACATTCATCTTTATAGCTGCAATTCGACCCAACAAGGAAAGTTTCAATCTTGACCAAGTTTCTAGATCCTTCTTGATTTCTGATCAACATTTTTCATAGTTATCTTTAAATAAGTTCAAGTTTTTAGCAGTCAAGTTAACCCCTAGGTATTTCACCTTTTTAACCACATTTAATTCAGTCTCTTTCTGAAACCTTTCTGACTCCAAAGGTGTCAAATTTTTCTCCAAAACCTTAGTTTTTTGCTTGTTCAGTTTAAATCCCGCCACCCGACCAAACTCATGAATCAATTCTAAAACTCTTTTCGTACTAGATTCTGGCTCCTGTAATGTTAAAACCAAGTCATCTGCAAAAGCTTTAAGTTTGTACTGTTTCACTCCGACCTGTATTCCTTGCACCAACCGGTCCTCCCTAATCATATTCAAAAGCACCTCCAGGACTGATATAAATAACAAAGGGGATATGGGGCACCCTTGTCGTGTTCCTTTTTCAATTTTGAACTCTTCTGTCACCACATTGTTAACTATCAATTTAGCTTTTTGTTCTGAATAAATTGCCTCTATTCCATTTTCAAACCCCCGTCCCACTCCCATCCCTTCATGGTTTTTCTTCATAAACTTCCAAGAGATGTTGTCAAATGCCTTCTCCGCATCAATAATAATTAACACTTCTTTTGTATTGATATTACTTTGCAGAAGTTCCAAAATGTCAATAATATTTCTAGTATTATCAGACAAATGTCTGCCTGGGAGAAAGCCTGCCTGATCTTTATGAATTACTTCATTTAACACTTTTTTAAGTCTACTTGCCAGAATGTCTGCAAAAATTTTGTAATCCACATTTAGGAGTGAGATGGGACGGTAGTTCTTAAGTTGAGTCTTTTCAGTTTCCAATTTAGGTATCAATGTGATGAAAGCTTCTTTCCACGATTCCGGTGCCTTCTCCCCCTCCATGATCTGATTACACACCTCCATTAGTGGTTGAATCAAGAGATCTTTCAATGTCTTATAATACTTGGAGGTGAGTCCATCTGGTCCTGGAGATTTGCCTAGTTGCATATTCTGAATGGCACCTTCAATTTCTTGTTGTGTTATTTTATAGTTCAGAGCTGTTCTCTTTTCCTGGGATAATTTTGGTAGTCCATTTATTTTTAAAAATTGGTCTATCTCAGTCTCTTTCTGCGGCCCTTGCGTGTAAAGTTGTTTGAAGTATCTCTGGAAGCACTTTCTAATTTCCTCAGGTTTCTGAATATTTATCCCTTCAATCTCTAGGTTTGTAACCGTGTTCAATTTTTGTCTCTTTTTCAACTGCCATGCTAGCAGTTTCCCACACTTATTTGCTGATTCAAATGATCTTTGTTTCATTAATTTAATTTTCCACTCTACTTCTTGATTTATCAATTTGGCATATTGTGCTTGATGGAATTTGATTTCTCTCAGAATCTCCTGAGATTTGGGTTTTGATCTTAATTTTTTCTCACCATCTCTTATCTTCTCTAAAATCTTGTCCTTTTTTTCATTCCAGACTCTTTTCTTTATCGTGTTCTGTTGTATCAAAAACCCTCTCATAACAGCTTTACTTGCATCCCAGATTACTCTTTTTTCCACTGTGGTATTCAGATTTATTTCAAAATAGTCTTGTAATGTCTTCTGGGCCTTCTTCACAACCTCCTGATCTCTTAACAAGGTGTCATTCATTTTCCATCTGAAGGAACCGATTGGGGTTAGTCTAATTTCCATTTTCATGGCGTTATGGTCGGAGCAGGTTTTTGGGCAGATTTCCACTTTTCTAGTCTCAGGTGCCAGTCCTCTAGTTATCCATATTTGGTCGATTCTTTTCCATGTCAGATGGGCTTCAGAAAAGAATGTTCCTTCTTTTCCTAGGGGGTTCTTTGTCCTCCAGATGTCAATCAGGTCCATGTTGTCAGTTAGCTCAAAGAAAGTTTTAGGTCGTCTGCCGTCTTTTGTCAAATTTTGATTTTGTGACTTATCCATATTTATAGAGACCACCCCATTCATATCTCCCATCATAATGATGTTGCTATAGTCCAGATAATCCAGCATAGTCTCATGCAGTTTCTTGTAAAATTCTGATTTCCCCTCATTCGGTGCATATATTCCTAGTATCAAAAACTTTTCTCCTTGAGTCTGAATCTCAATTGCCAAAATTCTTCCTTGTTCATCTTTAAATAAAAACTTTGGTGATAGGCTCTCCTTTGCATAAATCACCACTCCTCTTTTTTTGACTCTGTCCGATGATATAAATTCTTGGCCTAGTCTTTTGTTAATTAGCACTTTTCTGTGGAGCCTAGTCACATGGGTTTCCTGCAAACAAATAATGTCCAATTGTTCTTTCTTCAATATATGAAATATTCTTGTCCTTTTTTCCGGGGAATTCCCGCCATTAATATTCCAACTAAGAAGCTGCAGAGACATCCTGGATCAATCCGCTATTCCTTTGGTGGTGGTGTCTTTTCCTTTTGATCCTCTGGTCCCAAGGGTGCGGGTACAGGTGCTGGTACTGGCGGAGGTGGTGGCCAAGACCCAGGTCCTACTGCTCCTTTCTGAAGGTCCTCTCCGTGGTCGTCTAGAAATTTTTGTTGGTCTTCTGCTGATTTAATTTTGAATTTCTTTCCTTTGAAGTTAAAGGATAATCCTTGAGGAAATTCCCACCTAAAGGGAATTGAGTTGCTTCTCAACAATCTTGTTAAATCTGTGTATGTAGATCTAAGGTCCAAAAGTTGTTTCGGGATATCTTTGTAGATTTCTGCCTTGTTGCCTTGAATATCAAGTGATTTTTCGAAATGAAGGCCTAATATTTTGTCTCTCTCTTGCTTGGATCTCAAAATGATCAAACAGTCTCTGGATCTGTCCTTCCTCACCACTCTTCCCAGTCTAAAACCACTTATGATTTTGAAGTCCTTATCTTCTTCAATGGCCCAGAACTTTGAAAATTCTGATGACAAATAACCAATCAAATCCCCCTGTTCAAGTTCCGGGATGGCTCTCAATCTGAGATTATTTTCCCTATTTCTTAATTCAATCATAGACAGGTAGGCCTGCTGTTCGTTAATTTGTTTGTGCAAAGGTTTTACTTCCACCTGTATTGCTTCAACTTTCTGATTGGCTTCCACAGCTTTTTGATTAGCTTCCTCAGCCAGTTTGCGATTTTCTAGAGTTGCTTCCTGTAGATTCCCGATTGCTTGTGTATGTTGAGCAACTTGTTCAGTCAATTTATTAATGCTGGCTGTGGCTTGGTCAATTTTTGTCGAATGCTCGTCTGCCTTTTTATTTAAACTTTCCAATTGTCCCAAAATTTGTTCTAAAAGTGCAGAAGATCCTCCTGTAGCCATATCCTCTAATGATGTCTGCTCAGCTTCTCCTTCTTGTATCCCTAAAACAGATGGGACAGATGATCTGCGTGGCTGAGAAGTCAGAGTTGTTTGTACTAATTGTTTAGCTTTCGTTTTAGCCAATCTTGCTTTCCCCGTGCCACTCATTCCAATCCTGTCTACGTGCCAAGGTCAAGCTATGTGCAGTCCCATGGGAAAGTCAGTTCCAGAGAGTAAACAGCAAGGCAGCAGAAAATCAAAACAGAAGGCAAATCCCAGACAATTGTAAATCCACAGTCCTCTAGGGGGAGTGCAACAATGTCTCAAAGGAAAGAATAGAGTTGTTCCGCCATTAAAATCCCAGCAGTTTAAAACACGTTGAAAGGATCCTTCAGCTCCCTTTTGCGATGCAGAACTTCCCAAAGTTAAAACAAAGTCTCAAAGAGGTGCGAGAAATAACTTCCCCATTTGTATCCAAATTGTAACGCTCCAATGCAACACTTTCGACAGTTAGCCAGATTCAGCAGTTTGACAGTTCTTTTTGCCTTTAGCCTGACAGCCCGTGAATTGGGCTTCTTTTAAACAATCCAGAAAGAAAAGGGAGGGTAACCAAGAAAAGTAAAACGAAATTGTCTCTTAATCTCTTAAAAGTCTCTTGAAAGCAAATTCAGTTGTTGCACAATAAGCCACACTTTTTAAACCTTTTTTTAAAAAAGCGATTCCAGCTTGTCAAAATCTTTACTTTAGTTCTTTAAGCACGGTCGGGAGACGGACTTCCTGGTTGCATCTCCCGCTTTCAGCCAAATTCAGTCTCTTTAGTCCCAAGATTTCTTAATTTCCCCTTACTTACGGGTTTGTAGTTTTAAATCAATTGTTCCAGGAAAAAAGGTCAGTGCTCATCGGTAGCAGCCGCGCGGCTTCACTTCTGCAGAAAGAGCGATCAACTCACAGCACCGCGCCACCCTTCCACATTCCGGAGCCCCTTACGGGGTTCCTTCTTCATTTCGGGGGGCGCTTCTGGTGCCCGCCGAGTCCCACGGTCACAGGCTCACTCTGCCTGTGGTTTATCTTTATGGGTCTCCGCTGTGCCGTAGCGGACGACCCGTTTCTGCGGAGCTCCCCTTCACAGAGCGAAGAGGACCGCCCTTACCGTTTCGCGCCGCCTCCGGAAGTCGAGTCCTTTTTTCTTAAACCTTACTTCACCGACTTCCCCATACCTCCCCTTTCTGCATCCCAATTTCCAAATTTGTTTCAGCAAATCCTGCCCCTTGGTTTTATCGAATTTTCCCTTATTCTTTTCTTATACTTAATCTTTTACAGCTGTAATCCCTTTTTTCTAAAACCTCAACATTTTAGCATTCATTAATTTTGCAATGTTTCTTTTTTTCTTTTTACAAACAAATAAACATGTATAATTACTTAGACCTCTTTTCATACACCTTATTTCCCGGACTTCCCCATACCTCCCTTTTCCTGCATCCTTATGTTAACCCTTTCTCAGCAACCCTTCGTTCAATTGATTCGCTCATTTTCATTTTACATTCTTCAAGGTTATGATTTACAGCTGCAATTCTCTATTTTTTATGACCATAACATCTCAGCCATCATGAATCTTACAACAGTCTTTAAGATATTTTTTAAATTTCTTCCAGTCTTCTTCCACCGTCTCTCTCCCCTGGTCACGGATTCTGCCGGTCATCTCTGCCATTCCCATGTACTCAATCACCTTCGCTTGCCATTCTTCCAGAGTGGGTAGCTGCTGCGTCTTCCAATACTTTGCCAGAAGAATTCTTGCCGCTGTGGTAGCATACATAAAAAATGTTTTGTCCTTCCTTGACACCAATTGGCCCACCATGCCCAGGAGAAAGGCCTCTGGTTTTTTCAAAAATGTCCATTTAAGGACTTTTTTAATTTCATTATAGATCATTTCCCAATAGGCCTTTACCCTCGGGCAGGTCCACCAAAGGTGATAGAAGGTACCTTCAGTCTCATTACATTTCCAACATTTATTACTGGGCACATGATAAATTTTTGCAAGTTTGACTGGGGTCATGTACCACCTATAGATCATTTTCATTATATTCTCTCTCAATGCATTACAAGCTGTAAACTTAACACCTGTATTCCATAACTGTTCCCAATCATCAAACATTATGTCATGGCCTATGTCTTGTGCCCATTTGATCATAGCTGATTTTACTGTTTCATCTTGTGTATTCCACTTCAGCAGCAAATTGTACATTCTCGACAAGTTCTTAGTATTGGGTTCTAACAATTCTGTTTCTAATTTCGACCTCTCCATCTGGAAACCTATTTTCCTGTCCTGTTTAAATACCTCGTTTATCTGATGGTAATGCAACCAATCTCGTACTTTGGACTTTAATTTGTCAAAACTCTGCAATTTAACTCTTTCACCGTCTTGTTCCAAGATTTCACAATACTTTGGCCATTTGGACTCCATATTTAGTTTTTTTATCTCTTTAGCCTCCATAGGTGATAACCACCTGGGAGTTTTACTTTCCAGTAAATCCTTATATCTTATCCAGACATTATACAGTGCTTTCCTAACAATATGGTTTTTGAAGCCTTTATGCAGTTTTACCTTGTCATACCATATGTATGCATGCCATCCAAATCTATTGTCATACCCTTCCAGATCCAAAATGTCTGTATTCTCTAGAAGTAGCCATTGTTTCAGCCAGCAAAAAGCTGCCGATTCATAATAAAGTCTCAGGTCCGGCAGGGCAAAACCCCCTCTGTCTTTTGCATCGGTTAAAATCTTAAAGTTTATTCTGGGCTTTTTGCCCTGCCAGACAAATTTTGATATGTCTTTTTGCCACCTCTTGAAACAGTCCATCTTATCCAAGATCTGGAGTGTCTGGAATAAAAACAACATTCTAGGCAATACATTCATCTTAATAACAGCAATTCGGTCTAACAAGGAAAGTCTCAACCTTGACCATATTTCTAGATCTTTCTTCACCTCTGTCCAACATTTATCATAATTGTCTTTAAATAGGTTTACATTTTTAGAAGTCAAGTTCACACCCAGGTATTTCACCTTTTTTGCTATTGTTAGACCTGTTTCACTCTGAAACTTCTCTTTTTCTGCCATTGTTAGATTTTTCTCTAACACTTTGGTTTTTTGCATGTTCAGTTTGAATCCTGCTACTTGACCAAATTTCTCAATTAGTTCTAGAACTCTTTTGGTACTAGTCTCTGGCTGTTGCAAAGTCAATACTAAATCGTCTGCAAATGCCCTTAATTTATAGTTTTTAGCTCCGAGCTGAACACCTTTAACCAGTTGGTCCCCTCTAATCATGTTCAGCAAAACCTCCAGGACTGTTATAAAAAGTAAGGGTGATATTGGGCATCCCTGTCGTGTACCTTTTTCTATAGGAATCTCTTCCGTAACCACATTGTTAACAATCAACTTTGCTTTTTGCTTAAAGTATATAGCACCTATACCGTTTTCAAATCCTTGGCCTACCCCCATCCCTTGGAGATTCTTCTTCATAAAGGTCCAGCAAATATTATCAAAGGCTTTCTCCGCATCCACAAAAATTATCACTGCCTTTCTATTAATATTTACTTCCAACAACTCTAAAATGTCTATAATGTTCCTTACATTGTCTGACATATGTCTCCCTGGGAGAAAGCCTGTTTGGTCCTTATGAATCTCCTCCACCAAAACTCTCTTCAGTCTTTTTGCTAAAATGTCTGCAAAAATTTTGTAATCCGCGTTAAGTAATGATATAGGGCGGTAGTTTTTAACCTGGTTATTTTCAGTCTCTGTTTTCAGTATAAGTGAAATGAAAGCTTCTTTCCACGATTCGGGTGCCTTTTTCCCTTCCAAAATTTCATTACAAACCTCCTTCAATGGTTGTATTATCCATTCCTTCAATTCCTTGTAATATCTAGCAGTCAAACCATCTGGTCCTGGAGATTTTCCCAGTTTCATCTTCTGAATGGCATCCTCTATTTCTTGTCCTGTTATTTTCTCATTCAAAATCCTTTTACTTTGGTCTGAGATCTTTGGTAATCCGTACTTTTTAATAAATTCTTCTATTTCCTGCTCATTAACCGGCCCTTGTGCATATAGTTTCCTGAAGAAACTTTGAAAACAGTTATTAATCTCATTTGGTTTGTGGATAATTTTTCCTTCCATTTCTAGACTTGTCACAGTATTCAATTTTTGTCTCTTTTTCAGTTGCCAGGACAGGAGTTTCCCACATTTGTCTGCCGATTCAAATGTTCTTTGTCTCATTTGCTTTATCTTCCATTCTATCTCTTGATTCATCAGTTCCATATATTGCGTCTGATAATACTTTATTTCTCTCAGAATCTCATGAGACTTTGGTTTAGACCTCAATTTCTTTTCAGCTTCCTTTATCTTTTCCAGAAGTTTTTCTTTCCTCTCATTCTGTTTTTTCCTCTTTATGGGTATTCTCCGCTGACTGCTTTGTCAATGCTTCCAAAGACTGGTTTATTTTGAGCAATGCCTGTGTCATTGACTCCATAGATGCAGCTGGTACTTTTTCCTGTCCAGCTGGTGTTATGCCTTGCATCGAACCCCTTTTCTTTTGAGTTTGCTGAGTTTGTTTTGCTTTGGATCTAGTTGTTATCTCATCTGGTTGGCCACTCATATCCTCAAGGTCAGTTCTCACAAGAAGGACTTAGAAGTGGAAAATTCCACTTTTTTCCTCTCTCAGTAGCAAATTTCCTTTAAGTCCTCTAGAGGGAGCATTTAATTGTATCCAATTTTGAAAGTCAGAAACACATAAGACAGGAAACAAAGAATCCAGAAACAATTAAATAAAGCAACGAAAGAACAAAGCTGCATTTAAATGAAGGCTAACTTTTAAGCTGTCAAAACCTGACATCGGACTTAAACTTTCCCCCCAGTAAGCAGGAGAAGGGGGGAAGTAAAATCGGAAATTTATAAACCTGTTTGAAGGAAGTGGAGGAAAAAGATCTTCCACTGTCAAAAACCCTGAGTCGGGCTGCCGGAGTAAGGCACCAGGGAACTGAACTGTCAATTTAAATTGGATACAAAGTTGGGGTTTTGACTGAAACAAAGTTATAAGACTTTAATGGAGTTATTTTGTGAACATCTGAGGATACTGAAACTGTAATAAGAACTTTGATGGTGGACTTTTGGAATTTTGCAATGTTTCTTAAGATAAATTTTAAATTTCTTCCAGTCTTCATCCGCCGTCTCTTTCCCCTGGTCACGGATTCTGCCGGTCATTTCAGCCAGTCCCATGTAGTCTATCACCTTCATCTGCCATTCTTCCAGAGTGGGTAGATCTTGTGTCTTCCAATACTTTGCGATGAGTATTCTTGCTGCTGTTGTAGCATACATAAAAAAAGTTCTGTCTTTCTTTGGCACCAAGTGGCCGACAATGCCCAAGAGAAAGGCCTCTGGTTTCTTAGGGAAAGTACATTTAAGTACCTTTTTCATTTCATTATATATCATTTCCCAGAAAGCCTTAATCTTCGGGCACGTCCACCAAAGGTGATAAAAAGTACCTTCAGTTTCTTTACATTTGCAACACTTATTATCAGGCAAATGGTAAATTTTTGCTAGCTTGATTGGGGTCATGTACCACCTATAGATCATTTTCATAATATTTTCCTTTAAGGCATTACATGCCGTGAATTTAATACCGGTGGTCCACAACTGTTCCCAGTCAGCAAACATAATGTTATGACCAATGTCCTGTGCCCACTTAATCATAGCAGATTAAACTGTTTCATCTTGTGTATTCCATTTCAGCAACAAATTATACATTCTTGACAGAGTCTTAGCATTGGGTTCTAACAGTTCTGTTTCTAGTTTTGATTTCTCCACCTGGAAGCCAATTTTCCTGTCCTGTTTATACACCTCCATTATTTGATAGTAATGGAGCCACTCTCGTACTTTAGACTTCAATCTCTCATAACTCTGTAATTTCCGTTTATCTCCCTCTTGTTCCAAAATTTCCCAATATTTTGGCCATTTGGCCTCCATGTTAAGTTTTTTCACGGCTTTAGCTTCCATTGGCGATAGCCAGCTTGGGGTTTTATTTTCCAAAAAATCTTTGTATCTGATCCAGACATTATATAATGCTTTCCTAACAATGTGATTTTTAAAAGCTTTATGCGCTTTAACCTTATCATACCATAGATATGCATGCCATCCAAATACATTATTAAAACCTTCCAAGTCCAAAGTATCTGTATTCTCGAGGAGCAGCCACTCTTTCATCCAGCAAAAAGCTGCTGATTCATAGTACAGTTTTAAGTCCGGCAGGGCAAATCCCCCTCTTTCCTTTGCATCCGTTAAAATTTTAAACTTTATTCTGGGTTTTTTGCCCTGCCAGACAAATTTCGAAATGTCTTTCTGCCACCTCTTGAAACAGGCCATCTTGTCAAGAATTTGCAATGCTTGAAATAAAAATAACATTCTAGGCAATACATTCATCTTAATAACTGTAATTCGGCCTAACAAGGAAAGCTTCAAATTTGACCATATTTCTAGATCCTTTTTAACTTCTGTCCAGCATTTCTCATAATTATCTTTAAACAAATTCACATTCTTAGATGTCATATTAATCCCCAAGCATTTCACCTTCTTGACCACTGTCAACCCGGTTTCATTCTGGAACCTCTCCCTTTCCATAGCTGTTAAATTTTTCTCCAAAAAAGTTTTTTGTTTATTCAACTTGAATCCTGCAACTTGACCAAATTCTTGAATTAGTTCTAAAACCCTTTTCGTACTAGTGTCTGGCCTCCCCCCTGAGATCCTCATCCCTGATGGTCTCCGCTGGAACCCACGTGTTTTCCGACTCAGGTTCCCCCTCCCAAGCCACCAAATACTCCACTACCCCTCCTCTCAATCTTGAATCAAGTATTTCCGTGGCTTGACTGCTGAGTTCCCTCTCCTCTATGCGTGGGTGAGTGGGGACCTCTCTCTCTCGCCCCGGAAATTCCAGCCCCTCCCTGTACAGAGAGAGTAGGGACCTATGGAACACCGGGTGTAGTTTCATACTGGTCGGCAACTTGAGCCGAAAGGCCACTGGATTGACCTGCTGCGTTACCTTGAAAGGTCCCAGCCGCCTGTGCCGCAATTTCTTGCACCCTCCCTTGAAAGGCAACCCCTGGGTTGACAACCACACCCGGTCCCCCACCCGTATGGTTTCTCCTTCCCTGTGGTGCTTGTCTGCATGCCTCTTATACACTTCCTTGGCCCTTTCCAAGTTCATTTTAAGTTGTTGGTGTAAGGCTTCCATTTCTTCCACAAACTGCTCCGCTGCTGGCACACTCCACCTCTCCTCCCCACCCCATGGGAAAGCCCTGGGATGACACCCGTAATTGGCCATGAACGGGCTCATCCCCGTGGACACGTGTTCCGCGTTATTGTACGCAAATTCTGCCAGCCCCAGTTTATCCACCCAGTCGTTCTGCCTCTCGCTGACATAGCAGCGTAGATATTGTTGGAGTATACTGTTCGCTCTTTCTGCTTGTCCGTTGGTCTCTGGGTGTCTGGCCGTCGAGAAGCTCACCTCGACTTCCAGCAAGAACCGGGAAGTTCACCTCGACTTCCTCCAGAACCGGGATGTAAATTGCTTCCCTCGGTCGGACAAAACCCTCAAGGGGGCGCCATGCAGTCTGAAGATGTGATCCACAAACAGCCTGGCAGTTTCCTCTGCCGTCACCGCATGCGAGCAAGCGATAAAATGGCACATTTTTGTTAACAGGTCTACAACCACCATGACAGCTGTTTTCCCTCTCGATTTGGGCAAATCTGTCATAAAATCTATGGACACCACCTCCCATGGTTTTCCCGGTGTGGGTAAAGGTTCCAGTAGTCCCGCGGGCACCGCCCTCTCCCCCTTTGCTCGCTGGCAGCAGTCACACCCTCATACGTACTCCCGTACATCTTCCCTCACCCTTGGCCACCAGAACTGCCTGGTGACCAGCAACATGGTCTTGTGTTGACCGAAATGCCCCGCCGTCGGGTTATCATGGAGTTGTTTGAGTACCCTTCTCCTCAAGTCATCCCCTGGTACATATAGTGCTCCCCTGTAATATAGTACCCCATCTTTCTCCTCAAACCCCCCATGGTTTCCCCCCGTGCCTCTGAGTTCCCGGATTTTCGTTTGGGCGAGCTCATCGTCCCTCGTCAGTCCTACTAGTTCTCGTGTCTCAACTAACACTCCCCCCCCACACCCATCGGTTCTCGGGAATCACATGTCGTGCTTCTGGTGGTCCTTCTCCTTCCAGATACTCCGGCTTCCGGAAGAGGGCGTCTGCTCTGACGTTTTCCTCTCCCGGCACGTATCGAATCTCGAAGAAAAACTTGGAGAATTCTTGAGCCCACCGCACCTGTCGTTGGTTGAGTACTCGTGCAGTCCTCCAGTACTCTAGGTTCTTATGATCCGTGCACACCTGGATCTTGTGCTGCGCCCCTGGATCTTGTGCTGCTCTTCCGAAGCAAACGCCTTTTTTAGCCTTTCGAAAGATTGCTGTGCCTCTTCTGTCCAGACGAACTTCCTTTTGCTACTGAGACAATCGGTGATGGGTGCGGTTAAGTGGGCGAAGTTCTTGATGAACTTCCGATAGAAGTTCGCAAACCCCAGGAACCTCTGCACGTCCTTCCGGGTCTTGGGGGCCTTCCATTCCAGCACCGCCTGCACCTTGCTTGGGTCCATAGCTAGGCCCTTGTCGGACAACCTGTATCCCAGGAACTCGACCTCTCGTGCGTGGAATTGGCACTTCTGCAGTTTGACCCACAATTGGTGTTCCTGTAGCCTCTTTAGCACTTCCTGAACGTCCCGAACGTGTTGCTCCTCATTGTCCGAATAGATTAACACGTCATCTAGAAAGGCCACACAATTCTTGTATAGCAAGGATTCCAACACATGGTGCATGAAAGATTGAAAACAGGCAGAGCCTGATTGTAATCCAAAGGGCATAACGAGGTACTCAAAGGCTCCTAGAGGGGTGAACATGGTGGTTTTCCATTCATCCCCTTCCCTCATCCTAATCAAATTGTACGCCCCCTGAAGGTCCAGCTTGGTAAAGATCTTTCCCTTCCTCACCCGGGTTAAAATATCGTCAATCCTGGGCATTGGGAAGGTCACGGGTTCTGATACAAGGTTCAAGGATCTGAATTCTACGACCAATCTGGGCTGTTTTGTGTCCTTTTTGTCCGCAAAGAACACTGGACTGCCTCCCACCGTCCTTGATTCCCTTATGTTTTTGTTTTTTTTTAATAATATTTTTATTTGCTTTTTTTCCAAGGTCAGAATGCATCGTCAATGACACAACAGAAGCGATTTTACAGAAAGAAAGAAAAAATTAAATACAAGAAAATTCACTTTTCCAAATCTTTTTTCATAATCAACTGGACTTCCCCACATCTTCCATCCCCTGTTTTCTTTGCAATAAAAAATAAACAGCAAATTGATACCTTGTTTCATGTGTTTTTGTACTTTCATCTAATTATATACTCTAAAATTTAAACTTTTCACAGTCATAACTTAATTTTCATCATTTTCCGATCTCAATACTGAAGCATGTTTTTCCCAAAACTTAGCAAATTCTCAACATTCATATAACTTATAATGTTTTTGTAGATAGTCCTTAAATTTTTTCCAATCCTCTTCCACTGCCTCTTCTCCCAGGTCTCGGATTCTGCCAGTCATTTCGGCTAGTTCCATGTAGTCCATCAGTTGCGTATGCCACTCTTCCAGCGTGGGTAGCTCCTGTGCCGTCCAATATTTGGCTATAAGAATTCTTGCTGCTGTAGTTGCATATAAAAAGAAAGTTCTATCCTTCTTTGACACTCTCTGGCCTACAATGCCCAGGAGGAAGGCCTCTGGTTTCTTATGGAAGGTATACTTAAATACCTTTTTCAACTCGTTATAAATCATTTCCCAAAAAGCCTTCACCCTCGGGCATGTCCACCAGAGGTGAAAGAATGTTCCTTCAGCCTCCTTACATTTCCAACATTTATTATCAGACAGATGGTATATCTTTGCAAGTTTGACTGGGGTCAGGTACCACCTGTACATCATTTTCATAATGTTTTCTTTTAAGGCACTACATGCCGTAAATTTCATACCGGTGGTCCATAACCTTTCCCAGTCTTCAAACATAATGTTGTACCCAATGTCTTGTGCCCATTTTATCATGGCTGATTTAACTGTCTCATCTTGAGTGTTCCATTTAAGCAGCAAGTTATACATTCTTGAAAGCACTTTCGTCTTAGGTTCAAGTAGTTCTGACTCTAATTTTGATTTTTCCACCTGGAAACCAATTTTTTTATCCTTTTTAAAAATCTCTAGAATTTGGGCATAGTGAAACCAGTCTCGCACCTTTCCTTTCAATTTTTCAAAACTCTGCAACCTCCAAGTATCGCCAACTCTTTCTATTATCTCACAATATTTTACCCAGCCACTCTCCATGTTAATTAGTTTTCGGGCCTTAGCCTCCATCGGTGATAACCACCTCGGGGTCTTATTTTCAAGTAAGTCCTTATATTTAGTCCAGACAATGAATAAAGCTTTCCTGACAATATGGTTTTTGAACAATTTGTGAAACTTTACCTTGTCGTACCACAGATATGCATGCCACCCAAAAGCATTGTTAAACCCTTCCAGATCTAGGACATCAGTGTTTTCTAACAAAAACCAATCCTTCATCCAGCAGAAGGATGCAGCTTCATAATACAACCTTAAGTCCGGCAGGGCAAATCCCCCTCTTTCCTTTGCATCTGTTAGTATTTTAAATTTTATTCGAGGCTTTTTGCCCTGCCAGACAAACTTCATAATATCCCTCTGCCACTTTCCAAAACACTCCACTCTGTCCACGATCTGGAGGGTTTGGAACAGAAACAACATTCTTGGCAATACATTCATCTTAACTGCTGCAATTCTTCCCAAAAAGGAAAGTTTCAATCTTGACCAAGTTTCTAAGTCCTTTTTAATTTCAGACCAACATTTTTTATAATTATCTTTGAACAAATTCAAATTTTTCCCAGTCAAATTAACCCCCAGGTATTTCACTTTTGTAACCACATTTAATTCTGTTTCCTTCTGAAACCCATCTATTTCTGAAGGTGTCAAGTTTTTTGTCAAGACCTTAGTTTTTTGTTTGTTCAACTTGAATCCCGCCATCCGACCAAACTCAGAAATTAGTTCTAAAGCTCTTTTTGTACTAGGTTCTGGCTCCTGTAGTGTCAAAACCAAATCATCTGCGAAAGCCTTCAGTTTATATTGTTTTCCTCCGACCTGTATTCCTTCCACCCGCTGGTCCTTCCTAATCAAGTTCAGCAACACCTCCAGGACAGAAATAAATAACAAGGGTGATAAGGGGCACCCCTGTCGTGTCCCTTTTTCAATTTTGAACTCCTCTGTCACCACATTGTTTACTATCAATTTAGCTTTTTGTTCTGAGTAGATTGCTTCAATACCATTTTGGAACGCCCTTCCCACTCCCATCCCTTCCAGGTTTTTCTTCATAAATTTCCAGGATATATTGTCAAAGGCCTTCTCAGCGTCTATGAAAATCAAAACTGCTTTCGTGCTCAAATTTGTCTGTAGTAACTCCAAAACATCAATAATATTCCTGGTGTTGTCAGACAAATGCCTACCAGGGAGAAAGCCTGCTTGGTCCTTATGAATTACTTCGTTTAAAACTTTTTTCAGTCTATTTGCCAAAATATCAGCAAAAATTTTGTAATCCACGTTTAGGAGTGAGATGGGACGGTAGTTCTTAAGTTGAGTCTTTTCAGATTCCAATTTTGGTATCAAAGTGATGAATGCCTATTTCCACGATTCTGGTGCCCCCTTCCCTTCCATAATTTGGTTATATACCTCCATTAGTGGCTGGGTCAAATATTCCTTCAATGTCTTATAATATTTGGAGGTAAGTCCATCTGGGCCTGGGGATTTGCCTAATTGCATATTCTGAATGGCACTTTCAATTTCCTGTTGTGTTATTTTATAATTCAGGGCTGTTTGTTTATCTTGTGTTAGTTTTTGCAGGCCATGGCTTTTTAAAAATTTGTTTATCTCGGTCTCTACTTGGGGTCCTTGAGTAAACAATTTTTTGAAGTATCTCTGGAAACACTTTCTAATTTCTTCTGGTTTCTGAATACATTCTCCTTCAACCTCCAGATTGGTAACAAAGTTCAATTTTTGTCTCTTTTTCAGCTGCCATGCCAGCAGCTTCCCACATTTATTTGCCGATTCGAATGATCTTTGTTTCATCTGTTTAATTTTCCATTCAACTTCTTGATTTATCAATTTCGCGTATTGTGCTTGATGGAATTTTATTTCTCTTAGAACTTCTTTTGATTTTGGATTTAGTCTCAGCTTTTTCTCTCCGTCTCTTATCTTCTCCAAAATCTTGTCCTTTTTACCATTCCAGAGTTTTTTCTTGATGGTATTCTGTTGTATCAGGAACCCTCTCATAACAGCTTTACTCGCGTCCCAGATTATTTTCTTTTCCACCGAAGTATTCAAATTTATTTCAAAGTAGTCTTTCAACGTTTTTGGGGCCTTCTTTACAATCTCCTGATCTCTAAACAAAAAGTCATTCATTCTCCATCTGAAGGATCCAGCTGGTGTAAGTCTCAAGTCTATTTTCAGAGCGTTGTGGTCGGAGCAAGTTTTGGGGCAGATCTCTATTTTTTTAGTCTTAGGTGCCAGTCCTCTAGACATCCAAATTTGGTCGATTCTTGTCCAGGATAGGTGGGCCTCAGAAAAGAATGTTCCCTCTTTACCTAGAGGGTTCTTTGTCCTCCAAATATCAATCAAGTCCATATTGTCTGTAAGTTCGAAGAAAGTCTTTGGTAGTCTGCCATCTTTAGTCAAGTTTTGATTTTGTGACTTATCCATGTATGTGGAGACAACCCCATTCATATCTCCCATCAAAATGATGTTAGTATAGTCAATGTGGTCCAGCATTATCTCATGCAGCTTCTTATAAAATTCCGATTTCCCCTCGTTTGGTGCGTAAATTCCTACTATCAAAAATTTTTCTCCTTGTGATTGTATTTCAATCGCCAGAATTCTTCCTTGTTCATCTTTATACACAAACTTTGGTGCTAGGCTCTCCTTTGCATATATCACTACTCCTCTTTTTTTAACCTTGTCTGATGAAATAAATTCTTGGCCTAGTCTCTTATTGATTAACACTCTCCTGTGGAGCCTAGTCACATGTGTTTCTTGAAGACAAATGACGTCTAATTGTTCCTTCCTCAATATATGAAAAATCCTTTTCCTTTTTTCGGGAGAATTTGCGCCATGAATATTCCAACTAAAAAGCTGCAGAGACATCCTGGATCAATTTGTCAACCAATAGGGTTGTCTCCCTTGTCGTCTATGCCTGGAAGTGGATCTGGTTTTGCACCAGGCATAGGAGGTGGCCAAGTACCTGCTATTCCTTTCCGAAGGTCCTCCCCGTGATCGTTTAGGAACTTTTCTTGCTCCTCTGCTGTTCTGATTCTTACCTTCTTCCCTTTCAAAGTAAAAGATAGTCCTTGAGGAAATTCCCACCTGTAGGGGATTGTGTTGTTTCTCAGTAAACTTGCCAGATCTTTGTATGTAGTTCTTAAATCCAACAACTGTTTTGGTATGTCTCTGAAGATTTCTGCTGTCTTTCCCTGAATCACCAATGAATTTTTAAAATGCAGGCCGAGTATATTATCTTTTTCTTGCTTGGATCTCAAAATGATCAAGCAATCTCTTGGTTTGTCCTTCTTGGCCACTCTTCCCAGTCTAAAAGCGGTGACAATTTTAAAGTCCTTCTCTTCTGCCAGACCCCAGAACTTGGATATTTCTGCTGTCAAAAAGCCAATCAGATCTTCTTTTTCTAGTTCTGGGATGTTTCTAAGCCTGAGATTACTTTCCCTGTTTTTCAGTTCCGCCATGGACAGGTACGCTTGCTGTTCAGTAACCTGTCTGCTCAGTGGTCTTACTTCCCCTCTTAATTCCTCTATCCTCTTTTTATTTTGGTCTGCTTTTGTATTTGCTTCCTCGGCTAATTTTCGATTTTCTGTTGTAATCTTTTCAATGTTGCCTACTGCCTGTGTATTTTGAGCGACTTGATCTGTCAGTCTATTAATTGTAGCTGTCACCTGGTCGAATTTAGCCGCTTGTTCCTCAAATTTAGCTGCTTGTTCATCAGCTTTCTTATTTAATGCTGCCAGCTGATCCAATATTTCTTTAGAAACAGGGTCTAGCCCTCCTGCAGCCATATCCCCAAAAGCTGGCTGTTTGGGTTGTCCTTCTTGCAGACCTGTCACAATTGGAACAGATGATCTACGTGGCTGCACAGGCAAAGTTGATTGCAAGAGTTCAGTTTGTTTTGCTTTCTTGGCAGCCCTTGTTTTTGCTGCACCACTCATTCCACAGCTGTCCAAGTGTCAAGGTCAAATTGTAAATCCCATGGGAAAAGCAATCCAAAAAGTAAACATCCAGACGTAAAAATTCCAAAACAACCAGCAGTTCTCAGAGACTAATAATTCCACAATCCAGCAGGGGGAGCTCCCCAGAAATTAGGGAGAAGGATAAAAAGCTTCCACCATTAAGTTCCCAAAGAAAAAGTTAGGTAAAATCCAAGACAAGGGGGGAGCCCTCTAAATTCATTTTTTAACTGCAGAGAGTAAAAGTTCTTTACAAAGGTGCATGCAACAGTTCCTTTCTTATAACTTACAAAGTAGCCCGATGTGACTTTATATTTTTATATACAGTTGCCGCAGTCTGATGTTACTTTGTATCCAGACAGCCCGAGAGCTGGGTGTCGTAACTTTGTAATCCACAAAAGGTAGAGAGGAAAATCACGGTTTCTGTCCGCTTATAATACAGTTTTAACTTTTCCTTAGCTTTTAAACAGTCAAATCTGAATTTGCAGGGTATATTCCAACTTCTTTTAAACTCCTTTCAGCGCTTCCGCTTTAGTAAGTCTTTGCTCAATACTTTAAACAGAGCCGGAAGACTGACTTCCTTTTTAGCGTCTCCCGCTTTCAGCCGAAATTCACAAATTTAGGTTCAAATAAAGTCTCGGATTTCTTACTCACGAGTATGTTGTTTCAAATCAGATGTTCAAAGAAGAAAGGTCAGCGCTCATCAGCAGCAGCCGCGCGGCTTCACTTCCGCGGAAAGAGCGATGGATTCACAGCACCGCTACCCCCTCCACGTTCCGGAGCCCCTTACGGGGTCCCTTCTGCGCTTCTGAGGTCGCTCCTGGTGCCCGCCGAACCCCACGGCCACGGGCTCACTCTACCTGTGGTTTTTCTGAGTGGGTCGTCGCTGTGCCGCAGCGCACGACCCTTTTCCGCGGAGCCCCTCTTCAGCAGCTGAAGAGGACCGCCATTGCCGTTTCGCGCCGCCTCCGGAAGTCCATCCTTGATTCCCTTATGAAGCCTCTTTTCAGGTTCTTGTCAATAAACTCCCACAACTCCTGCATCTCCTTGTCCGACATGGCGTACAATTTACCCACTGGGAGCTGAGCTCCTGGTAGTAGGTTGATTTGACAGTCGAAGGGCCTATGGGGGGGGGGTAGTTTATCCGCTTCCTTCTCGCTGAAAACATCCTGCAGGTCAGCGTATTGTGGTGGTACCTTCCCCTTTTCTCCCACTGCCATTCCTGCTACCTGGGCCACGGCTACCCTCGGGACTTCCCCACCGTGACAGTGTTCCAAACAGTGAGCTGATCCAAAGGTCACTGTCCGCTGGTGCCATGCCACCACTGGATCATGTAGCGCCAACCAGCTCATTCCCAGGATGACTGGTGGTCCTGCCAGTCTGGCTACATGAAAGGCAAGGGTTTCTGTGTGTCTGGAGACCCTCATTCTCATGGGGGGAGTCTGGTGCGTCACTTCCCCTCCCAGGAGTTCCCTGCCATCAATGGTCGTTACTTGTAAGGGGCACTCTAGCGGTAGGAGGTGTAACTGGTGCTCCAGCGCGAAATCCTTGCTGAAAAAATTACAGGAACTGCCTGAGTCCAGCAGTGCCTTAACCTTGATTGGGTGTCCATTAGGGAGTTCTAGCACCACCTCTATGGCTATGGCTGCTGGGGGGGGGTCTGGCTTGGGCACTTTTACTGGTTGCTTGCCTGGCTGCTGTGCCCGTTGATCGGCAGCCAAGCGTTGGCGTTTCCCTGCTCCTTAGCGCCCTCCTCCTCACAGTCAGCAGCCCCCACCATTCCTTGCCATGCCTTCCTTTGAGGGCAGACCCTGGCAAAATGCCCTGGCTGTAGGCAGAGGAAACACTTCTTGGCTGTTTTTCCCTCTTCCCCCTCCTTCTTTCGTCCTTCGTTGGAGTTTGAAACCCCCCGCGCTCATGCCCCCCCAATCTCCATTGGTTCCTCAGGCTGGGAAAGTGGCTCTGGTATTTCAGGAATGCGGTTGTCATGCCAACACTCTCCTCTCCACTCCCGTCTCTCTTGCGCACGCGCTTCTTGCCGTACTCCAATCGCAAGCACAGCCTTAGTCAGCTGATCCATCGACTGAGGGCGGGGCGCGCAGGAAAGTTCGTCTTTCACTGAGGGGGATAAGCCTCCCTCAAACAGCATTTGCACTGGTTCCGAGCTCAGTTCCCACCCCAGTTTATGGATAAGCATCGCAAAACACGACCAGTACCCTCTAACTGTCTGGCCCCCTTGTTTGCACGCCATTAGTTCCCTGCGTGTCACACTCTGCTCCACTCCACTTGCGAACATGGCGTCCATGGCGCCAAAATTTTTTCAAAGATCCTTTAGGGCAGCATTCTGCATCGCCATTAATGGCCGGATCCATTCCCTAGCAGCGTCCTGAAGATGCCCGATAACGTAAGCAACTCTCCCCTCATCATCAGCAAAGTCATCATACTGCAGTTCCAGCGTGTACTGTACCTCCGTCCTGAATGCATTATAGTCTCTTGGGTTCCCCCCAAACTTGTGCACTAGTCCCGGTACCTTCTTTGCGATGGGGGTGGGCCTTCCCCGGGCATCCTGAGTCCTCCGTTCATCTAGCCGCACCTCTAACACAGCAAGCTGCTTTTCCAAATCTCGGTTTCTCTCCTCCAGATTTGGCGCTGCTGCTGCTCCCTCTCCGGCGCCTGCTCCTCCGGTTTGACTCATGATGCTGCCTGTCCTGTCGTGGTGCGCGAGCAACGTCAGGGACTGACTGATTGCTGTAATGGGAATTAGGGTTGCTCGTGCGTAAAGGATGCTGAAGTTCTAGGCAACGTTGCCTGGCTAAACCTTTCCCTGGCTGGACAGCCCTTCCTCCGTGGCTGTGTCAGTCGCTGGCAGAATCCATCAGTGGGCGTTTCCTGAATTTCTTCCAACATAAACATTCCTTGACGCCCAGTCTCCGCCTAGCCTCCCTGCGCGGAAGCTTTCTGCGCAGAGTAGGCGTAGCCAGCGGAGGTCCTGGACTCTCCCCGCTGGTCTCTGTGGAAGAGTCTTGGAGCCCTCTCTCCGAAGTCCTTCCCTGGTCCCCTTCCTCCCCGGTGTCACGCTGATAACCTTCCCCAAAGGGAGTGTTCTCTCTCCCTCTGCTGGTCCCTTCTCCTGCATGGTCGGGGAGCCTTACCTCCACTCTTGGCTCCGATGGCAGTTCCCTGACAGATATGGTGTGAACTCAAGGTGAACAGAACGTACCAGGGCGATGAGGGAATGTCTTAGCATCAGCACGGTTTGAGCAGCATGAGCAGAACAAAGCTTAGAAGCAAGACTTCCCATCATGCCACAGTTATGTGCAGAAGCAATGCTTCCCATCATGCCATGGTCATGTGCAAAAGCAATGCTTTCCTTCATCTCCCCCTTTCTTTTCTTATTTGCGAGGTGTTCTGGGTGAATAAGACAAAAATACTTCGGGATACGTGGTATGCCAGCGCATGCCCGAAATAAGTTCGCCACATCTCCCCTAATGTTTACTGCTGGTGCTGCAATTTCGCAAAGTAGGCAGCAATGATTTTATTGGGTGGCTGAGGGGGAGAGAGAAACCGAGACAAAAGACTTATGAGTCCAGGAATGCATTGGAGGAAGCAACATAGCAAAATCAATATACATATTATAATAATGGCATATTGAAAGAGATTACGAAGCCAATTCAGGTTTGGCAACCAGCCAGTGAGCCACTGGGTGAATGAGTCCCACAGGCCAGAAAGTCCAACGTCCTGTTTAATGTGGTGTGTAAGATTTTGCAAATGAAGAATGTTCGTTTTTTGAGACTTCCGGTTTGGGATCGCAAGCAGCAGGGAGCGTGGAGAAGCCGCTGAGAGCTTCTCCGAGCTTTACGGGGGCTTGGGGGCGTCGCAGAGGCACTGCGACCACCAAAATCTCAAGGGGGGTACCCTTGAGGGATAAGCTATCCAGCAGCGTTGGAATGGCTCCGAAGTTTTTTCGGGTGTTTTTTTTTAAAGTCTCGAGAACGACGGGACTGAGAAACGCGAATGGTAAGCTCTGCGGACCCCGTGTAGCGATGCCTCTAGCTCCTACTGGAAAAGCGACAGACGTCCGTAACTTTAAGAACAGAACTCTTTGTGTTTTTGGAGTAATTCTGTGTAAAAAGTTTTGGATTAAACACTAAGGGAGCTCTGGATGAGAAAAGATTTGATTGAGGAGCCCGACCTGTTTTTCAGAGTGAAAATGGCGCAGGATAATTAGTTGTAGAAGTGAAGAAAGGAAGCGGCTATTCACCCGCTGTAGAAAACAGAAAAGTGAAAGTCCTCAGCTATTTTTTAAGCGAGGCAAAGGGAACTAAAATAATTAATAACTGAACAGACCTCTAGAAACTTTGTATTCCTTTTGGGGGAAGACATTAAAAATAAAAAAAAACAGAGTGGTTACAAAGAAACAAATATTCCTTTTAAACGCCAATATTGAAACATTAGGGGGAAAGAGGGAGAGGGAAGAAAGGACGAAAACAGAATAATGGCTTTAAAACAAAATAAACTTGGACATTAACCCACTCCCTCCTCCTCTTAAAAAAACCTTAGATTTTTTGTCTTTCTCCTTATCCTTGAATTGTTTGGAACTCTTCATGAACTGAACATACAGGGATACAGACTAATTTTTATTTGAATACCTACTTCTGCCTTTTGCATGACTGGACTTAAATTTGAATATCTCAGACTCTTAAAGGTTTGGAAATTTGGAATGGACTATTGAAGGACACATCTCTACTCATTTCTACCTATTTGTTGGATTGGATTTGATGCTTGGTTTTTCAGACCTCTGATTCTTTTATAAGTATAGCCCAATATTGGATTAAGCCAGCAAGTGGCTGAAGAAAAAAGAAGCTAGAAGTCAAGTAAATAATTTATCTCCCCCTTTTTTCACTACCTGGGGAGACCTGACTGTGTGGAGCATATCGTACTGTACATTAGGGATTGGGCTTACTTCTTATTTTCCTGTTTATTCATATTTTCTTCCTCTACGAACTGCCTCGAGGTTCCCCGCTCCTTTCCTTGACCACAAAGATTTGGTTACTGAGACCAACCCTTAAACATGGATGCATCCTCCTGGTCAAATGGTGGAGTCGGTCTAAGTTGAATAAGTGGCCGAAGGTTAAACAGAAAGAAGGAAAGGGAGCCTTTAGATAAAACAAAATTTAGATATATGTTAAATTGAAGCTGCTGCCTTTAATGTCAGTTTGGTGCTCTGTTTGTTGTTATATTTTTTCCTCTTCCTCTTTTTTTCAATTTTTTCCTCATTACAAAGGTATCCTTGTAAAACTGATAGATTATTATGGATCTTCCTATAGGGCCCTTATCGTTACACAACTAATAAGCCTTTAATAAGTCTATTATTGCAATAATTTGGAATAACTGGCATTAGCTGTGAAGTTATGTTAGACTCTATTTAGATTTGGAATCGATAGATTGTAAGTTTATCAACTGGGTCTTTAATTTTGGAAATTAACTGTTATCTGGGAATATATTGTTTGATAATTAATTAGACTGGGATTAGATTGTGCGCCCTCTAGGGGAGAGAACAAATATTACAAGGGATTTAATTAAACAATTAGAGGAGGAGAAAATGTCGGGGGAAAATGGAAAAAAGATAGGAGGAACACCATCGGAAAGGAAAACATCTCGACAAGAAGAGATTAAGGATTTAGACATTTTGTGGCTAAAAATAAAAGAGGAGTTCAAACAGAGTGAAATACATATGGAGAAAAAACTAGGAGAGATGCATGAGATGATAGATAAGAAAATAGAGGGAGCAGTAGGAGAATTGTCAAGCAAAATCAAAGACTTGACAGCCCGGTCAAAGACTTTAGAAGAAACAAATAAAAAAATTCAAAAAGAAATGAAAGAACAGAGAAGGGAGACAGATAGGATAAAGGATGAGATAGGAGAACTTAACAGAACCCAAGATCAGACTTTGGATAATTTGGCATTGATTGAAATGAAACAAAACAGTTAAATTTGAAATTTAGAGGAGTAGGAGAAGAAATAAATGAAAACATTAAAGAAAAAATGATCAAAGAATTAGCGAAGTGGTTAGAACTGAAAGAAGAAGAGGTGGCATATACGATGGAAAACGCGTTTAGAATAAAAACAAAGAACAAACAATCAAAACCAAAAAAAGTGTTAGGAGATTGTTTAGTCATTTTTAATTCAATAGAGATGAAAAATATGATATTAAAAACAAGCTACCAAAAGAGATTAATTATTGATGGCAGACCAGTCATCATCTTTAAAGAGATACCAACTAGATTTCTGCGCAGAAGGGAAGGTTACAAACAGTTGGCAAGTGTCCTAAAAAAGAATAATATACAATATAGGTGGGAGTTCCCGGAAGGGATCTCCTTTTTTTATAAAGATAAAAGATTCAGGATTGCAGAGATTCAAAAGGTGAAGAAATTTCTGCGTAGATATGAGAGAGACTTAGGAAGAGTAGAGGAGAGACAAGAAGGGAAAAGTGAAGACTTGGAGGAGAAAAGAAAGAGAAATAAATTAACAAAAAATAAAGAAGATATAGCTAGAGAAGGAGAAGTAGATGAAGAGGAAGAGGAAGAGAAGAAGAAGAGGAAGTGAACGGAGAAAACAAAACCACTCGAATTTAAATTATTAGCTGTTGATAAACGGGAAAACAGTCAGTATAATGAACTTGAAAGTTTTGTCGTGGAATGTGAATGGTCTGAATGAAAAAACTAAAAGGAATAAAATAGTAAATGTGTTGAAAAGAAAGAACTTAGATCTAATCTGTCTACAGGAGACACACGTAACTAAAAAGCACAAACATATTTTGATACACAAAAAATTGGGGGCTGGATTTACAAATTGTATAGCGGAAAAGAAAAGAGGGGTAGTGATATATGTGAAAGAAAAATGGGAACCCCCAATGATTTGTAAAGATGATGAAGGAAGGATTTTGGGAGTACAAATCAATTTCCAGGGGGGGAAATATAATGTGATAAATATATACGCCCCAAATCTGAACAAATCGGAATTCTTTAAAAAACTAGAACAAATTTTATTAGGGTTAGAATGTAACAAGACGATACTACTAGGAGACTTTCATGGAGTACCGAATCCAGAATTAGATAGGCAATCAGAAAGGGGAAAAAATACTCAAGGGAAACTGCCAGGATCCTTTAATAATTTGAAAGAATGCCTAGATATAATAGACGTTTGGAGATACAAACATGCTTTAGAGAAACAATTCACCTTTTTCTCAGACCCACATAAGAGTTGGGGTAGAATTGATCAAATTTGGGTCTTGAGGGAGCTTTCATTGAGAACCATAAAGTGTGAAATTCAACCTAGAACTCTCTCGGATCATAATTCGGTAGTTCTGGAACTAAAAGGCAAACCACAAGGCGGGTTCAGATGGAGATTAAACAAATATTTACTGGAAAATGATGAAGTGATTGAAAAAGCTAAAACTACTTTAAAAGATTATTTTGACCTGAACCTTAATACAGAAACAGGTATGGACATAGTCTGGGACGCCAGTAAGGCGGTCCTAAGAGGGTTTTTTATCCAACAAAACAGTTACAGGAGGAAGGTAAGAGAACAGAAGAAGGAGGAAATTCTAACACAGCTAAGAGAGTGTGAGAAAAAATTAACAATAAATCCAAAAGATGAACAAAACATTCAAATAATAAAAAATGCTGCAATCTCAATATTCAATGTTAACAAGCCAAGAAACTGAGTGGAAAATAAAAATAATGAGACAAAAATATTTTGAGTCAGCTAATAAAACGGGTAAATTATTAGCCTGGCAACTGCGAAAAAGACAGAAACAGAACGTGATAAATAAAATAAAAGTAGATGAGCATTTGATAGAAGATCCAAAAAAAATTAAGGAGAATTTCCTCAAATTCTATGAGAGGCTGTATAAAAAAGAAAAAGAAGAAATAACCCAAATAGAAAAATATTTAGAAGACTACAGCGGGAGGACCATAACAGAGGAAGAAAGAACTCAATTAAATAACCCCATAAAAGTAGAAGAGATCCAAAATGCGATAAAGAAGATGAGAATAGGGAAAGCCCCAGGACCAGATGGACTGTCAACTAAATACTAGAAAGTACTAGAAAGCCAACTAACGCCAGTGCTATGCGACATTATGAATAACATCTTAAGAGGAGGAAGGATACCAGAGACATGGAAAGAGGCTTACATCACGATGATCCCTAAACCTGATACGGATAAGTTGAACATTAAAAATTATAGACCAATATCACTTTTAAATAACGACTACAAAATCTTTGCGGAGGTGATGGCAAGTAGACTCAAAAAATGTTTGGTAAACATAATACATAAGGATCAAGCAGGATTTCTTCCAAATAGATTTCTTAAAGATAACGTCAGGCATACCATAAACATCATTGAGTACTTGGAGTGCAAGAGTGAGATACCCGCAGCGCTAATTTTTATAGACGCTGAAAAGGCATTTGACAACGTTTCTTGGAAGTTCCTTCTGAAGAGTATGGAGAAAGCAGGGCTAAGGGGCAAGTTTATGGACGGAATAAAAGCAATATATTCGAATCAATCTGCAAAATTGATTATAAATAATAACCTAACAAATTCCTTTAAAATTGAAAAAGGAACAAGACAGGGATGTCCTTTATCCCCGCTGTTATTTATCATGGCATTAGAGATAATCACGAATAAAATAAGAGTAACATCAGAGATCCGAGGGATCAAAATAGGAACAAAAGAATTTAAACTCAAAGCGTATGCGGATGATTTAATGTTATCTCTGGAAAACCCGCAGAAAAGCGTTGGCGTAGCTTTAGAGATGTTAGAAGAATTCGGAAAACTATCTGGATTTAAACTGAACAAATTAAAGACAAAAATGTTGACCAAAAATATGAGAAAAGAGGAAAGTGAAAGATTGGAGATGCAGCATGGAATTAAGGTGGCAAAAAAATAAGATATCTGGGAATCTGGTTAACCACAAAAAATATAAACCTAATCCAGGATAATTACTTTGCAACATGGAAGGAGATTAAGAAAGACCTAGAAATGTGGAACAGAGTGAAGCTCTCGTGGAGGGGAAGAATGGCGGCGATAAAAATGAACTTACTTCCAAAAATGCTGTTCCTGTTTCAAAACATCCCAGTGATTAGAGGTTCTAAAATATTTACGGAATGGCAAAGAACCCTCTCGAAATTTATATGGCAGGGCAAAAGACCAAGAATTAGTTTTAAAATCCTTACGGACCGGAAAGAAAGAGGGGGCTTCTCGGTACCTGATTTAAAACTATATTATGAGGCTGCTAGCCTTTGCTGGATTAAAGATTGGATTAATCTAAAAAATACCGATTTGTTGGACCTAGAGGGTTTCGACAACAGGTTCGGCTGGCATGCCTATTTATGGCAAAATAAAGGAAAGGTACATAAAGGTTTCTCAAATCATATTATAAGAGGGCCCCTTTACGAGGTGTGGGAGAGGAATAAAAAACTCCTAGAATGGAAAACACCCTGGTGGTTATCGACAATGGACATTCTATTAATAAAAAAATAAATATGGAGGGAGAAAGGTTAACTTATGAAGACCTACTAATAAGATCAGAAAGCGGTTGGAAGTTGAGAACTTATGAGGAGTTGAAAGATAAATTAACTAGCTGGATGCAATTCCATCAAATAAATGCAGTATGGATGGAGGATAAAAAAATAGGGATGAACGAAAAGAAATCCAAGTTCCAGATAGAGATAATTGAAGGAAAATCCAAATTATTATCCAAAATGTATAACATATTATTAGAGTGGGATACCAAAGATGAAGAAATAAAGGGGGTAATGACAAGGTGGGCAATGGATCTGGGATATAATATAGAGTATGATAAATGGCTGAAAATATGGACTTGTGGAATGAAATTTACGGCATGTGTAACACTCAGGGAAAATTTAGAAAAGATGATGTATAGGTGGTACATCACACCAGCAAAGCTAAGGAAAATGTATAAAACAGGAAATAAGAACTGCTGGAAGTGTAAAACTAAAGAGGGTAATTTTTTCCACATGTGGTGGACATGCGACGAAATGAAGAAATATTGGGAAGATATCTATAATGAGTTAAAAAAAATATTTAAATACACATTCCCTAAAAGACCAGAAGCATTCCTACTAGGAATAATCGGGGACGAAATTAAAAAAGAAGATAAGACACTATTTCAGTACGCTACAACCGCCGCCAGATTATTAATCGCCCAAAATTGGAAAAACCGAAATACCCCTTCAATTAGAGACTGGCAAACAAAATTATTTCAATTTGTTGAACTTGCGAAATTGACACAAAAAATCAGAAACCAAAAAAATACAAAGTTTATTGACGATTGGAACAAATTTATGATATATATCGAAGGGAATTATGGGAACATAAAAACTATAGCAGGTTTGATATAAATCCTACGATGTGCAAATCATTAACATTTACTAGCTGCAGGGAAAACAAACTATGTATATTAAGAAGCCTGAAAACGGGAGGGATGGAAGTCGCTAGGGCATAGAAGAATGATCTAATCTTTTAAAGATATAATGAGATAAATGTGAAAAGATTTAACTGTAACGGTAATGGGTAACACTTTTATGTTATGTTTAGATGTTGGTTATTTTCTTTTATTTTTTGTAATTGTTGATTAGTCTTCTTTTTTTCTGGATATCTACATGAAACTTAATAAAAAGAGATTTTTTTTTTTAAAAAAAAGATTTTGCAAATGAGAGATTTGCTTTTGGATGGCTTTGGAATTATCAGTAATATTAAAACAACACATGTCGTCCACTTGTTCACAGCCGTAATGATGAAGCAGCAATAGATAATCAATAGCAGCGCGGTTCTGCAGAAGACCATGCTGGAGTTCACTCTGCTCTTTATTTAGAAGATGAAGCGCTTGAGAAGTAAAATTCAGGGCTTTTGCTGCAGAACAAGCTAAAGAGTTAATGTTCCTACTATTGCGTACAGCCAATCCAGGGACTCCTAGGAGAGAAACAGCTAAAGAGATATATTCAGACCTACTGGGAAGAGAAATTGAATCGTCACAATCGTTAGTCAATGCAATAGAGCGGCGATATCGAGAGCGGGTCAAATGATGCTTTTTGGGTAATACGATGGACAAACGGCTTAAGCAGCAGGGTGTGCCATGGCTGATGTTTGCTGGAATGTAATTAAATGTATAGCCAGGACACGTCCAGAACCAGCCAGCAGGTAGTTCTTTGTATTTATATACATAATAAATATTGACATAATTAGAGCAGTGGAAATTATCCTTGCCCATTTCCACACAGTTGGATTTTGTGCAATTGACCATACGGGCACAGGTGACATTAAAAGAAGCCACGTATGGGGTCAACAAATCAATGGCCAAAGGTGGGCGTCGGCGCACTTGGTTACCCCAGTTGTGGTAACCGGAATAACCAAGGGTGAGGAGAGAATCGTTTTGGGGTAGGGATGAGAAAAACCAGGTATCATTTTGTATGTCAAAAGGGTCATGGCAAACAGGGATAAGGCAGGAGCCAAGAATTTCACCTATTGATACCTGTTGGGTTAGGCAAAAGGAAGAAATATTGAGGGTCTTTGCAAAAGATTCCCACACATTTGTTCGTGTGGAGTTACCGCTATTAAGAGCGGAAGCAGAAAGAGGCAAAAACAAAACGCTGAAAATGAGCACTAAAGCAAGTAGCTTTCCCCCCGTTATGGGCCATTGTTCTACCCATACCGGGGTGGTTGATTTCCAGTGGAGGGGGAGTGCAAGCTTACTCATTTAATTGAATGGTAGCTTGTAATTATTGTAGTAAGTCTCTGCCCCACAAATTGAGATGGATTTTTAACACACAGGGCTGGATATATGCAATGGTTTCAGAGCTATCAGGCAGAGAAACAGGCAGCCACTGTACGCTTTGGGAAGAGGTTTGAGGTCCACCTACACCCCAAACTGCAGAGGCAGACTCAAGGGGCCACATGGGGTCCCAGCAACTACTGGAAATTACAGAAATGTCCGCGCCTGTGTCAATCAAGCCTTCCAGAACCTTGCCATTTATCTTGTACTTACGAAGAAGTTTCTGATGACCAATCCGCTGGATTACAGCTAACAGCTGTGGAGAAAAAGGAGAGAGCTCGTGCAAATTACTATCAATAATAGAAACAGTAGGGTGAGAAGGGAGCACCACCAAATGCGGCCAGGACTCACCCTTCTTTAACTGCATGGGCATGTGGCTCCAAAGTTGAACCATGATTGTGCCCACGTAGTCAGGATCCAGAACTCCTGGAATAACCTGGATTCCTTCTTTTGCCGCAGAAAATTTGGGTAAAATTAAAACTGCGACTTTAGGAGGTAGTGGGCCCTCCAATTGGGTGGGCATAAGCACAATTTCACCAGGTAAAACAGTGTCTTTGGTTTCTTGATTAATTAAGTCGATGGTAAAATCAGAGCGTGTATCCTTTGAGATGGTTTTAATAGTGGAGACTAACGGCGGAGGGCTCCCTATTTGTCCTGGCCCGGGAGTGGGGCCCCTAAGGAGTTTCCCGAACTCCTGCACTGAATTGCCCAATGATAGCCTTTACCGCACTTCAGGCATTTCTTGGAAGGCTTAGCCTTATTGGCATCACCATTCCTGTTTGCACCCCCGACAGGGGCTCTGCATTGTTTAGCAAAATGACCTGGGCGCTTGCAGTTGAAGCAGTTCCCAGTGGGCTTGTTGCCAGCCTGGATGGCACCGGCAAGCAAGGACATCGCATGACTCTGGCTTCCAACATCTGCACGGGCTTGAATCATATCGGCCAAGTCATATTTAGGGTGATGTATAATCGACTGCAAAGCCTTTTTGCAGTCAGTACTTGCATTTTCGAAAGCCATTTTTTTCATCAATTCATTTTGAGCTGTAGCATCATCAATCTGCCTAGTGACGGATTCTTTCAATCTATCTATAAATTGATGGTAGGGCTCCGAATGTTGTTGCTAAACAAAGGAGCTAAGTGGTTGTCCTGAGACAGGGACTTTGCGAAAGGCGCGTTGCACACAGGTCGCGGTGCGACTAAAATGTAAAGGTGTTAATTGCGCTTGGGCTGGTATATCATGATACGGACCAGCACCAAAGAGTTGGTTGGCTGAATGCTGTGGATCAGCCAGTACTACTGCGCAATGCTTAAATTCGCTTTCAAAAACTACATACTGAGCCGGGGATAACAGCATGCGCATCAGATCTTTCCAATCTTGAGGTAGCATTGTATAACCAGTTGCTATTCCCTCCAGCATTCCTGTCACATAAGTGGATTTTAGGCCGGAATCAGTAATGGCTTTCCTTAATTCTCTCAGAATAGAATAAGGAAGCGTCTCATACATAATTTGTTGTTGTGCAGTGCCAGGGTTAGTATAAGAAATAGGGAAAGCAGACGGCAGTTCCCCGGCCCACCCCGCCTCCTCCTCCAAGGAAAGAATTCCTTCCTGTCTAGCTTGAAAAAGTGCAGCACGCACGGCTCCTGTAGGAGCAGGCGAAGGAGGGAGGGTAGGGGGGATGGGGGGATGTGGGCTGAGGCGAAGGGGGGGTTAGAGAAAGTTGCGATGGAGGCAAAAGCTTTGGGTAAGGAGGTAGAATGTCTGTTGCGGCTAAAAGGGCAGGTGACAGGGCAGTTGGTGGGGAATTGTCTGGTGCGGGTGCCGACGGAGACGCCTGGGGACCTAATCTAGCGACGGCATCCGCACACTTCTACCAAGTGAGCAGACAATGAATGCCAAGTCTCCATCCCCAAGGACCCTATTTCTGGGTACCAGGGGCACTCACAAGCAATATGACATAACAATCGTTCAATTTCTTTCAAGGAAATATGCACACCTGCTACTCTCTGTCTGACTAAATGAAACAGTTCTTTAGCATGCTCTTTTTGGGACTTTGTAAGCTCCCCCCCCCCCGCCACATACTCACGGTGTAGCGTGCTGAGACTTTTCCAGTCGAGTGAAGTATGAGGCTGCGTAAAGGGATCTGGCACGTCGAGGGTCACCAGATGTTGGGTTGAAATGAACGACAGACGAGTAGGTAGGTGTCATACGGGAGGCGTCTCTCGAGCAAGCCTCGGAGACTCCCTTTTATTGGATATTATACAGCGTTTGCCACGTGTGTGCTTGTTGCTGATTGGTTAACATAAGTACAAAGCAAGGGTTCCATATAAGACATTAATTATTGCATATAAGACATTAATCATAGACAGGTTAAAGGTTGGGAAAAGGAACGCGGAGTTTACACAGGCATGGTTTCGGACTGCCCGTACCAGAGTGGTACGAAAAGGAATGTACAAGGAGGGGTAAGTACAGATTGATATGGTGTGAACCTCAAGGTGAACAGAACGTACCAGGGTGATGAGGGAATGTCTTAGCATCAGCACGGTTTGTGCAGCATGAGCAGAACAAAGCTTAGAAGCAAGACTTCCCATCATGCCACAGTTATGTGCAGAAGCAATGCTTACCATCATGCCATGGGCATGTGCAAAAGCAATGCTTTCCTTCAACACCCGTTTTGGGTGGCATGGCTATCTTAATTATGGGAAAATAAAGACGCATAGGAGTTTTTCAAATCATATAATAAGAAATGCTATATATAAGGTATGGGGAAAATACAAAAGATATTTGGAATAGAAAACCCCAAGATGGAACTCTCCACTAGAAGCAATCGCTGTTAAAAAAAGCAACAACATCAAAGAGAACTGGATAACGTATAACACAATATTAAGGGGGGAGGAGGAGGTTCAACTAATATTGATAAGTTATGAAAAAATAAAAGATCACTTTTCTACTTGGCTAGATTACTTCCAGGTGAATGAAGTGTTCAGACAGGATAAGCAGATAGGTTTTGAAAAGGAGCCTTCAAGATTTGAAAGAGAACTACTGAATAGTAAAACCAAAATAATCGCAAAAATGTATAGACTTCTTTTAGACTACGAAGTAATCGATGAGGAGGTTAAGGCTTCAATGATAAAGTGGGCCCAAGATGTGAGCCGTATGAAACAGTCCTTGATAGAGTGCCAGAGCCAGAGCGAGACCCTGAATCAGTGCCAGAACCAAGCCCTCATTCAGAACCAGAGCCTGAGAAAGAGCCAGAGCCAGAACCAGAGCAACAGCCACAGCCACAGCCACAGCCTGAGTCTGAAACAGCCCTTGATAGAGAGCCAGAATCAGAGAATCAGAATCAGAGTCAGAACCAGATCTTCGGTAAAGACGTGGTCTGGTCTTAGCGCAACTGCTCCTCCCACCCGCGCTAACAGAGATTGGGTGTTCCAATACATCCCCCCGTAGGGAACCTGCCCCAGCCATTCTGTTGGCTGAGCCCCCCCCCCCAGGCAGCCCTGACCCTTTCCCCTTAAAAAGCAAAATACAAACTATACAATAACCTTAAAAAATACTAAAAGAAAAACAAAGCAAGAAACAATTATGCTAAACTTAAAATAATCCCCGCCCCAACTAAACATTTGTCCTAACTCAGAAAGAAAATAACAACAAAAACAAACCACCGTTTGAGGTGCAACAGAGACACAGCCAGAGACAGAGCGAGACCCTGAACCAGTGCCATAACCAAGCCCTCATTCAGAACCAGAGCCTGAAAAAGAGCCACAGCCCGAACCAGAGCAACAGCCACAGCCACAGCCTAGAGCCACAGCCTGAGTCTGCAACAGTACTTGATACAGTGCCGGAGCCTGAAACAGAGACACAGCCTCAAACAGAGCCTGAGCCTGAAACAGAGGCAGAGCCACAGCCACAGCCACAACCTGAGTCTGAAACAGTCCTTGATAGAGTGCCAGAGCCAGAGCGAGACCCTGAATCAGAGTCAGAGTGAGACCATGAATCAGAGGCAGAGCCAGAGCCAGAGCCAGAGCTGAAAGCCAGAGCCAGAGGCAGAGCCAGAGGCAGAGGCAGAGCCAGAGGCAGAGGCAGAGGCAGAGCCAGAGCCAGAACCAGAGCCAGAAATAGGGCTTGATACAGGGCCGGAGCGCAAAACATAGCTGCAGCCACAACCTAGAGCCACAGCCTGAGTCTGCAACAGTACTTGATACAGTGCCGGAGCTGGAGCTGGAGCCGGAGCCGGAGCCGGAGCAGGAGCCGGAGCCGGAGCCAGAGCCAGAGACACAGCCAGAGCCAGAACAAAACCCTAATTCAGAACCCATGAAGAAGTATCATGAACAACATCTTAAAAGACGGAACCATGCTGGATTATTGGAAAGACAGCCTTATTGCATTAATTCCAAAACAGGGAATGGACAATCTACTTATTAACAACTATAGGTTATGGCACTTCTAAAGAACGATTATAAATTATATGCAAATATTTTAGCCGAAAGATCAAAAAAAGGCTTCCAGATGATGATACACAATGACCAAGCTGGCTTTTTGCCCGGGAGGCACATTTATAGCAACACTAGAAACATTATAAACTTATTAGCGTATTTAGACTTAAGAATAGAAAATGTCAGGAAAAAGCAGCAATGCGACAGCGAGCTGAAAGTGTCTGGAATGCAAAACAGGATGTTGATGTTTGGGACTGTACTATTGGAACAAAGGGGCAGTCTATTCCCTGTACTGAGCACCGGATGTTAGCTCAGAGTGTCATCTGACCTGTACTGGACGTACAGGGGTGGAGTTTATTACTCTACTGTTGGAGACTGGAGAGTGCAGACCTGTTTCTCTGTACTGCTGTAATGACAGAAATAAAGCAATGTAAATAGATTTCTGTCTGTCTCTTTTCCCCTCCCTGAGGGAGGAGTTGGTGTGTCCCTCTCACGCTGAGTGGGATCGCCGAGAGTGACCTTGCCTGTATCCTGTATATACATTAGAGAATCCAAAACAAGCCTTAGAAAGGTTTAAGGAGTTTTGCGACAAGGTTAAGAATGTGCATGATGCTAACATTGATTGTCTCTTCACAGATGAGAAACCAATTTTTCTTTTACAGGATTTTCAGACGTTCCTGGATGAGAAAGAGATTAACCACCAGGTTGCTGTTTCAGCGGAAGCGTGGAACAGGGGTGTCTGTGTACGGGTGAACAAAGAATTGCAAAAGGAGATGAATGCGCAATTGCTTAGTTCACATTTGCCACATGAATATTGGGCGGAGTCGTTAATGTCTTATGTTCACACGTGGTTGAGAAAGGTCTCAAAAGAGTTGGGAAATTCTCCTTTTGAGAAGCTGTTCCATAGAAAACCTTCTGTTGCCTATTTTAAGGTTTTTGGGTCTCAAGTGAGAACAGAAACTCCAGGTGGAGTAAAGAATGCCAGAGGCATTTTTGTGGGATATGAAAAGGGTCTCTACAGAGTAATTTTGTCTGAATCTGGTCAGGTGATTCTCACAAAGTTTCTAGAGAGTGCTCCTGAAGAGGAGAGAGTAATTGTTCACACATTTCCCACAGAGGACAATTCAGATGATGATGATGAATTTACTGATTACAGTGGTGATGATGACAGTGATAGCTCACAGAGCTCAGTTGACACAGTCATTGAGAGAAAGTCTTACACAATGGATAGGCCTTCACAGATGGAGGAAGAACCACTGTTTACTATTGGATCTGGTTCTCCAAAGAGTCCAGAGGCTGAACCAGTGAGCAGAGAGGATCAGCACCTCATACGAAGGTCTGAGAGAGCTACAAAGGGTGTACCACCCAAGAGGTATTCCAAAGAGTTTGCTAACTTAGCTGTTGCATGTGTTGCTGTTGTTAACAACTCAAGGCAGGTTGAAGCTGTGTCAAAGTCAGAGACAAAGACACAACAGAGAGTTGCTAGCCAAGGTAATGCAGATGCACTCATTCCTTGGAAACCAGACAACCAGAGAGGTACACTGGGGAAACCAGTGGTGGGGAGTTCCAAGGGTGGAACTGGAACAACAGGGGATTGTTATGTGTATAACAACTGTTTGTTTTCTTCTCTGGAGAATGCTTTGCTCGCAACGCACATTGATACTTTTGGGGGAGGATGTCAGGAAAAAGCAGCAATGCGACAGCGAGCTGCAAGTGTCTGGAATGCAAAACAGGATGTTGATGTTTGGGACTCTACTATTGGAACAAAGGGGCAGTCTATTCACTGTACTGAGCACCGGGTGTTAGCTCAGAGTGTCATCTGACCTGTACTGGAAGTACAGGGGTGGAGTTTATTACTCTACTGTTGGAGACTGGAGAGTGCAGACCTGTTTCTCTGTACTGCTGTAATGACAGAAATAAAGCAATGTAAATAGATTTCTGTCTGTCTCTTTTCCCCTCCCTGAGGGAGGAGGGAGGAGTTGGTGTGTCCCTCTCACGCTGAGTGGGATCGCCGAGAGTGACCTTGCCTGTATCCTGCCGGGAGACGCAGACGGGAAGGTCAACTAGGATCTCTTTTTTTATATATAAAATATTTTATTGCAAGTTTTGAACAAAAGAAAATCACCAGACATATACAATACCTTCACCAAAAAGTAACAAGGAAAGAAAACATAAGTGAACAGAAACATAAACATAGAACAAAAAAGATCATAACCGTTCATACATTGTTTTTTCATGACTATCTGGACTTCCTCACATCTCCCTTTCCTGCGTTCTCCGTAATAAAGTTATAGACAGCAATTTATTACCTTATTTCAATTCTTATTTTCTAGTTCTCATACATTATGCCTCAAACTTTAAGTATTTTTTTTATCAAGTGCTTAACTACTTGGTTTAGACATAACATTACTTCAAGTTTCATCTTTATCATTAACTTCCACTTATTCTCATATATCTTTCAACTAAGTTGCTGATGCCATGTTATTTCCTTTCGTGCATTTTCTTAACATTCATATAGCTTGTAATGTTTTTGTAAATAGTCTTTGAACTTTTTCCAGTCCTCTTCCACTGCCTCTTCTCCCAGGTCTCGGATTCTGCCAGTCATTTCGGCCAGCTCCATATAGTCTATCAGTTGCGTCTGCCATTCTTCCAGTGTGGGCAAATCTTGTGTCTTCCAATATTTTGCGATGAGTATTCTTGCTGCTGTTGTTGCGTACATAAAAAAAGTTCTGTCCTTCTTTAACACCTTCTGGCCAACAATGCCTAAAAGGAAGGCCTCTGGTTTCTTAGGGAAGGTATACTTAAATACCTTTTTTAACTCATTATAGATCATTTCCCAGAAGACCTTCACTCTCGGACAAGTCCACCAGAGGTGAAAGAATGTTCCATCAGTCTCCTTACATTTCCAACATTTATTATCATGCAGATGGTATATTTTTGCCAGCTTGACTGGGGTCATGTACCACCTATATATCATTTTCATGATATTTTCTTTCAAGGCATTACAAGCTGTAAACTTCACACCGGTGGTCCATAACCTTTCCCAGTCAGCAAACATGATGTTGTACCCAATGTCCTGCGCCCATTTTATCATGGCTGATTTAACTGTTTCATCCTGAGTATTCCATTTTAACAGCAAGTTATACATTTTTGAAAGTACCTTAGTCTTAGGTTCTAGCAATTCTGTTTCTAATTTCGATTTTTCCACCTGGAATCCTATCTTTTTGTCCAAATTAAAAACCTCCTTAATCTGAGCATAGTGTAACCAATCTCGCACTTTATCCTTTAATTTCTCCAAACTCTGCAGCCTCCAAGTATCACCAACTTTTTCTATTATTTCCCAATATTTCGGCCAACTGGCCTCCATATTGAGTCTTTTCCGAGCCTTAGCTTCCATTGGTGACAACCACCTTGGGGTCTTGTTTTCTAATAAGTCTTTGTATTTTGTCCAGACATTAAATATCGCTTTCCTGACAATATGGTTCTTGAAAGCTTTATGAACCTTTACCTTGTCGTACCACAAATAAGCATGCTATCCAAAAGCATTATTGAACCCTTCCAGATCCAGGACATCAGTGTTCTCAATAAGTAACCAATCTTTCATCCAGCAGAAAGCTGCAGCTTCATAATATAACCTTAAGTCCGGCAGGGCAAACCCCCCTCTTTCCTTTGCGTCAGTTAATATTTTAAATTTTATTCTGGGCTTTTTGCCCTGCCAGACAAACTTAGAGATGTCTCTCTGCCACTTTCCAAAACATTCCACTCTGTCCACAATCTGTAGGGTCTGAAACAAAAATAACATTTTTGGCAACACATTCATCTTTATAGCAGCAATTCAGCCCAACAAGGAAAGTTTCAATCTTGACCAAATTTCTAAATCCTTTTTAATTTCTGACCAACATTTTTCATAATTGTCTTTAAATAAATTCAAATTTTTGGCAGTCAAATTAACCCCTAGGTATTTCACCTTTTTAACCACATTTAAATCTGTCTCTTTCTGAAACCTTTCTGATTCCAAAGATGTCAGTTTTTTTCCCAAAACCTTGGTTTTTTGCTTGTTTAGTTTAAATCCCGCCACCCGACCAAACTCACGAATCAATTCTAAAACTCTTTTCGTACTAGATTCTGGCTCCTGTAATGTTAAAACCAAGTCATCTGCAAAAGCTTTAAGTTTGTACTGTTTGGCTCCGACCTGAATCCCTTCAACCAACCGGTCCCCTCTAATCATATTCAAAAGCACCTCCAGAACCGAGATAAATAACAGAGGGGAAATAGGGCAACCTTGTCGTGTTCCTTTTTCAATCTTAAACACTTCTGTCACCACATTGTTAACTATCAATTTAGCTTTTTGTTCTGAGTAGATTGCCTCTATCCCATTTTCAAACCCCCGTCCCACTCCCATCCCTTCAAGGTTTTTCTTCATGAACTTCCATGAGATGTTGTCAAAGGCCGCATCTATAAAGATTAACACTGCTTTTGTATTAATGTTCGTTTGCAAAAGTTCCAAAATGTCAATAATATTCCTAGTGTTATCAAACAGGTGTCTACCTGGGAGAAAACCTGCCTGGTCTTTATGAATTACTTCATTTAACACTTTTTTAAGTCTACTTGCCAAAATGTCTGCAAAAATTTTGTAATCCACATTCAGGAGCGAGATGGGACGGTAGTTCTTAAGTTGAGTCTTTTCAGTTTCCAATTTAGGTATCAATGTGATGAAAGCTTCTTTCCACGATTCCGGTGCCTTCTTCCCCTCCAAAATCTCATTGCAAACCTCCATTAATGGTTGTGTCAAATAGTCTTTCAATGTCTTATAATACTTGGAGGTAAGTCCATCTGGCCCTGGAGATTTGCCTAGTTGCATATTCTGGATGGCACCTTCAATTTCTTGTTGTGTTATTTTATAGTTCAGAATTGTTCTCTTTTCCTGAGATAGTTTTGGTAGTCCATTTTTTTTAAAAAAATTGGTCTATCTCAGTCTCTTTTTCCGGCCCTTGCGTATAAAGTTGTTTAAAGTATCTCTGGAAGCACTTTCTAATTTCCTCCGGGTTCTGAACATTTCTCCCTTCAATCTCTAGCTTTGTGACCGTGTTCAATTTTTGTCTCTTTTTCAACTGCCATGCTAGCAGTTTCCCACATTTATTTGCTGATTCAAATGTCCTTTGTTTCATTAACTTAATTTTCCACTCTTGATTTATCAGTTTGGCGTATTGTGCTTGGTGAAATTTAATTTCTCTCAGGATCTCCTGAGACTTTGGTTTCAATCTTAACTTTTTCTCTCCTTCTCTTATTTTCTCCAAGATCTTATCCTTTTTCTCATTCTGTGCTCTTTTCTTTATCGTATTCTGTTGTATCAGAAACCCCCTCATAATAGCTTTACTTGCATCCCAGATTACTCTTTTTTCCACTGTGGTCTTCAAGTTTATCTCAAAATAGTCTCTTAAAGTCTTTTGGGCCTTCTTAATAATCTCCTGGTCTCTTAACAAGGTGTCATTCATCTTCCATCTGTAGGAGCCGGTTGGAATTAGTCTCATTTCCATTTTCATTGCATTATGGTCGGAGCAGGTTTTTGGGCAGATTTCCACTTTTCTAGTCTTAGGTGCCAGTCCTCTAGTTATCCATATTTGGTCGATTCTTGTCCATGTCAGATGGGCTTCAGAAAAGAATGTTCCTTCTCTTCCTAGGGGGTTCTTTGTCCTCCAAATATCAATCAAGTCCATGTTGTCAGTTAGCTCAAAAAAGGTTTTTGGTAGTCTGCCGTCTTTTGTCAAACTTTGGTTTTGTGACTTATCCATGTTTGTAGAAACCACCCCATTCATATCTCCCATCATAATGATGTTGCTATAGTCCAGATAGTCCAGCATAGTCTCATGCAGCTTCTTGTAGAATTCTGATTTCCCCTCGTTCGGTGTGTAAATTCCCAATATCAAAAACTTTTCACCTTGGGTTTGTATCTCTATTGCCAGAATTCTTCCTTGCTCATTTTTAAATAGAAATTTTGGTGATAGGCTCTCCTTTGCATAAATCACCACTCCTCTTTTCTTAACTCTGTCCGATGAAATAAATTCTTGGCCTAATCTCTTGTTAATTAACACTGTTCTGTGGAGCCTAGTCACATGCGTTTCCTGCAAGCAAATAATGTCCAACTGTTCTTTCTTTAATACATGGAATATTCTTCTCCTTTTTTCCGGGGAATTACCGCCATTAATGTTCCAACTGAGAAGTTGCAGAGACATCCTGGACAAATCTGCTATTCGCTTGGTGGTGGCGTTTCTTTCTTCTGGTCTTCAGGCCCCAAAGGTGTGGGTATAGGCAAGGGTGTAGGTGCAGGCAAAGGCCCAGGCCCTGGAATTCCAAAAATCCCTTTCTGAAGGTCTTCTCCGTAGTCGTTCAGAAACTTTTCTTTGTCCTCAGCTGTTTTTATTTTCACTTTCTTCCCTTTAAATGTAAAAGATAGTCCTTGGGGAAATTCCCACCTAAAAGGAATCGAGTTGCTCCTCAGCAGTTTAGCAAGCTCTGTGTATATAGATCTGAGATCCAAAAGTTGTTTTGGGATATCTTTGTAAATTTCTGCCCTCCTGCCTTGGATTACAAGTGACTTTTCGTAATGTAGGCTTAATATTTTACCTCTTTCTTCCTTGGATCTCAAGGTAATCAGACAGTCTCTAGGTTTGTCTTTCCTTGCTACTCTTCCAAGTCTAAAAGCAGTCACAATTTTAAACTTATCTTCTTCCAAGGGCCAAAACTTAGCAAATTCTTTTGTTAGAAAGTCAATTAAATCCCCTTGTTCAAATTCAGGAATTGACCTAAGTCTCAGGTTGTTTTCCCTACTACGTAATTCTATCATAGACAGGTAGGCCTGCTGTTCGCCAACCTGTTTGTATAGTGGTTTTACCTCCTCTTTTACTGCTTCAGCTTTTTGATTGGCTTCCACAGCTAATTTACGATTTTCTGTGGTGGCTTCCTGAAGGTTCCCAATTGCTTGTGCATGCTGAGCAACTTGTTCAGTCAATTTGTTAACACTGGCTGTAGCTTAGAATAGAATAGAATAGAATAGAATCATAGAGTTGGAAGAGACCACAAGGGCCATCGAATCCAACCCCCTGCCAAGCAGGAAACACCATCAGAGCACTCCTGACATATGGTTGTCAAGCCTCTGCTTAAAGACCTCCAAAGAAGGAGACTCCACCACACTCCTTGGCAGCAAATTCCACTGTCAAACAGCTCTTACTGTCAGGAAGTTCTTCCTAATGTTTAGGTGGAATCTTCTTTCTTGTAGTTTGGATCCATTGCTCCATGTCCGCTTCTCTGGAGCAGCAGAAAACAACCTTTCTCCCTCCTCTATGTGACATCCTTTTATATATTTGAACATGGCTATCATATCACCCCTTAACCTCCTCTTCTCCAGGCTAAACATGCCCAGCTCCCGGACTTCCGGTCGGTGCCAGCGCTTAATGGCGGTCCTAGCTCCGAGCTCCGGAGAAGGACTGCTTCGCAAGTTCGGGTCTTACCCGCTACGGCAAGCGGGGGACCCCTAAAATCCCAGGCGCTGAAGCCTGAGAACAAGGAGACTCGGTGGGCACCTTCGCGCCCCCCGGTACCGTGAAAGAGCCTTTTTAAAGGCTACGGATCGACATCGGGAGTGAGCGCGGTGCTGAGAGTCGCTACCCAGCCTGCGAAGTGAAGCCGCGTCGCCATAAGCGGAGAGCGCCGATTCCTTCCTGAAAAGAAATTCGGACTGATTCCCCGTGAGTAAGAACTGAAAAATAACCGGGACTCTTTCAATTTTAAAAATTGGGCTAAAAACGGGGGAGATTTAAACAAAGGAAGTCTGCCTCCCCCCGACCGCATGAAAGCGAAAGCAACGGAGCTCTAAACCTGCATCCGTTTAAATCCGTCCTTTGATCAGCTAAACCGGACATTTAAACCTTTGATCTCCCCTCTAGCAAGCAGGGCAGAGGGGAGGTGAATCTGACCATTAACTGCATGACTTATTCGGAAAAAAAAAAAACCTCTACTGTCTCATCTGTTTGAAAGTACGAAACGGTCTGCCCTTTTAGTACACTGAACTGACTCTTCCCTGTGAAGTGATACTTTGATACAAAGTTTCCACACTGCCTGACTATTGCATATTATAAGAAGAAACAGTATAAATTGGGCAACTGTGGCAATTTGAAGTTATAAGTACTTAGTAACATTGACTTTGACTGTGTTAATCTCCCTTTCTCTTACTTTTTGGATTGTCTCCTTTGTTTTGGTACTTGGAAATTTTGCTCTATGGCCATTTTGATTTGCTCCCTCTAGAGGATAAAGTAAAGTCCGGCACGGTTTAAGACAGTGGAATTTTCCAAGGGAGAACAAATCCCGTGGGAATTGACCTTGACATGAGTGGCCCACAAGAAGAGATAGTCGTCACAAGAGCCAAGATCAAGCAACAACAGCAACAACAACAGTTGCAGCTGCAACAGGCAAAGAAAAGAGGCTCAATCTCAGGCGCAACAGCCGGATCAGCAGGAACAACAGGTCAAGACAAAGGAGCAGCCGTTTCTATGGAAGCTGTGACAGAGGCCCTGCTCAAGATAAACCAAACCCTGGAGTCTTTGACAAAACAGACTTCAGAGAATACACAAAAATTAACAGAAATATCAGCAAGATTAAACCAGAATACAGAATCTATAAATAGATTGGTAGAGGACAACGCCACCACGCGCCAAATTGCCGAGGAGGCCAAAGCCACTGCCGGAGAGACACAGGAGAAGCTAGAGCCGCTTGCCAGGAAGGTCTATGAGCATGATGCAACTTTGGCCTTGTGGGAGTTACAGAGGAAAGAGAGAAATTTAAAATTAAGACTGATTCCGGAGAACGAAAGAGACAACCTTGTGGAATACTTGACACGGGAGTTTGTGGATTGCTGGGACCTTGAGGAAGACGAATTTAAAATTACGACTGCCTTCAGATTGGGTAAAAAGCAAGATAGAAAGACACCGAGAGACTGTTTGATTACACTCAGATCCAAGGAGGAAAGAGATAAAATATTAGGATTACACTTTGAAAAGGCCCTGCAAATTGGAAATTCAGCTATACAGATCTTCAAAGACATCCCAAAATACATTTTGGATTTAAGAAACTTTTACAAGGACTTGGTTCTCTTGCTAAAGAAGAACACTATTCGCTTTAGGTGGGAGTTTCCACAAGGATTGTCATTTGACTACAAGGCAAAGAAAGTGAAAATAAAGACAATTCAAGATAAAGACAAATTTTTGGCAAGACACCAGGAGGATTTACAGAAGGGGACTGTGGACGTACTTGCAGAACAGAGGAGAGCACTGGACATCTTGAATCTCTCGTTTGGACAAAAACCACCACCATCAGAAGAAGAGCAACAACTTGGAGCTGTTGGAGGAGCCTTAAGAAAATAACAAGATGGCTCTGCAATTCCTTAGTTGGAATTGTAATGGGCTCAATGGGCCTTTGAAGAGAAGACAAGTATTTCATATATTGAATAAAGAACAATCGGACTTGATATGCTTACAAGAAACTCACATAACCAGAGCCCACAGGAGATTACTTTCAAATAAAAGGCTAGGACAAGAATTTATCTCATCAGACAAAGTTAAGAAGAGAGGAGTTGTAATATATGTGAAGGAGAAATGGGCTCCAAAAATGATATTCAAAGATGAACAAGGGAGATATCTGGCTGTGGAGATACAAGTACAAGGAGAAAAATTCTTAGTTGTTGGAGTTTATGCACCAAATGAAGGCAAATCTGACTTCTTTAAGAGACTTCATGAAACTTTGACGGACTATTTGGATTACAATATGATAATCATGGGAGACATGAATGGCGTGGTCTCCACTAATATGGATAAGGCACAAAGACTAACAGTTACTAAAGAAGGGAGACTCCCTAAGACTTTTTTTGAAATGACAGAAAATATGGACTTGATAGACATTTGGAGAACAAGGAACCCTCTGGAGAGAGAGGGAACCTTTTTCTCCCAAGCAATGATGACCTGGACCAGAATTGACCAAATCTGGGTTACTAGTGGACTGGCTCCAAAGATTAAGAAAGTGGAAATCTGCCCAAAAACTTGCTCCGACCATAACGCTGTGAAGATGGAGATGAAACTCACAATAACTGGTCAATTTAGATGGAGAATGAATGACACCCTCTTTCGAGATAAGGAGATTCTCACGAAGGCCCAAAAGACCCTAAAAGACTATTTTGAAATAAATTTGAGGACCGACGTGGAGAAAAGAGTGATCTGGGATGCAAGTAAAGCGGTTATGAGAGGATTTCTGATTCAACAAAATTCAATAAAGAGGAAAAAACAAAATGAGAAAAAAGAGAAGATCTTGGAAAAGATAAAGGAAGGAGAGAGGAAATTAAGAACAAAACCAAAGTCTCAGGACATTTTAAGAGAGATCAAGTTATATCAAACTCAATATATGGAATTGATGAACCAAGAGATTGAATGGAAGATAAAGCAAATGAAGCAAAAAACTTTTGAATCAGCAAATAAATGTGGTAAACTTTTGGCATGGCAATTGAAGAAAAGGCAGAAACTAAATACAGTTACAAGCCTAGAGGTGGATGGAAAGAATATATCTAAACCCAATGAAATCAGAAATTGCTTTTTAAGTTATTTCAAAAAACTCTACACTCAAGGCCCGCAAAATGAAGAAGATATAGACAAATTCCTTGGAAGATATGGATTACAAAACATCTCTCAGCAAAGTAAGATGGACCTGAACCAGAGAATCTCAGAACAAGAGATAGAGGCTGCCATTCAGAATATGCAACTGGGCAAATCTCCGGGACCAGATGGATTGACTTCTAGATACTACAAATCGCTGAAGGAATGGTTGATTCAACCATTAAGAGAAGTTTGTAATGAGATTCTTGAAGGAAAAAGGGCACCTGAATCGTGGAAAGAGGCATATATTTCACTCATACCAAAGTCAGAGACTGAAAAGACCCAACTCAAGAACTACCGCCCAATATCATTGCTCAATGTGGATTACAAAATTTTTGCAGACATTTTGGCAAAAAGACTCAAAAGAGTTTTGATGGAGATGATTCATAAGGACCAAGCAGGCTTTCTCCCTAAAAGACACCTGGCAGACAATGTAAGGAATGTTATAGACATTCTGGAAAAGCTAGAGGTGAATATAAACACTAAAGCAGTATTGATCTTTGTGGACGCGGAGAAAGCCTTTGACAATATTTCTTGGAGTTTTATGAAAAAGAATCTTCATAGGATGGGGGTAGGCCGGGGTTTTGAGAATGGTATGGCTGCAATATACTCTGAACAAAAAGCCAAACTGATTGTAAATAATGTTGTGACTGAGGAGCTTAAGATAGAAAAAGGAACACGACAGGGGTGCCCGATTTCCCCATTACTCTTTATTTCAGTTCTGGAGGTGTTGCTGAATATGATAAGAAATGACCAGCAGGTTAAGGGTGTGCAGGTCGGAGCTAAACATTACAAGTTAAGAGTGTTCGCAGATGACTTAGTATTGACTTTGCAAGAGCCAAACACTAGTACGAAAAAGGTATTAGAAATAATACAACAGTTTGGACAGGTAGCTGGATTTAAGTTGAACAAGCTAAAAACCAAAGTTTTAGGGAAAAACCTAACAGATATGGAAAAGGAGAAATTTCAAGAGGAAACAGGTTTGACTGTGGTTAAGAAGGTTAAATATCTAGGAGTTTATCTAACATCTAAGAATCAGAATTTGTATAAGGACAATTATGAAAAATGTTGGTCAGAAATTAAAAAAGATTTAGAAATATGGTCAAATTTGAAACTGCCAATGTTAGGCCGAATTGCTGTAATCAAAATGAATGTATTGCCTAGAATGCTATTTTTGTTTCAGACCTTGCAGATTATTGATAAGATGGAATGTTTTAAGAGGTGGCATAAAGATATCTCAAAATTTGTCTGGCAGGGCAAAAAGCCCCGAATTAAATTTAAAATACTGACAGATGCTAAAGAAAGAGGGGGTTTTGCCCTGCCGGACCTAAAATTGTATTATGAGGCAGCAGCTTTTTGCTGGCTCAAAGAATGGATGCTCCTCGAGAATACAGACATCTTAGATCTGGAAGGTTTCAATAATGCTTTTGGTTGGCATGCATATCTTTGGTATGATAAAGTTAACAGCGCCTTCAAAAATCACATTGTTAGAAAAGCATTGTTTAATGTTTGGATAAGATATAAAGATCTATTGGAAAACAAAACCCCTAGATGGGTGTCACCAGTGGAGGCCAATGCAGTGAAAAAACTCAATATGGAGGTCGGATGGCCGAAGTATTGGGAAATTTTAGAACAGGATGGAGATAAGTTCAAATTACAAAGTCAGGAGAAATTGAAGCATAAAGTGGAAAATTGGTTCCAATATCGACAAATAATGGAATTTTTTAAACAGGACAGAAAAGTCGGCTTCCAGGTGGAAAAATCAAAATTAGAAACCGAATTGTTAGAATCCAATACTAAGAATTTATCTAGAATGTACAACTTGTTGTTGAAATGGAACACACAGGATGAAACAGTTAAATCGGCTATGATTAAGTGGGCTCAGGATGTTGGACATAACATTATGTCAGCTGACTGGGAATGGTTATGGAACACCGGTATAAAATTTACGGCATGTAATGCCTTAAAGGAAAACATTATGAAAATGGTATACAGGTGGTACATGACCCCAGTCAAGCTGGCAAAAATCTATCATTTGCCCGATAACAAATGTTGGAAGTGTAAAGAGACTGAAGGTACCTTCTATCACCTTTGGTGGACATGCCCGAAGATTAAGGCCTTCTGGGAAATGATCTATAATGAAATGAAAAAGGTACTTAAATGTACCTTTTCTAAAAAACCAGAGGCCTTCCTCTTGGGCATTGTCGGCCAATTGGTGACAAAGAAAGATAGAGCTTTTTTTATGTATGCCACAACAGCAGCAAGAATACTTATCGCAAAGTATTGGAAGACACAAGACCTACCCACTTTGGAAGAATGGCAGATGAAAGTGATGGACTACATGACATTCGCCGAGATGACTGGCAGAATCCGTGACCAACAAAAAGAGACGGTAGAAGAAGAATGGAAAAAATTTAAAAGTTATCTTAAGGACTACTATAAACTTAATGAATGTTAAAATGTCGTAGTTACCAGAAACAAAGGGGTACAGGGACATAAGGTCGAGTGTAAGAGAGGACTAAGAGGATAGAGATTGGAAAGTAATAACTGGGAGTTGCTAGTTGAACTATGGACATTGGGATGCAGAGAGGGGGGGTATGGGGAAGTCCTAGAAAGGAGGTTTATGAAAGTATGTTTGAAACTATACGTGTATGTTTGTCATTCTTAATGTTTGTCTGTTTTTCTTAAAAATCTTGTAAAACCAATAAAAATTTTATAAAAAAAAATAAACATGCCCAGCTCCCTTAGCCGTTCCTCATAAGGCATCGTTTCCAGGCCTTTGACCATTTTGGTTGCCCTCCTCTGGACATGTTCCAGTTTGTCAGTGTCCTTCTTGAATTGTGGTGCCCAGAACTGGACACAGTACTCTAGGTGAGGTCTGACCAATTGATCAATTTTAGCCGAATGCTCATCTGCCTTTTTATCCAAACTTTCCAATTTTCCCAAAATTTGTTCTAATACTGAGGCAGATCCTCCTGCAGCCATACCTTCCAGCAAAGTCTGCTCAGTTTCTTCCTCTTGTGCCCCCAAGATAGCAGGGGCAGATGATCTGCGTAGCTGTGTAGTCAAAGTTGTTTGCGTTAATTGTTTAGCTTTAGCTTTAGCTTTAGCCGATCTTGTTTTCCCAAAGCCACTCATTCCACTCCTGTCTACGTGCCAAGGTCAAACTGTGTACAGTCCCATGGGAATCCACAAGTCCAGAGAATAAACAATAAAGTAGAAAAAAAGGAGAAAAACAAGTCCCAAATAGTTGTAAATCCCAAATCCTCTAGGGGGAGTTCAGTCGTGTCTCAAGGGAAGCGGTAAATTTGTTACTCCTAAAGCAAGTTATAACCAAAACTTCAAAACTTTTTAGCAATGTCCAAACAGCCATATATTTCCAGAAGACCCTCGGCTCTCTTGCAGCTAGCAGAGATAATCCTTAAAGTGGAACAATGTCTCTAAAAAGTGCCAGAAACAATGTTTTGATATATCCAAGCCAATAGTGCTCAAATGTAGCAGTTCTAAATAGCAGCAACAAAATACACAATCTGACAGTTCTATTAATCCGGCAGTCCGAGCAACTGGCTTCTCAGTAAAATTTCTAAGCTCACGGGGAGAAGGTAGAGCAGGTCCAGAACCATAAGAAATTAAATCCCTTAGTCTCTATTAAAGCAACTCAAGCAAGGCACGAATTGAAAACTTTTTCCGCCACTTCAAAAGCTTCAGGCAAATCAAAGTCTTTTGCTTCGGAACTTTAAGCAGAACCGGGAGACGGACTTCCTGGTTGCGTCTCCCGCTTTGGCCGAATTTTACATTTAATTTGGTCTCAAATTCCTTCAGTCCCCCTTACTCACGGGTTAAAGCTTTTCAGATCGGATGTTCCAGGAAAAAAGGTCAGTGCTCATCGGCAGCAGCTATGCGGCTTCACTTCCTCAGAAAGAGCGATCGACTCACAGCACCGCGCCACCCCTCCACGTACCGGAGCCCCTTACGGGGTTCCTTCTTCGTTTCGGGGGGCGCTTCTGGTGCCCGCCGAGTTCCACAGCCACAGGCTCACTCTACCTGTGGTTTTCCGGTGTGGGTCTCCGCTTCGCCGTAGCGGACGACCCGTTTCTGGGGAGCTTCTCCTTCACCGCGCGAAGGAGACCGCCATTGCCATTCGCGCCGCCTCCGGAAGTCCGAAGGTCAACCAGGATCTCAAGCCGGATGCCTGGAGAATGGCCAGTTACCTCTCACTGCGACTGAGAATCCGACAGAAAAGAAGGCAGTCTTAATGGCTATAGATGCAGAAAAAGCTTTTGACAGGTTATCCTGGAAATTTATGAAAGGTCTATTACACCATATGGATTTTGGTATACAGTATATAAAAGGGATTGAAGCAATATAATCAAAACAAAAAGCTAAAATCATAATCAATGGAAATTTATCACAGGAGTGTGAAATCAGTAAAGGGGTCAGACAAGGTCGCCCACTATCCCCCTTAATTTTCATATTAACATTGGAAGTTTTATGTCAACAAATTAGGGAAGAAAAAGAAATAAAAGGGATTATGCTGGGAAATAGAAGTTACAAAATGAGGGCATTTGCTGACGATTTAATTATAACTACGGAGCAACCAAAACAGAGTTTAAGAAAGGCGTTGGAAATAATATATGGCTACGGTAAAGTTGCGGGGTTCAAAATGAATTTAAACAAGACAAAACTATTAGTTAAAAATATGTCGCCAGATGAAAAAGCATAATTAGAACAAATAATACACATTAAAATCTACCCCAAAATCAAGTATTTAGGATTATGGATAACACCAAAGAATATTAACTTATATGAAGATAATTATACCCATTGTTGGAAAGATATCAAAAGACAGTTGGAGACATGGACAAGGTTAAATTTATTATTCCTGGGCCGCATTTCAGTAATTAAAATGATAGTTTTACCGAAGCTACTCTTTCTATTCCAAACGATTCCAATTACAGGAAAGACCAGCAGTATCAACAAGTGGCAAAAAGAAATTTCTAAATTTTTGTGGAAGGGTAAAAGACCAAGAGTAAAGCATAATATATTAATAGATACTGTAGAAAGAGGTGGCTACGGGTTACCGGATTTGAAGCTATATTACGAAGCCTCATGTCTTCTCTGGTTGAAAGATTGGTATTTATTAAAAAATTGGGATATTTTAGATCTAGAAGGTCATGACACCCGTTTTGGGTGGCATGGCTATCTTAATTATGGGAAAATAAAGACGCATAGGAGTTTTTCAAATCATATAATTAGAAATGCCATATATAAGGTATGGGGGGGAAAAAAAGATATTTGGAACAGAAAACCCCAAGATGGAACTTTCCACTAGAAGCAATCACTGTTAAAAATAGCAACAACATCAAAGAGAACTGGATAACGTATAACACAATATTAAGGGGGGGAGGAGGAGGGTCAACTAATATTGATAAGTTATGAAAAAATAAAAGATCACTTTTCTACTTGGCTAGATTACTTCCAGGTGAATGAAGTGTTCAGACAGGATAAGCAGATAGGTTTTGAAAAGGAGCCTTCAAGATTTGAAAGAGAACTACTGAATAGTAAAACCAAAATAATCGCAAAAATGTATAGACTTCTTTTAGACTACGAAGTAATGGATGGGGAGGTTAAGGATTCAATGATAAAGTGGGCCCAAGATGTGGGCCGTCCAATTATGCTAAAAGATGGGGGAAACTGATGGAATGTAAATTTGAAATTTACAGTCAGCTATAATATAAGAGAGAACATGATGAAAATGGCGAATGCTTGTTGGAGACGTGGAGGAAATAACGGTGACATGAGCCACATGTGGTGGATGTGTGAAAAGATTAAGATTTTTTTTCGGGGGGGAATATACGATGAATTAAAAAAGATGATGGGGATAACTTTTATGAAAAAAACAGAGGCATTTCTATGAAGTATTTTGGATAAAGATATCCCAAAAAATCTAAGAGAGGTATTCTTGTATGCAACCGCAGCAGCTTGTATACTTGTGGCCAAGGGATGGAAAGATCACGAGGCTCCAAAAATAACAGATTGGCAAATCAAATTACAGGAATTGGTGGAGACAGCTCAATTGACTAGCAAACTCAGAGGAATCTCAAAGCAAAAATTTGCAGAAAAATGGGACGGTTATACAAGATATGTTCAAAAATACAATAATAGTTTTGACTCCGTGCTAGCATTCGAGTGATAAAGGAACTAAAAGGAGGTGGACAACAATTAAGGATTTATTATGTTTTCAGAATGTATTGGAAAATTTATATAGAAAGGATTATTGTTTTGTGTACTTTCCATTGTAAGAATGGAAACAGAGCCAGAGCCAGAGCCACAGCCTAAGTCTGAAACAGTCCTTGATAGAGTGCCAGAGCCAGAGCGAGACCCTGAATCAGTGCCAGAACCAAGCCCTCATTCAGAACCAGAGCCTGAGAAAGAGCCGGAGCCAGAACCAGAGCAACAGCCACAGCCACAGCCTGAGTCTGAAAGAGCCCTTGATAGAGTGCCAGAATCAGAGAATCAGAATCAGAGTCAGAACCAGATCTTCGGTAAAGACGTGGTCTGGTCTTAGCGCAACTGCTCCTCCCACCCACGATAAAAGAGATTGGGTGTTCCAATACACACACACACCCCCGTAGGGAACTTGCCCCAGCCATTCTGTTGGCTGAGGCCCCCTCTCAGGCAGCCCTGACCCTTTCCCCTTAAAAAGCAAAATACAAACTATACAATAACCTAAAAAAATAGTAAAAGAAAAACAAAGCAAGAAACACTTATGCTAAACTTAAAATAATCCCCGCCCCAACTAAACATTTGTCCCACCCCAGAAAGAAAATAAAAACAACAACAACAACAACAACAACAACAAACCACCGTTTGAGGTGCAAATGAGACACAGCCAGAGACAGAGCGAGACCCTGAATCAGTGCAATAACCAAGCCCTCATTCAGAACCAGAGCCTGAAAAAGACCCACAGCCCAAACCAGAGCAACAGCCACAGCCTAGAGCCACAGCCTGAGTCTGCAACAGTACTTGATACAGTGCCGGAGTCTGAAACAGAGACACAGCCTCAAACAGAGCCTGAGCCTGAAACAGAGGCAGAGCCACAGCCACAGCCTGAGTCTGAAACAGTCCTTGATAGAGTGCCAGAGCCAGAGCCAGAGCCAGAGCGAAACCCTGAATCAGAGTCAGAGGGAGAACATGAATCAGAGCCAGAGCCAGAGCCAAAGCGGAATGAAAGCCAGAGCCAGAGCCAGAAATGGGGCTTGATACAGGGCCGGAGCGCAAAACATAGCTGCAGCCACAACATAGAGCCACAGCCTGAGTCTGCAACAGTACTTGATACAGTGCCAGAGCTGGAGCTGGAGCGGGAGCCAGAGCCAGAGACACAGCCAGAGCCAGAACAAAACCCTAATTCAGAACCCATTAAGAAGTATCATGAACAACATCTTAAAAGACGGAACCATGCCGGATTCTTGGAAAGACAGCCTTATTGCATTAATTCCCAGACAGGGAACGGACAATCTACTTATTAACAACTATAGGCCTATCGCACTTCTAAAGAACGATTACAAATTATATGCAAATATTTTAGCCGAAAGATCAAAAAAAGGCTTCCAGATGATGATACACAATGACCAAGCTGGCTTCTTACCCGGGAGGCACATTTATAGCAACACTAGAAACATTATAATCTTATTAGCTTATTTAGACTTAAGAATAGAAAAGAAGGCAGTCTTAATGGCTATAGATGCAGAAAAAGCTTTCGACAGGGTATCCTGGAAATTTATGAAAGGTCTGTTACACCATAACGGATTTTGGTATAAAGTATATAAAAGGGATTGAAGCAATATAATCAAAACAAAAAGCTAAAATCATAATCAATGGAAATTTATCACAGGAGTGTGAAATCAGTAAAGGGGTCAGACAAGGTCGCCCACTATCCCCCTTAATTTTCATATTAACATTGGAAGTTTTATGTAAACAAATTAGGGAATAATAAGAATAAGAATAAGAATAATTTATTATTTATACCCCACCCATCTGGCTGGGCTTCCCCAGCCACTCTGGGCGGCTTCCAAAAGAATATTAAAATACTATAATACATCAAACATTAAAAGCTTCCCGAAACAGGGCTGCCTTCAGATGTCTTCTAAAAGCCTGGTAGTTGTTGTTCTCTTTGACATCTGGTGGGAGGGCGTTCCACAGGGCGGGCGCAACTACCGAGAAGGCCCTCTGCCTGGTTCCCTGTAACTTGGCTTCCCGCAGTGAGGGAACCGCCAGAAGGCCCTCGGTGCTGGACCTCAGTGTCCGGGTAGAACGATGGGGGTGGAGACGCTCCTTCAGATATACTGGACCAAGGCCGTTTAGGGCTTTAAAGGTCAGCACCAACACTTTGAATTGTGCTCGGAAACGTACTGGGAGCCAATGTAGGTCTTTCAAGACCGGTGTTATGTGGTCTCTGCGGCAGATCCCAGTCACCAGTCTAGCTGCCGCGTTCTGGATGAGTTGTAGTTTCCGGGTCACCTTCAAAGGTAGCCCCACGTAGAGCGCATTGCAGTGATCCAAGCAGGAGATAACCAGAGCATGCACCACTCTGGCAAGGCAGTCCGCAGGGAGATAGGGTCTCAGCCTGCATACCAGATGGAGCTGGTAAACAGCTGCCACGGATACAGATTTGACCTGTGCCTCCATGGACAGCTGTGAGTCCAAAATGACTCCCAGGCTGCGCACCTGGTCCTTCAGGGGCACAGTTACCCCATTCAGGACCAGGGAATCCTCCACACCTGCCCGCCTCCTGTCCCCCCAAAACAGTACTTCTGTCTTGTCAGGATTCAACCTCAATCTGTTAGCCGCCATCCAACCTCCAACCGCCTCCAGGCACTCACACAGGACCTTCACTGCCTTCACTGGTTCTGATTTGAAAGAGAGGTAGAGCTGGGTATCATCCGCATACTGATGAACACCCAGCCCAAATCCCCTGATGATTTCTCCCAGCGGCTTCATGTAGATGTTGAAAAGCAAGGGGGAGAGGACAGAACCCTGAGGCACCCCACAAGTGAGGGCCCAGGGGTCTGAACACTCATCCCACACCACCACTTTCTGAACACGGCCCAGGAGGAAGGAGCGGAACCACTGTATAACAGTGCCCCCAGCTCCCAGCCCCTCAAGATGGTCCAGTAGGATGTTATGGTCGATAGTATCAAAAGCTGCTGAGAGATCCAGCAGAACTAGGAAACAGCTCTCACCTTTGTCCCTAGCCCGCCGGAGATCATCAACCAGTGCAACCAAGGCAGTTTGAGTCCCATGATGAGGCCTGAATCCCGATTGGAAGGGATCCAAATGGTCCGCTTCTTCCAGGCGTGCCTGGAGTTGTTCAGCAACCACTCGCTCAATCACCTTGCCCAAGAATGGAAGATTTGAGACTGGGCGATAGTTGGCTATCGTGGCCGCATCTAAAGATGGTTTTTTAAGAAGCGGTTTAATAACCGCCTCTTTCAGCGAGTCTGGGAAGGCTCCCTCACGGAGGGAAGCATTCACCACCCCACGAAGCCCATCGCCCAGTCCTTCCCGGCTAGCTTTTATAAGCCAGGATGGGCAAGGATCAAGGAGACAAGTGGTTGGTTTCACTCGTCCAAGCAGCCTGTCCACATCCTCGGGGGTAACAGATTGGAATTGATCCCACACAACTTGACTAGACAGGACTCTAGCACTCTCTCGCCCCCGCCCTGCTCCCACGGTGGAGTCTACCTCTTATCGAATCTGAGCGACTTTATCTGCAAAAAACTTTGCAAAGTCATTGCAGAAGATCATGTTGCCCCTACTGGGCCCTGATGGAGCAGGTGGTTCCGCTAAATTGCGAACCACCTGAAAGAGTCTCCTGCTGCTGTTTTCCGCAGATGCAATAGAGGCGGTGAAGAAAGTCTTCTTCGCCGTTGCTATCGCCACTTGGTAGGCTCGACATTGAGCTCTAACCCGTGTCCGGTCAGATTAAGAATGGGTTATCCGCCACCGGCGCTCTAGCCGTCTCAACGATTGTTTCATTGCCCTCAGATCCGTGGAAAACCACGGGGCTGTCCGGGCTCCATGCAATCGGAGAGGGCGCTTTGGAGCCAAACAGTCAATAGCCCTGGTTAACTCCACATTCCAGCGGGCCACCAGGGAATCAGCTGAAAGGCCATCAACATGGGATAAAACATCCACTACCGCTCTCTGGAAACCATTTGGATCCATTAAGTGGTGGGGGCGGACCATCCGAATCGGTCCCACCTCCCTGCAGAGGGGAAGGGTCGCGGAGAATTCCAGTTGCACCAGGAAGTGATCTGACCATGGCACTTCTTTGGTTTCGCTTTTACTTAATATCAGATCACCAACATCCATAGAGGTGAACACCAGGTCTAAGGCATGCCCGTGGCTATGAGTTGGGCCAGACTTATTCAGGGACAGCCCCATGGAGGCCATGCTTTCCACGAAGTCCCGAGCGGCCCCTTGTAAGGTCGTGTCGGCATGGATGTTAAAATCCCCTAGGACAACCAAACTAGGTGTCTCCACGAGGACATCTGCCACGACCTGAAGCAGCTCGGGCAGGGAATCCTTGGTGCAGCGAGGAGGTCGGTACACCAATAGGAATCCTGTACTGCCCCTATTGCCCAACTTCCAGAACATGCACTCAGAGAACTGGGTCTTTCCAATAGGACACCCGGTGCAAACTAATGACTTCCTAAAAATCACTGCAACCCCCCCTCCCCGCCCACAAGGCCTGGGTTGCTGTGCATAAGAGAAACCTGGTGGACATGCAGCGGCAAGGACAGGCCCATCTGCTTCATCCAACCAGGTCTCTGTCACACATGCCAGGTCAAAGCCTCCATCCACAATCAGGTCGTGGATGGCAGTGGTTTTATTCATCATTGACCTGGCATTGCACAGTAACACTTTCAGGTCATGTGGGTTTCCCTTGTTGATTCCAGTATCCTTCCGGTCAGGACCAGACCTGGAGGCAGGGATAGTCCTCAGACAACAACTAAGCCTGCTTCCTCGGTAATGACATGGTCTGGTCTTAGCGTAACTCCTCCTCCTACCCATGATCACTGACATCGGTTGTCCGAGTGCATCCCCCCCTGTGGAAACTGCCCCAGCCATTTTGTTTGCTGGGACCCACTCCCAGGCAGCCCTGACCCCTCCCCTTAAAATCAAATTAAAGCCTATACAAAAAACAAACTAACAGAACAATAAAACTATAAAAACAAAAAACAAAGTTACAAACACAACATAATTAAATTAAACAAATTCCCCCACTCAACTAAACACCCACCCCACCCCACACACCCGAGGCCTCCCTGGAGCCCCATAAGCTGCGGAGGTGAGTATGGGGCCCGCCCCCAGGCCCAAGGTGGAAAAGGGCTTCAGGGGGGAGCGGTCCTCCCCACAAGCTCACGGCAAAGCGGCAGCAGCAATGTCCCAAGGCCTCCTTGGAGCCTTATATGCTGTGGTGGAGTATGGGGCCCGCCCCCAGGCCTAAGGTGGAGAATGGGCTTAAGGGGGGGCGGTCCTCCCAGAGACTCACCGGCAAAGCAACAGCAGCAATGTCCCGGGCCTCCTTGGGGCCTTATATGCTGAGGTGGAGTATGGGGCCCGCCCCCAGGCCCAAGGTGGAAAAGGGCATCAGGGGGGAGCGGTCCTCCCCAAGACTCACCAGCAAAGCAACAGCAGCAATGTCCCGGGGCCTCCTTGGAGCCTTATATGCTGAGGTGGAGTATGGGGCCCACCCCCAGGCCCAAGGTGGAAAAAGGGATTATGCTGGGAAATAGAAGTTACAAAATGAGGGCATTTGCTGACGATTTAATTATAACTACAGAGCAACCAAAACAGTTTAAGAAAGGCGTTGGAAATAATATATGGCTACGGTAAAGTTGCGGGGTTCAAAATGAATTTAAACAAGACAAAACTATTAGTTAAAAATATGTCGCCAGATGAAAAAGCAGAATTAGAACAAATAGACTTCCGGAGGTGGCGCGAAACGGCAATGGCGGTCCCCTTTGCGCTGTGAAGGGGAGCTGCGCAGAAAAGGGTCGTCCGCTACGGCGAAGCGGAGACCCATAAAGAAAAACCACAGGTAGAGTGAGCCTGTGGCCGTGGGACTCGGCGGGCACCAGAAGCGCCCCCCAAAACGAAGAAGGAACCCCGTAAGGGGCTCCGGAACGTGGAAGGGCTGGCGCGGTGCTGTGAGTTCATCGCTCTTTCTGCGGAAGTGAAGCTGCGCAGCTGCTGCCGATGAGCGCCGACCTTTTTTCCTGGAACATTTGATTCAAAACTACAAACCCGTGAGTAAGGGGAATTTAAGAATTTCGGGACCTAAAGTGATTAAATTTGGTGAAAGCGGGGGACGCAACCAGGAAGTCCGTCTTCTTGCAGTGCTTAAAGAATTAAAGCAAAGAACTTGACAAGTTGGAATCTTTTCAAAGTGACTTTTAGAAGTTGGGGTTTTTGTGCAACATCTGAACTTGTTTTTAAGACATTAAGAGGGTTAACTTTTGTTCTAACTTTTGTTGGTTACGGACTGGATTCTCCATCCTCTTTTTGTGGATTACAAATGACGGAGAAGCCCAAATTCACGGGCTGCCAGATTAAAAAAGAACTGTCAAATTGCTGAGACTGTTTAACTACTGAAAGTGATACAGTGAAGCGTTATAGACTGGATACAAATGGGGAAACTGTTTCTCGCACCTCTTTAGAGACTTTGTTTCAACTCTGGGAAAGCTCTGCATGCTAAAAGGGAGCTGAAGGATCCTTCCATTGTGGTTTAAAACTGTTTGGACTTTAATGGCGGAACAACTTTATTTTATTTTCTGAGGCATCGCTACACTCCCCCTAGAGGATTTTGGACTTATAGCTGTCTGAGACCCACTTTTTGTTTTTATTCTCTACTGCTTTGTTGTTTACTCTCTGGAATTGTGATTCCCATGGGACTTTACACAGTTTGACCTTGGCACGTAGACAGGACTGGAATGAGTGGTACGGGCAAAACAAGATTGGCTAAAGCGAAAGCTAAACAACTAGTGCAAACAACTTTAACTTCTCAGCCACGCAGATCATCTGTCCCAGCTGTTTTAGAGATACATGAAGGGGAAACTGAGCAGACATCATTAGAAGATATGGCTACAGGAGGATCTGCAGCTGTTTTAGAACAAAATTTGGGACAATTGGAAAGTTTAAATAAGAAAGCAGATGAGCATTCGGCTAAAATTGACCAAGCTACAGCCAGTATCAGTAAATTGACTGAACAAGTTGCTCAACATACACAAGTAATTGGGAATCTTCAGGAAATAACTGCAGAAAACCGTAAATTAGCTGAGGAAGCGAACCAAAAAGCCGCGGAAGCCAACCGAAAGGTTGAAGCAGTACAGGTGGAGGTAAAGCCTTTGCACAAACAGATAAGTGAACAGCAGGCCTACCTGTCTATGATTGAACTGAGAAATAGGGAGAACAATCTCAGATTGAGAGCTATCCCAGAACTTGAACAGGGGGACTTAATAGGCTATCTGACATCAGAATTTTTAAAGTTTTGGGCTATTGAAGACAAGGACTTTAAAATCGTAAGTGCTTTCAGACTGGGAAGATTGGTGAAGAAAGATAGATCCAGAGATTGTTTGATTATTCTGAGATCCAAGCAAGAGAGAGACAAAATATTAAGCCTTCATTTTGAAAAATCATTTGTTATTCAAGGTACCAGAGCAGAAATTTACAAGGATATTCCTAAGCAACTTTTGGACCTCAGATCTACATATACAGAATTAACAAGACTACTGAAAAGTAATTCAATTCCCTTCAGGTGGGAATTTCCCCAAGGACTATCTTTCAGTTTTAAAGGAAAGAAAATTAAAATTAAAACAGCAGAAGATCAAGGCAAGTTTTTGAACGACCACGGAGAGGACCTTCAGAAAGGAGCAGTAGGACCTGGGTCTTGGCCACCACCTCCGCCAGCACCAGCACCCGCACCGGTACCTGCACCCTTGGGACCAGAGGATCAAAAGAAAGAGACGCCACCACCAAAGGAATAGCAGACGGATCCAGGATGTCTCTGCAGCTCCTCAGTTGGAATATTAATGGTGGGAATTCCCCGGAAAAAAGAAGAAGAATATTTCATGTATTGAGAAAAGAACAATTGGACATTATCTGCTTGCAGGAAACGCATGTGACTAGGCTCCATAGAAAAGTGCTAATTAATAAAAGACTAGGCCAAGAATTTATTTCATCGGACAGAGTCAAGAAAAGAGGAGTGGTGATTTATGCAAAGGAGAGCCTGTCACCAAAATTTTTATTCAAAGATGAGCAAGGAAGAATTTTGACAATCGAGATACAGACTCAAGGAGAAAAGTTTTTAATATTAGGAATTTATGCACCGAATGAGGGGAAATCAGAATTTTATAAGAAGCTGCATGAGACAATGCTGGACTATCTGGATTATACCAACATCATTATGATGGGAGATATGAATGGGGTGGTCTCTACAAACATGGATAAGTCACAAAATCAAAATTTGACGAAAGATGGCAGACTACCTAAAACTTTTTTTGAGTTAACTGACAATTTGGATTTGATTGACATTTGGAGGACAAAGAACCCCCTAGGAAAAGAAGGAACATTCTTTTCTGAAGCCCATCTGACATGGACAAGAATCGACCAAATATGGATAACTAGAGGACTGGCACCTAAGACTAGAAAAGTGGAAATCTGCCCTAAAACCTGCTCCGACCATAACGCTATGAAAATGGAAATGAGATTAATTCCAATCGGTTCCTTCAGATGGAAAATGAATGACACCTTGTTAAGAGATCAGGAGATTGTGAAGAAGGCCCAAAAGACTTTAAAAGATTATTTTGAAATAAATTTGAATACTACAGTGGAAAAAAGAGTAATCTGGGATGCAAGCAAAGCTGTTATGAGGGGGTTTCTGATACAACAGAATACGATAAAGAAAAGACTTTGGAATGAGAAAAAGGATAAGATCTTGGAGAGGATAAGAGATGGTGAGAAAAAACTAAGAGTAAAACCAAAATCACAGGAGATCCTGAGAGAAATTAAATTTCACCAAGCACAATATGCCAAATTGATAAACCAAGAAGTCGAGTGGAAAATTAAATTAATGAAACAAAGGTCATTTGAATCAGCAAACAAATGTGGGAAACTGCTAGCATGGCAGTTGAAAAAGAGACAAAAACTGAATACGGTTACAAATTTAGAGATTGATGGAAGAAACATCCAGAACCCCGAGGAAATTAGAAAATGTTTCCAGAGATATTTCAAACAACTTTACACGCAAGGGCAGCAAAAAGAGACTGAGATAGATCGATTCTTAAAAATTAATGGACTACCAAAGTTATCCCAGGAAAAGAGAACAATCCTGAATTATAAAATAACACAACAAGAAATTGAAGGTGCCATTCAGAATATGCAATTAGGCAAATCTCCAGGGCCGGATGGACTTACCTCCAAGTACTATAAGACATTGAAAGACCTCTTGATACAACCATTAATGGAGGTTTGCAATCAGATTATGGAGGGGAAGAAGGCACCGGAATCGTGGAAAGAAGCATTCATCACATTGATTCCCAAATTGGAAACTGAAAAGACTCAACTCAAGAACTACCGTCCCATCTCACTCCTAAATGTGGATTACAAAATTTTTGCAGACATTTTGGCAGGTAGACTTAAAAAAGTCTTGAATGAAGTAATTCATAAGGACCAGGCAGGCTTTCTCCCAGGTAGACATTTATCTGACAATACTAGGAACATTATTGACATTTTGGAGCTTTTGCAAACAAACATGAACACTAAAGCAGTGTTAATTTTTATAGATGCGGAGAAGGCCTTTGACAATATATCTTGGAAGTTTATGAAGAAAAATCTTGAAGGGATGGGAGTGGGACAGGGGTTCGAAAATGGGATAGAGGCAATTTATTCAGAACAAAAAGCTAAATTGATAGTTAATAATGTGGTGTCAGAAGAGTTTAAAATTGAAAAAGGAACACGACAAGGTTGCCCTATATCCCCTTTGTTATTTATTTCAGTCCTGGAGGTGCTCTTGTACATGATCAGGGAGGACCGGTTGGTGGAAGGAATACAGGTCGGAGTGAAACAGTATAAACTTAAAGCTTTTGCAGATGACCTGGTCTTAACATTACAGGAGCCGGAATCTAGCACGAAAAGAGTTTTGGAATTGATTGAGGAGTTTGGTCCGGTGGCGGGATTCAAATTGAATAAGCAAAAAACTAAGGTTTTGGAGAAAAATTTGACACCTTTGGAATCAGAAAGGTTTCAGAAAGAGACAGACTTAAATGTGGTTAAAAAAGTGAAATACCTAGGGGTCAACTTGACTGCCAAAAATCTGAACTTATTTGAAGATAACTATGAAAAATGTTGGTTAGAAATTAAAAAGGACTTAGAAATTTGGTCAAGATTGAAACTTTCCTTGTTGGGACGAATTGCAGCTATAAAAATGAATGTATTGCCAAAGATGTTATTTTTGTTTCAAACCCTACAGATTGTGGACAGAGTGGAATGTTTTGGAAAGTGGCAGAAAGATATCTCGAAGTTTGTCTGGCAGGGCAAAAAGCCCAGAATAAAATTTAAAATTCTAACTGATGCAAAGGAAAGAGGGGGATTTGCCCTGCCAGATTTAAGGTTATATTATGAAGCTGCAACTTTCTGCTGGATGAAGGATTGGTTTCTCTTAGAAAACACTGATGTCCTAGATCTGGAAGGGTTCAATAATGCTTTTGGATGGCATGCATATTTGTGGTACGACAAGGTAAAAGTTCATAAAGTGTTCAAAAACCATATTGTCAGGAAAGCAATATTTATTGTCTGGACAAAGTATAAAGACTTATTAGAAAATAAGACCCCAAGATGGTTATCACCAATGGAGGCTAAGGCCCGGAAAAGACTCAATATGGAGGCCAGTTGGCCGAAATATTGGGAAATAATAGAAAAAAATGGAGACAATTGGAGGTTGCAGAGTTTGGAGAAATTGAAGAATAAGGTGCGAGATTGGTTACATTACGCTCAAGTCAAAGAGGTCTTTAATTCGGACAAAAAAATAGGATTCCAGGTGGAAAAATCGAAATTAGAAACAGAATTGTTAGAACCAAAGACAAAGGTACTTTCTAGAATGTATAATTTGCTGCTTAAATGGAACACTCAGGATGAGACTGTTAAATCAGCCATGATAAAATGGGCTCAGGATATTGGGTACAACATTATGTTCGAAGACTGGGAAAGGTTATGGACCACCGGTATGAAATTCACGGCATGTAATGCCTTGAAGGAAAATATTATGAAAATGATATATAGGTGGTACATGACTCCAGTCAAACTTGCAAAAATATATCACCTAGCTGATAACAAATGTTGAAAATGTAAGGTGGCTGAAGGGACATTCTTTCACCTCTGGTGGACCTGTCCAAGAGTGAAGGCCTTCTGGGAAATGATCTACAATGAGCTAAAAAAGGTATTTAAATATACCTTCACTAAGAAACCAGAGGCCTTCCTCTTGGGCATTGTCGGCCAGAAAGTGTTAAAGAAGGATAGAACTTTTTTAATGTATGCAACAACAGCAGCAAGAATACTTCTCGCAAAATACTGGAAGACACAAGACTTGCCCACACTGGAAGAGTGGCAGGCGCAATTGATGGACTATATGGAACTGGCCGAAATGACTGGCAGAATCCGAGATCTGGGAGAAGAAACAATGGAAGAGGATTGGAAAAAGTTTAAAGACTATTTACAAAAACAATACAAATTGTATGAGTGTTAAGAAATTGTACGATTCAGGAAAACATGGTTCCAGCAACTCGTCTGAAAGATTGAGAAAGTTAGGTGATATGTAAGAAAAGGTCGAAACTTAAAATAATGTTATGTTCAATTTAAGTTATAAGTAATTGTTAAAAATTACTTTAAGATTAGAAGTATAACATCTGAGAGGTATAAAATAAGAACCGAAACAAGGTAATAATTTGCTGGCACTTTTATTATGGAGAATGCAGGGTAGGGAGATATGAGGAAGTCCAGTTAGGTATACAATACAATATTATGAACAGTTGTGTTTTTCTCTTTCTTTTTCTTTTTCCTTTCTTTTCTCTTTTTTCTTTTAATTCTATATTGATATGTGATTTTCTATTTTATGTTTGAAAACTGAATAAAATATTTTTTAAAAAGAACAAATAATACACATTAAAATCTACCCCAAAATCAAGTATTTAGGATAATGGATAACACCAAAGAATATTAACTTATATGAAGATAATTATAACAATTGTTGGAAAGATATCAAAAGACAGTTGGAGACATGGACAAGGTTAAATTTATCATTCCTGGGCCGCATTTCGGTAATTAAAATGATAGTTTTACCGAAGCTACTCTTTCTATTCCAAACGATTCCAATTACAGGAAAGACCAGCAGTATCAACAAGCTGCAAAAAGAAATTTCTAAATTTTTGTGGAAGGGTAAAAGACCAAGAGTAAAACACAAGATATTAATAGATACTGTAGAAAGAGGTGGCTACGGGTTACCGGATTTGAAGCTATATTACGAAGCCTCATGTCTTCTCTGGTTGAAAGATTGGTATTTGTTAAAAAAATTGGGATATTTTAGATCTAGAAGGTCATGACACCCGTTTTGGGTGGCATGGCTATCTTAATTATGGGAAAATAAAGACGCATAGGAGTTTTTCAAATCATATAATAAGAAATGCTATATATAAGGTATGGGGAAAATACAAAAGATATTTCGAACAGAAAACCCCAAGATGGAACTCTCCACTAGAAGCAATCGCTGTTAAAAAAAAGCAACAACATCAAAGAGAACTGGATAACGTATAACACAATATTAAGGGGGGGGAGGAGGGTCAACTAATATTGATAAGTTATGAGAAAATAAAAGATCACTTTTCTACTTGCCTAGATTACTTCCAGGTGAATGAAGTGTTCAGACAGGATAAGCAGATAGGTTTTGAAAAGGAGCCTTCAAGATTTGAAAGAGAACTACTGAATAGTAAAACCAAAATAATCGCAAAAATGTATAGACTTCTTTTAGTCTATAATATAAGAGAGAACATGATGAAAATGGCTCATAGGTGGTACCTCTCTCCTTCCAGATGATCAAGAATGGATAAAAAATTGGTGAATGCTTGTTGGAGATGTGGAGGAAATAACGGTGACATGAGCCACATGTGGTGGACGTGTGAAAAGATTAAGTTTTTTTGGGGGGGGAGGGGAGAATATATGATGAATTAAAAAAGATGATGGAGATAACTTTTACGAAAAAAACAGAGGCATTTCTATGAAGTATTTTAGATAAAGATATCCCAAAAAATCTAAGAGAGGTATTCTTGTATGCAACCGCAGCAGCTCATATACTTGTGGCCCAGGGATGGAAAGATCACGAGGCTCCAAAAATAACAGACTGGCAAATCAAATTACAGGAATTGGTGGAGACGGCTCAATTGACTAGCAAACTCAGAGGAATCTCAAAGCAAAAATTTGCAGAAAAATGGGATGGTTATACAAGATATGTTCAAAAATACAATAATAGTTTTGACTCCATGCTAGCATTCGAGTGATAAAGGAACTAAAAAGAGGTGGACAACAATTAAGGATTTATTATGTTTTCAGAATGTATTGGAAAATTTATATAGAAAGGATTATTGTTTTGTGTACATTCCATTTTAAGAATGGAAACAGAGCCACAGCCACAGCCATAGCCTAAGTCTAAAACAGTCCTTGATAGAGTGCCAGAGCCAGAGCGAGACCCTGAATCAGTGCCAGAACCAAGCCCTCATTCAGAACCAGAGCCTGAGAAAGAGCCAGAGCCAGAACCAGAGCAACAGCCACAGCCACAGCCTGAGTCTGAAACAGCCCTTGATAGAGAGCCAGAATCAGAGAATCAGAATCAGAGTCAGAACCAGATCTTCGGTAAAGACGTGGTCTGGTCTTAGCGCAACTGCTCCTCCCACACGCGATAACAGAGATTGGGTGTTCCAATAAACACCCCCCGTAGGGAACTTGCCCCAGCCATTCTGTTGGCTGAGGCCCCAAACTATACAATAACCTAAAAAAATAGTAAAAGAAAAACAAAGCAAGAAACAATTATGCTAAACTTAAAATAATCCCCGCCCCAACTAAACATTTGACCCACCCCAGAAAGAAAACAACAACAACAACAACAACAACAAACCACCTTTTGAGGTGCAACAGAGACACAGCCAGAGACAGAGCGAGACCCTGAATCAGTGCCATAACCAAGCCCTCATTCAGAACCAGAGCCTGAAAAAGACCCACAGCCCAAACCAGAGCAACAGCCACAGCCTAGAGCCACAGCCTGAGTCTGCAACAGTACTTGATACAGTGCCGGAGCCTGAAACAGACACAGCCTCCAACAGAGCCTGAGCCTGAAACAGAGGCAGAGCCACAGCCACAGTCTGAGTCTGAAACAGTCCTTGATAGAGTGCCAGAGCCAGAGCCAGAGCCAGAGCGAAACCCTGAATCAGAGTCAGAGGGAGAACATGAATCAGAGCCAGAGCCAGAGCCAGAGCCAGAGCCAGAGCCAGAGCCAGAGCCAGAGCCAGAGCCAGAGCCAGAGCCAGAGCCAGAGCCAGAGCCAGAGCCAGAGCCAGAGCTGAATGAAAGCCAAAGTCAGAGCCAGAGCCAGAGCCAGAGCCAGAGCCAGAGCCAGAGCCAGAGCCAGAGCCAGAGCCAGAGCCAGAGCCAGAGCCAGAGCCAGAGCCTGAAATAGTGCTTGATAGAGTGCTGGATCCTGAAACAGAGACACTGTCTGAAACTGAGCCTGACGCGTAAACGTAGCCAGGGGCAGAGGGAGAGGCAGAGCCTGATACAGTGCTTGATACAGCATAGGAGCCTGAAGCAGAGACACAGCCAGATCCAGAGACACAGCCAGAGCGGATCCCACTTTTAGCAGCACTTTACACGTATATAAACAAAATTGCAAAATTTCCCTTAAGCTGGAGCTCGGCGTTGATTGTATTAATACATAAGAAAGGCCCACGTACAGAGCCGAGCAACTTTAGGCCAATCAGCTTGCTAAATGTCATTGGGAAGATTTACTCGGTGTACCTGCTAAACAAACTATCGAAATGGATGGAGGACAACAATATCATTGCCGATGAACAGGCGGGTTTTCGCCCTGGAAGATCTACTACAGACCAAATATTAACCTTGAATCACCTGGCGGAAAAGTATGCCGGCAAAGCCCCAAAGGTTCTTCATGTGGCTTTTAGTGACCTTAAGCAGGCATTTGATCGAATCTCTAGAAAGCAGCTATGGACAAAACTGGCTGCTACAAAGATCGATCATCGTCTCCTTCATCTGATTATCAGCCTCCATACAAACACCTTCCTGAGAATCAGGCTAGACAATAAAGGCCTAGTCTCCAACCCTGTTACCACCAATAGAGGGGTAAGACAGGGTTGTCTATTGGCCCCAGCATTGTTTAATTTTTACATTAACTCACTGGTGACTCACATGGCCAATGATTATTTCCACCCCCCCCCAAATTAGCAGGCTGATCTTTGAATGTTCTTCTGTATGCGGATGACGCCGCACTTCTTGCCAGATCCCCTATTGGACTGAGGAGAATGTTGCAAGCTCTACATGAATACTGTGATCAGCATGAGCTCCAACCCAACTATGCTAAGACCAAGATGATGGTCTTCTCTGCCCGACCGAGACTCCATCGATGGTCGATGAACGGGATCCCCTTAGAGCAGGTTAACTGCTTTAAATATCTGGGACAAGTAATACGGTCAAATAGGTCTTTTCTGGCCCATAGAGACTATATAACAACTAACGCATCTTAAAGCAGCCATCCAGATTAGATCCTTATATGCCAAGAATCAGGCTCAATCAGTGAAGATAGCTTTGAGATTCTTTCAAATGAAAGTCCTGTCACGGCTAAAATGGCCGCTGTTTCTTTAATGCGAATAAAGCTGGGTCAGCATGACTCAGCGGTCTGCACCAAGTTGTATATATAAGTTAGAAATGTTAGTTTGGGCTGTGGTTGGTGTTTGGGTTGGTTGGTGCTGGTGTGTATTCAGTCGTGTTTTGCACAAGGACTTTTAAGAATAAAACTCTGCAAGGATATTCTCGTGGACTCTTTTGTGCCAACAAGGGTCCGAGGACCAGGCTGAGGAGACAAAGGGATGTCACAACCCTTTCCATCTTTTTTTGCTTTTTACAAACACTGACAGGTTATGGGCCCAGTGTTTCTGAGCATGTGCAGAGTGCAAAACGACTAACAGCATTTCAGCAAGGAACTGGTGAGTCCTGGTGGAGTACGGAGACAGTGGCTGTGCGTTGGAGCAGTTAGTGGCAAGCTGTAACTGTCTGCAGCGACGCTGGAGCGGCTAGGATCTGAGGATCAGGAAAGCACTCAGCGTCGGCTACTGGAACAGTTTGAACTGCTAGAGGACCACAGTAGGTGACTCACAGAGCAGCTACACCAGTTGCAGAGCCAGGCGGGACCTGAGGGTCAACAGAGGCAGCAGCTAGAAGCCGGTGAGTGCCAGCCAGGACCATCCAGTGGGACTCTAAAGAGAGAGTCAGGAGAGATTGCTGGAGACCCCACAAAAGGGGCTCAGCAAGCACCAGCAGAGATGGCAGATTTCCAGTCTTCCCAAGTTGTAAATATTGGGGGAGGCATCCCTTTTGAACTTCTCTCAGAGAGCAACTGGCTGAGTTGGTCAATTAAAATGCAGCAGTTGTTAAGGAGAGATGGACTATGGGACTGTGTTGAAACTGAGGTTTTGAGAACTGACTCTGCTGAGAAAAAAACGGCTAGATGAAAGGGCCCGTGCCCAAATTATGCTGTGTTTGAGCAACTCTCAGTTATTGCATGTAGCAAATGCCAGCACAGCGTTTGAGTGCTGGAATTTATTAAGGGCAATGCATGTCAGAGAAACTGCTGGAACTATAATTTCTCTGACCAGAAGGCTGTTCAGGACTGTTATGAAAGAAGGTGAGAGTTTGGCAACTCATCTTCAAACGCTGAAATCTCTGTTTCTTCAACTACAGCAGAGAGGTAAGCGTTATGATGAGACTGACCAAACCTACATTATCCTTTCAAGTTTTCCTGAAAGCTGGTTGCCTGTGATTAACAGCATGGAGAGTATGCGTCCCCGAGATCTGACCCTTGAGTATGTGGTTGGTAGATTGACCGAAGAAGCAGAAAGAAGGTCAGATAGACAGGCTGAACTCCAAGAACGGAGGAGTTACAGCCGAGGGGGCCAGCAGCAGAATCTGCCAATGGAGCAACGCCAAGGGTTGGACTTGGCCATGGCGGTGAGGAGATGCTATAGATGCAACCAACCCGGGCATCTCCAACGTCAATGCAGGGCAAGACTTCCAGGAGACGACATGGAGCAGAGACAGCAATCGACACAGAAACGTAAGCAGAAGGGGTTCTCTTCAGGGAAGAAGAACATGTGTTCTGCTCAGTTTGTGTCTGCATTTTCTCGAGAGGAGAGAAAGATACCTCGAGGAACATGGTTGCTGGACTCTGGCAGCAGCAGGATTATCTGCAATAGTCGGGAGGACTTTAGGACCCTGGAGAAGCCAGCTGATGGAAAAGACTCAATTTATCTTGCTGATGGTCGTAGAAGCAAGATTGATGGCCAGGGAACATGTTTCCTGCAGTGCTTGAACACTACTCTACCAGAGACTCTGTTTGTCAGCAGTTTGGACTATTGTTTACTGTCTGTAAGCTGTTTGATTAATGCAGGGTCTAGTGTTAAGTTCACGCAGGATGGCTGTCTGATAAATAATGGAACTCAGGTATGTGGCCATGCAAAGATGGAAAATGGGTTATATGTAATGCAGGACAAGCCTGTTAAAGCAGCCCAGGTGGTTCAGGATAATTTGCCAGTTCATAAGGGGTGTGTACATGAACTGCACAGAAAACTGGGTCACGCCAATTTCCGTGTGCTTTCAGAGATGCAAAAGGTGTGCAAGAACCTAAAAGTAAATAGCTGTAACTGTTTCCTAGATTGCAATGTATGTAAAATGGCCAAATCTAAGAGGAAGCCTGTGGCTTCTAAAAGCGACAGAGTATCTAAAGAGGTTTTAGAACTTGTCCATTGTGACGTGATAGGCCCTTTTCCACAGAAGACTGAAGGGGGCGCCAGATATGCTTTTCTGGTAATAGATGACAAATCACGTTTTAGTTGGTTGTTTTTGTTAAAGCAGAAATCTGAGTGTTTCCCCACATTCAGAGAATGGGTTGCCCAAGCTGAAAAGCTCTTTGCTCGCCCTGTTGTGCAGTTGCAAACAGATAGGGGCGGAGAATTTCTGAACAAACAATTTGGGACATGGTTGCGACGTAAGGGGATCACTCACCGTTTGACTAACCCTTATAGCCCTGCTGAAAATGGTCTGTGTGAAAGACGTGGGGCTGTGATACAGTCAGTAAAGGACTGCCTGCTAGTGGATGCAGGATTGGGCCACAACCATAGGCTGTGGGGCGAGGCTTTTCTGACCGCAAACTTTTTGACTAATAGAACCTGGTCTAGCTCTATAAAAGATATACCATATCGTATGTTGTTTGGGAAAGAACCAGAGTGGACAATGCTCCATAATTGGGGTTCTTGGGCACATGTAAACATTCCCAAAGCTCAGCGCCAGAAAGGGGGCGCTAGAGCGCAGAAACTGCGGTTTGTGGGATATCAGTCCTATGGCAAAGGGTGGCGTTTCAATTTATGCCCAGGACGCGTGGTTCTGTCACGAAGCGCAGACTTCGCTGACCAGGACAGATGGACTGCGATCCATGCCAACCCTGACTGCCTACTGCCCCTGCAAGTAAGAGAAGAGGCTTCTTCTCAGCCATTGGCAACACAGGAGCAGGATGAGGAAGAGGCACAGATTTCCCCAAAAGATGTGGCAATAGATAATACTTCTCTAGAGGAAGAGGAAGAAGAGCCAGAGATAAGGGGGGAAGAAGAAGTAGTTGTGCCTAGACGCTCCCAGCGTTCAAACAAGGGTGTACCTCCTCAACGTTTGACCCTAGGAGGAGTGAGAGTATGCAATGTGAGTTGTGTGGAACCACAAAGTTATCATGAAGTCTTAGACTTACCCCCTGGGGAACGTGCTTTGTGGGAACAAGCTATGAAAGAAGAAATGGACTCTTTTAAACGTAACAAAGTGTTTGAGGTCATAATGCCGCCACCTGGTGGCAGAGTGGTGTCATGCAAGTGGGTTTACAAAAGGAAAACCCTTGCATCTGGGGAACCACGTTTTCGAGCCAGATTAGTAGCCAGAGGGTTCACTCAGATTAAAGGGGAGAGTTATGATGAAGTGTTTTCTCCCACGGTAAAGAGTGAAACTTTTCGTTTAATGCTTTCCATTGCTGCTGTAAGACAACTAGCAGTGCACCATTTTGATGTTGATGCTGCATATCTGCATGCAAATTTAGACCATGAAGTGTTAATGAGACAACCCCCTGGGTTTGAAGAGGGGAATGGTGCAGTCTGGCATTTGAGAAAGGCTGTTTATGGTCTCAAACAAAGTGGAAGGTGTTGGAACCAGTGTTTAAATGAAGCCCTTGTAAAAATTGGTTTTAAAAGGAGTGTGGCTGATCCATGTCTGTACACCAAGGGGACAGGCAACAAATATCTAATGCTCTTAGTCTTTGTTGATGACTTGCTTGTGGCAGGGAGTTCCACAGATGAGATCCAGAAGCTCACAAGTCAATTGGAAAAGAGGTTTAAGCTTAAAGCCTTAGGGCCTGTAAGCAATTACTTGGGAGTAGAAGTAAGGCAGGAAGCTGGTGGAAGCTTCCTGTTGAGCCAGAAAGAGAAAATTCTTCATTTGATAGAGCAGTTTGGCATGAAAAACTGAAAGCCAGTTCAGACTCCCATGACACCAGATTTCCCAAAGACAGTGTGTGATGATGAATTTGATCAGCCTGAGTTGTATCACTCAAAAAATAGGATCACTGTTGTATTTAAGTCAGTGGTCAAGGCCAGACATTGCATGTGCTACAAATGTTCTGAGCCAACGTGTATCTAAACCCAGTACTGCCGATTGGTGTGCTTTGAAAAGGCTTATCAGATATCTAAAGGGGACATTAATGTATGTTTAAAGATATCTAGTACACAAGATGAAAAACTAGAAGTATTTGTTGATGCGGACTGGGGAAGCTGTGTAGCTACTAGAAAATCTACAAGTGGAATGGTTATGATGTTTGCCAATTCCATAATTGGATGGAGGTCAAAGAAACAAGGATTTGTTGCGACCTCATCCTGTGAGGCAGAATATGGGAGCCTGTCGCTAGCATGCAATGAAATCATGTGGTTTATACAGATACTGAAAGATCTAGATTGTAAAGTAGATTTGCCTATCCAAGTGTATGAAGATAGCCAATCGTGCATTGCATTAGCGGGCTCAGAAAGAATGAAATCCGCATCAAAACATATTGCTATCCGTCATGTGAATGTGAGAGATTGTGTACAGAATGGGGTAATCAAACTGGAGTATTGTCAATCACAAGATAATATTGCTGATTTGTTTACCAAGCCTTTGCCAGCAACATGTCATAATGAATTGATGACGAAACTGGGTTTGTGTATATAACGTATTGTATGTATGTATTGTTTCTGTTGGGGTTTTTCGCATTTAAGAAACAGAAGGGGTGTCACGGCTAAAATGGCCGCTGTTTCTTTAATGCGAATAAAGCTGGGTCAGCATGACTCAGCGGTCTGCACCAAGTTGTATATATAAGTGAGAAATGTTAGTTTGGGCTGTGGCTGGTGTTTGGGTTGGTTGGTGCTGGTGTGTATAGTTATTCAGTCGTGTTTTGCACAAGGACTTTTAAGAATAAAACTCTGCAAGGATATTCTCGTGGACTCTTTTGTGCCAACAAGGGTCCGAGGACCAGGCTGAGGAGACAAAGGGAGGTCAGAACCCTTTCCATCTTTTTTTGCTTTTTACAAACACTGACAAGTCCTCCCCCCTTCTTTTGGTGGGCATCACTTTAGTCTCCCGTAGGGATTTTTTGAAATTGGATTCTATCCAAACGCGATTCCTTAGAGCCATCCTTAGGATTCCCCCCTCGGTAGCGGGCGCGGTTATGAGATTAGAAGTCGGCTGGCAAGCTCTACGGCATGTGGCCTTGAAGACGAAGCTCTGGCCATGGCTCAAGCTTTGTTTTAAACCAGTGGGTATTGCCCCCTTGATATTGAGGGACGATTTCCAATCATCGTGGGAAAGGGAGGTCACTAACGAGGTTCAATCAATTGTCTCACCTTTACTTTGAGTCTATGACGTACAATCAAGCTAGAGCTGTGATCTCCCGGAGACTGAGTGACATTGCCAGACAAGAGGACATAGGCCAGGTAAAACCAGGGATGTTCCTAGGGGACCAGATTTATCGGACCATACCAGCCCCCTACCTTGCAGAAATTCACTATGTGGAATACCGTAGACTTCTTACAGTGGCTAGATTAAATGTCCTTGACTCTGCGATATTGTGGGGAAGGTACAGGGGAGTACCATACGCCCAGAGAACCTGTCATTGTGCCATGGGTGTGGTTGAGTCCACTGAACACATTCTCTTGACTTGCCCTTCTTATACAGAGCTTAGACATAATTTTATAGACCCACTCCTATGTCAATCTAGCTTCCTATCCGGAGAAAACCAGGTTTTACACTTGCTGAATAACGTCACTAGAGCTATACCTTCCTTGGTGGCCAAATTTCTTTTTGTAGCTTTTAAGCGTCGCAAGATTATAATTGACTGTATTGATATGGGGCTATCTGTTTAGCCCATTTTAGTGTTGGCTAAGTTCTAAAAATTTCCTGGAGCTTTTAACTGCGTATTGACAAATGGACTTTTTTTGTGACTGACGGTCGTATAAAAGGTTGATGATGATGATTAAAGAAGAGAGAGGCAGAAAGGCATATAAATAGAGTTAAGTGCAAAGGCAAAATAATAAACAACCCTAAAGAAATAGAGAAATGATTTCTCGAATTCTTTAGAGAAATCTATAAGGAAGGAAATGAAACAACAGAAGAAGTTAAAGAACATTTAGAACAGAACTGTCTTCCGAAACTTACTAAAGAACAAAAAGAACTGTTGAATGCCCCTATTACATCGTACGAAATTCAAAGAGCAATTAAGGAAGCAAAGATAGGAAAGGCACCAGGGCCAGACGGCCTACCAGCAATATATTATTAAAAAATGGAGGACTTACTGTCTCACCCATTAAGAAGTATCATGAACAACATCTTAAAAGACGGAACCATTCCGCATTCTTGGAAAGACAGCCTTATTGCATTAATTCCAAAACAGGGAACGGACAATCTACTTATTAACAACTATAGGCCTATCGCACTTCTAAAGAACGATTATAAATTATATGCAAATATTTTAGCCGAAAGATCAAAAAAGGGCTTCCAGATGATGATACACAATGACCAAGCTGGCTTTTTGCCCGGGAGGCACATTTATAGCAACACTAGAAACATTATAAACTTATTAGCGTATTTAGACTTAAGAATAGGAAAGAAGGCAGTCTTAATGGCTATAGATGCAGAAAAAGCTTTCGACAGGGTATCCTGGAAATTTATGAAAGGTCTATTACACCATATGGATTTTGGTATACAGTATATAAAAGGGATTGAAGCAATATAATCAAAACAAAAAGCTAAAATCATAATCAATGGAAATTTATCACAGGAGTGTGAAATCAGTAAAGGGGTCAGACAAGGTCGCCCACTATCCCCCTTAATTTTCATATTAACATTGGAAGTTTTATGTCAACAAATTAGGGAAGAAAAAGAAATAAAAGGGATTATGCTGGGAAATAGAAGTTACAAAATGAGGGCATTTGCTGACGATTTAATTATAACTACGGAGCAACCAAAACAGAGTTTAAGGCGTTGGAAATAATATATGGCTACGGTAAAGTTGCGGGGTTCAAAATGAATTTAAACAAGACAAAACTATTAGTTAAAAATATGTCGCCAGATGAAAAAGCAGAATTAGAACAAATAATACACATTAAAATCTACCCCAAAATCAAGTATTTAGGATTATGGATAACACCAAAGAATATTAACTTATATGAAGATAATTATACCCATTGTTGGAAAAATATCAAAAGACAGTTGGAGACATGGACAAGGTTAAATTTATCATTCCTGGGCCGCATTTCGGTAATTAAAATGATAGTTTTACCGAAGCTACTCTTTCTATTCCAAACGATTCCAATTACAGGAAAGACCAGAAATATCAACAAGTGGCAAAAAAAAAATTCTATATTTTTGTGGAAGGGTAAAAGACCAAGAGTAAAGCACAAGATATTAATAGATACTGTAGAAAGAGGTGGCTACGGGTTACCGGATTTGAAGCTATATTACGAAGCCTCATGTCCTCTCTGGTTGAAAGATTGGTATTTATTAAAAAATTGGGATATTTTAGATCTAGAAGGTCATGACACCCTGTTGGGTTGAAATGAACGACAGACGAGTAGGTAGGTGTCATACGGGAGGCGTCTCTCGAGCAAGCCTCGGAGACTCCCTTTTATTGGATATTATACAGCGTTTGCCACGTGTGTGCTTGTTGCTGATTGGTTAACATAAGTACAAAGCAAGGGTTGTATATAAGACATTAATTATTGCATATAAGACATTAATCATAGACAGGTTAAAGGTTGGGAAAAGGAAAGCGGAGTTTACACAGGCATGGTTTCGGACTGCAGCGTACCAGAGTGGTACGAAAAGGAATGTACAAGGAGGGGTAAGTACAGATTGATATTGTAATGGGAATTGGGGTTGCTCGTGCGTTACGGATGCTGAAGTTCTAGGTGTAGCCAGCGGAGGTCCTGGACTCTCCCCGCTGGTCTCTGTGGAAGAGTCTTGGAGCCCTCTCTCTGAAGTCATTCCGTGGTCCCCTTCCTCCCCGGTGTCACGCTGATAACCTTCCCCAAAGGGAGTGTTCTCTCTCCCTCTGCTGGTCCCTTCTCCTGCATGGTCGGGGAGCCTTACCTCCACTCTTGGCTCCGATGGCAGTTCCCTGACAGATATGGTGTGAACTCAAGGTGAACAGAACGTACCAGGGTGATGAGGGAATGTCTTAGCATCAGCACGGTTTGTGCAGCATGAGCCGAACAAAGCTTAGAAGCAAGACTTCCCATCATGCCACAGTTATGTGCAGAAGCAATGCTTCCCATCATGCCATGGTCATGGGCAAAAGCAATGCTTTCCTTCAACACCCGTTTTGGGTGGCATGGCTATCTTAATTATGGGAAAATAAAGACGCATAGGAGTTTTTCAAATCATATAATAAGAAATGCTATATATAAGGTATGGGGAAAATACAAAAGATATTTGGAACAGAAAACCCCAAGATTTAACTCTCCACTAGAAGCAATCGCTGTTAAAAAAAGCAACAACATCAAAGAGAACTGGATAACGTATAACACAATATTAAGGGGGGGAGGAGGAGGGTCAACTAATATTGATAAGTTATGTAAAAATAAAAGATCACTTTTCTACTTGGCTAGATTACTTCCAGGTGAATGAAGTGTTCAGACAGGATAAGCAGATAAGTTTTGAAAAGGAGCCTTCAAGATTTGGAAGAGAACTGCTGAATAGTAAAACCAAAATAATCACAAAAATGTATAGACTTCTTTTAGACTACGAAGTAATGGATGAGGAGGTTAAGACTTCAATGATAAAGTGGGCCCAAGATGTGGGTCATCCAATTATGCTAAAAGATGGGAAAAACTGATGGGATGTAAATTTGAAATTTACAGTCAGCTATAATATAAGAGAGAACATGATGAAAATGGCCCATAGGTGGTACGTCACTCCTTCCAGATGATCAAGAATGTATAAAAAATTGGCGAATGCTTGTTGGAGATGTGGAGGAAATAACGGTGACATGAGCCACATGTGGTGGACGTGTGAAAAGATTAAGAATTTTTTTTCGGGGGGAGAAAATACGATGAATTAAAAAAGATGATGGAGAACAGAGGCATAATCCACGCCCCAACTAAACATTTGTCCCACCCCAGAAAGAAAATAACAACAACAACAACAACAACAACAACAACAACAACAACAACAAACCACCGTTTGAGGTGCAACAGCAGTGGCGTAGCGTGGGGGGTGCCAGGGGGGCCGTCCGCACCGGGCGCAACATCTGGGGAGGGCGCGCTCGCTGCCTCCGGAGTCGCCGAAGAGGCTCGGGCGCAGGCTGTAGCGGAGCCGCATGTCTCGCGGAACCGACGAGCTGTGCGAGCGCCCGGGCTGAAGGCGCCCGGCAGGCAGCTACTCTCAGCGCTCGCCGCGGAGGACGCGCCAGGCAGCCCCTCCTCAAAGCCCCGCCTCCGCCGCCGCCGCTGCAGCGGCTGGGCCGTTGCATTTTCCTCGCCTCTCTGCCCCCCTCCTCCTCCGGGCAAGCGGCGTCGTTTGGGCGGCAGCGCCAGCGGCAACTCGCAGGTTAGGGGTTAGGGGGGGCGCAAATTACTTGCGTTGCCCTGGGTTAGGGGGCGCAAATTACTTGCGTTGCCCCGGGTGCTGACAACTCACGCTACGTCGCTGTGCAACAGAGACACAGCCAGAGACAGAGCGAGACCCTGAAGCAGTGCCATAACCAAGCCCTCATTCAGAACCAGAGCCTGAAAAAGAGCCACAGCCCAAACCAGAGCAACAGCCACAGCCACAGCCACAGCCTAGAGCCACAGCCTGAGTCTGCAACAGTACTTGATACAGTGCCGGAGCCTGAAACAGAGACACAGCCTCAAACGGTGCCTGAGCCTGAAACAGAGACAGAGGCAGAGCCACAGCCACAGCTTGAGTCTGAAACAGTCCTTGATAGAGTGCCAGAGCCAGAGCCAGAGCGAAACCCTGAATCAGAGTCAGAGGGAGAACATGAATCAGAGCCAGAGCCAGAGCCAGAGCTGAATGAAAGCTTGAGCCAGAGCCAGAGCCAAAAATAGGGCTTGATACAGGGCCGGAGCGCAAAACATAGCTGCAGCCACAGCCTAGAGCCACAGCCTGAGTCTGCAACAGTACTTGATACAGTGCCGGAGCTGGAGCCAGAGCCAGAGCCACAGCCAGAACAAAACCCTAATTCAGAACCAGAGCCTGAAAGAGAGCCAGACCCTGAAACATAGCTGGGTCAGAGGCAGAGGAAGAGCCATCATGAGACCCTGAATCAGAGTCAGAACCAGATCTTCATTCAGAACCAGACCCTGAAAGAGAGCCAGAGCCACAGACAGAGCCACAGACGGAGCCTAGAGCCACAGCCGAGATCCACAGCCTGAGTCTGAAATAGTGCTTGATAGAGTGCTGGATCCTGAAACAGAGACAGTGTCTGAAACTGAGCCTGATGCTTAAACGTAGCCAGGGGCAGAGGGAGAGGCAGAGCCTGATACAGTGCTTGATACAGCATAGGAGCCTGAAGCAGAGACACAGCCAGATCCAGAGACACAGCCAGAGCCAGAACAAAACCCTAATTCAGAACCAGAGCCTGAAAGAGAGCCAGAGCCAGAAACAGTGCTTGATAGAGTGCCAGAGCCTGAAACAGAGGCAGAGGCAGACACAGGGCTTGAAACAGCATCGGAGCCTGAAACAGAGAAACAGCGTGAAACAGAGACAAAGGCTGAGACACAGGCCGAGCCTGAAATAGAGCTAGAATAAGTGCTAGAGCCAAAGACTGAGACAAAGCCTAATAAAGAGCAGTAGCCTGAGCCTGAGTCTGAAACAGTGATTGATACAGTGCCAGAGCCTGAAACAGAACCAGAGCCACAGCTACAGCCATAGTGCCACAGCCTGAGTCTGCAACAGTGTTTGATACAGCGCCGGAGCCTGAAACAGAGACACAGCCTGAAACAGAACCTGAGCCTGGTTATTACCATGGCAATTAAAGAAGAGAGAGGCAGAAAGGCTTATAAATAGAGTTAAGTGCAAAGGCAAAATAATAAACAACCCTAAAGAAATAGAGAAACAATTTCTCGAATTCTTTAGAGAAATCTATAAGGAAGGAAATGAAACAACAGAAGAAGTTAAAGAACATTTAGAACAGAACTGTCTTCCGAAACTTACTAAAGAACAAAAAGAACTGTTGAATGCCCCTATTACATCGTACGAAATTCGAAGAGTAATTAAGGAAGCAAAGATAGGAAAGGCACCAGGGCCAGACGGCCTACCGGCAATATATTATAAAAAAATGGAGGACTTACTGTCTGACCCATTAAGAAGTTTCATGAACAGAGACTTCCGGGTTAGCGCGAAAGGCTAATGGCGGATTCCCTCTGAGCTCCAGAGGGAATCTGCTCTGTAGAAGACGGGTCTTGCAGCTGCGGCGACGCGGGGACCCTCAGAAACCACAGGCGCTGAAGCCTGTGGACTTGGGGACTCGTCGGGCATCATTTGCGCCCCCCTGACCCGCGACGAAGCCTTTTTAAAGGCTTCGGAGCGGGGGACAGAGAGTGGCTGAGAGTAGACCGCTTCTTCTACGGAGCGAAGCCGCATGCCATGGCCGGAGAGCGCTGACTTCTTTCTTTGAACATTTGGACTTTAAAAGTAACAACCCGTGAGTAGTACAGAAATTGGAACTAAAAATTGTTTTTTCTGAATTTGGCACGATCGGGGGAGGTGCTAAAAGGAAGTCCGTCTCCCCTTCCTGTAGATAAATTAAAGCAAGAATTGATAACTAAGGTTGAGAGAACATCCTTCTCTTTACGGGATACAAGCTATTAATTCCACGACTTGGCAATATAAGTAACTTTGCTGGAGGATAAGAACTGATTTTAAGAGCTGAAGTGCAATCCCCAGGGACCCGGGAGTGATCCACGAGAGAGCCTGCTGAGGAGACATAAAGAGTTTGACAGCTGTCAAATTAGCTGTCAAAGTTGGAAAACGAAAAAAATATTGGTTTCTGCTATCTTTGCTGGTTATTTTTGTTACAATTTGACTTTAAACTGTTGAAAATAAAGAAGAATAGAAACAAATTAACTTGAATGTTGGATTGGAGGTGGAAGGAATATTAAGTAACTAGAATCCCTCTAGAGGGGGTTCTGAGACATTACAATGGCTGCAGGTGGAAAAATACAGGCTGAGCTGGATAGAATGTTTTTTCTCTTGGGAAAGTTACAAGGTCAGAGTGAAGCTTTGGCTACAAATGCTACAACTTTGAATTTAAAAGTAAACAAACTTGTTGAATGTGTCAAGGACTTGACTCAAGAAACCTATGCAGCTGAACAAGAAGAGATATGTGCTGTTTCAGAGGAGTGGGAAGGAGGAGCTGAAATGCCGCAGACGACAAAGGAGAGCCAGAGGCCTGCTAAGATAGATGCTAAGAAAAACAAGATTTGGATTATGAGAGCTTGGTTTGAATTAGAGAATGAAGAATGGAGGGATCTCCCTATGGGGAGATCTGAACACCTATGGATTACAATTCTGATCAAGGCGAAAGTTGGAGCTTTGGGGACATTTGGGACATTTGGACTTAAAAGCAACAAGCTCAGTCAGTAGAGCATGCGACTCTTAATCTCAGGGTTGTGAGTTCGAGTCCCACATTGGGTAAAAGATTCCTGCATTGCAGGGGTTGGACTAGATGACCCGCGTGGTCCCTTCCAATTCTATGATTATGACCTGCTCTATGATTATAAGAAACAAGATTCGGGCTCCACTTTTGAACATGGAGGTCTGGTTGGAAGAAACATAGACCCTATAGGGACAGAGCTTCTCCGAGACCTGATGTCTAATATAAAGGACTACCAAAAAAACCGGCAGAGAGGGACTGAGAGAGATTTGAGGGCCTCGGACGTGAGATCTCCAGGCTGATAGTTGATGGACTGATGGACATTTTTTGGGGATCGAAACTGGGAAAGGGGGGGTGAGAGATTTAGAATCCAAAGGGTGTGTTATGTACTGAGTTGAATAGGATCCAAACTGCAGCAGTCTGATCGGTCCTAGAACAATAGGATCCAAATTGCAGCAGTCTGATTGGTCCTAGAACAATAGGATTCAGAATGCAGCAGTCTGATTGGTCCAAGAACAATGCAGCAGTATGATTGGTTGGCAGGAACCACCCAATCATGCTCCAGATATAAGTGAATCCACAACCTGATTGGCTTACAGTAGAATTCCAGAATTAACCAATCATGTGCAGCCCATTGTGTAAATGATGTATATAAAGCAGATACTTTGAGGGGACTTTCATTCATTCCTCCTCACCACTATGAGCTGAATAAAGAGCATGAAATCACTTTGCGACTCAGAGTATATTTCACTGGCGACGAAGGTGGGATCCCGCTGAGCTGACTGCCACACACAGCACTCTGAGCTTTACAATGTATTGGAATGCATTGACCTTATAAGGAGTTATGTCCCCCCCCCCTTCTGGGCAGTGTAACCCTATATCGTTTGTGGGTGGGTTAAAGCCAGGACCGGATGTAGGTAACGTGAGACATTGGAATGCAGCCATGCGGCTGGAGAGGAACAAAGAGTAATAAACGGACTGGAGGGAGAGGAGAAGTCTGAATTGAGCTGCCCTCCGTCCTTAGAAATATTGCTGGCCTCTGTGTCTTTATTTTATGCTTAAAAAGCACCATTTGTAACGGCGGGCTCCGACAAGTGGTGCCCCGTGTGAGGCTAACTTAAAAGAAGAGGTAACTTAAAGAAAAGAGGCAAAACTTGAAGCAAACAGTCTGAGGCAGACTAAGAGGATTTTAAAAGAAACCGTGAGCGGTTTTTCTATCCAAGCAGTGGATATCATCGACTTACCACGCCCGGCAAGGGTTGCACAGCGCTGAAGCATCTTAGGATCCCTGGTGAGTCCGATCCCTTCTCTTATATTATATTGATTTTTGAAAAATGGGCAGCTCTTTGTCTAATCCCCAACAGAAATTTTTAAAAGACTTAAAATTTCTCCTCTCCTCCAACAAATTGGAAGTTCCGGAGGGTGATTTGATACAGCTCATTCTGGCCATTGATGAACATTCTCCCTGGGACTTGGGTGTAATTGCAAATGGAACTTGGGAATTGAAACTTTGGGACAAGATTGGTGAACATTTTCATGAGCTCCCCAGCATCAGTACTCGGATTTTAAATGCTTGGTGCAAGGTTCGATATGCTATGGGTTCTTTATCACCAAAAAATATCTCCCTGGCTGCATTGCCAACACAACCTCCAGCTTCCTTAATCCAGACTGCTGTGTTAGAGTCTGCTGTGTTAGCCTCTGTTCCGATACTTGCCTTACCAGCACTTGCTTTGCCAGCAGCTCCAGACCCCAAACCTCCAGACTACAGTTCCTCACCAGAGGACCCAATCCTGCAAAAATACCGTGGTCTGGCTGGCAATAGTCCTAATCTTTCAGAGGCAGACCCAGCTACCTCTTTTCAATGTGCAGTCCTTGCCTGTTCCTTAATTCAGGATACTATGGCATTCCCTGTTATTGTGCCCCTTGCTGGTGCTCCAGCAGGAACTCAAGCCCAGCACCAACCTTTTGACTTTAAAATCTTGAAAGAGCTCCAATTGTCAGTAAGGACAAATGGATTTCAAGGCCCATTTACACAGGCTCTTTTGGAAGCCACATTAGCCCAGCCTTTGGTTCCAGATGACATCAAGCTTTTGGCACATACAGTGTTACCCCCATCAGCAGGTGTTTTGTTTGCCCACAAATGGGAAACTGCCTGCCATGCTCCAGCCTTGTTACAACAAATCAGGGGAAATAATCCAAATATTACCCTCGCAGATGTCATAGATGCCATGATGGGGCGTGGCCTTTTCGCTCAGGCTTCAGTACAAGCCACACTGCTGCAGATCTTATTGAGGGATACTGCTCTTGCTGCTAAACAAGCAATGAGAAAAATCCCAGAACCCAGTATTCAATCAAGGTGGAGTTCAATCAGGCAAGAGGCAAGAGAATCATATTCTTCCCTTATGGATTACAGCAGTGAGTCGTCTAATTGAAAACCAGCCTGTAGCCACCGATACAACGTTTCCAGCGTGGCAAACCAGGATCACCGATACCTCAGTGTGGGTAGAACGGTGGCCTCCACCAAAAGGAAAATCCGCAGCAATGGCACCATCTTGTTTCTGAACAGCTTATTTCTGAACAATTGACTTTCGGCCACATTGAACCATCTTCATCCCACTGGCTCCAGCAGGCAGGGAACGGTTTGCTTTACATTGCCAGTATATCACAATTCGCAGCCCAACAAGCGATATCAGTGGATTGTCCTGCCTCAAGGCATGCGGAACTCCCCTACACTTTGTCAACATTTTGTGGATGAAACATCGAAACCTTTCCGCATGCGCCACCTAGAGGTGCTGCACTCGAGCTGCATCTGCCGGTGTTTGCTACACCATTGTTGCCAACAGGAATTTTATATGCTCAGGCGGAACAAGAAGAAGACTATCTGCATTATAGAATGGCTACATCTACCGCACACCCCACCAAAAAACATTTATTCCATACTTGAATCCACATCAGACATTGTTATCAAAGGACGTTCACAAGCGATAACTTTAAGCGGTTATGATGTTACCTCAATTTATTTACCTTTCTCACAGACTGAACAGCAGCATTTATTGATCACAAATGCTGCCGTGCAAATTGCTTTGGCAGATTTTATAGGTGTCATCATTTTTAACCCTCCAAATGATGACTGTTTGACATTTCTGACACAGGTCACCTATGTTTTGGCTACCCCCTTGTCTCTCACACCTCTCCCCTCTGCATTGACCCTTTTCACGGATGGAACAAGAAGTAGGGGAGTAGTGACGTGGGAGGAGGGAGGACAATGGAAATGTTATTTACCCCTTCACAGTCTTCTGCCCAGTGAGCTGAGCTAACAGCTGTGATTCTTACCTTTCAATCCTTTCCTACTCAACCTTTCAACCTTATTGTGGATACTCAGTATGTATATCGCCTTTTTGTTATTTTACCAATATCTTGTATAACTCCTTCCTTGGATTCTGACTTGTTTTCCTTGTTTCTTACCCTGCAGGCCTTACTTCAGCATAGAGAGTTCCCTTATTATGTTGCACATCTTCACTCCCACACATCGCACCCAGGGTATTTAGCAGAGGGCAATGCAAGAGCAGATGCAGCATTGAAGGACATTTCTACCTTTTCTCTCTTTTCTTTTCTTTTCTTTTTTTATAAAATATTTTATTCAATTTTCAAACATAGAATGGAGAATCACATAGCAAACATACCAACAAACAATATAGAAAAGAGAAAGAAAAAAAAAGAAAGGGAAAAAAAGAAAAACACAACTGTTCATAATATTTTTATATAACTAACTGGACTTCCTCGCATCTCCCTACCCTGCATTCTCTATAATAAAAATACCAGCAAATTATTACCTTGTTTCAATTCTTATTTTATACCTCTCAAATATTATACTTCTAATCTTAAAGTAATTTTTGACAATTAGTTGAAACTTAAGTTGAACATAATATAATTTTAAGTTTCGACCTTTTCTTGCATATCACTTAATTTTCTAAATCTTTCAGACGAGTTGCTGGAACCATGCTTTTCTGAATCGTGCAATTTCTTAACATTCATACAATTTATATTGTTTTTGTAAATAGTCTTTAAACTTTTTCCAATCCTCTTCATTGTTTCTTCTCCCAAATCTCGAATTCTGCCAGTCATTTCGGCCAGTTCCATATAGTCCATCAGTTGCGTCTGCCACTCTTCCAGTGTGGGCAAATCTTGTGTCTTCCAGTGCTTTGCGATAAGTATTCTTGCTGCTGTGGTTGCATACATAAAAAAAGTTCTGTCCTTCTTTAACACTTTCTGGCCGACAATGCCCAAGAGGAAGGCCTCTGGTTTCTTAGTGAAGGTATATTTAAATACCTTTTTTAGCTCATTGTAAATCATTTCCCAGAAGGCCTTCACTCTTGGACAGGTCCACCAGAGGTGAAAGAATGTCCCTTCAGCCACCTTACATTTCCAACATTTGTTATCAGCTAGGTGATATATTTTTGCAAGTTTGACTGGGGTCATGTACCACCTATATATCATTTTCATAATATTTTCCTTCAGGGCATTACATGCCGTGAATTTCATACCGGTGGTCCATAACCTTTCCCAGTCTTCAAACATAATGTTGTACCCAATATCCTGAGCCCATTTTATCATGGCTGATTTAACTGTCTCATCCTGAGTGTTCCATTTAAGCAGCAAGTTATACATTCTTGAAAGTACCTTGGTCTTTGGTTCTAACAATTCTGTTTCTAATTTCGATTTTTCCACCTGGAATCCTATTTTTTTGTCCAAATTAAAGACCTCTTTAATTTGAGCGTAATGTAACCAATCTCGCACCTTATTCTACAGTTTCTCCAAACTCTGCAACCTCCAGTTGTCTCTGATTTTTTCTATTATTTCCCAATATTTCGGCCAACCGGCCTCCATATTGAGTCTTTTCCGGGCCTTAGCCTCCATTGGTGATAACCATCTTGGGGTCTTATTTTCTAATAAGTCTTTATACTTTGTCCAGACAATAAATATTGCTTTCCTGACAATATGGTTTTTGAACACTTTATGAACTTTTACCTTGTCGTACCACAAATATGCATGCCAACCAAAAGCATTATTGAACCCTTCCAGATCTAGGACATCAGTGTTATCTAAAAGTAACCAATCCTTCATCCAGCAGAAAGCTGCAGCTTCATAATATAACCTTAGGTCCAGGGTATTTAGCAGAGGGCAATGCAAGAGCAGATGCAGCATTGAAGAACATTTCTGCCTTTTCTCTCTTTTCTGATCCTATACTATGTCATAACACCTTTCGCCTTCCTGCGAAAGCATTGGCAAAGAATTTTTCTATTCCCTTGGCCCAAGCAAGGGATATAGTTTCCCTATGTGCTTCTTGTCCTAAATCTCAGCTGGCCATTACTTTTGATGCTGTCAATCCTAGGGGCACGTCTGCATTGGCATGTTGGCAGATGGATGTCACACACACCTGTGTTGGCTCCACTCTCCTAGGTTCACCTCACGGTGGACACCCACTCTGGACTCATATGGGCTACGCCCATGAGGGGGGAAACAGCTTGGCATGTCATTCAGCACACTATCTGCTGTTTCTCAGTCATGGGTAAACCTGCGCGTATCAAAACTGATAATGGTCCAGCATATATTTCTAAAACATTTTCGGAATTTTGTATGTTGTGGAATGTGAAATTAACTCATGGCATACCCTTTAACTCCGCAGGTGGAAAGAGCACACCTGACGTTCAAAACACTATTGCTTAAACAGCTTGGCAGCCGAAGCATACCAACAGCAGATATCCCTTCGGCTGTTCACCAAGTTCTTTTTGTACTTAACGATCCTTTTATATCCACATCTTAGGACCCATTACCCCCGCTTAATTGCATTTTAGGAAGGAGGAGGCACTCCCCCGCCCCTTGGTGGTGTACCGACGCTTGCCTGATCCTGCGTGGCATGGACCTGTCCCGCTGATCACGTGGGGACGAGGGTATGCGGCAGTGGACATCGAGGACAAGCCTTTGTGGTTTCCAGCTCGATGTGTGCGGCCATGGCGAGCCTCTTTAACCGCGGATGCGCCTTCCTAACCATTTGCCTTGCCATCCTTTGCTGCACCATTATACAAGGAAGAGAAGCAGACGACCCAATACAGTTGAAACCACCTTATCGGCTGGCAAGCAGCTGTCGTCTGAATCCTACTCTGGCTGGCAGCATCCACGGCTCAGCCACTTTCGAATTATAAGAACAACATTATTGAATAAGACTTTTAGGGGAGAAAATTATCATAAGATATGGAGGAATAATATTTTTGTACAAGATATGATTAAGTTTACCAGTTTATTGCATGCTTCTAAATGTTGGTTATGTATGCACATACCGCCTTTTGCGAGTCATTCAGGCATAATGCTTCATGGCATGCCTGTCAATGGATCTTTTCAATTTACAAATATTATATCCCCTAAGCAATCTTTTTGGCCCCCAGTACACTTGACCCTCCATAAGCCTGCCCCCCATTTATTTTCAAATTAAGGAGGGGAAAGAATCATGGGGCATATATCCAAACTGTCAATATACATTGAATTTCACTTTTAATAGCTCTTGTTCTCTTACAGGAACATACAATGACCAATCTCAGTGCTATAGAAGTGACACCAGTGCATGGCTAATAAACTAGAAAGGAAGCCTACCATGCAGCTTGGAATCAGAATTCTTAAATTCTTGGCTTCCGGATGGAAGTTGGCTTCGACATTTATTGATTTTAGTGATCATTATAGTAGTTATTTGCATTATTTTGTGTTGCTGTATACAATGTATTCCTTCTTTAATTTCTGTATGTACTGCATGGTTCTCCAGTCCGCGGCCCGCTTCCGGTTTCACATGAGTCGTCTATCGCTCTCGATATAACCGTATTGGTACTGATTAATTAAATAAAGAGGGCATGTGGGAGTCATAGCCATGGTAAAGGCTTGTAATATTGCAGGGTGCCCCCTGACCTCGGCTGACCAGCACTCTGAGCTTTACAATGTATTGGAATGCATTGACCTTATAAGGAGTTATGTTCCCCCTGTTGAATGGTTTCTTTAAATGTAAAGGTTCATCACTGTTCCACCCGATGTATGTGTCTTTAAGGGGCCAGAGCAAGGGCCAGAGCAAACTAACGAGACCCAGCTTTACAGCTGTGAAACATAGCAGGTGCTGCTGAGTTGTACTGATTAAACTATGCCAGCAATTGGGTAGAGTATATAAGGAGCAGCACCTAGCTCTCCAATTACCCTGGGGGATGGGTTGGTGGTTGGGTCATGTTTGTTTGTTAATATATTTAGTGTAAATGGAGTTTTTGTTTTTCTTATTAAAACCTTCTTTAAGTTATTTTTGAGTCCCTTTTTAATGCATGGTCTCCCCAGCAAGCTCTCTGCAGCGCTACCATACTGCAAAAAGTCAACATCTTTGGTTATGGGCCCAGCTGCTGAGTGGATGACTGCATATTTTTGCACTCTGAGAAAGGTTTGAAAACTCTTTTTCCTGTTAGTGTAGTTTTTGTGGGTCTGGAAGAGTTCCAGAATGGTTGACCGGGTTCCTGAAGCTGAGAAGGCTCTGGTCTTCCCACAGCTAACAGATGAGAACTATAGTTTATGGTCTTTTCGGGTGGAGGCGCTTTTGACCTCTAGAGAAGTATGGACCTATGTAACTGATGACCCTCCTAACCCTGTAACCAATGCTTGGTCGAAAGGAGATGCAAAAGCCAGGGCGATAATTAATTTGGCAGTCAGCGACCAGGAAGTAGTCTATATAAGAAATAAGAAAACTGCCAAAGAAATGTGGGACAGTCTTGCAGCAGTGCATGTTAGAAAAGAGTCAGCGTCTGCATTGACGTTTTTCAAGCAGTTGTACCAGACGAAGTTGCAGCCTGGTGGTGATTTGGCAGCACACTTGAGACGTCTGGAGGCAATACGCTGCGAATTAATTCGAAGGGACATGGATATACCTGATATTCAGTATGTTTTTATCATCCTTTGTTCCCTTAATGAGGACTTTGATGGTATAGCTAGCCAGATATCTGCCGTTCCACCAGCAGAATTAACTGTGGAAGGGGTAACGGCAAGATTAATGGGCGAGTTGGATAGAAGGGAGGCTTGTGCCATAAGCACTCCTGTTTCCAGAAAGAATGAGGAACACCATATGCAAACCTGTGGTGATACAACTGCATTTAAAGCTGCAAAGCGTTGTTGGTTCTGCAATAAGCAAGGACATTTTGCAAGGGACTGCAGATCCAAAAGAAAGCAAAGTACTCCCAAGTCTGTTTCTGTTCGTCAATCACGGTCATCAGCCCAGCAGCCAACATCGTACCGTAAAGACAGAAACGAGCCGCGAGCTTTTCATGCTCGGACAACAGATCGTAAAAGAATTAAAGATGCCAAGTGGAAGTCTTTTGTTATCGACTCAGGAGCATCTCAGCACGTTTGCAATGATCGAAGCTTGTTTATTTCTTTCGAAGAGGAAATTGGTAATGTACATTTAGCCAATTCACAAGTCCTGCAGTCGCTTGGCAGGGGTACTGTTAAACTTGACTCTTTAAACATTACAATAGCGAACTGCATTTACTGCCCGTCAGTGGACAATTTATTGTCAGTAAGGTGTTTTGCTCGTCAAGGCATAACTGTGCGTTTCTTAAAGTCTATGTGTGAGTTTTTCGATGGGAACAAACGTCTATTGTATGCCCGGGAATCTGATGGTTTATATAGACTGTATTTTCGCACCTACTCCCAATCGCCTATAAATTGCAGAGCAGCACAGTCAAGCCAGGGGTTGAGGAATGTAAGGCCACATTCTGGGTGTGTCCACGAGGCGCACAGAATTCTGGGACACCTGAATTTTGCTGATGTAATTAAAACAAAGAGTATTGTCAATGGCCTCAACTTAAAACCATGTAAATTCTTTATGCAGTGTCTATCCTGTTGCAAGAATAAGATTAAGGTTGCACGCAAGGGTAGGTGCTCAGATAGGAAAGTAACTGAGCCATTTGAGCGTGTACACTGTGATTTAGTTGGGCCACTCCCACCATCATTAGGAGGTTCGAAGTACTGGCTTACCCTGATAGACCAGTATAGTAGATATTGTTGGACTTATGCAATAGCTGACAAGTCCCAAGCATTTGAGAAGTACAAAGTTTTTTGCAACTGGGTAAAAACACACTTTAACAAACCTATCAAGAACCTGTTTTCTGACCGGGGCGGGGAATTTGTTTCTGAGGATTTTGAGAAATTCCTGGAAGTGCAGGGGACTACTCATGAGTTATCTTGCCCCCGAAGTCCCTGGCAAAATGGGCTTGTTGAAGTTGTGCAGCGTGACCTGCAGGCAGGGGTTAAAACTTATCTGCACGATGCTAATCTGCCCAAAGTCTTTTGGGCTGAAGCGCTCCATGCCTTTTGTTATGTTAGAAATCGCAGTTATCATTCTGGTTTAGATGTCACCCCCTATGAGAAGTTGTTTAAAAAACGCCCTAATCTGAAATACCTACGTATTTGGGGTTCAGATGTAATTATGCATTATCCCGCTAAGCAGAAATTGGGTGAACGTAGTGTTCAGGGGAAATTAATGGGCTACCAGCAGGGGGCATACAGAATTTACGTACCAGCAACTGGCAAATTTCATATTACCAGAAGCATGATACAAACTGTAAATTGGAATGGGGTTGCTGTTTTCCAAGATGCTAACGGTATAGATGATACTGAGGAAGAAGAGGTAGAAGAAGCAGCAGCAGGAGGAAATGGTGCTTCTGAATTAATGGAAAAAGACAAAAAGCCTGTTGAATCTGATAATTTGTTTGATTTAAAGTCACAGGCACCCGAGGGGAGGTTAGATTCTCTTGAGTTTTCTGACCGTGAGCTTAGCCTACAGGCACTTTTCCAGTCTGACAATGATGATTTACAACCTGAAACTAGTAGTTCACTGAGTCCCATTAAGTCTGAGGAGTCTGACTCTCCTTCCGGACTGAGACGTTCAGATAGAAAGAGGCAGAAGCCACAACGTTTCGCAGATGAACACTTTAATACTGTGTATGCCAATAAGGTGGTTTTTGAGCCAAAAAGCTACAATAATGTTCAGAATTTACCTAAGCACCAAGCTGTAAATTGGTATAAAGCTATGAACTCTGAGATAGCTTCTTTAAAAGAGCATAACACTTGGTCTCTTGTACCACAAACCCCAGATATGAGACTTATTGATTCAAAATGGGTTTATAGAGTTAAAATGAATGACAAAAATGAAGTTGTAAGGTACAAGGCAAGACTAGTTGCTAGGGGCTTTCAACAAATTCCAGGCGAAGATTATGATTTGTGCTATTCACCAAGTGTAAAATATGAAACAGTTAAGCTTTTGTTAAAAGATGCATCACAACGTGGACATTCTGTTTATCACCTAGATATAAAAACTGCATATTTGTTTGCAGATTTAAAAGAACAAATTTTTATGCGTGTCCCTGAAGGCATAGACGCTGCTGAAGGTTTGGTATGCAAATTAAATAAATCCCTTTATGGTCTGCACCAAAGTGGAAGGAATTGGCACCAAACTTTAGCAAAAGAATTGCTAGATATTGGTTTTTCACAAGGAAAGGCAGACAATTGTGTGTTTATAAAGGAAAGGGCAAACTCTGTAACAAAAATATGTGTGTATGTAGATGATGTGTTAATTTCTACAAAAACTAAACAGGAATATGAACAGGTAGTTTCACAGTTACAGAAGAAATTTGATGTGGTGGAATTAGGCATAGCTAAAAATTACTTATCCATGCAAATTGAGAAAGGCAAAAATGGATCTTTTCTGGTTCATCAAACTGCAAAAATTGATGATCTTGTTGAAATGCTATGTTTAGAAAATGCAAATGGGAAGGAAACGCCTATGGTGTGTGGTTTCACCTTTACAGGTGAAGATAAGCCATTTCCTAACAAAACTTTGTATTGTTCTGCTATAGGCAAGCTAAATTTTATTCAAAGAATCTCAAGACCAGATATAACTTATGCTTTTCACTTTCTGGCAAAATTTGTGGAAAAGCCCACTACGCAATGTTTCTCTGCTCTTAAGAGAGTGGTAATGTACCTTAAACATACCAAACATTATAGGTTGCAGTTTACAACATGTATTGACAAAGGTTTTGAAATTTTCTGCGATGCATCTCATGCAGTGGAACAAAATAATTGCAGGGGTGTGTCTGGTATGGTGTTTTGTTATAACGGTTGTCCGTTTGAATGGAAGTCCCAGACACAAACCATTATTTGTCTCTCCACAACAGAGAGTGAATTATGTGCATGCGTTCAGGCCACTCGTGATGTAGAATGGTATATGCAAGTATTTGCAGACCTACAGATGCAAGTAACACTACCAGTAAAAGTTTACCTTGATTCCCAGAGTGGACTTGCTATCCTGTGTTCAGAGACCAATACGCAGCGCACTAGAGTCTTAAGATTACGTTTAGAATTTGTAAAGAAACTAATTGCTGATGAAATGGTTGCATTTAAATATGTTCCAGGTGACAATCAAATTGCAGACATTTTTACAAAAGCACTTCCAAAGGTTACACATGAAAAACATGTACTAAGTATGCTTTATGTTTTTGTTCCACAATGATGAACCGCAGGGGAAATGTTGAATGGTTTCTTTAAATGTAAAGGTTCATCACTGTTCCACCCGATGTATGTGTCTTTAAGGGGCCAGAGCAAACTAACGAGACCCAGCTTTACAGCTGTGAAACATAGCAGGTGCTGCTGAGTTGTACTGATTAAACTATGCCAGCAATTGGGTAGAGTATATAAGGAGCAGCACCTAGCTCTCCCATTTACCCTGGGGGATGGGTTGGTGGTTGGGTCATGTTTGTTTGTTAATATATTTAATGTAAATGGAGTTTTTGTTTTTCTTATTAAAACCTTCTTTAAGTTATTTTTGAGTCCCTTTTTAATGCATGGTCTCCCCAGCAAGCTCTCTGCAGCGCTACCATACTGCAAAAAGCCAACACCCCCCCCCTCTGGGCAGTGTAACCCTATATTGTTTGTGGGTGGGTTAAAGCCAGGACCGGATGTAGGTAACGTGAGACATTGGAATGCAGCCATGCGGCTGGAGAGGAACAAAGAGTAATAAACGGACTGGAGGGAGAGGAGAAGTCTGAATTGAGCTGCCCTCCGTCCTTGGAAATATTGCTGGCCTCTGTGTCTTTATTTTATGCTTAAAAAGCACCATTTGTAACGGCGGGCTCCGACAGGCCCCATTCACCCTCCGGGACTTCCAGAAACGTAAGGTCCCCACAATGGGGGTGGGGACCTTCAGGGTGCAATACCGAGGGCGGACACGGCAACTGGACTTGCTCGTGGTCAAGGGCCCCTACATTAGCTTACTGGGATTGGCATGGTTTGGACCACTGGGGCTAGCCATCACCGGGGTGAACCACACTACCTTACAAGTGGACGTGGACGCCATCTGCAAGGAATTTCCAGGGGTTTTCGATGGGAAATTGGGACAGTATACGGGCCCCCCCCCATTGCTCTACAGCTTGACCCCGCAGTACGACCGGTCAGGCTCAAGGCCCGCCGGGTCCCGTTCTCCCTGAAACCCCGTATAGACGAGGAATTGGACCGGCTCGTGGAGCAAGGAGTGCTGGAGCCGGTGCCTAATGCCCCCTGGGAAACCCCAATCGTCACACCCGTCAAGCCTAATGGTTCGGTCCGCATCTGCGCAGACTACAAATGTACCATAAACAAGGCCCTCACGGCCCATGCATACCCAGTGCCAGTGGTCAGCCATGTCCTTGCCACCCTGGCTGGGTCGAAAATTTTTGGCAAGCTGGACTTGGCCCAAGCATATCAATAGCTGCCAGTAGATAGATAGATAGATAGATAGATAGATAGATAGATAGATAGATAGATTCTTTATTGTCATTACACTAGTGCAACATTGCACAAGTGCAACGAAATTGGATGCCATCCCTTAAAAACAACAAAAGCAAAACAACAGCAACAACCAAACAAACCACCTTCCAACCACACCCACACCCACACCCATCAAACTCCCAGATCTCACTATCGAGTTACAGCATTTAAAAAGGCCACAGCTCTTGGATAGAAACTGTTTTTCAGTCTATTTGTCCTTGACTTGATGTTTCTATACCTCCTGCCAGAAGGCAGTAGTGCAAACAGGCTGTATCCCGGGTGAGATGGATCCTGCAGGATGTTGTTTGCTTTTCTAAGGCAACGGGAACCTTACAGTTCTTCCAAAGGTGGGAGAGGGTGACCAATAATCCTTTGGGCTGTGGTTATGACCTTCTGGAGCACCTTCCTCTCCCTAGCTGTACAACTGGAGAACCAAGCACAAATACAGTATGTAAGTATGCTCTCTATGGAGCCTCGGTAGAAGGACACCAGCAGTCTCTCACTCAGATTGTTCTTTTTTAAAAGTCTGAGGAAATAAATTCTCTGCTGGGCCTTCTTCACCAGAGCAGTGGTATGTGCGCTCCAAGTCATGCCCTGATCCATAGTCACTCCCAAGAACCTGAATTCCGCCACCCTCTCCACCCGTTCCCCGTTGATATACAAGGGCTGAATGTCCGCCTTTTTTTCCCTGTAATCCACCACCAATTCCTTGGTCTTAGCCGTATTAAGAGCCAGATTGTTCTCTCCACACCAAACACAGAGCCGCTCCACCTCGTCCCGATAGGCGGACTCATCCCCTCCTGAAATGAGCCCCACCACCGTAGTATCATCAGCAAACTTGATGATTTTGTTGCTGGAGTAGATGGCTGTACAGTCATACGTATAGAGAGCATAGAGCAGGGGACTCAACACGCAACCCTGTGGTGAGCCGATGTTAAGGCTAAGGGCTGTGGACACATGTGACCCTACTCTAACCCTCTGAGAACGTTCTGACAAAAAATCCAAAACCCAGAGACAGGTGGAGTTGGGGAGATGAGGCCACAGCAGAGGCACAGACGATTGTGACGCACAGAGGAGCGTTCAGGGTAAAGCGGATGCAATTCGGTGTCAGTGTGGCACCAGGCATATTCCAGAATCTAATGGACTCGCTCCTTAAAGGGATTCCTGGCGTCACCCCCTTCTTCGATGATGTGTTGATTGCCGGGCCCACACCAGAGGAGTTTGAGGACCGCCTCCGCACCGTTTCCAGACGGCGAGTCTCAAGGTGAAGCAGGAAAAATGTCTACTAGGAGTGCCTCAGGTGGACTTTCTGGGATTTATGGTGGACGCAGAAGGGGTCCACCCGACTGGGGACAAGGTACGGGCCATCTGTGATGCCCCAGCACCCAAGAGCAAGACTGAACTTCAGGCCTCCTTGGGACTATTGAACTTTTACCATTCCTTCCTTCCCCACAAGGCGGCGGTAGCAGAGCCCCTACACAGACTCCTGGACAAGCGGGCCCCTTGGGTGTGGGGCCAGCGCCAGGAGGCTGCATTCCAGGCAGTCAAGGACTTGCTTGTCTCAAACTCGGTCTTGGCACACTTCGACAAGAGGCTGCCGGTCGTGCTAGCATGCGACGCCTCACCCTATGGCATTGGCGCTGTCCTGGGACACCAACTCCCGGATGGAAGAGAGGTACCGGTGGCATACTTTTCCCAGACACTCAACACAACCGAGCAGAACTACTCGCAAATAGACAAGGAGGGTCTGGCAATCGTGAAGGGAGTAAAAAAATTCCATGATTTCTTGTACGGGCGGCCCTTCACCATGGTGACTGACCACAAGCCGTTGCTTGGCTTGTTTGCCCCCGAAAAGCAGACCCCCCAAGTGCTGTCTCCTCGCGTCCTCAGGTGGTCAATTTTCCTTGCCAGCTACCAGTATGCACTGATTCACCGCCCGGGGAAGGCAATGGGCCATGCGGACGCCCTCAGCAGGCTACCACTACCGGAAACAGGCCCTGACCCAGCACCTGCACAAGAGGTTATGAGCCTGGAGCTGCTTCCTGACCGCCCCATTCAGGCACAAGAAGTTGCACACCATTCCAAGAAAGATAGGGTCATCTCCCGGGTCCTGGACTGGGTGTGGAGGGGATGGCCCAGCAGCAGCCCTGGGCCAGAATTCGCTGGCTACACAACCCGCAAACATGAACTGTCGGCCCACAAGGGGTGCCTGTTATGGGGAAGCAGGGTCGTTGTTCCCCAGCCCCTCCGCAAAAGGGTCTTCACAGCCCTACACGAGACACACCCAGGGGTAGTAAGAATGAAGGCCCTTGCCAGGAGTTATGTGTGGTGGCCAGGGATCGACGGAGAGATAGAGGCCTGGGTCAAACACTGCCAGGCCTGCCAAGAATCCCGCCCAGATCCCCCAAGGGCCCCAGTCCAGTCCTGGGAGTCCGCCCGAGCACCATGGTCACGCCTGCATGTGGACTTCGCTGGCCCCTTTCAGGGGAAAACATTCTTCATAGTGGTGGACTCCTACACCAAATGGCTGGAAGTCGCACTGGTACCGTCCACTTCCACGTCCGCAGCCATCCGGGTACTACGCAGGCTGTTTGCAACCCACGGGCTCCCTGACACTCTCATCTCAGACAACGGGACTGCATTTACGTCAGGAGAGTTCCAAACCTTCACAGCGCAGAACGCCATCCGCCACATCCGTTCGGCGCCTTTCCACCCTGCCACCAATGGCCAAGCAGAACGCATGGTGCGGAACACCAAGGACACCCTTCGCCGCATGACGCAAGGGGATTGGGAGTACCGCCTTGCCACATTCCTCCTAGCACAGCACAGCACCCCCAGCTCAACGAGTGGCCAGAGCCCTGCTGAACTACTAATGGGTCGGCGCCTTGCAATCAGATTGGACCGCCTTCACCCCGATAGAGCTCAGGATGAGGTAGTGGTGGGGGAAGGCAGGAACCCCCGGACCTTCGAGGCCCAGGACCCAGTGTACGCAAAGAATTTTGGGGCAGGCCCAGCATGGGTACCCGCCACAGTCACCAGGGTCACTGGCCCCGTGTCGTACGAGGTGCTAACGGATGGGGGGCAATGCTGGCGCCGCCACTGCGACCAGATACGGCGACGATTCCCAGGAGAAAACCAGGAGGAGGAAAGGTCAGAGGAGTCCCAAGGGAACAGAGGGGCAGTGAGGCCCATAGACCAGGAGGGGCCAGCAGGAGAGGCAGAATCAGTAGATACAGAGAGGACCCGCAAGGCCGAAAGGACACCGGAACCAGAACCACGACTGAGCGAGCCGGTTGCGCCAGACCAAACAGGCCCATCACAGCCAGCATCCTTGGAACACGAGCCAGAACCTGAACCCCAGACCAGGGAACACCACAGGCCGCAACGCACACGTAGGCTGCCGGCATACCTCGAGGACTATGAATGCGACCTCCCGGGCAGGACTGGAACTTAGAGGGGAGGGGTATTATGTACTGAGTTGAATAGGATCCAAACTGCAGCAGTCTGATTGGTCCTAGAACAATAGGATCCAAATTGCAGCAGTCTGATTGGTCCAAGAACAATAGGATTCAGAATGCAGCAGTCTGATTGGTCAAAGAACAATGCAGCAGTATGATTGGTTGGCAGGAACCACCCAATCATGCTCCAGATATAAGTGAATCCACAACCTGATTGGCTTACAGTAGAATTCCAGAATTAACCAATCATGTGCAGCCCATTGTGTAAATAATGTATATAAAGCAGATACTTTGAGGGGACTTTCATTCATTCCTCCTCACCACTATGAGCTGAATAAAGAGCATGAAATCACTTTGCGACTCTGAGTATATTTCAGGGTGTATAATTATATGTTGTTTTTCTGTTATTTTGTTTTGCACTTAATATAAAAATTGGGAAATTCGTGGAAGGGAATTTGGGTCGACCTTAGAAAAGGGTGTAAAGAATGAGTATTGTTGTTTAAATTGAGGTTTATAAGTTAAAATTGGTTAATTAAGATGAATTAAGTATAATAATAATAAGGTAAAAGTTGGGGACAAGAACTTGCTGAGCTAATTATTGGAATTGGAATACAAGAAGGGGAGGTGTGGGGAAGTCAGGGGAAGATGGTAAGAAAATAAGGATTTGAAACTGTCAGAGCTGCTTCCAGATCCTAGCTCACAGAGGATCACGCTAGCCAGCGGTCACTTTGTAAAAGTCTTTATTGAGTTACAGTTTCCATTCTCAAGCTGCTGCGCGCAGCTCTACGTCTTATGGGTTAGACCGGCGAAGCTCCGTCTGAGTCTCCGCCCCCTGTGCACCAGCTTACCAACCTAGCCTTACTCCACCTTTTCCGCCTGACCGTTCTTCTCTGGGTCCCTCTGCCCCCCGTGGTCTCTTCCTTCCGGGACTCTTCTGACGCTGACCCCCCGGACCCTCCTGTCTCCTTGCGTCGGGCTTTAGGACCTGGCTCCCTTTCCGGGCTGCTTACTGCGGCACCTTCCTGTGCATTTGAACTTGGTGCGCGCGCCCAACCTTCCACTTTCCGCCTGACCGTTTCTTCGCTCCCCGATGGAGGTGTGGCCACTCCTGACTCGTGCCCTCCCTCCTGTTGCGAGCTGCCAGAGCTAGATACCTGGCGCCCTTCTTCTCCCCTGCTCTCTGTTGGTGACGCTGGTCCCGATTTCCAACTGCTCCCCTCTGAGCCCCCTCTGGACCCTTCTTCCTGGGGTGTCCCCCTAGGCTCCCCCCTTGCTCTGGCCACTGGCGCTCCTTTCTGTGAATCTTCTGATTCACTGGAAAGACTCGGAGATCTCGGGTCGTCGTCATCACTCATCTTTTCTTCTGCCTCCTCCCCCTCGCTCTCTGTTTCCTCCCTTGCCCTCGCCTCTGCTCCTGAACCCCTGACATCCATCCCCCCCTCGAAGCCCCCCCTTCCCCCTCCCCTTCTTCCGGTGCGGGAGCTGGGTGCTGCAGTGTCATGGGGACGAATGTCGGATACAGTTCGCTTCCCGTGGCGGGCCTCCAACTGAAGACTTCCGGTTATTCCTCCTCGCGCTCGTCGACAACGGTCACCTCTGCCTCCATCTCCGTGCCTCCGTGCTCGAACCCAAAATCCTCCCCGTACATGTCCACGTCCGTCTCCGCCTCAGTCGTTCCCGGGTCCGTCGCTCGACCTGGAACCTCCAGCCACTTCCTGCGCCACTGCTCCTCTGGTCTATCGTCCCACCAATACGAGGGTTCTGAGGCAGATCCCGCGGTCGACCCCTCCGGTGAACGTGTGTCCATTGTCGGTTCCTCTTCCGAGTCGAACCCCCTGAATGTGCTGGCTGAAAGCGTCGGTGTGAAAAGCCAATCGTCAAAAAAGTCTGCTGGCATGGGCCTGTGTGGGAAGAGGGCATGAAACTCGTCTTTGAGCAGAGGTTCCTCCAAAGCGTAGCCCGGCACCCAGCTGTTGGCACTGGCCGGTGTGCCCTCTCTGGCGAGAAGGTATTCTACTCCCTCTTCCCCCCATCTCGAGTCCAAAATCTCTGTGACTTCGTTGATGGGCTCCTCCTGTGGCACTCCCCTTAGCTCGGTTCCCTCTCGGAGCGGACTCGGCGCCGTTCCTGGTTCCTGAAACCTGTGAGGTGACTTGGAGGGAGTGAGCACCGATCTGTGGAACACCGGATGCATCCTGGAGCCCTCCGGAAGCGTCAGCCTGAAGGCTACCGGGTTGACCTGCTCTTCGACTTGGTAGGGCCCCAGTTGTTTATGCCCTAGTTTCTTCTTCGCCAACGACCTGGCCGGCACTGCGTGGGCTGCCAACCAGACCCAGTCGCCCGCATGGATCTCTTCGCCAACCCTCCTGTGTTTGTCCGCTTGTACCTTGTATGCGTGCTTAGCCAGCTCCAGGTGCCGCCGAAGCTGATCGTGGACCTCCTGCAACTCCGACGCGAACGCGTCTGCTGTCTGCGGCTCCCCCCCTCCCATTCTTTCCAGTCCCGGGAAGGTTCTGGGGTGCCTTCCGTTGTTGGCGAAGAACGGCGTCACCCCCGTGGACACGTGCTTCGTGTTGTTGTAGGCGAACTCGGCGAGAGGCAGGTAATCCACCCACGTCGCTGGCTGTTGATTCGCATAACATCTCAGGTACTGCTGCATGATGGCATTGACCCACTCCGCTTGTCTGTTGGTCTGCGGGTGTCTCGCCGACGCCAGGTTGATCTTGACGTTCAGGAAGCCCATCAGCTTCTGCCAGAAGTTCGAGATGAACTGCCGCCCCCGGTCGGACAGTATAGACCGCGGCAGACCGTGAACCTTGAACACGTGATCTATGAACAGTTTGGCGGTTTGTTCCGCCGTGGCCACCTTCGCACACGGAATGAAATGTGCCATCTTGGAGAACAAGTCCACCACCACTAGCACAGCCGTCTTGCCCCTCGAGCTGGGCAGATCCGTGACAAAGTCCAGGGCCACTCTCTCCCATGGTTCGAACGGAGTTTGCAGCGGCTCCAGGAGCGCGGCCGGCGGTCTGTGCACTGGTTTGGCCCTCTGGCAGGTGTCGCACCTCGCCACGTAGTCCGCGACTTCCCCTCTCATTCTGGGCCACCAGAAGTCTCTGGCGACTAATTCCACCGTCTTCTCCTTGCCAAAGTGCCCGGCAGTGGGCGCGTCGTGCAGCTGCTGCAGTACCTTGGCACGAAGTTCGTCTCCCGGCACGTAGATGGCCCCTTTACGTATGAGCAATCCATCGCGCACCTGGAACTCGTCGGTCGCCGCCGTGCCCCTGTGCACCTCTGCCATCTTTGCTTGCGCGAAGGAGTCGTCCTGCAACGCTCGCCTTACCGCATCCAGGTCAACTGTTGCCGAAGCGCACGCCCACACTGTCGGTGCGAAGATGTGCATGGCAGCCTCTGGCGTCGCCTCCTCCAGATACTGTGGTTTACGGGATAGGGCATCCGCCATGACGTTGGTGTCTCCCGGGACATACTCTATTCGGAAGTCGAAGTTCGCAAAGAACTCAGCCCAATGTATCTGCCTCTGGTTCAGGAACTGCGCCGTGCGCCAGTGCTCCAGATTCTTGTGGTCCGTGCAGACCTGCACCGTGTGCTTGGCGCCGATCAGGAAGTGCCTCCACGCCTTGAATGCTGCATGAATGGCAAGCAACTCCCTGTCCCAGATGGTGTAGTTCTGTTCAGACTTGCTGAGCTTCCTGGAGTAAAACGCTCCCGGCCTCCAAGCCCCCTGCGGGTCTTGCTGCAACAGGACTGCTCCCACGGCTCTGTCTGACGCGTCCGTCTCCACCCTCATCGGCCTGCTGGGGTTGACATGCAACAGCTGCTCTTCCGACGCGAAGAGACGCTTGAGTGCCTGAAAGGACTGCTCCGCCTGTTCCGTCCAGATGAACTTCTTTTTCTTGGAACTGAGCGTGTCCGTGATGGCCGCTGTTTGCATAGCGAACCCCTTGATAAACTTGCGATAGAAGTTCGCAAAGCCGACAAACCGCTGGACCTCCTTCCGGTTGCGTGGGCTCTTCCAGTCCAACACTGCACGAACCTTGGCGCTGTCCATGGCGAGCCCCTTGTCTGACAACCTGTAGCCCAGGAAATCCACCTCCGTCACGTCGAACTGGCACTTTTCCAGCTTGGCGTAAAGCCTATGCTGCTGTAGCCTGCTCAGCACTTCCTTGACGTGTCTGTCGTGATCCTGCTGCGATTCAGAAAAGATCAGGATGTCATCCAAGAAGCAGACACACGTCTTGTAGAGGAGCCCCGCCAACACGTGATGCATGAAAGCTTGAAAACAGTGGGAGCCATTTTGCAGTCCAAAAGGCATAACTCTGTATTCGTAGGTGCCCAGGGGCGTGAACATGGCTGTCTTCCACTCATCACCTTCCCGCATGCGAATGAGGTTGTACGCCCCACGCAGGTCCAACTTGGTGAACACGCGGCCCTTGCGTACCGTCGCGAGGAGGTCGTCGATCCTGGGCATGGGGAAGTCCGATGGCTTGGTCACGCTGTTCAAGGTCCGATAGTCCACTACAAGTCTTTTTTGGGGCGTGTCCTTCTTCTTAACAAAGAATACAGGACTGCCCCCCACTGCCTTGGACTCTCGGATGAAACCGCGCTCCAAATTATGATCTATGAACTCTTTGAGTTCCTGTAGTTCGTCCTCAGACATGGAATACAGCTTCCCTTTGGGCAGCGCCGCCCCTGGCAGTAGGTCAATCTTGCAGTCATATGGTCTGTGGGGGGGTAGCTTGTCCGCCTCCTTCTCGCAGAAGACCTCTAAAAATCCTGCATATTTGTGGGGGATTGCTTGCAGCGTCCCCAGCTGCAGCTGCGCTTCCTCCTCCTCTCCCTCCTGCCGGGGCAGAATGCAGTGTTCAGCGCAATATGATGAGCCGAAGACCAGCTGCCGCTGGTACCAAGCCAACGTCGGACTGTGTCTGTCCAGCCAACTCATGCCCAAGACAATAGGCGTGTCCGACAGTCTGGTGACATTAAAACTGATGACTTCCCTGTGATTTCCAAGTCGCATCACCATTGGTGGTGTTTGCTTCACCACCTGCCCCCCTAGCAGCTCCCTGCCATCCACCGTGACGACCTGTAGGGGCAGCGTGGCAGGCAGCAGCTGTATAGCGTGTTTATCGACAAAGTCCTGCCCTATAAAGTCCGCATTGCTTCCTGAGTCAACGGTGATTGGCACGTCTAGAGTGAGGCCACTGGGTAGCTGAAGCGATGCAGTGAGCTGCACTACTGGTTTGGGCAGGAGGGGGTCTGTGGGCTGCAAAATCTCTGGGGACTGATTCACTGACTCGTCTGGCTGGGCCCCAGTGCCTCTGTCTCCAGCCAGACTCCGTCGTTTCCCTGCTGTGAGTCTCCGTGCTGAGTAGCTGCAGTCACCGTTGCCGAGGCTGCATTGAGCTTGTGGATCCTCTGGGGACACTCTTTCGCCATGTGCTGCGGACTTTCGCAGAAGTAACATTTCCGGTTCCCTCTAGGAGGCTTCGCTTTGACTGCTCCCGGTGCTATGGCTCTGGTTGCTGACTGAGCCCTGGCACCGCCAACCTCCATAGGTTCCGCTCCCCCTCCTGGCGGAGGCGTGGATTGCGCACGCGCAGCTTCCCTGGGAACGAAGGAGAACCCTCTCGCTGGTTCGCGCCCTCCACGCCCTTCGTCCCTGCTCCATGGACGTTCCTCCAGCCGCACCCCAACCGCCAGCGCCCTCTGAACGACCTCCTGCGTGCTCCTGGGTCTCTCCCCCCTTGCAATTTCGTCTTTAACCGCGCTGTTCAATCCTTCCCAAAATAGGTCTCTGACTGGAGCCGAATCTCTGTCCCATTCCAGGGCACTGACCAATGCAAAAAAGGGGGCATGGTACTGTCTTACGCTGGCCCTCCCTTGCTTCAGCCCATGCACCTCCTTCCGGGCAAGATCCACGTCTATGCTTGATAAAAAGCAGCCATCCATCGCTTTAATAAAGGCATCCGCAGTTTGGAGCGCCGGATCCTTATCTCTCCACAAATTGCGCAGCCATGCTTTAGCATCTCCATGCAAATGGGACATGATAAATCCCACCTTCTCTTGCTCATCTCTAAAGTCTTTGTCCAGCAGTTGCAGTGCACACTGTACATCTGCTCTAAAGTTGGGGTACAGTTGTAAATTCCCATCGAAGTGAGAGACTAGACCGCCTGTTCGTCTCCCCAACCCAATCCCCTCCGGTTTGGGTGTCAGTTGCCCTTGCTTCGTAAGCACTTCCAACCTGACCTGGAGATCCCTGTAGGCGGCAGCTGCGTCCTCCTCTCTCTTCCTGGATGCAAGTATCTCGGCATTCAGTCGTGTCACTGCTTCTCTGAGATCCGCTATCTGCTGTTCGGCCGTCATATTGTCTGCCGTTCGTGAGCTCGGTAGTAGGCACCCGCCTTCTCTCCTGTCCGCGAGGCTGTAGATGCCCACAACTTGGGACGGAGCTTACTGTCAGAGCTGCTTCCAGATCCTAGCTCACAGAGGATCACGCTAGCCAGCGGTCACTTTGTAAAAGTCTTTATTGAGTTACAGTTTCCATTCTCAAGCTGCTGCGCGCAGCTCTACGTCTTATGGGTTAGACCGGCGAAGCTCCGTCTGAGTCTCCGCCCTCTGTGCACCAGCTTACCAACCTAGCCTTACTCCACCTTTTCCGCCTGACCGTTCTTCTCTGGGTCCCTCTGCCCCCCGTGGTCTCTTCCTTCCGGGACTCTTCTGACGCTGACCCCCCGGACCCTCCTGTCTCCTTGCGTCGGGCTTTAGGACCTGGCTCCCTTTCCGGGCTGCTTACTGCGGCACCTTCCTGTGCATTTGAACTTGGCGCGCGCGCCCAACCTTCCACTTTCCGCCTGACCGTTTCTTCGCTCCCCGATGGAGGTGTGGCCACTCCTGACTCGTGCCCTCCCTCCTGTTGCGAGCTGCCAGAGCTCGATACCTGGCGCCCTTCTTCTCCCCTGCTCTCTGTTGGTGACGCTGGTCCCGATTTCCAACTGCTCCCCTCTGAGCCCCCTCTGGACCCTTCTTCCTGGGGTGTCCCCCTAGGCTCCCCCCTTGCTCTGGCCACTGGCGCTCCTTTCTGTGAATCTTCTGATTCACTGGAAAGACTCGGAGATCTCGGGTCGTCGTCATCACTCATCTTTTCTTCTGCCTCCTCCCCCTTGCTCTCTGTTTCCTTCCCTTGCCCTCGCCTCTGCTCCTGAACCCCTGACAGAAACTATATTTGTTATTTGTGCTGTGTCTGTTTGTGCTTTTGTGTTTGTTTAAAACTTTAATAAAAATGTATTTTTTTAAAAAAAAGAAGTATCATGAACAACATCTTAAAAGACGGAACCATGCCGGATTCTTGGAAAGACAGCCTTATTGCATTAATTCCAAAACAGGGAACGGACAATCTACTTATTAACAACTATAGGCCTATCGCACTTCTAAAGAACGATTATAAATTATATGCAAATATTTTAGCCGAAAGATCAAAAAAAGGCTTCCAGATGATGATGATACACAATGACCAAGCTGGCTTTTTGCCCGGCAGGCACATTTATAGCAACACTAGAAACATTATAAACTTATTAGTGTATTTAGACTTAAGAATAGAAAAGAAGGCAGTCTTAATGGCTATAGATGCAGAAAAAGCTTTCGACAGGGTATCCTGGAAATTTATGAAATTTCTATTACACCATATGGATTTTGGTATACAGTATATAAAAGGGATTGAAGCAATATAATCAAAACAAAAAGCTAAAATCATAAACAATGGAAATTTATCACAGGAGTGTGAAATCAGTAAAGGGGTCAGACAAGGTCGCCCACTATCCCCCTTAATGTTCATATTAACATTGGAAGTTTTATGTCAACAAATTAGGGAAGAAAAAGAAATAAAAGGGATTATGCTGGGAAATAGAAGTTACAAAATGAGGGCATTTGCTGACGATTTAATTATAACTAGGGAGCAACCAAAACAGAGTTTAAGAAAGGCGTTGGAAATAATATATGGCTACGGTAAAGTTGCGGGGTTCAAAATGAATTTAAACAAGACAAAACTATTAGTTAAAAATATGTCGCCAGATGAAAAAGCAGAATTAGAACAAATAATACACATTAAAATCTACTCCAAAATCAAGTATTTAGGATTATGGATAACACCAAAGAATATTAACTTATATGAAGATAATTATACCCATTGTTGGAAAGATATCAAAAGACAGTTGGAGACATGGACAAGGTTAAATTTATCATTCCTGGGCCGCATTTCGGTAATTAAAATGATAGTTTTACCGAAGCTACTCTTTCTATTCCAAAGGATTCCAATTACAGGAAAGACCAGCAGTATCAACAAGTGGCAAAAAGAAATTTCTAAATTTTTGTGGAAGGGTAAAAGACCAAGAGTAAAGCACAAGATATTAATAGATACTGTAGAAAGAGGTGGCTACAGGTTACAGGATTTGAAGCTATATTACGAAGCCTCATGTCTTCTCTGGTTGAAAGATTGGTATTTATTAAAAAATTGGGATATTTTAGATCTAGAAGGTCATGACTATGGGAGTTGGAACTTAAGAGGTTAAGTTGTTCCCATGATGCCTCAGCATTCTGACGTCAGTTTTCGAAGCTTGGGAGGAGCTTGGGAGGAGTTTGTTCAGTCTCTCTCTATGCTGTGAGGGGAGAAGAGCAGCTTTGTAATGGCTGCCAGCAGTCCCGGTTTTTCCGGAGTTTTGTTTGAATAAACAGCTGTAAATAGACAAACCGGGTGCTGTGTGTGTTTGTCTGGATGCTAAGCCAAACTACGTGACAGTTTACACCGCTGTGTGAAACTCTGCTGAAACGTGACTGAGAGCTGCGCAAGAGGAAGTGCGCCGGGCGGCCATAAATCGCTAATTGGAGTCGCAAATCAATTAGCGGGGACCGCGGCTGACCAAACAAAGATCAAGAGGTTATGGGTAACCTTAATCATCGATCGTAAACCTGTCACGAGAGGCTGCCGGAATGCTTTGAAGTTGCGTTCGGATGGCAGTGGAGTTGGCGAAAGCGGAGGTCTGTGTCTGAGGCAAGCAGCAAGCTGAAAGACGCTGTTGCTGAATGCTGTGGAGCCAAGAGCTGAGAGCAGCAGGAAATCGTCTCTCCGGACGGGGTGCTGGATAAGCTGTGAGTAAGCTTGGGGCCCCCCTGGGGAGAACGGGAGAACATGGCAGATGGCCAGGAGGTGATTCAAGCTCCGTTTGAACAGCTTGAGGAACTCACCGCCCAAGCGTGGAATACCTGGGCAAGATGGGTGAGAGCGTGGTTCATAGCCACGGAAGTTTGGGACATTTCCCAGAGGGAACCAGTGCAACTGGTGGACAGAGATGCAGGAAAGCTGAAGTCTGTTTCTCTGGAGGAGAAAATGCAGAGGGAGAAAGCTATGAGAGCTGAGGTCTGCATGTTGCGGGCAGGTGTGCATGCAAAGTTGCAAAAGCACCTGGAAGGCGTTGAATCTGCGTGTGAGGCTTGGCGTGTGCTGAAACGTCTGTGTGAAGACTCAGCAGGGGGCCAAGGGCAGATGCAAGCTGGAAGCCTAGAGATGGCTGGAGCCCCTGTTCCTGATGATTTAGCCTCAAGGAGTGCTAGTGAGCAAGTCGGGGGGGGGGCGGAAAGTTCCAAAGGCAAGTTTGAAAAGTTTTCCACTGAACCTGCTGGAGTGACGTTCAAGGGGGGCGGATCTGGCAAGAAGTGCTTTTCCGGAAGAAGGAGGGCCAGGCCAGCTGAAAAAGGCCCCAGGCAGTATTTTTCCACTGGAGTTCGTCGGTGCTACGTGTGTAATTCTACTGAACATCTGCGACGAAATTGCCCCCACCGGAGCAGAGAGGCAAGACAGGATGTTTTCAAGGACACTTCTCATGGGAACCAGGCGGGTTTCCATGGCAACCAGTCTGGGAAAACAACCAGGCGTGGGACTGAGGCTGGTGGACGTGCCAAGTGCCAGGAAGAGACTTATCAGATCACGGCTAGTCTGGCGTTGGCTGAAGACAGCTGTGGGTCAGGCTCAGAGCTAAGTTTCGTTGTTGACTCTGCAGCTAATTGCAATTTGATTCCAGAGACACCTGCTGTCCAGAGGTGGAATTGCACGGCAATTCCGGCTGGAAAGACTGTTCTCTTTGCAAATGGACAGAAAAAATATGTGACTAACGTTACAAATCTCTTTGTGTCTATTTTACAGGAAACGTTGGAGTGTTGTACCGTTCCTGGGATGCACCACTGTCTTTTATCTGTGCCTTATTTGTTAAAAAAGGGATTTAAGGTTTCTTTTCAGGATGATGTCTGCACAATCTCCAAAGGAGGGAGGATGCTTGCCAAGGTTAAAAAGGGCAGAATGATCTTTTCATTCTTAAAACGTCTCTGGAGGGTGATGGGAAGGTTGAGAAAGCACAAGCACTGCGTGCTACAATTCCCAGTCATGATTCATGTGTCCATGCTTGGCATGCTAGGACGGCTCATGGTTCTCTAGAAGAACTACAGGTGCTACCGGAGGTTTCTAAAGGGTGTAAGATCTCAGAATGTGGACATGCTGTAAGTTGTGAAACTTGCAAACTGGCAAAGGTAAAAGGATGCAGTTATCCAAAAGTAGAGAGGATAACAACAAAACCTTTTGAACTGATTCACATAGATCTGTTGGGTCCTGTAAAGGAACCAAGTCTGGGAGGGTCAAGGTTTCTGCTCTCGATGCAGGATAATTTTACGCAGAATTCCTGGACCCATGGTCTCAAATCCAAGGATGATGCAGCACAGCTGATCAAAGGGTGGATTGAGGGGGTGGAACAAAGGTTTGCCACCAAAGTGCAAGCTGTCACAAGTGACAGAGGAGCTCAGTTTACAGGTTCTGCTTTGCAGAAGTTCTTTCGCAAGAAAGGGATACGTCACACAGTGACTCCACCCAATCAGAGGGGGGAGGCAGAGCTCAGATGTCAGGCTCTGGTTCAGACTGCAAAGGTGTTGCTGAAGGATTCTGGGTTGCCACCAAAGTTTTGGCTGGAGGCAATCAGGTATGTGAGCTTCACCTGGAATCGGACCTACAATTCAATGGTAGGTGACACACCGTTTAGGTTGTTGCATGGCAGGAAACCCCAGATTCATTTTTTGCGTATGTTTGGGTCAGGTGCGTCTGTGCCAGTACCTGCTGCTTTGCAGGGGCCAGATGGATCCAAGTTCCGGAAAATGATCTTCTGTGGGTATGAGCCAGAAGCACGTGCATGGAGGTTTGCTTTTCCATCAGGTGATCAGAGTAAGTTGCTGATCAGTAAACACGCTGAGTTCCATGAGCAGGATAACAAGTCTCAAACTGCTGTCATGCGTGATGTGCTCTCAGAATGTCTATCTGATTCTGAGGAGGAAAGGGAGGCAGAGGCTGATCCCGGTGATGAGGACCAGGTCCAAGATCAGGATTCAGAATCCGATGATGACGATCAGGTAACTGACCAAAGTCAGGAACAGGAGGAGGTATCGGTAGTTTCTCCACAAGATGTTAGGAGAACACCCAAAAGCGAGCCCAGTTCTCCTGTGAGTGTAATGGAGAGGATTCGAAAACGCTTTAAATCAGAGGGGGAATCCCGTGATGCTGAGGACACACCTGCTGGTGCTGGGGAAGCATCTGAGTTTGTGCCCAGAAGGTCTAGTCGCACAACAAAGGGCGTTCCACCTGAAAGATTCCAGGCAACAGGTGCGTGGGCAAAATTCGCACAGTGTGATTCTGGGAGTGTTGAAGGGGTTCAACAGGTGCCTGGGAAAGATGCCGGGAAGGGGCACAAGGCAAAGGGAAAGGTGTTGAGCTCAAAAAAAGGTCTTGTCAGAATGTGTGGCAGAGGGGGTATGGGAGTTGGAACTTAAGAGGTTAAGTTGTTCCCATGATGCCTCAGCATTCTGACGTCAGTTTTCGAAGCTTGGGAGGAGCTTGGGAGGAGTTTGTTCAGTCTCTCTCTATGCTGTGAGGGGAGAAGAGCAGCTTTGTAATGGCTGCCAGCAGTCCCGGTTTTTCCGGAGTTTTGTTTGAATAAACAGCTGTAAATAGACAAACCGGTGCTGTGTGTGTTTGTCTGGATGCTAAGCCAAACTACGTGACAGTTTACACCGCTGTGTGAAACTCTGCTGAAACGTGACTGAGAGCTGCGCAAGAGGAAGTGCGCCGGGCGGCCATAAATCGCTAATTGGAGTCGCAAATCAATTAGCGGGGACCGCGGCTGACCAAACAAAGATCAAGATTGGTATTTATTAAAAAATTGGGATATTTTAGATCTAGAAGGTCATGACACCCTGTTGGGTTGAAATGAACGACAGACGAGTAGGTAGGTGTCATACGGGAGGCGTTTCACGAGCAAGCCTCGGAGACTCCCTTTTATTGGATATTATACAGCGTTTGCCACGTGTGTGCTTGTTGCTGATTGGTTAACATAAGTACAAAGCAAAGGTTGTATATAAGACATTAATTATTACATATAAGACATTAATCATAGACAGGTTAAAGGTTGGAAAAAGGAACGCGGAGTTTACACAGGCATGGTTTCGGACTGCCCGTACCAGAGTGGTACGAAAAGGAATGTACAAGGAGGGGTAAGTACAGATTGATATTGTAATGGGAATTGGGGTTGCTCGTGCGTAAAGGATGCTGAAGTTCTAGGCAACGTTGCCTGGCTAAACCTTTCCCTGGCTGGACAGCCCTTCCTCTGTGGCTGTGTCAGTCGATGTTAGAATCCGTCAGTGGGCGTTTCCTGAATTTCTTCCAACATAAAAATTCCTTGACGCCCAGTCTCTGCCTAGCCTCCCTGCGCGGAAGCTTTCTGCGCAGAGTAGGCGTAGCCAGCTGAGGTCCTGGACTCTCCCCGCTGGTCTCTGTGGAAGAGTCTTGGAGCCCTCTCTCCGAAGTCCTTCCCTGGTCCCCTTCCTCCCCGGTGTCACGCTGATAACCTTCCCCAAAGGGAGTGTTCTCTCTCCCTCTGCTGGTCCCTTCTCCTGCATGGTCGGGGAGCCGTACCTCCACTCTTGGCTCTGATGGCAGTTCCCTGACATCCACCTCCCCCCAGAACCCCCCTCACCTCCGTCCTGTTCCTTTGGCCTAAATTCCTCCCTTCCCTCTGACGGCGATGCGGGAAATCCCCTGAAGGAGCTACCCCCATCCTCTGAAGATTCAAACATAGCTCTCCACCTGCTGCTACCTCTTCGTACCGGATCACCCTCCCAGTTCGATTCCTCACCCTCAGATTCCTCTCCTTCCTCCTTGTCGGAGGCCGGAAACCCCACAAACTCTTCTTCCTCATCTGTAGTGCCAAATTGCTCCTCCCAGAACCTCGCTACCGGTTTGGGCTTCCTTGGGAACCTGCTGTAAAACTCCCCCCTGAGATCCTCATCCCTGATGGTCTCCGCAGGAACCCACGTGTTTTCCGACTCAGGTTCCTCCTCCCAAGCCACCAAATACTCCACTTCCCCTCCTCTCAATCTTGATTCAAGTATTTCTGTGGCTTGACTGCTGAGTTCCCTCTCCTCTATGCGTGGGTGAGTGGGGGACCTCTCTCTCTCGCCCCGGAAATTCCAGCCCCTCCCTGTACAGAGAGAGTAGGGACCTATGGAACACCGGGTGTAGTTTCCTACTGGTCGGCAACTTGAGCCGAAAGGCCACTGGATTGACCTGCTGGGTTACCTCGAAAGGTCCCAGCCGCCTGGGCCGCAATTTCTTGCACCCTCCCTTGAAAGGTAACCCCTGGGTTGACAACCACACCCGGTCCCCCACCCGTATGGTTTCTCCTTCCCTGCGGTGCTTGTCTGCATGCCTCTTATACACTTCCTTGGCCCTTTCCAAGTTCATTTTAAGTTGTTGGTGTAAGGCTTCCATTTCTTCCACAAACTGCTCCGCTGCTGGCACACTCCACCTCTCCTCCCCACCCCCTGGGAAAGCCCTGGGATGACACCCGTAATTGGCCATGAACGGGCTCATCCCCGTGGACACGTGTTCCGCGTTATTGTACGCAAATTTTGCCAGCCCCAGTTTATCCACCCAGTCGTTCTGCCTCTCGCTGACATAGCAGCGTAGATATTGTTGGAGTATACTGTTCGCTCTTTCCGCTTGTCCGTTGGTCTCTGGGTGTCTGGCCGTCGAGAAGCTCACCTCGACTTCCAGCAAGCTCATGAGCTTCCTCCAGAACCGGGAAGTAAATTGCTTCCCTCGGTCGGACAAAACCCTCAAGGGGGCGCCATGCAGTCTGAAGATGTGATCCACAAACAGCCTGGCAGTTTCCTCTGCCGTCACCGCATGCGAGCAAGCGATAAAATGGCACATTTTTGTTAACAGGTCAACAACCACCATGACAGCTGTTTTCCCTCTCGATTTGGGCATATCTGTCATAAAATCTATGGACATCACCTCCCATGGTTTTCCCGGTGTGGGTAAAGGTTCCAGTATTCCTGTGGGCGCCGCCCTCTCCACCTTTGCTCGCTGGCAGCAGTCACACCCTCGTACGTACTCCCGTACATCTTCCCTCACCCTTGGCCACCAGAACTGCCAGGTGACCAGCAACATGGTCTTGTGTTGACCGAAATGCCCCGCCGTCGGGTTATCATGGAGTTGTTTGAGTACCCTTCTCCTCAAGTCATCCCCTGGTACATATAGTGCTCCCCTGTAATATAGTACCCCATCTTTCTCCTCAACCCCCCCATGGTTTTCCCCCGTGCCTCTGAGTTCCCGGATTTTCGTTTGGGCGAACTCGTCGTCCCTCGCCAGTCCTACTAGTTCTCGTGTCTCAACTAACACTCCCCCCCACACCCATCGGTTCTCGGGAATCACATGTCGTGCTTCTGGTGGTCCTTCTCCTTCCAGATACTCCGGCTTCCGGGAGAGGGCGTCTGCTCTGACGTTTTCCTCTCCCGGCACGTATCGAATCTCGAAGAAAAACTTGGAGAATTCTTGAGCCCACCGCACCTGTCGTTGGTTGAGTACTCGTGCAGTCCTCCAGTACTCTAGGTTCTTATGGTCCGTGCACACCTGGATCTAAAGGCTTCATAAATAGCCAGCAGTTCTCGATCATACACCGTGTAGTTTTGCTCAGACTTGCTCAGCTTCCTCGAAAAGAATGCGCACGGCCTCCAGCTGGACTTGTCTCCCGGCTGGAGAAGCACCGCCCCTACCGCTCTGTCTGACGCGTCTGTCTCCAACCTCATTGGCTTTTGCAGATATACGTGCAAGAGCTGCTCTTCCGAAGCAAACGCCTTTTTTAGCCTTTCGAAAGATTGCTGTTCCTCTTCTGTCCAGACGAACTTCCTTTTGCTACTGAGACAATCGGTGATGGGTGCGGTTAAGTGGGCGAAGTTCTTGATGAACTTCCGATAGAAGTTCGCAAACCCCAGGAACCTCTGCACATCCTTCCGGGTCTTGGGGGCCTTCCATTCCAGCACCGCCTGCACCTTGCTTGGTTCCATAGCTAGGCCCTTGTCCGACAACCTGTATCCCAGGAACTCGACCTCTCGTGCGTGGAATTGGCACTTCTCCAATTTGACCCACAACTGGTGTTCCTGTAGCCTCTTTAGCACTTCCCGAACTTCCCGAACGTGTTGCTCCTCTAAAGGGAAGTCTTCTTTCTGCACATAACTCTTAGTCTCTTTCTGCACAAAACTGCTCCATTATGGGGAAGCCTTGCTCCTCTTTTCTCTTGCTTTAGAAATCTTGCTTGTAGGCTTTTCCCTGCTTTTGCACACACTGTACGAACCTGCTCTTTCTGCCTAGCTGACCACATCTACAGAACTTGATTGTTACATTGTTTCATGCTATGATCAATCATTAGTAACAGACATCCTAAGCTCATGGAAAACAAACTGTACCTGCTCTTCATGCCTAGCTGAACACATCTACAGAACTTGATTGTTATATTGTTTCATGTTATTAGTAATTGTTTGTGCCATATTAATCTCTAGTTACAATTTAATTAGGAGGCTTCATGCCTGTCTAGTTCTAGCTCCGATTCTCAGCCTTTAATATATCAGTGATAAATGATCATATGTAAATCCCACCTCTCACATGTAATCCCCACCTTGTACTTATGTTAACCAATCACAAGTTTCTGTGTGTATGTATCAACCAATCAGCCACAGGCCCACCTGTGGCAATGCTTGCAATATTCAATAAAATAGGCTCCCAGGGCCCGCCCTGACAGACGCCTCATGTTACACCTGCCTCTCTCGTCTCCCGTGATTTTTCATTCCTACACTCCTCGTTGTCCGAATAGATTAACACGTCATCTAGAAAGGCCACGCAATTCTTGTATAGCAAGGATCCCAACACATGGTGCATGAAAGATTGAAAACAGGCGGAGCCTGATTGTAATCCGAAGGGCATAACGAGGTACTCAAAGGCTCCCAGAGGGGTGAACATGGTGGTTTTCCATTCAGCCCCTTCCCTCATCCTAATCAAATTGTACGCCCCCTGAAGGTCCAGCTTGGTAAAGATCTTTCCCTTCCCCACTCGGGTAAAAAAAAATCGTCAATCCTGGGCATTGGGAAGGTCACGGGTTCCGATACAAGGTTCAAGGACCTGAATTCTACGACCAATCTGGGCTGTTTAGTGTCCTTTTTGTCCACAAAGAACACCGGACTGCCTCCCACAACTCCTGCATCTCCTTGTCTGACATGGCGTACAATTTACCCACTGGCAGCTGAGCTCCTGGTAGTAGGTTGATTTGACAGTCGAAGGGCCTATGGGGGGGGTAGTTTATACGCTTCCTTCTCGCTGAAAACATCCTGCAGGTCAGCGTATTGTGGTACCTTCCCCTTTTCTCCCACTGCCCTTCCTGCTACCTGGGCCACGGCTACCCTCGGGACTTCCCCACCGTGACAGTGTTCCAAACAGTGAGCTGACCCAAAGGTCACTGTCCGCTGGTGCCATGCCACCACTGGATCATGTAGCGCCAACCAGCTCATTCCCAGGATGACTGATGGTCCTGCCAGTCTGGCTACATGAAAGGCAAGGGTTTCTGTGTGTCTGGAGACCCTCATTCTCATGGGGGGAGTCTGGTGTGTCACTTCCCCTCCCAGGAGTTCCCTGCCATCAATGGTCGTTACTTGTAAGGGGCACTCTAGCGGCAGGAGGTGTAACTGGTGCTCCAGCGCGAAATCCTTGCTGAAAAAATTACAGGAACTGCCTGAGTCCAGCAGTGCCTTAACCTTGATTGGGTGCCCATTAGGGAGTTCTAGCACCACCTCTATGGCTATGGCTGCTTGGGGGGGGGGTCTGGCTTGGGCACTTTTACTGGTTGCTTGCCTGGTTGCTGTGCCCGCTGATCGGCAGCCAAGCGTTGGTGTTTCCCTGCTCCTTAGCGCCCTCCTCCTCACAGTCAGCAGCCCCCACCATTCTTTGCCATGCCTTCCTTTGAGGGCAGACCCTGGCAAAATGCCCTGGCTGTAGGCAGAGGAAACACTTCTTGGCTGGTTTTTCCTCTTTCCCCTCCTTCTTTCGTCCTTCGTTGGAGTTTGAAACCCCGCACGCTCGTGCCCCCCAATCTCCATTGGTTCCTCGGGCTGGGAAAGTGGCTCTTGTCAGCATCGCCCTAGAGCCAGTGCGCCAACTGGACTCATGTACCTCAACCCCGACTGGGCTAGGCGAGCTGGGAAGCACCGCCAGAGACCTCCTTCCCACAGGAACAGGTCGCAGTGCTGTGGACTCACAGCTCAGAGCTGAGAGCACCGGATTCACTGTCTCAATAATACAGTCGTTGCGCAGCAGAGTCTTGCAGAGTATAAACCACTCGGAGAGCAGCTCTGTAGAATATCTTCCTTTTATTCTGTAACTACAACTATGATACAAAACTATATACAGAGCTGAATATTCTAAGCATAAATCAATGCTACACTGAGAGTCTGCAGCTGCACTTAGCAGCAATCTTATCTCTAGAATCTCTAACACTCTCACTTTCTCCGATACACTGACTGACTGTCTCTCACTCACACACACAAATATGTTGCTGGGCAGAATAAGTAGATAGGCAGGACATGCCTCCTCCTCTCTGGAGAGTCAGCAGAGACCATCAGGAGATCATCAGGAGATTCTTCGGCATGGGAGGGGTGAAATCTCCTCATCCTCCGGTATTTCAGGAATGCGGTTGTCATGCCAATGCTCTCCTCTCCACTCCCGTCTCTCTTGCGTGTGCGCTTCTTGCCGCACTCCAATCGCAAGCACAGCCTTTGTCAGCTGATCCATTGACTGAGGGCGGGGCGCGCGGGAAAGTTCGTCTTTCACTGAGGGGGATAAGCCTTCCTCAAACAGCATTTGCACTGGTTCCGAGCTCAGTTCCCACCCGAGTTTATGGATAAGCATCGCAAAACGCGACCAGTACTCTCTAAGTGTCTGCCCCCCTTGTTTGCACGCCATTAGGTCCCTGCGTGTCACACTCTGCTCCACTCCACTTGCGAACATGGCGTCCATGGCGCCAATTTTTTTTCCGAAGATCCTTTAGGGCAGCATTCTGCGTCGCCATTAATGGCTGGATCCATTCCCTAGCAGCGTCCTGAAGATGCCCGATAACGTAAGCAACTCTCCCCTCATCATCAGCAAAGTCATCATACTGCAGTTCCAGCGCGTACTGTACCTCCGTCCTGAATGCATTATAGTCTCTTGGGTTCCCCCCAAACTTGTGCACCAGTCCCGGTACGTTCTTTGCGATGGGGGTGGGCCTTCCCCGGGCATCCTGAGTCCTCCGTTCATCTAGCCGCGCCTCTAACACAGCAAGCTGCTTTTCCAAATCTCGGTTTCTCTCCTCCAGATTTGGCGCTGCCGCTGCTCCCTCTCCGGCGCCTGCTCCTCTGGATTGACTCATGATGCTGCCTGTCCTGTCGTGGTGCGCGAGCAATGTCAGGGACTGACTGATTGCTGTAATGGGAATTGGGGTTGCTCGTGCGTAAAGGATGCTGAAGTTCTAGGCAACGTTGCCTGGCTAAACCTTTCCCTGGCTGGACAGCCCTTCCTCCGTGGCTGTGTCAGTCGCTGGCAGAATCCGTCAGTGGGCGTTTCCTGAATTTCTTCCAACATAAAAATTCCTTGACACCCAGTCTCCGCCTAGCCTCCCTGTGCGGAAGCTTTCTGCGCAGAGTAGGCGTAGCCAGCGGAGGTCCTGGACTCTCCCCGCTGGTCTCTGTGGAAGAGTCTTGGAGCCCTCTCTGTGAAGTCCTTCCCTGGTCCCCTTCCTCCCCGGTGTCACGCTGATAACCTTCCCCAAAGGGAGTGTTCTCTCTCCCTCTGCTGGTCCCTTCTCCTGCATGGTCGGGGAGCCTTACCTCCACTCTTGGCTCCGATGGCAGTTCCCTGACAGATATGGTGTGAACTCAAGGTGAACAGAACGTACCAGGGTGATGAGGGAATGTCTTAGCATCAGCACGGTTTGAGCAGCATGAGCAGAACAAAGCTTAGAAGCAAGACTTCCCATCATGCCACAGTTATGTGCAGAAGCAATGCTTCCCATCATGCCATGGTCATGTGCAAAAGCAATGCTTTCCTTCATCTCCCCCTTTCTTTTCTTATTTGCGAGGTGTTCTGGGTGAATAAGAAAAAAATACTTCGGGATACGTGGTATGCCAGCGCATGCCCGAAATAAGTTCGCCACATCTCCCCTAATGTTTACTGCTGGTGCTGCAATTTCGCAAAGTAGGCAGCAATGATTTTATTGGGTGGCTGAGGGGGAGAGAGAAACCGAGACAAAAGACTTATGAGTCCAGGAATGCATTGGAGGAAGCAACATAGCAAAATCAATATACATATTATAATAATGGCATATTGAAAGAGATTACGAAGCCAATTCAGGTTTGGCAACCAGCCAGTGAGCCACTGGGTGAATGAGTCCCACAGGCCAGAAAGTCCAACGTCCTGTTTAATGTGGTGTGTAAGATTTTGCAAATGAGAGATTTGCTTTTGGATGGCTTTGGAATTATCAGTAATATTAAAACAACACATGTCATCCACTTGTTCACAGCCGTAATGATGAAGCATCAATAGATAATCGATAGCAGCACGGTTCTGCAGAAGACCATGCTGGAGTTCACTATGAGAAGTAAAATTCAGGGCTTTTGCTGCAGAACAAGCTAAAGAGTTAATGTTCCTACTATTGCGTACAGCCAATCCAGGGACTCCTAGGAGAGAAACAGCTAAAGAGATATATTCAGACCTACTGGGAAGAGAAATTCAATCGTCACAATCGTTAGTCAATGCAATAGAGCGGCGATATCGAGAGCGGGTCAAATGATGCTTTTTGGGTAATACGATGGACAAACGGCTTAAGCAGCAGGGTGTGCCATGGCTGATGTTTGCTGGAATGTAATTAAATGTATAGCCAGGACACGTCCAGAACCAGCCAGCAGGTAGTTCTTTGTATTTATATACATAAGAAATATTGACATAATTAGAGCACTGGAAATTATCCTTGCCCATTTCCACACAGTTGGATTTTGTGCAATTGACCATACGGGCACAGGTGACCCTTCTTTAACTGCATGGCCATGTGGCTCCAAAGTTGAACCATTATTGTGCTCACATAGTCAGGATCCAGAACTCCTGGAATAAACTGGATTCCTTCTTTTGCCGCAGAAAATTTGGGTAAAATTAAACCTGCGACTTTAGGAGGTAGTTGGGTGGGCATAAGCACAATTTCACCAGGTAAAACAGTGTCTTTGGTTTCTTGATTAATTAAGTCGATGGTAAAATCAGAGCGTGTATCCTTTTTTGTGTACATTCCATTTTAAGAATGGAAACAGAGCCACAGCCACAGCCACAGCCTAAGTCTGAAACAGTCCTTGATAGAGTGCCAGAGCCAGAGCGAGACCCTGAATCAGTGCCAGAACCAAGCCCTCATTCAGAACCAGAGCCTGAGAAAGAGCCAGAGCCAGAACCAGAGCAACAGCCACAGCCACAGCCACAGCCTGAGTCTGAAACAGCCCTTGATAGAGTGCCAGAATCAGAGAATCAGAATCAGAGTCAGAACCAGATCTTCGGTAAAGACGTGGTCTGGTCTTAGCGCAACTGCTCCTCCCACCCACGATAACAGAGATTGGGTGTTCCAATACACACACACACCCGTAGGGAACTTGCCCCAGCCATTCTGTTGGCTGAGGCCCCCTCCCAGGCAGCCCTGACCCTTTCCACTTAAAATACAAAATACAAACTATACAATAACCTAAAAAAATAGTAAAAGAAAAACAAAGCAAGAAACAATTATGCTAAACTTAAAATAATCCCCGCCCCAACTAAACATTTGTCCCACCCCAGAAAGAAAATAACAACAACAACAACAACAACAAACCACCGTTTGAGGTGCAACAGAGACACAGCCAGAGACAGAGTGAGACCCTGAATCAGTGCAATACCCAAGCCCTCATTCAGAACCAGAGCCTGAAAAAGAGCCACAGCCCAAACCAGAACAACAGCCACAGCCACAGCCTAGAGCCATAGCCTGAGTCTGCAACAGTACTTGATACAGTGCCTGAGCCTGAAACAGAGACACAGCCTCAAACAGAGCCTGAGCCTGAAACAGGCAGAGCCACAGCCACAGCCTGAGTCTGAAACAGTCCTTGATAGAGTGCCAGAGCCAGAGTGAAACCCTGAATCAGAGTCAGAGGGAGAACATGAATCAGAGCCAGAGCCAGAGCCAGAGCTGAATGAAAGCCAGAGCCAGAGCCAGAAATAGGGCTTGATACAGGGCCGGAGCGCAAAACATAGCTGCAGCCACAGCCTAGAGCCACAGCCTGAGTCTGCAACAGTACTTGATACAGTGCCGGAGCTGGAGCTGGAGTCAGAGCCAGAGACACAGCCAGAGCCAGAACAAAACCCTAATTCAGAACCAGAGCCTGAAAGAGAGCCAGACCCTGAAACATAGCTGGGTCAGAGGCAGAGGAAGAGCCATCATGAGACCCTGAATCAGAGTCAGAACCAGATCTTCATTCAGAACCAGACCCTGAAAGAGAGCCAGAGCCACAGACGGAGCCACAGATGGAGCCTAGAGCCACAGCCGAGATCCACAGCCTGAGTCTGAAATAGTGCTTGATAGAGTGCTGGATCCTGAAACAGAGACACTGTCTGAAACTGAGCCTGACGCTTAAACGTAGCCAGGGGCAGAGGGAGAGGCAGAGCCTGATACAGTGCTTGATACAGCATAGGAGCCTGAAGCAGAGACACAGCCAGATCCAGAGACACAGCCAGAGCCAGAACAAAACCCTAATTCAGAACCAGAGCCTGAAAGAGAGCCAGAGCCAGAAACAGTGCTTGATAGAGTGCCAGAGCCTGAAACAGAGGCAGAGGCAGATACAGGGCTTGAAACAGCGTCGGAGCCTGAAACAGAGAAACAGCGTGAAACAGAGACAAAGGCTGAGACACAGGCCGAGCCTGAAATAGAGCTAGAATAAGTGCTAGAGCCAAAGACTGAGACAAAGCCTAATAAAGAGCAGAAGCCTGAGCCTGAGCCTGAAACAGTGCTTGATACAGTGCCAGAGCCTGAAACAGAACCAGAGCCACAGCTACAGCCATAGTGCCACAGCCTGAGTCTGCAACAATGTTTGATACAGCGCCGGACCCTGAAACAGAGACACAGCCTGAAACAGAACCTGAGCCTGGTTATTAGCATGGCAATTAAAGAAGAGAGCCCCCGGTGATGACCTTATATCCATTGATGCCAGTGTGGTGTAGTAGTTAAGAGCGGTAGTCTCATAATCTGGGGAACCGGGTTCGCGTCTCCGCTCCTCCGCATGCAGCTGCTGGGTGACCTTGGGCCAGTCACACTTCTTTGAAGTCTCTCAGCCCCACTCACCTCACAGAGTGTTTGTTGTGGGGGAGGAAGGGAAAGGACAATGTTAGCCGCTTTGAGACTCCTTAAAGGGAGTGAAAGGCGGGATATCAAATCCAAACTCTTCTTCTTCTTCTTCTTCAAAGCAAATAAAGATTGGTGGATCCCACTTTTAGCAGCACTTTACACGTATATAAACAAAACAGCAAATTTTCCCCCAAGCTGGAGCTCGGCGTTGATTGTATTAATACATAAGAAAGGCCCACGTACAGATTCGAGCAACTTTAGGCCAATCATCTTGCTAAATGTCATTGGGAAGATTTACTCGGGGTACCTGCTAAACAAACTATCGAAATGGATGGAGGACGACAATATCATTGCCGATGAACAGGCGGGTTTTCGCCCTGGAAGATCTACTACAGACCAAATATTAACCTTGAATCACCTGGCGGAAAAGTATGCCGGCAAAGCCCCAAAGGTTCTTCATGTGGCTTTTAGTGACCTTAAGCAGGCATTTGATCGAATCTCTAGAAAGCAGCTATGGACAAAACTGGCTGCTACAAAGATCAATCATCGTCTCCTTCATCTGATTATCAGCCTCCATACAAACACCTTCCTGAGAATCAGGCTAGACAATAAAGGCCTAGTCTCCAACCCTGTTACCACCAATAGAGGGGTAAGACAGGGTTGTCTATTGGCCCCAGCATTGTTTAATTTTTACATTAACTCACTGGTGACTCACATGGCCAATGATGCTTTCCACCCCCCCAAATTAGCAGGCCGATCTCTGAATGTTCTTCTGTATGCGGATGACGCCGCACTTCTTGCCAGATCCCCTATTGGACTGAGGAGAATGTTGCAAGCTCTACATGAATACTGTGATCAGCATGAGCTCCAACCCATCTATGCTAAGACCAAGATGATGGTCTTCTCTGCCCGACCGAGACTCCATCGATGGTCGATGAACGGGATCCCCTTAGAGCAGGTTAACTGCTTTAAATATCTGGGACGAGTAATACGGTCAAATAGGTCTTTTCTGGCCCATAGAGACTATATAACAACTAACGCATCTAAAGCAGCCATCCAGATTAGATCCTTATATGCAAAGAATCAGGCTCAGTCAGTGAAGATAGCTTTGAGACTCTTTCAAATGAAAGTCCTCCCCCTCCTTTTGGTGGGCATCTCTTTAGGCTCCCGTAGGGATTTTTTGAAATTGGATTCTATCCAAACGCGATTCCTTAGAGCCATCCTTAGGATTCCCCCCTCGGTAGCGGGCGCGGTTATGAGATTAGAAGTCGGCTGGCAAGCTCTACGGCATGTGGCCTTGAAGACGAAGCTCTGGCTATGGCTCAAGCTTTGTTTTAAACCAGTGGGTATTGCCCCCTTGATATTGAGGGACGATTTCCAATCATCGTGGGAAAGGGAGGTCACTAACAAGGTTCAATCCTGCGGATTGTCTCACCTTTACTTTGAGTCTATGACGTACAATCAAGCTAGAGCTGTGATCTCCCGGAGACTGAGTGACATTGCCAGACAAGAGGACATACGTAGGCCAGGTAAAACCAGGTATGTTCCTAGGGGACCAGATTTATCGGACCATACCAGCCCCCTACCTTGCAGAAATTCACTATGTGGAATACCGTAGACTTCTTACAGCAGCTAGATTAAATGTCCTTGACTCTGCGATATTGTGGGGAAGGTACAGGGGAGTACCATACGCCAAGAGAACCTGTCATTGTGCCATGGGTGTCGTTGAGTCCACCGAACACATTCTCTTGACTTGCCCTTCTTATACAGCGCTTAGACATAATTTAGACCCACTTCTATGTCAATCTAGCTTCCTATCCGGAGAAAACCAGGTTTTACACTTGCTGAATAACATCACTGATTCAGGGTCTCGCTCTGTCTCTGGCTGTGTCTCTGTTGCACCTCAAACGGTGGTTTGTTGTTGTTGTTGTTGTTGTTGTTGTTGTTGTTGTTGATGTTGTTTTCTTTCTGGGGTGGGACAAATGTTTAGTTGGGGCGGGGATTATTTTAAGTTTAGCATAATTGTTTCTTGCTTTTTTTTTCTTTTACTATTTTTCTAGGTTATTGTATAGTTTGTATTTTGCATTTTAATTGGAAAGGGTCAGGGCTGCCTGGGAGGGGGCCTCAGCCAACAGAATGGCTGGGGCAGGTTCCCTATGGGGGTGTGTGTATTGGAACACCCAATCTCTGTTATCGCGGGTGGGAGGAGCAGTTGCGCTAAGACCAGACCACGTCTTTACCGAAGATCTGGTTCTGACTCTGATTCTGATTCTCTGATTCTGGCTCTCTATCAAGGGCTGTTTCAGACTCAGGCTGTGGCTGTTGCTCTGGTTCTGGCTCTGGCTCTCGCTCTGGCTCTTTCTCAGGCTCTGGTTCTGAATGAGGGCTTGGTTCTTTCACTGATTCAGGGTATCGCTCTGACTCTGGCTCTGGCACTCTATCAAGGACTGTTTCAGACTTAGACTGTGGCTGTGGCTCTGGCTCTGTTTCCATTCTTACAATGGAATATACACAAAACAATAATCCTTTCTATATAAATTTTCCAGTACATTCTGAAAACATAATAAATCCTTAATTGTTGTCCAGCTCCTTTTAGTTCCTTTATCACTCGAATGCTAGCATGGAGTCAAAACTATTATTGTATTTTTGAACATATCTTGTATAACCATCCCATTTTTCTGCAAATTTTTGCTTTGAGATTCCTCTGAGTTTGCTAGTCAATTGAGCCGTCTCCACCAATTCCTGTAATTTGATTTGCCAATCTGTTATTTTTGTAGCCTCGTGATCTTTCCATCCCTTGGCCACAAGTATACGAGCTGATGCGGTTGCATACAAGAATACCTCTCTTATATTTTTGGGGATTTCTTTATCTAAAATACTTCATAGAAATGCCTATTTTTTTTCGTAAAAGTTATCTCCATCATCTTTTTTAATTCATCGTATATTCTCCCCTCCCCCCCAAAAAAACTTAATCTTTTCACACGTCCACCACATGTGGCCCATATCACCGTTATTTCCTCCACATCTCCAACAAGCATTCGCCAAATTTTTATCCATTCTTGATCATCTGGAAGGAGTGAGGTACCACCTATGAGCCATTTTCATCATGTTCTCTCTTATATTATAGCTAGCTGTAAATTTCAAATTTACATTCCACCAGTTTCCACCATCCGTTAGCATAATTGGACGGCCCACATCTTGGGCCCACTTTATCATTGAATCCTTAACCTCCCCATCCATTACTTCGTAGTCTAAAAGAAGTCTATACATTTTTGCGATTATTTTGGTTTTACTATTCAGTAGTTCTCTTTCAAATCTTGAAGGCTCCTTTTCAAAACGTATCTGCTTATCCTGTCTAAACACTTCATTCACCTGGGAGTAATCTAGCCAAGTAGAAATGTGATCTTTTATTTTCTCATAAATGTGATCTTTTATTTTCTCATAACTTATCAATATTAGTTGACCCTCCCCCCCTTAATATTGTGTTATATGTTATCCAGTTCTCTTTGATGTTGTTGCTTTTTTTAACAGCGATTGCTTCTAGTGGAGAGTTCCATCTTGGGGTTTTCTGTTCCAAATATCTTTTGTATTTTCCCCATACCTTATATATGGCATTTCTTATTATATGATTTGAAAAACTCCTATGGGTCTTTATTTTCCCATAATTAAGATAGCCATGCCACCCAAAAACGGGTGTCATGACCTTCTAGATCTAAAATATCCCAATTTAGAGTATTAAAAGAACTGGCAGATGTGATCTCAGAACCACTGGCAGTCATCTTCGAGAAATCCTGGAGAACAGGCGAAGTCCCGGCAGACTGGAGGAGGGCAAATGTTGTCCCTATTTTCAAAAAGGGGAAAAGAGAGGACCCAAATAATTACCGCCCAGTCAGTCTGACATCAATAGCAGGGAAGATTCTGGAGCAGATCATTAAGCAAACAGTCTGTGAGCACCTAGAAAGGAATGCTGTGATCACCAATAGTCAGCATGGATTTCTGAAAAATAAGTCATGTCAGACTAACCTGATCTCATTTTTTGACAGAATTACAAGCCTGGTAGATGAAGGGAACGCAGTGGATATAGCCTACCTTGATTTCAGTAAGGCATTTGACAAGGTGCCCCATGATATTCTTGTAAAGAAGCTGGTAAAATGCGGTCTTGACTCTGCTACCACTCAGTGGATTTGTAACTGGCTGACTGACCGAACCCAAAGGGTGCTCATCAATGGTTCCTCTTCATCCTGGAGAAGAGTGACTAGTGGGGTGCCACAGGGTTCTGTCTTGGGCCCGGTCTTATTTAACATCTTTATCAACGACTTGGATGATGGACTCAAGGGCATCCTGATCAAATTTGCAGATGACACCAAACTGGGAGGGGTGGCTAACACCCCAGAGGACAGGATCACACTTCAAAACGACCTTGACAGATTAGAGAACTGGGCAAAAACAAACAAAATGAATTTTAACAGGGAGAAATGTAAAGTATTGCACTTGGGCAAAAAAAATGAGAGGCACAAATACAAGATGGGTGACACCTGGCTTGAGAGCAGTACATGTGAAAAGGATCTAGGAGTCTTGGTTGACCACAAACTTGACATGAGCCAACAGTGTGATGCGGCAGCTAAAAAAGCCAATGCAATTCTGGGCTGCATCAATAGGAGTATAGCATCTAGATCAAGGGAAGTAATAGTGCCACTGTATTCTGCTCTGGTCAGACCACACCTGGAGTACTGTGTCCAGTTCTGGGCACCACAATTCAAGAAGGACACTGACAAACTGGAACGTGTCCAGAGGAGGGCAACCAAAATGGTCAAAGGCCTGGAAACGATGCCTTATGAGGAACGGCTAAGGGAGCTGGGCATGTTTAGCCTGGAGAAGAGGAGGTTAAGGGGTGATATGATAGCCATGTTCAAATATATAAAAGGATGTCACATAGAGGAGGGAGAAAGGTTGTTTTCTGCTGCTCCAGAGAAGCGAACACGGAGCAATGGATCCAAACTACAAGAAAGAAGATTCCACCTAAACATTAGGAAGAACTTCCTGACAGTAAGAGCTGTTCGACAGTGGAATTTGCTGCCAAGGAGTGTGGTGGAGTCTCCTACTTTGGAGGTCTTTAAGCAGAGGCTTGACAACCATATGTCAGGAGTGCTCTGATGGTGTTTCCTGCTTGGCAGGGGGTTGGACTCGATGGCCCTTGTGGTCTCTTCCAACTCTATGATTCTATGATTCTATGATTCTAATTTTTTAATAAATACCAATCTTTCAACCAGAGAAGACATGAGGCTTCGTAATATAGCTTAAAATCCGGTAACCCGTAGCCACCTCTTTCTACAGTATCTATATCTTATGCTTTACTCTTGGTCTTTTACCCTTCCACAAAAATTTAGAAATTTCTTTTTGCCACTTGTTGATACTGCTGGTCTTTCCTGTAATTAGAATCATTTGGAATAGAAAGAGTAGCTTCGGTAAAACTATCATTTTAATTACCGAAATGCGGCCCAGGAATGATAAATTTAACCTTGTCCATGTCTCCAACTGTCTTTTGATATCTTTCCAACAATGGGTATAATTATCTTCGTATAAGTTAATATTCTTTGGTGTTATCCATAATCCTAAATACTTGATTTTGGGGTAGATTTTAATGTGTATTATTTGTTCTAATTCTGCTTTTTCATCTGGCGACATATTTTTAACTAATAGTTTTGTCTTGTTTAAATTCCTTTTGAACCCCGCAACTTTACCGTAGTCATATATTATTTCCAACGCCTTTCTTAAACTCTGTTTTGGTTGCTCCGTAGTTATAATTAAATCGTCAGCAAATGCCCTCATTTTGTAACTTCTATTTCCCAGCATAATCCCTTTTTCCACCTTGAACCTGGGGGAGGGCCCCATACTCCACCTCAGCATATAAGGCTCCAAGGAGGCCCTGGGACATTGCGGCTGTTGCTTTGCTGGTGAGTCTTGGGGAGGACCGCTCCCCCCTGAAGCCCTTTTCCACCTTGGGCCTGGGGGCAGGCCCCATACTCCACCTCAGCATATAAGGCCCGAAGGAGGCCCGGGACATTGCTGCTGTTGCTTTGCCGGTGAGTCTCTGGGAGGACCGCTCCCCCTGAAGCCCTTTTTCCACCTTGGGCCTGGGGGCGGGCCCCATACTCCACCTCAGCATATAAGGCTCCAAGGAGGACCGGGACATTGCTGTTGCCGCTCTGCCGTGAGTTTGTGAGGATGACCGCTCCCCCTGGAAGCCCATTCTCCACCTTGGGCCTGGGGGCGGGCCCCATACTCCACCACAGCATATAAGGCTCCAAGGAGGCCCGGGAAATTGCTGCTGCCGCTCTGCCGTGACTTTGTGAGGAGGACCGCCCCCCCCCCGAAGCCCATTCTCCACCTTGGGCCTGGGGGCGGGCCCCATACTCCACCACAGCATATAAGGCTCCAAGGAGGCCTCGGGACATTGCTGCTGCCGCTTTGCCGTGAGCTTGTGGGAAGGACCGCTCCCCCCTGAAGCCCTTTTCCACCTTGGGCCTGGGGGCGGGCCCCATACTCACCTCCGCAGGTTATGGGGCTCCAGGGAGTCTTGGGTGTGTGCAGTGGGGTGGGTGTTTAGTTGAGTGGGGGAATTTGTTTAATTTAATTATGTTGTGTTTGTAACTTTGTTTTTTGTTTTTATAGTTTTATTGTTCTGTTAGTTTGTTTTTTGTATAGGCTTTAATTTGATTTTAAGGGGCGGGGTCAGGGCTGCCTGGGAGTGGGTCTCAGCAAGCAAAATGGCTGGGCAGGTTCCACAGGGGGGGATGCACTCGGACAACCGATCTCAGTGATCATGGGTAGGAGGAGGAGTTACGCTAAGACCAGACCATGTCATTACCGAGGAAGCAGGCTTAGTCGTTGTCTGAGGACTATCCCTGCCTCCAGGTCTGGTCCTGACCGGAAGGATACTGGAATCAACAAGGGAAACCCACATGACCTGAAAGTGTTGCTGTGCAATGCCAGGTCAATGATGAATAAAACCACTGCCATCCACGACCTGATTGTGGATGGAGGCTTTGACCTGGCATATGTGACAGAGACCTGGTTGGATGAAGCAGATGGGCCTGTCCTTGCCGCTGCATGTCCACCAGGTTTCTCTTATGCACAGCAACCCAGGCCTTGTGGGCGGGGAGGGGGGATTGCAGTGATTTTTAGGAAGTCATTAGTTTGCACCGGGTGTCCTATTGGAAAGACCCAGTTCTCTGAGTGCATGTTCTGGAAGTTGGGCAATAGGGGCAGTACAGGATTCCTATTGGTGTACCGACCTCCCCGCTGCACCAAGGATTCCCTGCCCGAGCTGCTTCAGGTCGTGGCAGATGTCCTCGTGGAGACACCTAGTTTGGTTGTCCTAGGGGATTTTAACATCCATGCCGACACGACCTTACAAGGGGCCGCTCGGGACTTCGTGGAAAGCATGGCCTCCATGGGGCTGTCCCTGAATAAGTCTGGCCCAACTCATAGCCACGGGCATGCCTTATACCTGGTGTTCACCTCTATTGATGTTGGTGATCTGACATTAAGTAAAAGCGAAACCAAAGAAGTGCCATGGTCAGATCACTTCCTGGTGCAACTGGACTTCTCCGCGACCCTTCCCCTCTGCAGGGAGGTGGGACCGATTCGGATGGTCCGCCCCCGCCACTTAATGGATCCAAATGGTTTCCAGAGAGCGGTAGGGGATGTTTTATCCCATGTTGATGGCCTTTCAGCTAATTCCCTGGTGGCCCGCTGGAATGTGGAGTTAACCAGGGCTATTGACTGTTTGGCTCCAAAGCGCCCTCTCTGATTGCATGGAGCCCGGACAGCCCCGTGGTTTTCCACGGATCTGAGGGCAATGAAACAATCGTTGAGACGGCTAGAGCGCCGGTGGCGGATAACCCATTCTGAATCTGACCGGACACGGGTTAGAGCTCAATGTCGAGCCTACCAAGTGGCGATAGCAACGGCGAAGAAGACTTTCTTCACCGCCTCTATTGCATCTAAGGAAAACAGCAGCAGGAGACTCTTTCAGGTGGTACGCAATTTAGCGGAACCACCTGCTCCATCAGGGCCCAGTAGGGGCAACATGATCTCCTGCAATGACTTTGCAAAGTTTTTGCAGATAAAGTCGCTCAGATTCGATAAGAGGTAGACTCCACCGTGGGAGCAGGGCGGGGGCGGGAGAGTGCTAGAGTCCTGTCTAGTCAAGTTGTGTGGGATCAATTCCAATCTGTTACCCCCGAGGATGTGGACAGGCTGCTTGGACGAGTGAAACCAACCACTTGTCTCCTTGATCCTTGCCCATCCTGGCTTATAAAAGCTAGCCGGGAAGGACTGGGCGATGGGCTTCGTGGGGTGGTGAATGCTTCCCTCTGTGAGGGAGCCTTCCCAGACTCGCTGAAAGAGGCAGTTATTAAACCGCTTCTTAAAAAACCATCTTTAGATGCGGCCACGATAGCCAACTATCGCCCAGTCTCAAATCTTCCATTCTTGGGCAAGGTGATTGAGCGAGTGGTTGCTGAACAACTCCAGGCACGCCTGGAAGAAGAGGACCATTTGGATCCCTTCCAGTCGGGATTCAGGCCTCATCATGGGACTGAAACTGCCTTGGTCGCACTGGTTGATGATCTCCGGCGGGCTAGGGACAAAGGTGAGAGCTGTTTCCTAGTTCTGCTGGATCTCTCAGCGGCGTTTGATACCATCGACCATAACATCCTACTGGACCGTC